>NC_135424.1:10438333-11060000 GCF_051991245.1 Festucalex cinctus
AACGCCCAACATGGTACATACAGTCTGCCAAGTTCCTAAACATGGTGAACTGGACTTGACACGGCACAACATATATGGTCATCATATATGTTTTGTTTTTCTTTTTCTTATTTACATTATTTTGTTTCCATTAAAAGTTTTATTTTTTAATTTATTTATTACAGTATACAACAAGGTATGTTTTTTTATTTATTATATATATATATATATATATATATATATATATATATATATATATATATATATATATATATATATATATATATATATATATATATATATTTATTTATTTATTTTTTCATTTTGGTATGATTTTTAGTTTTTTATGAATGTTCGTTTTGGTATAATTTTTACTTTATTATAAATTCTTTTTCATTCATCATATATTTTCTTTTTTTTAAATTACATTGTTTTGTTTCCATTAAAAGTACTTTTTTTTTTTATTACAGTATACAAGAAAGTATTATATTTTTTTCATTATATATATATATACATATATATATATATATATATATATATATATATATATATATAAGGCAAATACACACTGACTCAAAGTGAACAGTGCTTCATGCATTCAGTTTTATTTTTTTTTTGCAAATGTCTGTAAATGTGTGCAAGTTGTAATGCAGTGTGGCCGTCATGGGTATTGATACCTTTTCATAGAGGGTGGTCCCATTGGAGTCATTGCCTGAAGCAACCATCTTGTAGTCGGTGGCATACTGTGTCACAAAGAAGAAAATATACATATATAATGTCATGAATTATTTTCTTTTTCTTTTTTTTTGTTAATTTATCTGCTCAAGAAATGAATTAACATGGCTGCTTAATGGCTTCTTCTCCAATAACTTGCACAACTAACATTTCTGTTGTTACTGCCCAAATTCTATTTGTCAAAACTGTTTTTGAGTGTAATATTCAATTACATTCTGATACAAGTTTAAATTACTGTATACCAAGGTTATTTTTTTTAAGTAAAACTAACGAAAAACTAAAACTAAAATTCAAAATGAATGAAAATAAAAAATGGTTTTTAAAAAACAAAAATTATAACTGAAACTATATTTTATGTTTACAAAACTAACTAAAACTAACTATAATTATAGCAAACATGTCCTTCATTTTAGTCTTTGGTAATTAATTTAATACATGAGCCTTTGGGGATGATTTTAAGTGTGATTTTTATTAGATTTATTTTGATATAAACCGGAATAATGATGTTTGAAAGCATGTCACACAGAAGTGACATCATCTAGCAGCAGCCAATAGAAAAGCACCAAAAGATGACGTTGCGCCCATGGTGTTATTTAAATATTGTGCACAAGTAATACACATTTTAAAAAAAACTAATACTAATACTGAAACTAACAAACTAAACTAAAACTACGCATTTTTTAAAGAACTCAACTAATAAAACTAACAGAAACACCCTGAAAACTACTAAAAACTAAAATGAAAGATTCCAAAACTATAACAGCCCACTGCCATATTACAAATAAATCGGTTTATATACTGTAGCATTTGTCTAAATATGCAAAAGCACAAATAAATTATTTGTCCAATTTTTAGGACTAAACACAATTTCTCTTCGTAACATTATGTGTCCTTCTGATTTTCGATGTGGCCCTCGAATGAAAAAGTTTGGACACCCCTGGCCTAAAGGTTTTCTTAAAGATCTAGTTTGTTATTTTTGCACCTTTCCGCTTCCTTGGTTTAATCCGCAATTGGATCTGCATGGAAATGTAAACGGCGTGGAGGGAAATGCACTCAGTGACCTGTCTGCACTTTGTAACTCATTCTCCTCTCCATGCAAGGAGTCACGTTTATGATTCACTTCCCCAGTTTTCGCAGGTTTATTCGTGGGACTTTGTCCGCTGCTATGCATTAATGTGGTCCGTTGGTGGATGGACGTCTCCGTCTTGCACCCCTTTAGCCCAAATACAGACCATAGGTGATTGCTATTTTATAGTCTGATAAAGCAGACATAATAATCCTAGGAAGTGGGCCACGTTCAAAAGCAACGAGGCGAGGTGGGTTGCTAGGCTGGCGTGAATGGAATGATTTCGCCATGGAAACCGGTTGGTGGGGACAAGCCAAAGAGTCCTCATTAAGAGGCATCATGAGATCGAGCACACCAGTGAGGATTTACAGCGGCTGTAAATGAACATGGAGTGGCATCGAATTCTGCTGAATAATCTACACGTGACGCAGGCGCTTGTGAAAAATGGAGCGTGGAGAGCAGAGTGGATGAAGTGAGGCACTCACAGAGCGGAACGCGGCAGCCACTAAGTTGGACGGGAATAAGTTCCTGTAAAAGAGAGAGGAGATATAAGACCAAGAAACAAAACTTTCACTTTTCACTTTAACTCATTCACTGCCGGTCATTTTACAAAATTTAAAAATTTTCAATACTCACGTGATATTACATTCAATAATTATATATAAACCGAATCTACCAAATGACAGAATAGACTCCCTACTTTTTTGAAAAAAAAAAAAAAAAAGTTGTTTCCAAGTTTGATATGGTGGAGCATAATCAGATTCGCCCCCATTTATCACCGTTCTAAAAAATACAATTGACAAGTAGGGGTGTGAATTGCCTAGTACCTGGCGATTCGATCCGTATCACGATTCATAGGTCACGATTCGATTCGATACCGATTAATCCCGATATGAATTTACAAGTCGATTGTTGTGACTTTTTAGTCAAATTTAGAAAATACCACAGTAAACTTGTACATGCACACTGTAAGATTTGTATGAAAATGAAATGATTTAATGATCTGAAACTTCAGTCAGTGACCCACTGTATTTAACAAACGGGTTGTAACCTTTTTCCTGCTTGAACAGCATTGAAATAAAATATTAAGGCTTAATGTTCCATTAATATAACATGCTTCCATGCTTAAGGTGTGAAAGGTAGACGTTTTGTTGAATATTTTTCCATCAAAAAAGGATGTTAAAAAATCGATTCGGCTGCCTTTTGAATCGATTCGAGAATTGCTTGCTGTGGTATCGCGATATATTGCCGAATCGATTTTTTTTAACACCCCTATTGACAAGTATACTTGTCAAAGGCAGTGAATTTAATACAATGCAACTAACTCTCAATATTGAGCATAATCAGATTCGCCCCCATTTATCACCGCTCTAAAAAATACAATTGACAAGTATACTTGTCAAAGGCAGTGAATTTAATACAATGCAACTAACTCTCAATATTGACAAGAACACTGCACAATCTCTAATGTTTATAATTAATCGAAACTGCACATTGAAAGTTTGTCATCACACACGCTTTTCCAGAGATGGTTCAGCAGGTCCACTTCACCTCATATTCCCTGACAAAGCTATTTTTCATAATGTTCACAAGCTACATGCTAACAAAGATAATGTGTTACTTAGAGGTTTACATATTAATTGAGCTTGTTATTTAAAAAATACTGTAGATTGTCATTTTGAACAAAAAGCTCACCTCAATATAAATTAAACATTAGCAAAGGACTTGGGCAGTTTAAACAGACAACTAGAGTATCACTCTTCAGAGTGGTACATTACATTATATTTTGCTCTTTCAGCGCAGCTGAATATAATGATCAGCTCATCAGCAAGCTTTGTAGAAGTCTGATAATGCTGCATTCAAGGATGGTCGGAAGTCGGACTTTTCCGAGTTCAAACCAGGGCGTGTGTAGCCTACGGGAACACCCCCTTTGAACTCGGAAATTCTACTTGCAAAGTCGGGGGGGGGGGGGACCCCGACTTCACCGACGTACTACAAGAGACATCACTCTACAATGGCCACAACTTGGCTCAGAAAGATAGCTTTCTTCATTCATAAATATTCATCATAACTTGCCGTAACGCAACACACGTGACAGTACGCCGCTATCTCCCTGCATGAAATTATATATGGAATGCATTGAAATAAGATAAAAACAATAAATGAAGCAAAATTGCGAGGTAAGTTTGCTGGAGGTCAAAATGAGTTTCAAGAACCAAATAAAAAACAATTCACCACTTTCCGCAATTTTGGGTATACTTTCGCCTCGAACGCTTTCAGGTCGGAACTGGGAAAAACCAACCATGCATGTCCGACTTCCAACCATCCTCGAATGCAGCATAACAATCAATCATTTCTTCAATACATTACTGGGAAGTCAAAATGGTTTCATGATCTGTGTTTTTGTTGATTTAGGTCAGGAGGTCGGCAATGCTGTGGCCACACATGAAACACGGGTGGACGCGGGGCTTGCGCCTCAAGAGTATGGGACCGAACCTCCTCCGGCGGCGCACATCTTGCGGCCGTCACCCAACCTGCTCCAGCTCGAAAAAGCTGACTTTTTTTTTTTTTTCTCACGCCACACTGTGTTGTAAATCTGCACACTTGTACCCTTTACTCGTACCGGTATTTAACACAAGTGACTTCACAGGGGTTACTTGATATATTTCTATGCAGTTGGCTCACGGCCCACAAATCCCAAAATGATTCACTTTGGCTTTTTCCATCTCGTTTTTCCAGTCCAGCATTACTCTGGCCTCCCTCCCAGACACCACACTGGGTCTATTTTCATTGTTATCAGTAAAACACACACAGGATTACTGGAAGCTATGGGACCTTTCCACGTATTGGTGTGTGTGGGGTAACTTTATCCCCGGAGGTCACACTACATTGTGCAAAGAAACACAACTTTTTCCCACATTTATTCCCACAGTCAGTGCATGTTAGCTGACAACCCTTCAGCTGTTTCAAATGGCACATTTACTGTAAAACCTCTGAGTAATTATAAGTGGTAAAGTTAAAGTTTCCATTTCCAGTCTTTCTTGTATCATAATATTTCTTCGTTTCATGGCCAAAGTAAGGAACTGCATTAACTTTGGGCAGTTGAAATAATTTTTCCCACAGAAGAAGAGCACCAAATGTTTCATCTCTTAGCGTGTTTTCAAATCTGTTACATAAGATTACGTCTTGATTCCTTAATTACAAACAGAAATGGGCCGTGCTGGAGCCATTGAGGGGCACGGAAAAATAAATTGTTGCTGTTTTGCTGAAGCGGCTTGCTTGCAGCTAAAACACAAGAGAATGTAAACACCCATTCCCCTTTACTTGAATGTAGTCAATCAAATTTGGAAAGTGTAAACAAAAGTTGTGAGGATAGCGGGATTGACGTATCATAACTTCCTAAGTGTTGACACCGTCATCAGGGATCAATAACCTGTTGGAGAGCTACTTCAGTGATTAGTGTGAAGGGCTAACCAGTCCGATACACACATCTGAAATAACAAATTGTATTATATGATACATGTGAATGGTTTCATCACTTTATTTCTATAAATCTCTGCCAGTGTTTTCGTTATCAAATGATCACTCATACAGCATTGCTACTCAGCCATTTTTTGCTGCTTATGTGGTCTTTGGGGGCTACCTGGTTGGTAACAGGTGGTTTACACTCAGTGAGGGAGGTTTCACTATTGACAAAGCCGGGTCTCCTGCACGTGCCGTGTGGTTTTTGTCAAATACGGTAAAAGCAAAGCAGGCTGTGCTGACCTGCTCTCCGTTTGAGTCACTGTGCACTCAAACCTTCGACACAGTTTAGATAATCACCATATGCTGGCATCACTAATGGGAAGTACAAAATAGTTCATTACTGTACTTTAATAGATTGTATGGGTATGCCAATAACCATATTGCATTGTAAGATATTTTGTCTACAATTCATATGACAGCTTCATTGTTTTTCATGTGCAATTAATGCCTTTAAAAACTCATTTTGCCACTTGCCGTCGACTGAAGATGACATCATGTGTGCTCAGGAAACAGGTATCGACCAATCATGGCTCGGTTTGCTAATGTCAGATGACCAAACCCAGAAAACAGGTGAACTGTGATTGGTCATTAACTGTTTTCTAACTAAGCACCCGTGATATGTCATTTGTAGTCCACAGCAAGTGGCAGAATGTGGTTTTAAATGTATTAATTGTAAATGAAAAATCTTTTCAAGAGAAGATATATAAACTTTTTACTGCTGAAAACTGTTAAATGAATCATGTATCCCTTTAAAAAAAAATGCTATCTTGGGGTGTTCAAAAATTCTCTTTCTAATCTGAAAAAAAAAAAAATGTTATATTAATTTTTAACAATATGAATAAAGTATAGCAGAGCATTGGGAGCACATTGTTTGGATAGCATAGTAACATGATTTGTTTTTCCCTTTTTCTCAGTACCTACACTGTGTGTAGGTTAAATTAGTGAGGGAAACAATTTCATGTGCAAACAAGTTTTTTATGTCATTTGCCAGGTAATCATAACAGCTATTGTAACTGAAAATACATTGAAAATTCAGCTTTATATTGTACTTTCTACCTAAATATTACAGTGATTAGCCGCTTCCTTTGGCTGTGAAGTTAGTCGGTTGTGTTCACACCCACAACGGCGCAAAATACCCTTTAAAAAAAAAAAGAAGAAGAAGAAGAAGAAGAAGATCAAAAGTGAATCTAGCCCACCCCTCCACAGATTTACATGGTCCATCGTGCCAGACTTATGCTGGGCACGAAAATAAAACCCATGACATTTAGTGTGGTAGTAATATTGTATTCCACCACAAAAGCGTTTATGTATTTCAAAATTGATAACAAATTGCTGGTGCTGAAAAAATCACCATGTCTCAAGCCAAGCATGAATACAATTTAATTGTATCGCGTAAACTTTCTTCAAACCGATTCTGTCATTGTTTATGCATCCCATTTATCTTGTTTTAACGTGGAAAAAAATATATAGGCCTATGTATGATCATTTTTACACCATGGTATAGCAATAAATTGAGTTGCCTAATTATTCGATACCTCTGGGCCTTTTATTTATTTATTTGTTTATTTATTAACCATACTAGTACAGTCACAAACATAACTTAATTATACAAAGCAATGCAAAGGGTGCGAGAACGACAACGACTTTCGATCAAGTACGGTACCTGGCCAGGTCCAAAAATGAGTCGGTGGTCTCCTTATTGCTGCTGACGCGCTCCAGACCCAGGCTGTTGGTGTTGAGGGCACCCGCGCCCACGCCGGGTTTGATGATGAACGCCAACGTCACGCCGATCCCGGAGGCGATGAGGGTGGTCACCAGGAAGTAGGCGACCGCGATGCCCCCCAGCTTGCCCAGGGAGCGAGTGTCCAGGCTGGCTGCGCCGGAGACGAGGCTGCACACGACCAGCGGCAGAATGATCATCTTCAGCATCCGGAGGAGCATCTCACCCGGGAAGGCGAAGTATGTCATTTGCGCTTTGGTCAGGCCCATGTTGCGGACCCCCATTCCGATCCCGACACCCACCACCACCCCGGAGACCGTCATGATCACCAGGAGGTTCCGGCGAAGGAACCCCACCAGCTTCTCTTGCACGCTTTTCGGGGCTCCTTTCTCTGGCAGCCGCTCTGAAGAGCCGGCCATGGCGTGACCGTTAATTTCGCTCTTTTTCTCCATCTTTTTTTCCCCCCTCACTCAGGACACAAAAAGTGGGAAGCTCGATCCGCGTGTGTGCTCAACGACAGCGTGGCTCGGACGCACACTCAACAGCGAGAGGCCTGGAGCCGGCGTGGGGGATTATGTTGGGGGGTGCGAGCCAATCGTGTTGCCGAGCACATGCGCACTAAGTCAGACCACTGCCCGCGCCCATGATGCAAGAATTGAGAATATTGCTGGAGATATTCTACAAGTGGGATACATGCAACAATAATGATTGACCATAATACATGTATATGAATGCAATTGCTCGGCGTAACTGTGAGTTAAACGTTTTTGGCGTTTTAAATCACAGTCCCTCTATAATGGATATTTGATTTTGACTCGGCCCATTTGCAGAGCCTGTCCAAAGTATAGCGGATTATGCGCCTGTTTGTGGCCTGAGGACCAGTAGGGGGCCCCAAATAGCATTTAACGGTGAAGAGATGAATAAAAAGATTTGTTTCTCCTATCAAGGGAAGGGCAAGCAGCTACCTCTTGTTTGTGAACCCCACATCTAGGTGAAGATTTTTGTTTTGTTTTCGATGAGCGGAGTGCCATTTTGACTTGTAAACTGAATTGTCCATATGACAATTCCGAGCTTAAATCACAAATCAAGTGGTCAACTCGGTGAAAGGAAGCTATCCCAAACATTGGACGTCCTGTGGATGTCTGTATTACGTCGGTTGGTCGAAGACCAGTGCTGGACTACTAAGCGACGTGCAAATTAAGTCAATTTTTGGACGTCTATTTATGACTCCATTTGGACCATGGATACGTGACTTTTTTTGGACGTCACAGGGATTTAAATATCAATGTTATTGTTATCAATATTATTTAATCAATTTAGTATTATTTTTTCTGTCATAAAACTAATGTATTGCTATGTTTTTGAATGCAGGTAGAACATGACAAAACTTTTAAGTGCTTCCGGGTGGTGGAGTGGTTACGTCACTTGCCTTCAATGCAGGTGGTGTGGGGTTCGCTTCCCCATCAGGGAGATGATGTTTGTGTCACACACATAAAGTCAGGCAATAAATGAGCCTTCAAGAACAGTCTAAAATTATTTTTATTTTAATGATCTAATTTGGATTTACATTAGCCCTCACTTGGATGTCCTGAAAACGTAAATACGAAACATCCAAAACACGTAAATACGGAACGTCCAGAAGACGTTGAAAAAAGACGTCATCTGGCGTCACAGTCTGCACCTTCAGCGGACCGAGATTGGACGTACAAGAATTACCTTAAAAAGACGTCCTTTCAACGTGTCTTTGCGCAGTGGGATAGGTATGTTTGTTTGTTTGTTGGTTTGTTGGTTGGTTTGTTTGTTGTTATAGCTTCTTGTGTCCTGTCTTGCTCATTAGGGCGTTTGCTTCCACGTGTGGTCGTCAATCTGGTATCTTGTATCATCCAATCAGCTCCCCCAGCACATTTGCACAGGTGTCTCTCGTTGTGCCCTGCTTGTCGCCGTCATCTCATTTGTGGTGTGAGTCTGTCAGGATCCACAACAGTGTTTCCTCCTCCATCACACCCAGCACTGGCTCCCCCCAAGGGCAGTGTGGCGAGCCCCCTCCTGTTCACACTAGCTGTCAAAAGTGAAGTTTGCAGATGACACAGCTGGGAAGCACCATGAACAAGGACGAGTCCGAGTACAGAGAGGATGTATAACAATTGGTGAAAAGATAAACTTTGCATCAATATGAAGAAGACCAGAAAGATGGTGATGGACTTCAAAAGGAAGACTCCCATTTTCTCATATGCTAATAAATAAAGTTTGATTTTAAATGCATTTAGGATGTGATTAAAAGATGAGATAGGACAATGGTCCTAGTACCATGGCTCGCGCTCAGTCTTCTAGGGGGCGCTATAACAGATTTGCATATTATTTGAACACATATTATTCACCACTAAACAGAGCAGCAATGTTGAAAGAAAGCATGTAAATATGCTTCGTGGTTAAAGATCACAGATCAAATGGATTATTTTCTTACTTATGATAATGAAAACGGCCTAAATCCGCTTTTCTCATTATGTAATAGATGTATTTGTGATGAGTCCCTGATTAGGCCACAAGATGGGGCTAGAGTAGCGCTGGTTTACATCATGCATCCCATTTGTGCACTCACTCAGCTCAAGATATTCTTTCGTAATTGTTTGTCTTAAACACATTTTTTTGTGATTACTATTATTTGTTGATCTGTACGTGTATCCAACGATTAAAAAAAAAAAAAAATTAAAAAAAAAAAACTTTATTAGGCTATTATTCGTATCAGGAACCTAGTAGTCTGATGACTGTTAGTGTTTTTTAGGTGTTTTTAAGGTGAAGGTGAATACAGACGTTTATGGGACTGTTTGAAACAAAAAAGTGACCTAAATATGAGCAACCGATAATCATGTTCATCACTGGAGGTATCCTGAAAAGGACATGTTGGGTCTTTCTGTTGAGAAGACGCGCACCGTGTCCTTTGCCTGCCTTCCTGTCTTTCTGTGTTGTCCTCACTGACCTTAGCTTGACTGTTGCTAAGTTGAGCTAAACTATCCCTCCCTCCCTTCGCCAATAGAGACAGTCTTCCCCCCCAGCCCCTCACAGCTGTGTGGCCTAAATGCTGGAAATAACTAGCAGCCCTGCGGATCAGAAGTCATGACTGTCGAACAGTGGCAAATGTTGGTGCTGTGCCACGGTCAACCAGAAGAGAAAGCAAACAAAGTGAAAGACATACTGAAAGGCTGAGCTTTTTTTTTTTTTCTTCTGCAGTCAGTGTGCACCACAGTCGTGAATAAAATTTAAAACGGTTTTTGGATTACATGCAGGAGCCTTTGAAAGGCAAAGACGTGCAAAATAGATTTTAATCTGGTGTAGTTCGAAAAATCAATATTCGAGCAACTGCCCACTAAACTACAATTTATGTGACACTTCCTCGCAACCAATACTGTGTCATTCACAATGTCCGACATTGAAGGCCGAGAGTTGAATTTGGGTGTCGACTTTTTGGGCTCCAACTGCAAAGGTAGATCCCAGGTGGGCAACCACACCTTCGAGCCAGGTGCATTGGTGGGGGTCTCAGTCCAGGGGTGGTTGGCAGCAGTGGTATACTACTTGGCAAAATGGAGGAGGGTGGCCCTGGCTTGGGCCCAGACCCGCGGCAGCAGACAAACTTGCTTGTGTTCTCTTCAAGAGTGGCCCACAAGAATCGCTGGAGGAGGACATCACGAATTCTCTGGATCCTGGGCGGCATGAAGATCTTAAATCTGGACGGGTGAATAGGCAGTCACGGGAGGAGAATATGAGTGGAGCAGTGTTGGTGTTAGTGGAAAATCACTGGGCGAGCACACAGAATGACAATAGAGCAGAACTGTCCGAGACATATTTGGTATAAAAATAACTTTCAACGTTCAAGCTCCAAGTTGTTTACTTTTGTTTATGGCGACAATATGCCATCTTTGGAAATTGAAACATGTCAACATGGACTGTCACACGCCATCACTATAAATCAGCTACAGCAACAACAAAATATGTAATTATATTTCAAACTAAATGTTTGCGTGGTTAGCATGTTAGCCTCATGTATCGTTCGTCGTAACATATATTCAAACTTGAGCACATGACAGACAGTAATACTAAAATATAAGTGTTAGTAGACAAAGTAAAAAAGATACCGATTTATTTAGTGTTCATGACTCTGATAGCTGAGAGGAAGAAGCTGTGTCCATGTGAGTAAAGGGTCAGCTGGAAGTTAATTGCTTCGCTAGTTAAGCTAACAGCCAATCAGAATGATCAGTTGTCACGACGGCCATTTTGTTTGATAAACAATGACTTTGCCCATGTTGATTGTGTGCTAAGGTATGAAAGTACTAATCTTGATAAAAGGATAATTGTGAAGGTTGTCACTTTTTTTACTCACGACTGCCACCTCTGGCCCAAAGTGTAACTGCAGCATCAGTGTTAGGCTCGTTCATTGTGCGCGTGCGAGTACATGCACGATCTTAAAAGTGACAGCCACAGCTAACAAACGAAGACATGACTTCAAATGAGGCAAGAAAAACTCTGCCCCTCCCCTCAACCAAAGAAACTGTGGAGTGTGCGGGGGTCCGCACAAGATAAAAGCTGATAGATGCAGAGTAAAACAGTCTTTGTACTCATCTGGGCATTGGTAGAGCATGTTATGATGTAGAAAAAGCTTTAACATTATTTTTTAAATGGCACAATACACCTTTAGTTGGGCAATCTAAATCAGGGGTCCCAAACTTGCTGCCTGGGGGCCATTTGTTTGATTTGCCCCCTACTGGACATCAAAGTTTAAATGTTAGTATGTTAGTGCAGCCCCCACAGTCTTTGACCTTTGCTATGTTGTGGACCTGGGCTTTTTTTTTTTTTTTTTTAAGTTTTTAAATCACTTACAGGCTACCATAGCTCAGGCTCATGACAGCTTTTGTTGTAACATACTTCTAGTGGGCATCGAGAGGATGTGACTTTCCTCAAGTATGTAATGGAGGCCAGCTAGTAAGCTTTAAAAAATAAAAATCAAAATGTTGCATTCTAGACTACTGTATCATGACTGCTTTGTGGCTTGCAGCAGCATGAGTTTACTGAATTATGGCTGACTAGCCACCCCACCAGTCCTGCGGTTTGCCACAAGTCTGTTACACTACTGTATAGAAGATGGATGGATTGATGAATTAAGGTGACAGGTGTGGACAGTTAAGGTGTGTACGTAAACAAGTGGCGAGCTTTCTCTAAGTTTTACAAATAAACCACGAGTCGTGTTTGTTTACTGTTTATTGTGTGTTTGTGTGTGTGTATATATTTATGTTCATATTTATAAAATTACAAAAGTAAGACTTTCAAATTCATAGTCATCAGTTTATCTCATATATATTTTTTTCTCTTACAGAGAGACAGAGAAAGAGAGTTTTGTGTTCTATTGAATAGAACAAGGCACAACTCAAAGTTCTGTGAAAATACAGCCTCTGGAGGAACTCAGCCTCGACTCGGGTCAGTCCATCCCAGGCAGTCGTGCCGTGTCGCACGCTTGAACAGCACTGAACAAATTCAGTAAGGAAAAACTGATCCGTGAAGTCCCAGGAGCTCATTTGTCGTCCATACAACTACGTACATAACTTTTGGCATTGAGGCATCTATGACAAGCTTTGGAATCTTGATATCTGAAGGTTGCAGATGTTTTGTTGTTGTTGTTTTTGCGTACTGCTGCATAACCAACTGGGAAACCATGAACACAAGAGTATAAAAGACATAAAAAGGAACACACACAAAAAAAAGACCCATGTATACAAAATCAATTCCACACTCAGATACAATCCTATCTGGAGCAGGGTACATTCTGACTACATAATCTGTACACATTATTTACAATCCAAAGGTTCACTTCAAATTAAAATAAATATATTTACACAGAGCAGAAAAAAAGAATAAATAACTTCATTGGCAGAGAAAAACACCACTAACCAACTTATAAAATAGGGACAGAAACCTGATGCAGTTGTGTATAAAAACGAGAAGTGGTGTTGATATTTTCGATACTGCAGGTGACAAAAGGCAGACTGGGAACGTCGCTGCTCTGCTTTCGCTTTTGGCTAACAGTAAGATGAGCACATCGCATCCCAACAGCCACTACGACCGCTTGAACACAATCGCTCCCTTGACAGCCTCGGTTTCTATTCATACTATACTATATCAGTCGATACAGCAAGTGTGCTGGGGTTCGAAAAGAAACTAACAGTAAAAAAATGAAAGCGGCACTTAGCAATGAGTTTTTAGCGCAATACTCCAGAAAATAATTAGCGTGTACTTTGCAGTTGCACAAAGGAAATTCAGCAGTCGCCAGTTGCTAAGTGTTGCACTTCTTCAGGCTTTCATTCTCTTCTGGCAAACAAGCAGAATGCTAAAAACATGGCAGCTAGAAGGCAGCTTGCTGGGGAAACTACAGAATAATATAGTTCCTTGATTAGGGAGGAGAACACAAAAACGAATGGCTACATTGTGGACAAAGAGAGTCAAAACAATATCGGATTATAGAAACGGACATATTAGAGAAACTGGATTGCTTGTGTACAAATAGTGGGCTCTGTAGTGTACCTTTCAACCTATCACATATGAAATTAAGCAATAAAGTAAATCTTGGAAGCTGCCCCTCTTCAAAAATGTTTGAGCAAGTTGTTCTGAATTTTGATATGTAACTTGGTTTGGTTAGCTCTAGTGTGCACTTGATTTGGTTAAGTGTGAACGGCCGTCATCCGCTCCCAAGACAACCAGCTCTGCTTGAAAAGGTATTTTGTTGGGCAAATTGGGAGTTTTGTCATATAATACATCATAAACGCAACTGTGACTTTATGCATATACTGTATACTGGCCAGCTTAACTAGACTAAAGTGAACGCTTAAGCGAATGAAAGTACAGATGTGAACACAGCCGAAATGATTGCCTGAATTGATTTTTTTTGCTACATACTTATGATAGACAGGAAATTACCGCATTTCCTCACATAGTGGTTGGGGTTATGAATCATATTAATTTCCGATACCGCTTTTCCTCATTAGGCTTGTGAGTGAGTTGTGGCGTATCCCAGCTGACTTTGGACAAGAGGCGGCGTACACCCTGGACTGGTTGTCAGCCAACTGCAGCACACTTATACATTCATTGTAATAATAATTTGCTGATATGATCATTTCTCACAAACAAATGATACAATAAGAAGACAAAGACTTTTATTAAGTGGGGAGACCACTATTTGAGGAAATACGGTACTTCCGAATCTTTTCACGTTTTGGCTTTTTTTGTGACACTGACATTGGCAAAGTTGTAATTAACACAAGTTAAGTTTTTTTGTGAGGCAAAACTAATGCTTTGCTTTACGGCCACAATTGTGCAACAACAGAGGCACCACTTTGAAAGTGATGACTGGACAGATTTAGCCCTCCAGGAATTGTGTATGTTTTTCTTAAACATGCAGTGTGTTTGGGGTAAACCTCAAAATGGTGCTGCACAATATAATGACGTGAGTAAAACCCTGAGATTTAGTGAATATGGGCTTCTATTCTGAACACAACAGTTTGTGCAAATAGACTTTGTGTAATACTGTACGCTGTGCTGTAATTTGTCTGTCACTCTACTTACTAAATCTGCTGCTAAACAAACAAACAAACAAACAAAAGAAGGCGTATCTACAAGTACGCGTATGTAAGGATATTATTGAGTCGTGACATTGCCACGGCGGCTTTGCCTGCAATACGTGACAGCTGATTTGTTTACAGTTCTCGTGCATGTCTGTTTTGGTTGGACTTTAGAGCGCTTCTCCACCTGAACGGAGAACAAGATTCTGCAACTGTTTCGAATGTAAACACAACAAACTCTATTCACAATTCTGCTGCAAAGCCCAGCATATAAAAAAGCTGGAATAAAATAACATCCCCAAGTTGGTAAAGTCAGACCTGAACTGTGATCATCGTCACATGACTGCTCTGAAGAGTATCAGAAATATTAACAAAGATTGATGAATAAGTAGCGGACATTTTCCTTTAAACATGAAAGCATCTGTAATTTAAAAAAAAAAAAAAGACAATGAAATTATTATTATTTGATCATGAGGAAATCCATCACTAAGTGAACAGTAAATTTAATAAATTAAGTTAGAAGACACGATAAAACCAAACAAGAATTGAGTAAGTGGTCATTTTCTTTTGGAAGGCACTCATCTCCTAAAAGATACACACATACATTCAGTGTGCACGTGTGCATGTTTGTGTATTTCTGCATTTTCTATCACATAAATTTCTGTGCCAGTGAGGATCGTCCTTGGATTTGATGGGAGAAAAACAAAAAATCCTCTGCGACATGTTGAGGGCTATGGCTTAGGTCAGTGTTACAGATCAGAATTAGGATTCCGTTCATATTAGGGTATTAATTCCTTGGAGGTCCTCACCAGTATCGAAATGTAAACCGATTTGGACCTTTGCTTTCCCATAATTTCATTTCTGTTTTTGGAAAGGTGAGGACAGTCTATGCACAGTGTTGAAGTAGTCGTAGTAGTAATAGTTGTCTCAATATGACAACTGAAAATTACAATTGCAAACTTTAAAACCACAAAATGAAAAACAACAAGCAGAAAAACAAATCCCAGATCTGCCTAAAATAATCGTTTCAGTCTCTTGTCTGTCCCTGCTTGTCATGAACCGACCAACACTTCCATGATGTGATCAAGTTCTGTCAGATCAATTTTGAAAGGCTGATTTGCGGAAACTTGGGGGGCGGGGCCGCTGTACGGAGACGCCAGCGATTTGAGGAGGTCGTCCGCCGTCACCACCGGTGGCATCTTGGCCAGGCCGGCACCGCTGACCGCCCCCGCCGTTACGCAGGGATCAAAATCGTACATGGACGTGTCGATGTCGGCGAAGAGGACGTCGTCCAGGGCCAGGTCTGTGAGAAACCCGGACGGCGCGGAAGGGGGGGACTGCGGGGGGCAAATGTCAACCGGGGCAACCTCGGTACAGGAGCCTTCCGCTAGCGAGACGCTAGCCGCTTCACTTTTCCAGCCCGACGTTCTGCGGTCTTTTGCTGGGCCCAAGAGTGCAGGTGACAAGGCCTCTAAGTGGGGGGTCGTGGGAGCGAGGGAGGTAGTTACTGTCATCGAATTGGCTGCTGCTGTCCTAGTTATGACCGCAGGAGGACATAAGTCCATGCCGCTCACATCAGAGATGACGGCGGACGTCTGACCGTGCGGCGGGGGAGGCGACAGAGGAGGAGTGGGCGGGGACGCCGCGCCAAAGGACGAATCGGCGCCGTCGTCCTCCAGCAAAGACGCCGGCGTGAGGCAGGTGTCCAACAGCGGCGGGCAGGCGGGAGGCGCCGACGGGTGTGGCGAAGGCGGCGGAATGATCGTGGGCATCAGCAGGGCGGAAGGTGAGGATGCCTGGGCCGTCAGAACGCCGAAAGAGGGCGGGGCCTCGCGGAAGCCCTCGTCCATGGGGTCGTCGGGCGGCGGCGACGGCGGCAGGAGCAACGGCCGCGAGGAGCCTTCGCGCTTGAGTTCGTCCTGGATGCGGCGCAGCATGTTGTTGATGAGGACGCGGCGCTCCAGGCTGGGCTCGCTCAGCGGCCGCTGGCTGTACAGCTTCATGAGGGAGATGTTGAAGATGGTCTGCCGCTGGAGGGTGTATGACACCTTGGACAGGCCCTCGGGCCCGAGGCCTGATCCTCCGCCCGCCGACGCCGCCAGCGTTTTGCCTTCCAGCACCCCTTCATCCTCGTCCAGTTTTCGCTTGGCACCTTTACTGAACATAAATCTGAAACGCAAAGAGAAAAACAACATACTGGATTATGGACAGATGACTTTTTAATTGCTATGCAAATATCAGGAGTGCCTGCAAGTGTGAAATTAAGTCCAAAGGTACCTTCATTCATTTACTGATGTAATGATATTTTAATGCATGTTTGTTGAAAGTTTTAACTTGGGGCAAAAAAGCGAGTTGGAGTTGGATTTGTAGCTTTTGCAAACATCTTTATATGTATTTTCAGGTTAGCGATTTATTAGCATTGCATTTGATTAGTTTATTTACAATAGCTTGTGGTAGTTTACAAATTATTTAGATCGTAATTTTCACTGAGCAAAAGTCTAGTTGGGGGGTTAGTTGCACCTTAAAGGTGGTAAGGCAAACCGTTTTGGATTTTTCATTATTTTTTTTGGGGGGGGGGACAGAGAGAGAGAGAGAGAAAGAGAGAGACAGAGAGAGAGAGAGAGAGAGAGAGAGAAATAAACACCAATCACTGGTTAACAAACAGTAATCAGGGGGATACATGTTTTTATAATACACAGTAATGTAAAATTAAAAAAAAATCAGATTAGTCGAATAATTGACAGATTAATCGATTCTAAAAAGTATTAATAAGTAATTATAATAAAATTATTAATAACTATCCAACAATGCAGAACACCGTGTCACAGTGTCACAAGTTCACACGTGGATAGATAATATAACAATACATACAGGTATATTAATAATGTTTATCCTCAATGAAAAACGAATAACAGTATTTACTGAGTCGCTTACTATAGTGATAAAATAAGTGTGTTGTTCTTTGTTTATGTCTGCATGCCTGTACAGTATTATACCACCTACTGTTGGTCACCAGAAGGAGCAGTACAATGAATTGGATGACAATTTGCAGCATAAACTCATGATGCACAAACAGTTAAATTATTTTAGATTTTATTGAACTGATTTACTACTTTGTTTACATAAAGTACAATATTGTATAGAGTGCTTTTTTTCCCCACAATGTTATGTTTTTTGAGGTCAGGTTGTTCCATTCATTTCAATGGGGAAATATGATATGAGATATGAGCGTTTTGAGTTACAAGTGTGGTTGTGCAAATTGAACTCATTTCAAGGCGTCACTGCACAAGTGCACAGTGTTTCATGCAGCTGCTTTGAGGCATCAGGTTTATTACAACATCAGATTTAATAAAGCATGCTTTTCAACCAAAGAGCAGATGAAATGGGAGCCTTTTTGCTCAAGACTGGGGCCCAACACATACGCACACGCGTGTTATGTAATCGCAGTGTTCCCTGCTGTAGCACAGGATCATAGGCCACATTTTAAGCCAAACCCCTTCCACCCTCCTGCTTTGCGAATACAGCACAGAGCCGCTCAGTGTGCAAGACATACCGACACACAATAATACGTCAGAGTCGCAGAATATTCACAAGTGCAACTATTCAAGCGGTTTGAAATACTTTTACTGTCTGATTGGACACAAGCTGGGGGAAAAAAATGAGACAAGAGTGGAAGAGCGAAAACAGGCATCACTGCAGTAGGTTTGATTCTAATCCAGGCTGACAGGCTCATAGAGCCAGCCGCTATACATACACACACACACAGGAAGTGTGAGCTGCAGGCCCAGTCACCATGACTGGTTGGTTGCCATGACAAACAGAGTCAGCTGGGAATTCACCCAAAGAGATGACAAAGAACGAAATGGTGGTGGGGGTTGCTTAGGGGTATGAAGGAAGAGAGGGAGGTGGAAGAGGAGGAGGAAAAGAAGGTGGAGTCAAAGGTAGGAGCGGAAGGAGTGACATTTCACAGCGCAACTGTCCAGCGAACAAGACGGCAAAATATTCATTCAACTTACTACCTGACCATGCAAGTAAGTCAGCAAGGTGGTGAACGAACTTGCACGGCAAATTACAATGGTTTTAAAAGAACTCAGACTTCATTCATTAAACACACGTTGACCTAAACATTTAGTCTTAATGAAATTTTTTTTTAAAAACACTCCACTTGCTAATGAATGTTAGATTATACTGTATATATAAAGAAGTCAGAATACTCTTGGAGGTTATGTTAGATAGTCTTAAAGGCCATACATACAACCTGTATTGCTAAATTTATACCCTTTGACAGCATCATTTAAAACCAAGCATCATTATCTTTGTAAAGACAGAACAAAAGGTTTTATGGGTTTTTTTTTATCTGTGTGATTTTGGGGTTGGGAATTTGGGATGCCTCAAAAGTTGAAAAAGAAAAAGAAAGAAAATTGAACAGTTGTGATGCTTGCTGTAATGCAAGATATGATCACGTGTTGCAAAACAATTTACCTTACACGATCTCATTTGGGAAAAACATTTACAAAAGGATTCAATGTGATTGTCTTTTTCTTTTCCTTTTGTTTTGGTGACACCTCTTCAAGCCACGCGTCATGCATGACATCACACTACAAATTATTGAGCAAGACCTCAGTACCTCACAGGTCTTCCACTAAGCAAGCAATTCATTCTACAATTTCCATGAGTCTTTCTTGGAATATGAATTAAGCAGCAACATCCACCCATTTTTATCCATCTCAGGGGGCAGCCATTTTGCGTTGTCGACTGAAAATGACAGAAATAACCATCGTCACGGCTCACTTGTGTTTTGGGTTTTGTCATGTGATGTTCGCAATCTGAGCACTTCGGCACTGTGATGTAATTTTTAGAAAATGTCCATCCCCTGATATAGATAAAAACAGGTGGATAACTGCCAAAATGTTTCGTTAAAATAGGATCATAATGGCCCGTGGAGGGTCTATTGAAAGGCTGATTGACTTGTAGAGTCACTTTATGGTGGTTACTCTTAATGAGAATAAACTAATCTTCTTTGGTGTCGAGATACATTCCACAAAATAAGGTTCTAGTTGAGAAGAACATTAAAGAGTGAGCGACGGAGTTTCAAAGCAGTTTGCGTGTGTGTGATTGAGAGTCGAAGCAGCTGCGCTTGTGTGCCTCTCTGACTCATGTCAGTGTGTTTGGACTCAAAGTCATACAGTTACGCACACAGTGTACACGGCTGACATACCAGAGCTGCCCCACCCCTTACATTCCACTTCAGTGTCCTCCTCTTCCCTTTCCGTCTGCCCCACCTCTCCACTACTCTGCTTTTCTTTTCCATTCTTTTTCATCCCATGCCTCATCCTCTCAAACTTATTTCCCCACTTACAGGTTCAGAGCCAAGTGACACTTTATGGTACAAGCAGGCTAGGGGAGTAACGGAATACATGTACCAGCGTTAAGTAATCAGGATACAAAACAATGTTGGTCTTCGCGCGGTTGGTTTCAAAAGTGAGTGTAAGGGAACGGATGGTGGCTGTTTTGTGTCATATTCATTCACTGGAGCCAAATTCATTCCTTTTAAAGAACATTTCCAAAGAAATGTGTGAGCTGTCAAAACCATCCTGACTACTTGTTACCATGCAGCAGGCTATACATAGGCCCTTGTAGGGCCCTAAACCCGAAACACTTAAATAAATATTTCACTAATTGCCATCATCACAAATCACCCACAACTTTACTAGTTAAAAGCCATATTTGCAATATTATCCACTAAACTTGTCAATCAATCAATCAATCAATCAATCAATCAATCCATCCATCCATCCATCCATCCATCCATCCATCCGTCCGTGAAGGGACAGTCTGAAAACAGATTCCCTTCAAATGGACTTCTGTCTATCGCTGTCTGCAGCATGGTGCACACGTTTTTAGCATGTCTGTCACACAGTTCTTGTGCTTTGCTCAGAAACCATGCATATTCAAAGTCCATACATCAAAAAAGACCAGACAAATATAGAAATATATGTTGTACTGATTTCTCTCTCTCTCTCTCTCTCTCTCATATTTAGTATTGGAGTAACCCGAAAGTACCGATAATTACAAGTTACAGTACTTTATTATGACATTTTTATTACATTACTCGCTACATTTCTAACAGGTACGTAAACAAGTAGGCTAACAATCTGAATATGTTTTTAACTCATTCACTCCCAGCCATTATCACTGAAGCAACACCCTTTGCTCCCAGCTGTTTTACTGGATTTTTCACAGAATATTGTGTTATATTGCTGTAAAAAAAAAAAAAAAACATAGAACATACCAAAACGAAGATTTGAGTCTCTTCTGTTATGGGGGAGGCGGGGGGAGTATATTTCTATCTGTTTCTGTTTTGCAGCAATTAGCACTAGAATGCTTCTAGATTTCATCAATATTCAAATTCCTGGTGGAAACACTGGCAAAAAGCTTGTTGCAACTGGCTGATCTTTTATACTCTGCTGTCACCCGCTGGCCGTTTTTTTTTTTTTTGTAATAACTTACATTGCTTTAAGCCACCTCTTCATGTCAGAGGCTGCATCAAGTCTTCTGTATGCTGTTGCATTAAAAAAATAAATAAAATAAAATAAAAAATAACCTGTAAATGCATTTTTGGGAGTGGATGTTTTTGGCTTTGAATGAGTTAAAGTAACCCTGCATACCAGAGATGAATACCACAGAAGGAAAAAGAGTGATCATTATGTATCAAATACTGCAATATAAAACTGAGATGTGTTCTTCATTCAGGGTCTGACTACTCTTACTTTACTTCAAATAACTTCAAGAGTTTTTCGTGTGGGACATAAACTCAAAGTGCTCATGCAGGGTTGCCATTATGTCATCTTCTTATCGACAACTTAATCCCTTATTTTTAAGGAGGAACTGTTCAAAGAATCAAATGCTCTAGTTAAATGTATCACATGCAGCTTAAAAAAAAACAAAAACAAAAAAAACACACAAGATAATTGTTCCTAACACTGAACGCAAGTAACTTACCGAAGTAACGTTTTGGGGATGGCACGGTGTGCTATTGAACTAAGTAGACTTGGATGCTTCCTGTAGCATGGGATTGTGGGAAAATGTAATACACTGAAGGCTCGCAACTCAAAATTCTGTTGTCAGTATTGTGAGCAAAATTTGAACTAACACGGCAGTCTGTTCGTATGAATGACTTTGTAGCTGTAAGCAAGCTAAAAATCTGCGTTTCTGAAAATGTGTGTCTGAACAAGCCGTTCTAATTTTTGACACACTATGACTCAAGTGAATTAATTTACATAATGACTCCACCACAAAAAATTCTCAAAGATCCACAATTTTTAACGATGGCCCCGCACTGAAACTATTATATCACACCAAAAGTGGAAAGCGGTGCACACTGTTAGCATACGTTAGCATTAGCTAACAGTGTTATCATCTCAGTTATTTTCTGATAACGGGAATACACAGCTGTTGATGTTGGGGCGGTAGTTTTAGCATTTGGCTCCGCTGGATGTTCCATGTATCGGTTCGGTACACACATTGACTGAGAATCTTGAGGGATGCCCACTTTTTTTTCTTCATGCTACGTTTTTACGTTGCAGCCCATAGCTACAAAAGTTACACTTGGAAGTAGCTCTGCAGTACATGAGTAATGACTAATTGGGTATGCTGTAATTTTTTTTGTCTTTTATGTATTTTGACCAAATAATATTAAATACTTGTTATTAAGACACCTGAGAAATTTGTTAAATGTGTTAAACACTGTGGGCAAGAGCCAGGGTACATCCTTGACTGGTTTACAGTCAATCACAGCGCACATTCAAACCAAACTACCATTCAAACTGACAGGTACGTAGTTTTACTTTCTGACATTCACACCAAAGTACAATTAGAGTCTTCAAGTAACCAATGAACTTTTTTTTTTTTAATGAGGCAGGAAGTAGTGGTGGGCGGATTGATCCAAATATCGATATTATCGATACCAAGTCAGTATCGGTATAGGTACTATAATACCGATCTTAGATTCAGTTTGGTTCTTTTACGCACTGCTGCAGTTTAGTCAAACAGATAACAGGCATGTCACCGTACACTCCACTTCTGTCAGAGCAGGCACAGGCAGACTTGCTCGTGCTATCCTTCCTTCCCCCGTGTTTTGATCGTGTGACTGCCATCACATGATTTAGCATCTCATCCTTGAATTAGATTGCCTGAACACATACAATATTGAACTTGAAAAATAATTTGTTTTGTATGTTGTTTTATGTTATGTATTTGTTGCTGAATGATAATCTTTAGCATCTTGTTTGATTAGGTAAAAACCAAAAAAAATCCACAAAAGAAGTGCAATCAAGGTCGATTTTTTATTTTTTTTTATTAGTTATTTTTTCTTGTATTTATAGTTTCTGAACAGTATATGAAATATAATTTGTTTAAATTTGTTTTCCTATGATCACTTTGTGCACTTTGTTTAAGAAAGTAAACAAAAAAAAACGTATTTATATACTTACTATATATATATATAATGAATATATAATCAGAATAATAATATCTGACATCACCAAGTATTGGAGTAACAGAAAATTTAGTCAAGTAAGGCAAAATGAATTGCACCACTTGGCAGCAACAAGCAGTGGTGATGTCAACTCAGACCTGCATTCACATTCCACACAAAACTCCACATGGATCAGTCACATGTAGGTCCTTGATTTTATTTCATTTTGAAATGTCCATCCCTGTGCAACACAATGGAACAAATATTGGGTTGCAATATTTTGTATTATGTTTCAATTTTGCATATACACACAAATCTCCTTAAACATCCTGATAAAAACCCAGCAGCTGGCTTTGGACTGGAAATTTTATGACAACAATACAGTATTGAAAAGTCTTAACAACTGTGCTCAGATCTTTAGGTGAAAAGTGGCCACTTCATGATTGTTTAAACAACATGCGTACACATCCATACTTAAGTGCGTGCAGTCAGAGTGAGTGTTTGAATGTGTTGTGCAGTAGTGCAGTGCAAGTGGATGGACTCTGCAGTGATATTATGATCCTGAAACCGGATACCCTGGTTTCCATGCCTGTGCTACAAATCCACCCCTCCCCCTCGCGTATACAGGGCTATTTCAGGTTCTGGATGCACAAAGTAAAGATAGACTGACACACACATCCGCGACACTACTGCAGGTAGTCGAACGCAGCAATAGCACAACACAGTGTGTAGTAGAAGAACACATTCAGTGGCACATTCAGTCATGACTTTGCTCAAACTGCCCTGCTTTGCACTCTGACATGCAGATCAACACATGACGACGACACTGTGCGTGCCTTCGTGCGTGACCAAGATGCACAGTGGTCCTCATAAACGCATTCCAGACAAAACCAGAGGTTGAGCAACTTGTAGTTGTCTCCTGAACAGATCCAGTCCAAGTATAGTGTTTGAATATACAGTAAAATACAGTTAAGTGCTGTCTTGACTTGAGAGATTAGTCGTTCCGTGATGCGTGACCATGCTCGCAGGGATGTAACGATTAGGGGTGTGCAAATAAATAAAAAATAAAAAAAAATTCTTATAAGAGTCGCGATTCTCATTTACTACAATTCAAAATCTATACAAAATGTCCCAAAAGCGATTTTTATTCTGCCTTTCCCTTGTTTGTGTGTGTGCCTTTATGGGGAGCACGGTTCATGTTGTACACGATTTGGCCATATAGGGGCAGTGTAGTTCCGCGTGTACTGTTTGATACACTGTTAAGTTGTAGCCACATTAGAGAGTAGAAGAAAAAAAAAAGTCACAATGAGGTTATTGCAAGTTGGGTTTTTTTGCAGCGTAGGAAGAGCATATGCCAGTGAGTAATGTTAAGATGCTCCTCTGTATACATTCCTGAAGCGTTTTGTATGTATAGCTGTTCTTTTGAGTGATAAAAGTGCTGCGAGTATCACGCTAATTAGCATTAGCGAGTCGATGGCAAAAAAAAAAAAAAAGTACAATTAAATAAACGAGCTATTACATGTAAATGTCTTATCTAAAGAATGCTAATTAGCTGAGGTCATAATTATATATATAAGGTAGTTCATATAGTACAAGCAACATTAACCTCAGTGTACATGATCTATAATTAAAACTCATTCACTGCCTTTGACAAGTATACTTGTCAATTGTATTTTTTAGAGCGGTGCTAAATGGGGGCGAATCTGAGCATGCTCCACTGTAAATATCAAACTTGGAAACAACTTTACTGATGCCCAACCACCGGTAGATGACATCATTGCCCCATTTTATAGGAAATAAACACAGTTTCAGAGTCCATGGGAGAAATGGCTGTATTTTGGCAAACCTACATTTTTCTGCTGTCAATTATAAAAGAACGGGACGGGACAAAAATTAGGGAGTCTATTCTGTTATTTGGTAGATTCGGTTTATATATAATTATTGAATGTAATATCACGTGAGTATTGGAAATGTAAAAATTTTCTATAATGACTGGCAGTGAATGAGTTAAAACACTTAATGAGGCACTTGCTAAAACCTACACAGATTGTGAATAGAGTCAATTTGTGGAGGAACTCAAACGTTACATTCGTTGCTTTCAAATTTCATTTTCATTACATATCATACAAATATTTGTGGTCATTTGCTGTTAAAAATAACATTTGCAAAAACACTCCCGGGCCAAACATTTACCATATGAAATGGCTAATAAATAATCACACAAAACAAAAAAATTCATTCAAAAATTAATACAGAACTACAACTGGTTTATCTGAAGAAAAAACATTAATGTATGTATGTATTACGCAATAGGAATGCATTTAAACATAAATGCAGTAGTGCATGAGAATGAGGTAGGTGAGCAGTAGGTAAAATTATATGCATTGACATTTGCCAACCTTAACTAAAAATAAATAAATAAATTGAAATCAAATAGACAAAAGTGCATACAGGTTTACAGAATCACTGGTATTGGAACAACCCTTGTAGGTGCGTGGCGGGTTATGCAGTTTCCCATGATCTGGACGGGCCGTGAAGGCACACAGACTTTAGTTTTTGTTTTGTTTTTAAATAAGCTACGCATGTAGACAGTAACTGTGGCATTAAAGAGTTATTAGTTCACTGCTTGGCTTGATCATTTCACAAACGCTACAGTATTAATGCTTTGACTGCACTGGGCATTGTAAAGATTTCTCTAAAAAATTAAAAATAAAATAAAATAACTTATGACACGGAGTCTCGATACCCCAATAATGTCTTGTAAGTCGAGGTACAGTTGCAATTCCATTGATGCAGACTTTACCTGGACCATATTTGAGTTCTTTGCTTGTGCATCTGTGTGCATGCGTATATGTGCGCACGTGTTTGTTTCTGTCTCACGTTATGATATCATTCACATGACAGAGGTCAGCTGTGTATCAGACAGCCGTATTCACAACACCACAGCATCTTGTATAATGACAGGCTTTGTTACAAAGCACTACAGTTCCTACCAGACATCCTGCAGAATCCCATTCACGTGGACACAGTGGACACTATGCTCACGAGTGAATAAAAAATTAAGTTACAACAGAATTTGCATTTGTTTGTCTGTATGCTAGTGTCAATAAAAATGCACATTTGCTAACCACTCATTCACCGTACTGCCTATTTTGAAATTGGGTTGAGGGTTTGAATCTGGGCTCCGAACTTCCTGTGTAGAGTTTGCGTGTGACTGTGGTATTGTGTGCGTTTTCTCTATATTGTCCTTAGGTGTGAATTTAATTGCATTAATCATTTTTTTGTCTATATGTTCCCTGTGATTGGCTGCTGACCAGTCCAGGGTGTACCCCGCCTCTCGCCCAAAGTCAGCTGGGTTAGTCTCAAGCACATTCAGAACCCTACCGAAGATTAGCGATATAGAAAATGGATGGATGCATAGATTTCAAAAAGGATTGGACACGTTTTAAGTAAGAACTACTTTTTTTTCCCTCTTAAACCAATTATCAACACAACAAAGCAAGCTAGTTGTACTTAACAAAATGCTTCAGTGTCCGATTAAGGCAGAAAGCTCACGGCGCACCATGTGTACTGTATATTAACGCTGAACAATGAAAAGTGTTTTCCAAAATGACATTCATCACAATAATTGCGGCCACAAGCACTAAAGCCTTTCTTTCCCTAAACACACATTATGTGAATAAAGCAAAAAGAGAGGGGAGCAGATTTAGGTCAGCAGACGTGTCTGCATGCTGTGGAGCACTTCTCTCTTCCTTGGTAGCCTCTGGTGGGATAAAACACAGCTTGACACTTCCAGCAACAGCCCCAGGAACTACTGAAATCTACAACCTCAATCTGTCTGCCTCACGACTGCAGTAAACTCACCATACTACTCGAGTGACTTAGCATGTCCGTACACCTGTTTTTACTAGTTCAGTGTAACTGTTTTAATATTTCAGTATACCTATCTGCAGTATATGGCCGTATCGCTCAGTCTACCACTGCAGCATACCTGCTATACACCTGTGTCATTACAGCTGTACATTTTGCTTTTACTGCAGGATGCCTTTTTCATTTCACTCTCTCTCCATTGTGGTATCCTTGCTTTGATTTTGTAGCGTCTCTTTAAGTGTAATCTTCCTTTACTAGTCTACTAAAGCAGTGGTTCTCAAATGGGGGTACGTGAAGGCACTCCAGGGGGTACATGAGATTTTAAAATATATTTACAATTTATATGTAAATATTTCTAAAACACATATATATATATATATATACATATACATATACATATATATATATATATATATACATATATATATATATATATATATATATATATATATATATATATATTAGGGGTGTGAATTGCCTAGTACCTGACAATTCGATTCGTATCACGATTCACAGGTCACGATTCGATTCGATACCGATTAATCCCGATACGAATTTATAAGTCGATTGTTGCGATTTTTTTCATTCAAATTTAGAAAATACTAATCAGTAAGCTTGTAGAGTGTAAGATTTATATGAAAATGTATTATTTATTTCTCTGAAATTTCAGTCTTATAGAGGTTGTAATCTGTTTCATGTTTGAACAGCATTAAAATAAAATATTAAGGCTTAATGTTCCGTTCATATAACATTCTTCCATGCTCAAGATGTGAATCCTAAAAAATAAAAAAAAAATAAAAAATAAAAAAAAATCGATTCTGCCGATTATTGAATCGATTCGAGAATCGCGCGATGTAGTATCGCGATATATCACCGAATCGATTTTTTTAACACCCCTAATATATATATATATATATATATATATATATATATATATATATATATATATATATATATATATATATATATATATATATATATATATATATACATAAGTTCATAAAATCAATTTTACATTCAGTAGGCAATTGAATTTCAGTGTCCGAAAACCAGCAATTCCCCCATACCAGAATGGTTTGACCCAACTTGTCATATGTCACCTGGAATCACCTGTCAATCCCTTGAAAACTTTATTTAAACTTCAGTTCATTGTTTCGTTTTTAGAACAGAGCTTTACTCTGATTCCAAAAGATGAAACTTTAGGTTGATAATAATCTGTATGTCCACAAATCTTTTATATTTATTTATTCTTTTTTTTTTTAATTGTATATTTTTAGTTCCAATTAGTTCAAGAGACCACATAAATACAAATAGAGTTCCACAGTTGAATTATAAATCGGACAATGATGGCACAGCACTCATTTTTAATTTTTGTTTATTTTTAGTTTTTTCTTCAATAAGAAATGCTTTGCGCTGGTTTAGGGGTACTTAGCTGAAAAAAAATATTTCACAGGGGGTACATCACTGAAAAAAGGTTGAGAACCACTGCACTAAAGTATGTCAGCAAGCATTAAAACTGCAGTATACTGTACAGTACATTCCTTACTACTGCAGTATACCTACTATTGCAGACATTATGTACATACAGTTCTACCATATTGCCCTGTTTAATACATCTGCACAGGCATCATGTTTTGTTTTGTTTTTAACTTTTCTCTCATCAATCATCACTCGCAGCAATACAAGACTGTTGTATGAGTGGCAACAGGTGGACACACATAATAATTGTATGATGGAAGAACATTTAATTGTTCTGCCTATATATTAGTATACTATATGTTGCTGACATAGATGAATGAATACATTTATAACTGGTAAACACACATTTTCAGACAAATTAACTATTGTAAAATTTCCTGCAGCATCCCTAACAATCTATTATGGAACACTAGTCTGCCACAGCACCCTGGTTGGGGAATCATGATCACTTTAAAGCCTCGTAAATGGAAAATAATAAAATGTCACACCTATATTCTTCTAAAAGTAAAGACGGAAGCGTTAAATGATTTATTCTAATCTTGTTTAACGTTTGCTATTTTCCAAACATTGTTCCTTGTTATAGTGCTGAACTAGACCATTGGCAAAAAGAGGAAATGTTTTAGTAAGAACACTTTTAAGCTCGGAGCAGATTAATTTAACACATATGTAAATAAACTATTGAAGCTTCAAGATCCAAGCTTTATACTTCACAGACCGGCTGCTATAAAATGAAAACTTTCACTGCTCTGGCCACAAAAGAAAAGTATTCCACACACTATACATAACGTGCACTTCTGTTCTGGAACGTGAGCTGCATGAAGAAGACATGCACTCCATTGACTCTCCTGCAGCACCTCCAATTGTTGAAGTCGTCATCACACACACCTCGCCAACTGAAAGGGTGCTTCAGTGCTCTGGTGGGATTCTCCTGCAGACAGACCTTTGACACGACCTTATGTGACGCTTGACAATCAGCCTGTTAGTCAGTCAGTCAGTCAGTGAAGTGGAGCTCCAGTCATTCTGGCAGGCTGCTGTGTTGTGGTGCACGTTACAAAACAGTGCCCCCCTCCATAGACTGACACTGTCCCACTGAATCGACTTAAAACACTTCACGCTACAACACTGTAGTGACCACAATGCTACAATGGGCATTAAAAGGGTGCACTTGTAAAAGGTTATGATCGTTAACGTGTCGCTGGTGCCAAATTACAAACAGTACGGTAACTGGAAAAGTTCAAACACTTCTCTCTGTGATAAACTGCAAAGCGGCGGCGGTTGCCTCGGCTGTCTACTGTTAAGAGTATTGAAACAGAAGGACGACTTCAGTATAGATGGGGAAGACATTTAATATGATAACTTTCTTCCCTTTCATCAGTGACAACTACAACAAATACGACAGCATTCGTTCCCGTGTCTTTTACTCAGTACAAATACTGTACAGTATGTATACGCTCTCTCTACAGTACAGTACGTAGAGCTTGGCGTGTACGTTTAATACCAATTTGAAGTGAGATAAGTGTCTTACCAGATTCAGGTCCGCCGGAGCTTGGAAGAGAAACATTGGGGTATTTAAACAGTCCACTCGACAAGGGGAAAAACAAGGCGTCCTCGCTGCCGGAGACTCTGTCACACAATGGCGCTGATAGGAGCGAGAAACTGCCTCGCTAGTCGGAACGCTGCTGCCTTCACGGACTGTCGGAGAAACTTGGAAAAGCGGCTACACCGACTGATTCGTGACGTTTGACGCCAGACTCTAAGATCCCCAGCCTGATATATTAAATGTACAATTAACGATAAATATACTCACCAATGTCCAAACACGAGACATACAGCAGAAAAAGATAAGTAACAAATAGGCAGTTAATTGGCAGACACCTTCTTCATTGTGCTATCATTATGTGATGTGTTTGTGGGGATATGTTTGAATTAACATTTTCCATCAACCTCAGTACCCATCACTTTTGCTACACATCTTTTGTGGAATTTTAAGAGAAAATTGTGAAGCCACAGTTCGGGCAAATACTACCCATACTTGCTTTTATAGCACATTTCTTTTACTTTACTTTGCGGTTTGTTATTTATTTAAAAAAAAAAATAATAATAAAATAAATAAAAATAATTAAAAAAAAAAAAGCAAAAACAAAAAAACATTGTACAGCAGCTTACTGTACTTTTGTCAATATCCGCTGGCTTCCTTGACTGACACATGAGGACAGGACGAGATGGCAGAGCAGCAGCAGCTGCCCTGTGACGCAATTACATTTACTCCACCCCCAATTCCACCCATTCCACCCCAGTGCGTTTTAAACTGCCTATTACTATTACTATAACTATGATGTATTTTGTGTTATTGATGTGGCCACTGTGGTGCCAGTAAATCACATTCCATATTAGCAGATGGCAGGTGACCATAAACTTGCAGATAGGCAGTTGTCTGCCTGTATAGACAAAACAGCAGTGGGGCATTATGGTGCACAAGATGGGGCAACTGAAAGTGTTTGTGCACTTACTACCCCCCACTGCACATTCACAGTTGTGCTGCTGCACTCACAGCAACAATGCTGATCTCCATATTTGTCCAGACAGGGTGTCTACACTCAGGACAGACTTTGACCAAGACTGTTGTCACAAGGATTTCTACTTTTTATTGATCAGGACATTTGGAACAGTCGTCTATGTTCAGTGGCATCTGAATTATAATTACTGGTTAGAATCTCTGCAATCAATGATTGTGTGTCCTTATTGAACAAACAAGAGGTTAAAAACTGTTGGCTATATGGCAACATATGTGAAAAGTGACACTTTGTAGAAAAAAATACAAACATTTTACAAACTGTGCAGCTCATACTAAAAATAAAAGTTCATAAAAGTTACACAACAAAGCCACATTATCATCGTACTACATCCAAGTTCCTTCAACGGCATGCAACCCAATGCCACAAATATTTGGAAGCTGCATAGCAGCTAAAGTTATCGCTGAAATTCGATTATATAAAAAATGTTTTTCCTTCCTTTCTTTGCACTTTGTGGAAGCCCAAACAACGATTAAATAATTTCTTACACACAAACTTTGCACAAGCCAGGCTTGAATAACAGATATATACACTACTGTACTTTATTAATCCTCTGCGAGAACGTTAAGACTTAAGCAATAAGAATATTAGCATTTAACCATTTAAGGACTGTTGTGGTGACTAAATACAAGCCATCTAACCCATTGTACCCATCTAACCATTATTTCTTTACAAGTGTTTACCAACTTTTCAACCAAGGCACATGTTTTATGATTAAAAAGACCACCACCAAACAAAATATGACAAAAAGTATAAACTCAATTCAGGATTTTCCATCATGCTTTGTTGCTGTTACTAGTAACAGTTGTGATTGTGTTTTGGCTCTTTGATGTGTTATTTTTGTAAGGTTTAATATTGTTATATTATTTATTGTAGTTGATTGACAATGAGACAGTCAACATAAGATAACATTGATATTCTTTATTTACGTGAGATTTTGAAACAATGTGTGGGCTCCTACCTGCTGATTCATGGCCCACCGGGAATTGTCCCGCCCCTCCCGGTGTCCCTGTCCATGCTTGGGTGGATACACAGGTTAATTGTACAATTTGCCATCTACTGAAACAGCATTTAATTGTACAGCCTGTCACTATGTTGCTGGAATAGAGATGTGAGCAAGGGTATTTGCATCTTTTATAAAAAAAAAAAAAAAAAAAAAAAAAAAAAAAAAAGGAGGATTGTCTGCTATCATGTATGGGGACGGGTTTTTTTTGTTTGTTTTTTTGTTTTTTTTTTACATTTATCCTAAAATAACTAACTAGTTCATTGTGCGCTCTTCATAACCTCCAAATCTTGTATTTCTAGTTCTATTATTTTGAATGGGAAAAATTTGCTTCCCTATCCAAACAATGGCTTCTGTCGGCTTTATAATATATGATTTAAATGATTTGATATTTTTTTCTTAATCACTAATTGGAAAGCTTTGTAACTGGTAAAAAAAAATTCAAGCAAGCAACTCTGATCAGACAATTTTCTGAATTTGATACTACCAAATGACTAACCTAGAATCGGATTTTATTACAGTGCTCATCCCTCTGGACTTCAAGCCAAGTCATGAATGCCGAGCAGCGAGGAGGAATGGCTCTAAATAAAGATTTCAGGTCAAAAACAGGAAATGGCTCAGTGAGCAGAGAGGGCAGGGCTATAGCAACACCAACTGGAGCGCTGTACCCACAACATCCCTCCCTCCTTTTAGCTTGATTTTTCTCGCTCTTCTTTTATCTCCCTCTTGGTGACAAATCCGGTTGCTCCTCTTTCTTGCTTTTTCTCTTTTCCCTGCCTCGGTCCAAAAGTATTTGGACAATGATTGTTTTTGTACATTTTCACCACCATCAAGATGTGATTGAAGTGACTTCCAGATTAGGCAGTAAAGGCATTTTACATCTTTATCTTATCTTATCTTATCTTATCTTATCTTATCTTATCTTATCTTATCTTATCTTATCTTATCTTATCTTATCTTATCTTAATATTTACAGGTATACATACAGGTATAATTAATCATTTATCTTGTTATTTCGGGCACGGACATCGGGGACAGTGCCGCTGGATTGGTAGACCGACAAGGTGGTGTTGCCTTCGTTAAGAAGGTGGACTCGAGTGTGTATTCTAACTACACAGGGATTACACTTCTCAACCATCCCGGTAAAATATATTTAGGGTTTCAGGAGAGGTGGGTCAGTTGAATCTAAGATTCAGGAGCAGCAGAGTGGTTTCTATCCTGGACGTCTAACGGTGCCAAACCCTCAGCAGGGTCATGATGCCTAAGTAGTCTAAATGACCTTTGTAGACTTCGAGAAAGTGTCAGGAAGCACTGTGGTGGGTGCTCCAGTAATTTGGGGTACCGGGCCTCACCAATATTTGAAATCCTCATAAGACTAGAGTCAGAGTTTGGTCTGCATTGCTGGCAGTAAATCAGTCGTTGCCCAATAAAGGTTGCCCTTTGTCACCAATTCTGTTCATAACAAAATAGACAGACTGGAATCCGGCACAATGCATGTCATATCTCTGCACAGAGGCAGGTTAGACCCAGTGTTGGTAATTCCGCATATGAGCGCAGGCCAGTGGATCGGCAAGAGGGGAGTGTGGTCACAGCTGACTTCACTTCTGGACAATAAACGTATCTCCTTTCATTCCCTCTAAATTCAGCATGCCAGTCAGACACAGTAGAAGCAAATCTTGGCCATTTTTTGGGAACTTCGATACTGCCGGGCTTCTCTGCATAGGCTGTTGCCCTGGATAAGAAGAAGAAGATGGATGGATGGATGGATGGATGGATGGATGGATGGATGTACTTTACAACCGTTAGGCGTTCCCACCCACCAGCAATAGACTGACAAGAGAGTCATGTTGTAAATAGCTGCACATCTGTGCAATGTAGGCGACCATTGTGAAGACTTGGCAGATGTGAAAAACATAGTACACAAAGAACCCATTATTTTCAAATGTAAGAATTTATCATAACATTGGATATATATGTATCTATTTTTTAATGATCTGATTCACTTTTGAGTAACATTTTAACATAAACAAAGAATCAAATCAAAACAGCTGTGTGTGCTGCAAGATTTTGGTAGTATGTGTGAAGATGACCAAATAATCATATGCTATAAAACAGGGTGTGTCATAGCTCAGCATTGAGAGAGAGGTTGGGGGTGGAAAGGAGAAGGAGGGGCTGAGAGTCCGGCTGGGGTGAACAACAAGGGGAGTTTCGGGGTTGTCCCCCAAACCACCCATCTGTTTTTATTCCCACTCGCTCTCTCTTTTCTATTGATACACTCCATCTTACTACGCTAGGTCGGTACACATACTGTAAACAAAAAACACCGGAAAGTATGAGTTCTAATGTTTTTTTTGTTTGTTTTTTAAGACTACTGTATTTTCCCTATTAACCTATGAACAAAATACATACAACAGACATAGCAACAAATAACTACCGTAACTGCACATTTTAGGATCCCTTACTGTCATACAGTGTATGCGGATGTTACCTACGCCCGCGAGTTCGCGACCTAATTGAGGATGAGCGGTTCAGGAGATTTTTTTTTAAGTGTTCTAATAGGTACACAGTTGTCATTACTTCTTGTGCTTTCAAGGTGAATTCTTTGCAGCGTGCATTCCGTTCTTCTTTTCCATCTGGACTTAGGCTCGCATTAGCCACATTGTATCGTATGTTACCCTTCCATTGTGGCATCGCAGAAAAACATACCAAAAAGCCGTTGTCAAAGTCAACTCACAGACTCACAGTGCTTAAGTCTCACGTGACATCATACAACAAAAATAGTAATTAAAAAGATGACAGCTTTTACCTCAACAATCTCGTAAATTGGGGCATGCACAAATCAAGGTGCCACAGCATTTTAATTTTCATCACTTTTCTAGCTCTACTGCACAAATGCACACCTGCTTCCAAGTCCCCCTTTCTGTTGAAAGCAATTGATGATCAGCAGGGAACTAATAAGCATGTGGATGACTGAGCAGAAGAAATGGTTCAGGAAAAAAAAAATCTTTGCAATATGCTTTATGTGCTCACGCACACATAATACAACACATGCATGGAACAACAATCAAGCCAGCCATTTCAAGAGGCTGACATTTTACCCAGCACCACCTGCTGCTGAAATTGCCGTCAAAGTGCCTTCGGGCTCGCATTGTGAACATCACCAGAAAACAGGTGAGCCATCTCACTGTTCCAATTGTAAGACATTGATGGACAGCTATGCCATTTTTTTGTGTGTGATTTTTCTCACACCTAGGGTTTCATGTACCATCATTCACTCTATTTGATCCCTATTGATTAGCATTTCTCGTCTGTGATTTGTTGGTTGCTTATTGGGTTTTGAATTGATCTCAGTGTTGAAAAATCAGCCAGCACTGCGACAAAGCTTATAGTAAACTTGTCATGCCAAAGTGATCACATGCATACTGTGGAGCTATGCCAGCATTGGTGAGCCCTGATTAAATAAGCATCATGAAATAAAATGTTGCTATGGTGTTGCAAACAAAGCCTGTGATTCTCCTGCTGCCCGAGGCATATGAACTGCTGTCAACTTTCAAAGCAGACACAAGTAGGGCTATGTTAAGTTTATGTAAGATCTTTTTTACGTTAGCTTGGGCAGATGTCAAAGCTGTATGTATATGCACTTCCTGCTCAATAGACTTACATAGTGAAGCTCCGTTTATTATTAGTAGATACATTCATTCCACAACCACCCGCGAAAAACCATATAGTCTTTATTTTAATAGTTTTCCAGCTCACTTTAAACCATACGTCTCAAATGCCGGTCCTGGAGGGCCGCAGTCCTGCATGTTTTAGATGTTTCCCTCCTCCAATACACCTGATTCAAATGATCAAGATCATTATTAGGCTCCTCCAGAGCTTGCTAACGAGCTGATCATTTGAATCAGGCGAAACTCCGGTTTGAGACATGTGCAACACATTTAAAATTATTTCAAAACACTTTAAGTGATTAAAACACAGTTTTAATGTATTCCTAGGACAAATATATGAATAGTGCTTTATATTTTCACTCTTTCCACAACTTTTTTGTTCTCCAAATGAGAGGCAAAGCTTGCAAACTTGAAGCTGTTTATTTCTCACTCCCAGCTGAAGAAAACACATTAAATAAAAAAGAAAAAAATCTTACCTAAACACAAAAATGTGCAACCAATTCCGCTAGCTTAAAGCTAACATACAACATGAGAAAACGTCATAGACATATGAGCATCGATGCCACTTTAACACACACTGAGCAGCATCGCATACAACATGGCATAACGACACAGGCATATATAGTACAGTATATTCTCTACACTTAGTAGGGGACCTTCTTTGCCTTTCACCCTTTCATCTACATCCAGAAGCTTTCAGTGCAGCTCAGCTTGTTGGGGCACACTGAAGGCACAAAACTCTGAATTCTAATTTGCCTGTACACTTTAAAAAATAAAAAATAAATCTTGAAAGAATCTATATTTCTCCTCATGTGAACTAAATACCATACTAGAAATAATAAGGCTTGAAGTAAAAGATTAAACATTAAAGTAGTTTTGTCTGTCTATCCAACACCTGATGTATCCTATTTCTCTGAGTCACTAAGCTGCACTGCTCTCCAAGAACTATTGGAAACATATCAATGAATATCACAGTTGCAAATGTAAAACAGCAATGCAACATCATTGTTAAAACAGTCTACAACACGAACAACAATCCCTGGGTGTGCATGTGTGTGAGGTTAATTTGATCAATTGTTGGTTTTGAAATGAGGAGTGAGGGAGTGTAATGACAGACTTCAGTAACCGCGATACTCTGCAGAAATTATGAGATAAACAACTTGTCAGCTTGCCTCCTGAAGCATGAAGTTGTTGATACAGGGAGAGAGAGAGAGAGAGAGAGAGAGAGAGAGAGAGAGAGAGAGAGAGAGAGAGAGAGAGAGAGAGAGAGAGAGAGAGAGAGAGAGAGAGAAAGAGAGAGAGAGAGAGAGAGAGAGAGAGAGAGAGAGAGAGAGAGAGAGAGGTGTTCACTTGAGGCAATGTAACGCCTCCATTGACAGGTGACTTACAGGAAATAAGTTGTTTTGCTCTCTCACATTCACTTCTGCAGTCTTCCTTCCATTCACATTTTCTATTCTCCCTCCAATTTCATGCAACATTTTTGGTCTTTACTGAAAACAAATCATAAGACTAAAGTAGTGTCTACAGGAACAGCTTTTTTTTTTTTTTTTTTTTTTACAAACAGGAAATGTGAACTTGTAGTCGTGAGCATTACGTGGTGCACATCAATTATGTAACACTACCATCTAAAAATGTGCTGAAGTCTGTTTTATGACTTTTGCCTTGAATTAGACTGTGTAAACTGTGCGCTTGTGCGTAGAGCCTTCCAAAGTAAAGTGGAGAGTGGGTCACCTTCTAGTAGTAGTTACCGAGTAGCAGCCACAAAGATATGCCACAGTTGTTTGTACTTGAAAGCACTTGACAAAAACAAACTGTGGGCCAGCCCAAGTTCAATCACGAGAGATTTGGTTCTCAGTTTATTTGCAATTGAGGCCACAGGCTAGCTGAAAAGTAACTTGTCTGAGCATTAGAAGAGCGATCTGAGGATTGCAGACTGTTAATAGAGGAAGGGGGCGTTTACACCCACTGCAGGTGACAGATAAGTGCTGTTATTAGTCGTTGCAATGGAAAGAATAGTTCTCAGTTAAAGTGAAAAGTTTACTGGTATTGTTCTAAGTGCATGTGCACCCACTTCAAAAACTGTCACGCTGGAGATACTGGAGCTGAAAACAGGAAGGTCATTAATCTTGTGCCGACTCATGTCAGGAACAAGGAAGCAGCCACATCAGTTCAGGAGCCTGCAGCGACAGTTTAGCTGGTTTGCCATCTTTCTCTCCATTTTCCCACCCGGTGGCAGCTTCATGATGTCAATGCTCTTCTTCTTTCCAAACCACAAGAAGGACGCTAAACTATTCTTCCCCGGGGCATTTCTTTTTTTGTGCTGTCTGATTCATGATCACAATCAGTGAGTGCGTGCGTGTGTGAGCGTATCTGAGGATCACACATTTCTACGTTTTTATGATAATTGAACCGCTGAGACGGACCCAAAAAGCTTTTGCTGGGCTGGGCGCGGCCATGAAATCTATACAGAATTAGTTGGAGGTTGAAGTAAGCTTTGTGCTATTTACACTGCACCTATGATTTTCAAAAATAAAAATTGGGACACTATATAATACAGTTTCCAAAAAAATTCAAGAAATTTCTTTGCTAGTCATTCTTTGTTAACAGCGGGGCGATGGCTAACATGCGCAACAATCGCTAATGTTCAATGCTATCTTGTTTGACTGTTCAACAACGCTAAACAGGTCAATGCGCTCAACATGATCCAACCTTTTTTGCTCGGTTCTGACAGTTATTGGAAGGTGGTTGTGCCGTTTACCCCGCATTGACGGTGACGCATTGTAACAATGGAAATATAGCGAAAGGAAGCTCAGCTTGCGTTCTGACCACGAACCACAGATAGTATAGTAGGACTACATTTCCCATGTTAGATGCGAAAGCAGGAAGTAGTTCAAGTCCATCCTGCTACCGATTAGATGTGGATAAATAAATAGACATTTAACAGTGAAATTCCCTTTTAATAGGGTTATCTTATCAATCGCTATGACAACTGGGTGATTGAAAAACACAACATGGCAAAAAAAAAAAAAAAAAAAAAAACAGGACACTGACCTGCATCATAGTGGGACAAAACGATGTTGGTGAAATCTGCTGGGATGTAGGACCCAAGACTCAAAAAACAGGACAATCCCATCTAAAACAGGACATCAGAATTATAACGAGGCCTTAAGACACACGTGGTTGAGAGAGCTGATTGGATGATACAAGGGACCAGGTCAACAAAATTACATTACATTAGATTTTTTTTTTACCATACAAGACCATACAACCCACTCAAAATATTAATTTTAAATTCCATCCATCCATTTTCTTAACCGTTTAATCCTCACAAGGGTCGTGGGGGTGCTGGAGCCTATCCCAGCTGAGTGTTAAATTGACCACGCCTGTCATGGTTCTTTTTTTGCCCATGTCTCTTTGCAGTGCTGGAGCATGGCAGGAAGTGGGGCCGAACTCGTGAGCAGAGCATCATCTCCTCACCTGAGATACATCAGCCTCATGAGCTTGCAACATTTGAGCTTCTCTTCTCTCTTTGTTCTGTGCCAGAAGATTTCCTTGGTCAAGCACATTTATTGTGTCTCGCCGCATTGCTACCTGCTCCTCCTTCCACGCGTTCCAGTCTTGAGTTTTGTGATACAGTTTTGTTTACGAGTATGTCCTTGAGTAAGGTGATTTTCTGTTGCTACTTTGTTCTCTTGAGTTCTTCCCTGAGAAAAGTGATTTTTGTGTTGATACTTTGAGCAAAATAAATGTTTTGCACCTAATCTCAGCGTCCTGGCCTTTTTGGCAAACAAAAACACCCTCATTTCCAGTGAAGGAGAAACTTTCCAATTATTCAGGGTGCTGTCGACAGGAACTGTTTAAGAAAGAGTGTTTTATTTCAATAGCAATACAGTTACAGTCAAGTTGTTGTCTGGGTGGCATGGCTCAGTAGTAGAGTTGTGAAATGTTGTGGTAGAAATGTTACAGTGTTGTATAAAGAAAAAATAGAAAATAGCAACTGGAAACAATGTCATTCAGTCCAACTTTGGGCGCCTGGGACATCTGGATTTCACTATGGTCAGCGCTTGTGCTCATGGGAAATGTGGTTCTTTCAAGGGAAAACAATACCGCTTTTGTCCAAAGGTGCCACCATAATCAATGAAAACTGAATCTTGCTTTGAATTGCTGCAAGTGTAGTTTTAACACTGACACTAGTGTAGAGTACCTTCAACACTACTCAGCTTTACCAGTGTAGATGTTTAACACCATACAGTGGGTTTGAGTAACACAGATTAAGTGTGAAAAAAAGTAACACTTTGAAGTGTCAGATTTAAACTCATTGGTGTGAACACAAACACTTTTCTAGTGTTGGATTTAACACTGTTAGTTAATAAACAGTGGTGATTTATTGTATTCCTGCTAGTATCATATTGAAATTACAGTACTTGCTTCCACAGATTTCTGCAAAAAGCCCATTTTCTCCCTTTTCAACCAGAAATTGAGCTTCACTTTGATATTGCAATATCATGGATTGGCCAATTAATAAAGCCTCTGTTAATATAGCTATTAAGTACGAAAATACTGATTATCATAACCTATGTTGATTTCCTAATCAGATGTATGCTATCTTTGTGTTGACCGAATTCCTGTCATCCAGTTAAATAGGTGGTCATCTATTACGTCTTAGCTCCTACCTACGCCAAAGCAGACTGCCTGAGTCAGCTCCTCAGCTCTATCACGACTCATCTAGCTAACCCCCCACAAGCCCACCCTCAGCATCACGCCGCTTTCCATCATCAATATCTACTTCATGAGCTCTCACCATCACATTGTTGTTTGTGACTCGCTCGCTCACGTTCTCTTCTGTGGGGAGATAGAAACGTCGACGCATGAAGTCTCGCTCCCTTTTCCTCTCCTTTTTTTTTTTTTTCATTATTTCAGTCTGCCGACCTCTTTTCTCTCTCTCTCCCTGCTGGCTGCCTTCAGGGTAGCAGAAGGGAAGTGAATGGCTTCAGCCCTCCCAGCTGGTCCCATCACCCAGCAACCCAGAGCAAAACAAAAGAACACACACGCACGCACACGCGCACACAGAGGCCGATGTACAAGCAGCCAACTCACACACAGACGAGTGCATGCATGTCCTTATGCAGACGAATTCGCGCGCGCACACACACACACACACATACAGCACCCCCACCTTTGCCCCCTCAACTCACCTCCATAAACAGCCAGCCAGCCGTCCCCTGTGGACTCCCACCCATCGTCCCCTTCTCCCCTCCTCAGCACCCTTTCCAGACACCCTCTCCTTTGTCCGCAATCTGCTCCAAAAATATTTGGGGGAAAAACAGACGAACGTGTGTTGGTCCAAATTAGATACAAGCAGAAGGTTATGGCACACACACAGTTACAAAAAAATTATCACAGAGCAAGAATAATAATACTAATATCCTTGTGCTGTATAACACGGTGACAATTCAGCACATTCCATTAGATCTTAACATACTACCTCATAATGTTCATATTAATGTGTACTTGGTCTCAGGAATCTGCATCCCACACATATAGAGTCAACCAAAATCTAAAGATTACCCGATTATCACTGCGGTCCATTATAAAGTCAAGTATTGCTCAAGGCAGGGAAATCCAAGGGCCCAGCTTTTCACTTGACTTGCAAGTATGGAAATTATAGTTACAAATGGTGATGAGCAGGAGGCGGGAGGGGTGTCTTTCTTACACTTTTAACTTCCTGTTGGTGATTAGAATCTGTTCTCAGGGGACAACATTGGGCATCATTTGCCATCTAATGATGGGTGTCCATGACGTACATTATGGGAAATAGAAATTCCTGTGTTTCATTAGTGTGTACTGAAATTCCATCGCAATATTCATTAAACTCTGCTTTTTCAATAAAATCTTACATTCCATTTGAGAACTAAAAGACTTTCTTTACAAAAACAAAGCAAAGTAAAGATGATCTGAAATACAAAAAGAAGATCTTTAAGGGTTAAAATGACAACACATCTAGGCAGTTTTTGATGACTCCCTCCTCTAACACGCCTGAATCACATAATCAGGATCATTATCAGGCATCTGCGGTGCTTGCTGATGAGCTGATTGTTTGGTTCAGGTGTGCATAGGTGGGAATAGGACAAGATAAGCCGAAATGTTATTGAAAATACTGACTCATTGCATCTTTTTATGTATATATATATATATATATATATATATATATATATATATATATATATATATATATATATATATATATATATATATATATATATATATATATATATATATACTGCTTTTAAAACAGAAAATCCAACAATTGTACAATCTAAGGTTCGTTTAGGGTAGTAATGGCTAGAAGGGGAAAGAACGAGGCTTACTAAATATTTACTTTGACTTGCTCCTTCAGTGCATTGATCAACAGCCAAAACAAACCTACAAGAAAAATACTTAGCCTCCAAGCCTTTTGCCTAAAACTACTCAAACAAACAGAGTTGTGACATTTTCTCTTAACGTCACAATTAAGAAGAAGAAGAAGAAACCCTGTATTTATTATTTGTGTTTTTAGGCTCACGGACCAAAGCACAAACTTGGAGGAAATTAACTGAGCTGAATCCAGTCCAGTCTCATTTAAACTCAGACTCACATCTGAACATGGCTGCAGTCCACACTGTTCCACTCTGGTTCGGTCCAAAGTTGTAACCAGTGTAGCGCAGGTTTGTCTTCTTTTGAAGTATTCTCACATCTCCCAAGACCACACGCACGCAAAAATAGCCCAAAAGGAGAACGAAAGCAAGGAGGCAGTTCACTGTGTGTACGTGACACATGAAGACAAGGAAATATAATGTCAAAACAGATAAACAAACTTCCTCAGTAGAACAAAAACTCAAATGCTCCGATATACCAATATTTTGGAACACAGTCATCAGACACAGCTACAAGCTAGTGTTTAAACATCAGAACTGGCCTCGTTCCTCTCGAACCAATTCATCATTTGTGACAACTGACAACTTTGTTTACTAAGTTTGACACTGTGGTGTACACGGGGCATGTATGAAGCACTTTAAGAGACTAGTGTGAGAACACACAGTCCAATGGGAACTGTTTGTGTCAGACTGTCGGTCAGTGGTAGTTTGCCAGTTATCTGGTTAAGTCAAGTATTTGCACCCCGAACAAATAAGTAGGTGCTTACTGGAGTGAGGAGTGTGCACATCATTATCCTACAAGGAAAAAACAAATGGGTCTAAAGATGCAGTATTTGGAGCATGATTCCAATATGTTTAATTTGGAGTGAACTGTGAAGCGTGGTGAGCACTGTTAGCATACAACATGTAGCTTAGCCTAGCAGAGTAAAAGTCACCGGATGTTTACCGTCCAGGTTAGGGAACGCCCACAAATTACATTTCCAGAGTGAACACAATGTCAATGGTGACTTGCCTGGTAATTTGAGGCCCTGTAACACGCAACTTGCAGACACTCCCCAACTACTACTCGTTATGAGCCGGCCGGCTGAATGTGTCCTCCTTATCGGCCATGAGTTTCATCTTCACTTTCGGCTGGACACAAATGTTTGCCGAGTCCTCCGCGGCTGTACTGCTTTTGAAGAAGTGCTTCTTTCCTATAAGACGTGGGACGCAATAATTCCTCATTAGTTCTTTGTTGTCACTGGCAGCCATGTCATTTAATGTGTATTTTACGCACACGATACGTCACGATGATCACGTGACTGTCCAAAATGGCCGATATTGTAGTCAATGCAAAAATATTCTTAGTAGGCTATATAAAGTGATATAAAATCTGAACTGCTAAACATAAATTTAAAAAAAAAATCACGGAAGAGTTCAAGTGAACCATTTCACAGAATAGCTGGTTAGTTTTTCACAAGTCTTGTATTCATTTAACTTTTGGCAACACATTGGGCTAGTGGTTTGCATCTCTACATCACAGAAGATTTGGGGCTCTGTGATGATGCGTTGAAGCTTTGTACTTCTCTGTTTGGGTTTAAGAAACATTAAAAATGTAAATTAATTCATGCTTAAAGAGCCATTGCTCACATGTAAAACACATAGGAATTATAATGTGAGTATTTATTTATTTTGCTCTGTTGTAATTGACTGGTGCTTCAGCCTATTCCTTTTTCAGTTATTAATTGATATTTCACCTGTGTAGTTTTTGATGCATCAAAGAGAAGTGACACAAGCACGTCAAAAGAAAAATGAGGGAGAAAGGACTTGCTGGCAGTGTGAATAATGAAAAGGAGGTCAGTGCCTCCAGGGGCGGAAGAATTGTGAACACTCAGCTCAAAATAAAGGCACCGACGTTCCCATGTCATGTCACACCAATGACATCATACGCTGTAATGGTGGTGGATTGATGATGGGTGGACAGGTGAGGAGATGTTCTCGATGCCCATGTGTTGTCTTTGCAATTAGGGGGGCAAGCAGCTACCTAGCTTACCTTGTAACAAGATTTGCCTCTGTAAACAGGGCACAACATGATTGGCTGCTTGCAGATTAGAGTAAACCGAGCTGCCGCCTTGAAGTTAATTGGCTGCAATTAACTTTTTCCTTTCATCCTCTGCGAGCAGTTACACAAAGAGGAGGTTGGACTGAGGGAGGTAGACGAAAGAGGCACAGTTACATGGATGCCTTTGTGTTGTAAATAAATAAATAAATAAATAAATAAATAATAAAAAAAAAGTGTAGGTGGCAGCGTGTACTAGTTAGCCCCAAGAACAACATGAGTAGCCCATGGGTCGGTTCTAAAAATAGCTTGCCAGAATTAGAAGAACTTGTTTAAACTAAACATGGTGGACAATTCCTAATGTACCAAATGTTCTTTAAAACGTGCTGTTTTAATTTACCCAAATGTTTAAGATGGATGCTCAAACCTCTTTCCACGCCTACTACCACTTATGGCACAAGCTTGCTCAGCAAATACTGAGCAAAGGGTAGATCTTTTTCTTCCAGCGGCACCTAAACGCAGCAGGAGTCCCAGCAGTATTTGCTGCGTGTGGCGTGCAGGCACGTTGCGTGGTGACTCACGGCTGAGTCAGAGCGTCGTGTCCCCGCCTACACGGCGGTGGTGGCCAATAACGCACAAGCGGCAGCCGCCACGGCGGTGAGCTGTCACTCGGTTCAGCCACCCATCCCCCGCCTCATGTTTGTCTGTGTGCGGTTTCGGGGGACGCCACTGCGACTTGGGGGTGGTTATGGAGGTTAGCTATGTAGCTTCGCCTGACAGTGAGTGTGTGCACATACAGTATTACTAAGGATGACCTATTGCACTATGAACTTATTACTGTACTTAATTTGATGCACTTTACCTCTTCATAAATGGCTAACTAAATAACTATACTCAGGCAGTTACACGCACTTTATTCAACATTTCACATAATAACACTATTGTAGATGACGTAACCCATCAATTTCAGGAAATGAAAATGATGCCGTTTGCATAGCTTTTATTTGTTTGGGAAGAATTTCTACTTTTATGAAACTTTTCTGTCACAATTTTTCTTAAGAGATTTGCATTTTGATCCGCACCTGCTCTCATTCATAGCTCCCTCCCACACCAGCTTAATAAAGAGGGTGAAAACTTTCGTTTTGTACTGGCCTCCACTGGCAATCAGATGGAACTACAATAAAACGAATGAGACTAACAATAAGATGGTGATCGAATAGCTTGCAGTATCTTGTATAATAAATTGATAAGACAGCCGAGACATGCCTAGACATAGTGCTAAGCACAATATGCCCAATGCACATGACAAAAAAAGAAATGAAAACTTTATACGGCATTTATTGAAATACTGTCTGACAATACAGTACAATAAAAGTATGTTTTACAGGACTTTAAAAACGTTTTGTTATGTTTTTTTTTCCAATCACAAGTTCTTTTCTCATAATGATCTACAGTATCTGCAGACATGTGGCCAAATTTTTTTTAGGGTGCAGGTGCTCCCCCTATGTTTTGGCACCCATCGCCAAAATTATTCATACAATTATTTATTTTAATACAATCAACGTAATTAATATAACTAAACTAATAAAACTTTTATTAACTGATATTAAACGTCTGGCAGTTATATAAGTCTCTGTGAGACACACGCACGGACACACAAAGTTTAGATAGCTAAACATAGTTTTTCTTAAAAAATAGATAGATAGATAGATAGATAGATAGATAGATAGATAGATAGATAGATAGATAGATAGATAGATAGATAGATAGATAGATAGATAGATAGATAGATAGATAGATAGAATGAAGACAAATAAGCTACTCAAAAAAGGGCACTTTTTGTGCTTGACTGCCACCTTGTGGCCGTCTGTGGTGTGTGAGTATCTGGATAATAATAATAATAATAATAATAATAATAATAATAATAATAATAATAATAATAATAATAATAATAATAATAATGTAGGCCGTCGTGGTTTGGGGGTACTTCCGGCTGACCCACTCCAATAAGTGAACGGTGAAGTCTGAGTAAATCAATTGTAAGAAAAGTTATGTAAAGGAGAAAAGACGCGTAATAGTAAAATATAAACATATTCTAACTCTAATTTGTTGGGAAGGGTACTCTTTTTGCCCTGCGATTGGTTGGCAACCAGTCCAGGGTGTCCCCCGCCTACTGCCCAGAGCCAGCTGAGATAGGCGCCAGCAGCCCCCGCGACCCTTGTGAGGAATAAGCGGTCAAGAAAATGGATGGATGGATGGAGGGTACTCTTTTTGATACAACAGCTCCTCAACATACACACTGACAATATGCATGTTTCTGGAGTAAACCAGCTCCAGCACAGGTTTAACAGTGAGAACAAAAATGGAACTTGGACATGTTTGTTTTCTGACTGTATATTGTTTGTAAAAATAAATAAATAAATAAAAATAATAAATAAAATACATTAACATGCACATCAAAAAAGAAATGCCCTTGAATCTGCAATCTGCTCTTATAATATTACAAGTACAAGTCTGTATATGGGTGAAGTGCAGACACAATTTAAAACATATTTAACAAAATAAATTGACTTTAGCACTGTTTGTCTCTGCCTTTTTACTTACTGTAACAGAATCTGTGATGTGAGAAGGCTGAGCAGACAGCTCCCTTGTTGTTTTTTAACTACTAACACTTACATCACACATGTACTGTAGATGATAAACTGAAGCAAATTGTTTTCATTGAGAAATCTGAGGTTGTTTTTAATCATTTGTAAAACTATGTAGTCCCCCAGTCCCACAATATATTGCTTATACATCGAATTACAGTCCATCAATGATTTTGTAAAATAACTGTAATAGGCCTAGTCACCAGTGATTCACCATGGACAGTTCCATTTTCATCTAACCATAAAATAACCTTTACAAATGCCTGAGTTTATGTTTTTGTGTGTCAAATGGGTCTATTCAGATAGTGTTGGTGTTTTCAACACTAGAGAACGTGGTTAAACATTTTTATTTTATTTTTTTAATATTGTATCCCCATGTGTAAAATGGTTCGATCCACCTGTCGCCGCGTTGCTTAAAGCTCCAGCAAATCTCTTTAAGTATCTCATTTTGAGCTCTGACTCACGGCAATGATGAACTACAGAGACCGCTACACTTCGTCCTCCTACCGGAAGATTTTCGGGGATTCTTCCAGGTTCTCCGCCTCTTCTTCCTCCTCCTCCCGTTTGGGCAGCTCCATGGCCCGGGTGTCTCCGGGGCTCAGGTCCGTGGCTGTGTCCCGAAACAGTTCTTCTGTGGGCATGTACAGACGGCTGGGCCAACCACCGACCTCCTTCTCTCTTATGGCCACGGACTCACTCGACTTGACCCAGACGTCGGTGGTCAACAATGAACTCAAAGTTATCAGAACCAACGAGAAAGAGCAGCTACAGGTATGTGATGTGGCGTCATTGTGATTTTTTTTTTTTTTTGTGTGGGCTAAATAACAAATACGGGTGGCAAAAGCACTCAAATATACTGTATATAAGTACTGAAAATAAATAAAAAAAAACTGTTAAAAGTATTTCAGTATACTTATAAGTAAAAAAAAAATGTATTTACGTACAAAAGCATTTTTTTAAAACTGTTAATTAGGCCTATATTGCCTACATCCATTTTAGCTATGCCCTGAGATTGGCTGGCAACCGGTCCAGGGTGTACCCCGCCTACTGCCCAAAGCCAGCTGAGATCGGCTCCAGAGTGATGTTCCACTAAAATATTTTAGTTAGAAATTACACCAATTTTAGCATTTTCAGGAGCTCAATAGTATTTTGACAATTGACATCGTTCCGTGGTCAGCAACCTTTCCTGTCAAAAGAGGCACGTTAAGCCAAATAAATAACGAAAAATCTGTCTGGAGCCGCAAAACATTTGAACATTGTAAAACAGTGCGTTATTGTACGTGTAATGTACTAATGTGTGTGAGGGCCCAAGAGCTCATTAGAGCTGCACCATAAGTCCATAACAGAAAAATATGCAGCATCCAATACTTTTTTTCTTCTACCTTTTGTCTTCCATTTTTTTGATATTTTGTTCGGTTTTTTTGTGCGTGTAATTTTTCATAATTAATTTTTCACACATTTTTACATTTTTCTGCCTTTCTGTTAAATTTCTGACATTTTTGACAATTTTATGGACATATGGTAATTTTCTGCCTCTCTTCCTTTTTTTAAACATGTTTTCTGCCTTTTTTGCATGGACATTTTATGGTCATTTTCCTCTTCCTGTCATTTTGGACATGTTTAGATATTTAAAAAAAACTTTTTTCTCTCTACCCTTTGTCTCCAATAACTTAAAAATGTTGACTCAATTTTTTTTGAATATTTAATTCTTCATTTAAAAAAAAATAAATTCATTTGAATAATATTTTTTAAACATTTTTTATTCTTTTTTTTTTTTTAAAGAGAGCCACGGGGAGCCACAGGTTCCAGAGCACTGACATAGTTGTATGTAGGCGACAGAAACATAAGTTTTAATACTTGGATGAAAATACTCTGCAATAAAATGTCAGCATTTCAGTAGTGTGAGTAAGAAAAAAAATAAAAATAAAATCACCATCTGCATTCTAAACACCAACAGGGCTGTTGCCTGCTACTATACATGAAAACACACAATCTGTGTAGAGACCAACAACCAATTTAATATGCTAACTCCTGTACAGAGTAGTAAATTTGCATTTTACTTAATACTTTTTTGAGAAATGTCAGAAAGGTCAACAAATACAGGTAAACATTTAGGAATCATTAGCAGTTAAACAGGTTAAGGTTAATGCCGAAAAATGTACAAGACCAACAATTGACACCAATGAGTCATTTATTTTGTTGTTGCACAGGGTCTGAATGATCGCTTCGCCATGTTCATCGATAAAGTCCGACACCTGGAGCAGCAGAATAAAGTGCTGGAGGCCGAGCTGGTGACGCTGCGGCAGAGGCAGAGCGAACCGTCACGGGCCGCTCATCTCTACCAGCAGGAGATGAGGGACTTGCGGTCCCAGTTGGAGGACGTGAACAGAGACAAGAACCGCATCCTCATCGAGAGGAATAACATGGAAGATGAGCTGCAGGTACAAAAATATTAGGAATAGCACTCAGTATGATAACAGGACAGAAAAGATACATACAAATGACTGCTTACTAGCAAAAAAATGTTGAGTCTTTTTGGTGCATTATTTCCCACATCACTTACTCCATTTTAGAAACTCCATGTAAAGTATGAGGAGGAGTTGACCATGCGCGAAGAGTCGGAACAAACCCTGAGGTCCTTCCGGAAGGATGTGGACGACGCGGCAGCCGTTCGTTTGGATCTGGAACGCCGAGTGGAATCGCTGATGGATGAAATCTCCTTCATGAACAAAGTCCACGATGAGGAAATCCAGGAGCTGAGCAGCCTGATGGAGGAGCAGCAGGTCTCCGTGGAAATGGAACTCGCCAAACCCGACCTCACCTCCGCTCTGAAAGAGATCCGCAACCAGTACGAGTCCATCGCCTCCAAAAACCTACAGTCGGCGGAGGAGTGGTACAAGGGCAAGTTCGCCAGCCTTAGCGAACAGGCCACCAGGAGCAACGAGGCCATGCGGGCCAGCAGGGAGGAGATGAACGAGTTCAGGAGGCAGCTGCAGGCCAAGACCTTGGAGATCGAGACCCTGAGGGGTGCCAACGAGTCTCTCGAGAGGCAGATCACAGAGATGGAGGATGCTCATAATGCTGAAGTCGCAGCATTGCAGGTATGCTATTCATCACTGGAGATACATTCCAGACCTACCCACTTAAAAAATATTATTTATTTACTTTTCAAAGTATTCTGTCCACACAATTTCTTAAACATTTCATTAAACAGTGTCACAGTAAGTGACTTGAACCTGAACTCCAACTAATAGGATTGAACAGTTCAAACTCATCAATTATGTCACAGCTTGACTTCCGTGAGCTAAGAGCATCCTTCAAGGTGGATCTTGAACCTTGTCAATGTCAGGGGAAAGTTGAGCAGAAACTAGCTGGAGAAATACAGATGATGATCTCACCTGATTTTTGTGATTATTACCAAACGTTTGGTCCACGTGTTCTTCCAAAAAATTCAAACGACATAATGCATTTCACATTTGCGAATTCCCACTTCATTACCGTTGTGTTGACAGTTTGAAAATCATTAGCCATTTACACTCCAACATCGGTTTGACAAATTTGAAAAAAAAAACAAAAAAAAAACAAAAACAACAACAACTCCAATTTAACACTGGCAATTAATTAAAAAATTAATGTCCTCCTAGGACAGCATGACAAACTACAAATGAAAATGCTTGGGCTTAGACAGTGAAAGTTCTTAGTGAACTGATCCTGTGTATCTAGATTAACCCGGACTGCTGCTAAATTGGATACAGGAAGGCCACCTGTTTTTACTGGCTATTTAGAGGAGCTCAAACTAAGTAAGCCTCAAAGGTTATGTTTGTCTTTGAAAAGACAAAAGTAACCCTTCAACTTGTGTGACCTTTCATTGAATGTTTTTTTTTTTTTTTCTCCATTCTAATGCTTGACCTTTTTGACCTGCAGGACACTATTGGCCAATTGGATACTGAACTGAGGAACCTCAAGGGAGAGATGGCCCAGCACCTGAGAGAATATCAGGACCTGCTCAATGTCAAGATGGCATTGGACATTGAGATAGCTGCATACAGGTGGGCGGAAATGGAACGCTATCAAAATGACATATTGTGATTGTCATAACCAAAATGAATGTGTATATGTCAAATAAGAGGGTGTGGGCAGCACTCATTTATGTTGCTCTGTTCGGAATTCACGGAAAATTTCATACTCTTACTTTAATATGTGAATATACTTTTCCATCCTACAAGGAAGCTGCTGGAAGGTGAAGAGACTCACTTCAACTCAGGGATGTCATTCGGAGCTGCCGGTTACAGCTACCAGGTCCGAACCGCAACCGGCTCCTCCAGAAGCAGCCAGCGAGACAAAGACGGAGCCAAGAAGGAAGGCTTCAAGGAGGAGGAGAAGGATGAAGCAGACATCAATTCCAACAACTGAAGACATAGATGCAGGCAGGCAGGGAGACAAATAACATATACTGTATTTGTAAAGCTCTAGTCAAATACTGTTTATGCACAAAATAAGAGCACAGACATCACATTGTATGTACTGTATCTGGAGTGATGAGAACTTGAATTCTTACTATCAAAACAAGTCAGATTATATGATTGCTTTCAATAACGCCCAAGTATAAAATATGTAGAACATTTTTGGACACTGAACCGTATATCTCAAATGGAAGCTTGTATTCAAGATATTAAGCAGGTGACGTTAACCTAATATAGAGCATTGTAAGTTACAATTGATGAAGCAGTAATGTGCTAGAATTCTAGTTTCTGTCTCAAAGTGGAGTGGCTAACTTGTTACCTTATTAGTACGCCTCCATCACGTGAATTTTCAAACTAGTACTATGGTATTTAGAGAGCTAACCATATGTGTGTGAGACTATCGCTGCACTTTTGGTTAACGTAACTCTTATGTCAGGAAATATATGCTAGAAAGGGTTTGTGAAAATCACGGGTATTAAATATGCTGTAAACGTACACCATGTATACATTTCACCTAGCTTTAGGCCTCTATGTCAACCAGCTGATCGAAAGAATTAAAAAAAAAAAAACATACAAATTCAGCAGTTGAAAAGTACTTATTCTTTTATTCAAAGTGATCACATTTGATCAAACCTGATGAAAGACATCTTTCACATAAGTCAATTTCAACTTTATCTTATCTCCAAAAATGTTTAAAAAAAAAAAAAAAAAAAAGCTCATCGCATATAGAAAACGTGTCTGTCTAACCATGTAGCTGGAACAAACATTGGGAGGAAAAAAGAAAAAAAAAATCAGAAGCAAAGTGTATATTTCTAAAGACAGTGTAAATCTACATTTTTCTTACAAATCTTTGGCAGATATTCTCCTTGAGCGACATTTGCATTTTATAATGTTAACCTCAGCTACAAAAAAAGGCACAGAAAATACATTAACCCAACTGCAAAGTACAAAAAAATAAACTCGCTGTGGCCAGGAAGCACAGTGGTAGACATGCCCTGAAAATAGTCTCAAAACCCGACCCATCATATTGCTGTTCCGAGTAACCTAGATTAACAAAAAATAATAATAATAATAAAAAAATTGCTTCAGTCATTTTGGACTTATTCCACCTTATAAGAGTTCTGCAACACTATGAATGAATCCATTATTTCCTTTTAAGACAGACAGGACAGGACCAAGCCAAAGTGCAGCACCAGCAGACCATCCTGTGGACACATGAAAACAATTTTGTCTTTTATGAGAAGCAAGAAATGTGTGTTTCTTCTATAACCCAGAAATGACAACCAAATGCAAACTGACTAGCACTACTACTCTTAGTGAAGACCAGGTGAAAAAGATTTCAAGTTTAGATGATTCTAGGAGTTACTGATTTCTATGTGTTTGACTTCCATACAGGAAGCGTAGGTTCAGTTTAGGGCTGGGCCACATGGGCTAAATGTAAAGAGTTAAAAAATAAATAAATAAATAAAATAAAATGTGTTTACCTGCAAGGCCTCTGCTCCCACAGAATTCTGTACATCTTTCAGTGACTGATACTGATCCAGGAGATGATCTCCACAAACCACATCTACCTACAAGACACAGAATGATAAAAAGAAAAATGCTTCCATACATTAGAAAGCAATTTATGCAAATGCCATGTAATCTCCCAACAACACCAATGAAAAACAGTGTCATTTCTAGCCAACAATAAAAGGGTTCTAGGATAGGAGAATATTATAACAATAAGACCTGTGTAACAATGAACTTTAACCTTGGTTTAGCCCTCCTCAACAGGCAACACTGAGGCCAGTAAATCAAGATGAGCTGCTAATCCTCATCCATGTCCAACAAAACAAACTACACAGGTGGCTGTGAACCTGATCGCACATTGCTCAATGAGTCTAAAAATTAGCTTCCACGCCTTCAACTCACTGTTAATTCCTTCTGCAGGCTGGCGTTAATGTAGTGCATTATGTCATTTACGTAAAACCTGTCCCAAAACTTGACCCAAACTCTGTGGACAAATAGGTGCTACGCTGGTGTCACTTGATTGAAAGTGAGAGATGCAAGTCAGCCTGGCTGCATCAAGGTCACAGCTTCATTTTAAAATTACTTTGATGTCACCGAAACGGTTGTGTTAAGTATTCAAGACATGATATGCGTCTTTCTGCCTGAACTCAGGAAGTACAAAAAACAAACAAACAAACAAATGGTCACGTGACTGAAAAATAACTGGTCAAAGTCTGCCATTATATTGCACTGGTCTGTGTACATGTGACAGTAAAGTAGATTCTGTGCTGACCTCGTCTGAAGCAACAACCGGGATCAAGGTGACTCTGCAGACTGATTAAGCTCGTTAGCGAGCTTGGCCGACTCACCTGGCAAGCTGGGCTGAGTTCCATCTTCTTCCTGATGAACAGCTCCACGTGGCGAATGGTGGCATCACCCGACACACACACATAGGGCCTCTCTAGTGGCTGGACAGCAATCAAGTACAACAGACTACAAATCAACATGTTTATGAATACACAGTAGTAAAGTCCTAATTACAATAACTGCGTAAAAAAACAAAACAAAACATTTTTTCATAAATAGATGAATAGGAGTATAATACTATACAACAGTTCTATAAACTGCATTGAAAACATCCGCAGAAAAATGTCTGTACATACTCTTTTACTAATAACCATAACAGTTTTGAAGTAATCATTTACCAGGGATTCAAAAACATTCAAAGAAGTGACGTTTACGTTCCATTGTCCACACTAGCTATACAGCAAAGTGGGGACAGCCTAAAAACAGTTTTTCTTGTTGCTAACAAATTCTGAATGTATTCAAAATTTCTCTGAAAATAAAAAAAAAGTTTCAGAGCATAAAGAAGATTTGAAATTAAGAGTATGTGGCAAGTGTCTATGCAACGTTTTACAACATTGAACAAAGCCTGTTTGCCAAGGACCCTGTTTGGTTTTGTTTCTGAAAATATGAGCGCGAATTACATTCCAAGTCTGACCAAAATTCTCTGAAAAAAAATTACCTTATAGCTGTTTACCCCTTCTTCAGCCCTGAAATAAAAATTACAGTCAGTACATGTTTTGGTCATATTAGCAGCCAGCACAAGAAACAACACCAATTGCTGGCACTTGTGTTCAACTTTATCTCCATCTTTATCTATAAACTGAAGTTGGAACTTTTCAACATTAATGATTACATGGGCGCTAACAATTGACTAACTTTTCTCCAATGAGAAAAGCCTTGTTAAAATGACTAATGATCTTTTCCTAGCCATGGACTCCATCAGCTCATCAATATTATTACTCAATCAAAGAGCTGCCTTTGACACCGTTGAACAACTTGACTTAAGACACTAAATTTAAAGTAGATATAATATTTTCAGCATTGAATTTGATTGAGTCCATTCTCTGACTCACCCAACAAAGTCCAGCAATAGTGACACGTCCAGCTCAGGCGGAATGCTGAGCACACACTGAGGAGTGGAGTCCTTCTTTTGCTTTTTCAAGCTCAGAGGAGCTGCACTGGAAACCATCCCTGCCACACCGAAAAGAAAGATTAGCTACAATTACTGGTCTCTCACTTTTCTGACTTGTCTGACAATTTGGGATCAATTAGATTGTTTTATGTCCTTTGCTATTACCATTTGTGGAACAACTTTACCTGATTTAGGTATCGCCAGCCCTCGTTTTTTGTAGAAGTTACACATTTTCTCTCTTTCAGCTGCAGTATAAAACATAAAAAAACTTTATGACAACAGCAAATTCAAAACAAAACAATAGGGATGCACCAAAATTTTTCATCCGAACATCGCCCAAAAGTACATTTTCGGACTTTTGTCACAGAAACAACACGGCCAGGATGTTGTGATGATTGAAGCAATAACCTTTAAATCAAGTAACGGTACTCTGGGTGGGCGAACAAGTGTGAAACCACGTTCTCGGTGCCCCGTGCCCAGTTATCGTGGGCGCCTTGGAGCTTGGTGTAAGACTAGAACTAGAAGAAGAAAGATTGGCCCGAACGTAACTGTGCATCACGCTGCCATGGCCACTCAAGCTGCATCTCGGGAGAACGTAGGCGGGGCAGCAGGATAATGAACCCCCCCCAGCTGCAGCAACCGGCAGCCGTGAAAGTACGCACAATGCTCGGAAGGTATCAGAAAGATTCGGATTAGACAATTTGTGGCATAAAATGACACAGCCAAGGATTTTTTTCCCCCGGCTCTTAATTATGCTTTTTTTCTCCCCCGTGTTTGGATTCTCTGCCTTGCTTTCTTCATTTTTGGTTTAGGCCAAGAATTTTCATTTCGGTGCATCCAGAATATACAATAAAAAATGTGCACGTTACTACACTTATGTTGATCAGTGATATATACTGTGCTTACACTCCTCCAGGAAAGGAACCATTTTGTACACAATATCCTGCAGTTGTCTGTCGGGCCTGTCAGAAGACAAATTTCGTACAAAAAGATAACATTATTCAACAGTGATATTCTATAGATATCCATCAATATTTAATGCATAGTATAATGCACAAGGGAAAATATTAGAATTCAATGAAAAATAAATACCTAATATTGTAAAGGGGTTGAGTTTGGTGGACTATAATGGTGCATGATGGACACCTGTTGCTGTCGAAAAAATGTTTCACAATGCAACTTTTGCAAACTACGGAATGACAAAAAAAAAAGAAAAAAAAAAAGAGTTAAGTTAGACAAAGACGCGATTGTGAACTCTCATTAAACTAGATGGGTTAGCATGTGATTTTCAGCAATTTAGCTTACATCAAACAATCATAGCAGAATCTGGCAACATAGCATACGTGAGTACGGATTCTCTTGAACTAATTGTTAGAGAACAATGACTTTTATTGGAAGGGATGTTTTTGTATTAAATGCATTTACAACAAATTGGAATATTACCAAGCAGTCTGATTGGAACAGGGCTGTAAAGCACAGTCGATCTAATACAGTTGCACAGTTGAAACATCATCAGGCTAACAACAATCACAGAAAAGTAACAACCAATCATCACATATGTAAGCAAATGTTCGGGTTACATAGGACTGCTCATATGTACTAGAAGCCCACCAACAACTTCTGAGCAATTGTTGTCCTCTAACCATAATTTTGAATGCAGACTTTTGAATCTACTTACATGTGTGTAAGCACTCGGTGATGGTGGTGGCATCAATGAGCAAGCCACAACATAGGCCACATCGGATGTAAGGGTAGAACTGATTGAGGGAGAGCTTGGGCTGTGGATAGTAAGATGAAAACAAATAAAACATAACTTGATGTAGAAACATCAAATCAAATACTACACGTCATCAGTGAAGAAACTAGGACTGTCGATGTCAAGTTTCTCAACCATGATCTTTGGTGTGGCTCCAATGTATCCATCATTTGAATCTGGTATGAAGGTAAAATCAATATTTCCCCCATGAATGCATGACTCGGTTCCTCGATTGACCAATCAGAGCCGTTCACGGCAAAATAGCGCCAGCCGGAAAGTTGCCGGTCACGACAAAATATCCACAGCCAAAAAGGTAACTTTCGAAAGACAAAATGGAGCATCTACTGTTAGGTTAAGTATATATGCATCAAATAACGCTGAACATGAAAGAAATAGTCGCCATTTATAGCAATTTTGCACAAACTTTTAAAGTACTAAATTCACTTTTAAACTACGATTTACACAGACGTGAATGTAAGTGTGGCAATGGTTGTTCAAGGTAGATAACTCAAATCAGTAAGTGCTATCATGAGTGTTGAATAGTTACCTCGTCTTCCAAGTCGCTGCCCAAAAACCCATGTCTGGTCATACCACATGGAGGCGCTGACATTCCCCAAATCGGCGAACCACGTTGGCAAAATAGTAACAATGCCGAGTTTGTGTATTTAAAGTACGTAAAGTGGAAAAATAGTCGAAAACGCTTTAAACACTGTTTAGCTTTCTGATCAAATTGCACAGTACGCCAACTAGTAGCCGGCTAGCTTTACCGTGCTACTGGAGAGTAAAGTCATCCAAACGTTGTCATTTGTACGTGCAACTTAGCAGTTGATAGCAAATCGTCTCAAAAGTCTGCGGATTGTGCGCCTCGGTCGCTATTCGTCGGGTCCGTGGAAGAAAACAAAAAAAGTCCCGTAGTCAGTAAATCAACACGTGTACTTCCTATTTTGACTCGTGTTCGCAGTTTTGCGTGCGACACAGCGAGTAGAGAGTACCACTTCCGGTCAGTTTTCACAATAAAATGAGACATTTGTATTTATATTTATATTTTATGAATGGCTAAAGCAGCTGTTTAAGAGGGCGGGTCCTGTAAATGAGCAAGTGCACCAGCCCACGTTTCGCACGTGCATCCCCCACATGCTGTTTGCTTGGCCAATGGCGATTGGCGAGTAAAGGCTATCAGAATCCGAATCTGTGCAAGCAGCCGAATTTGCAGAGTTGTACCTTGTCCAAAGTCCAAACATGGAAAACCTGTGGAGATTCAAAACCACACATAGTTGCATATACATAAACAACTAGAACTGACACCCAAAATCAGCACAAGAAGTGCAACATATAGATTTCAATACTTGTATTGATAAAAAAAAAATCATCCATTAACATTATTTCCATTTGCAGCATGAATGTATAGAAGATACATACATTATCGTACATACATACAATTCATTCAGTTCAGAAGTCCACTGACTAACATGAGATTGAATGTGAATGGCTCAGACAGATCCTAACCGTCCAACGTCGTAATATTTTTAAAGTACATAAATATGTGGGTGAACACACTTTTTCATCCACATTAACTTCAGTTCATCATAGAGGTCCAACAGTCTGTTCATCCATCCGTCCATTCTCTGTACCGCTTTTCCTCACCAGGATCATGGCCAAACTGGAGATGATCCCAGATAACTTCAGACGAAAGTCGGGGTACACCCTCAGCTCGCCAGACAATTGCAGATCATAGATGTCAGTTTTTCCAATATACATTGACGTATTATACAATTATGCCACCTAGCCGTGAGCTAGGAGTGCATGTTACTGTACATTTACTTTTGTGCCTCACAAATTCAAGAAACAAATGACTGCACAAATGTGTGACGTACGTGACTTGAATGCGACTGTGGCATAGGTGTTTAAGAAAAGCACATCAGGCTGTGAGAGTATTGCTCTCTTCATTATATGTGCTTGACAGAAAAATGCCACCATTTCTCTAAAAGTTTGAAGAAAGTGACGTACTTTTTTTTTTACTCATATTTATAAACAGTTATTACACATTCGAAGAAGTCCTTCTGCCATAACATTTCTCTTATAAAAATGTTACTGTACTACAGTCTGTTGATGTTTTGAAAACAAAAAACAAAAAAACAAGTGTCAATCTACTTGCGTTGGCAGGTTATACACATATTTGCGGTCCCTCTCAGACCTCCATGAGACCCTGTGGCGGCTCGGCATCTTGTGAAGGCCCTGGCTGCCGGCGGCATATTGGCTTGTTGCACATAGGGCAGACACTACGGATCTCTAACCATTTCAGTAGACACCTGAGAAAAACAGATGACAAATCAAGTGTTAATCTATATTATGTCATTTAAAGGATATTGAAATAGTATAAAATGAACTGTTTTAGATATTTTACAAATTCAAAATGATGAAACCTAAACCACCAGCGATTAATGGATGCATACTTTCTTCAGGTACGCCAACTTCCTTGCTCTCCATTATCCAAACCTGATTCCTCGTCTTGTTGTTTACCTCACAATCTCACAGACCGCAATGATATTGTCCCACATTGTAACATTGGAAAAGGGCCACCTAAAACGCTGAACTCGCGTTCGGTCTGACCTCAGCTTGAAAGCAGTGCCATGATCCAGTCATGTGATCGGGATGGCGTATTCAGTGCATAAACAATGGTTGCCTTCGTTCATTTGAATGAGAGTTTGCCAACATGATGGACAAGCAAAATGCCCAGAAATACTGTGCCAATTCAAAATCGACATAATCTTCAGCATGTCAGGTTTCAAGTCCTTCCTTAACTCATTCACTGCCATTGACGGAAAAAGACGTCAAATGATGCATTTTTTGCTGGTTTGGCAAATGAATGTGTTAATAAATAACTAAAAAAAAATAAATCAAATTGGCCCTTTCAGCTTTCTATTTTTCTGTTTGTGGCCCTCAGAGGAAAAAGTTTGGAAACCCCTGCTGTACATTATATCAACAATTTATAATTGTTTCATTGATTTTTACCATGTTTAAACAATGGCAGTGAATGAGTTAAGGGCGTAGCGTCTCCTAATGTAGGGGTAGCACAACAAAATGTAGCTGGCTGAGCAGGTAAAAGTTGGCCGGATGTTTTACTCCCAGATTAGGGACTAGGCCTTCACGATATATCGTTTGAACATCGCGATTGTGATGTGCGCATGCGCGATAGCCACATCGCAAGACGTGCGATGTTTTTATTTTTTTGTAGAGCAAGCAAACGTTTGTTTTGCTTCATAAAAGGTAGTAAGCTACCTCTCATGCTCCCCCCCTCCATTCTGCTAATCAGTCACCGGCGCTGCCCCCCCAACCCCTCAGAAAACGAATGTGAAAGTAAATATGATGGAATATAAATTAAAGACGACAAACTGAAAAGCTGACATACATACATAAGGCGCACTGGATTATAAGGCACACTGTCGATTTTTGAGAAATTAAATGACAAAGCATAAGGTTTATGACAATTTAAATATTAAGATTTTTTAAAAGTTACGTTTTGAATGCTATACTACATCACAAGGCAAAATAAGATTATAGAATGAATCATGTGCTTGTTCAAACATGCAAAGAAGTGCCACCATCAGGTATGTGCTCATATTTGTCTTCAGAGCGCTCAAACAAAATGGCCAAGCTTTTACTCTCTGCTTGAGAAATTGAAGACAAACATCCACCCTCCGCTACAGTAAAATTTATACTGTCACTTCTACAGGTCAGTTTCGTGAGGTTTTTTTTTTTTTTTTTTTTTTTTTTTGCATGTCGTTCGTTAAGGTGCTTTGAGGACCCTTTTGAAGCTGGATTTGCAAAAGAAGTACTTCTTCATTTGTGTGTTGAAGCTTAGCAATTATAGGACTTACTTCTTATGAAAAGCATGGGAACACGGGCACACTCCTAGCTCATCCCGGCTGCGAAACTCTTCTAAACACACCGCACATGTTTGCTGAAGAGGAAAAAAAATAAATGATCAAATCAAACATGACTTTCCTTATTAAATAGCATCATATTTGGTATACATTTTATCTCAGTAATCATAACATTAAGCAGGCTGTGAGTAGTACAAATATGTTACACACATTTGGTCATATTGCGGTTAAGATACAGTGGGACATTCAAGAAAAATAAGCTTCCAAAGTTAAAAACACACGAAGGTTAAACAGTCTCCTCACACAAGCTGTCAGCAAATCTCATGAAACTTCAGCTCACTGAGCAGCAAAAGGATTCACTGTGTGTTGTGCTACTTTGTAACGCCACCCACGGTGCACCAGTGATGGCAAAGCAGCACAATGTGATGATAAAGACTCACCAATCAAAGAACAAAAATTTATTGCAACATACGAACAAACCTGGCTGCTGAGTTCAATATGAGCAACACAGTGCACGCTAAAGTATTTTTATCCAGCAAATGCTAACACAAATAGCATGTAGCCAAAAGCATAATGAGAAATGAGTAGTATGAAAATAACCTGAAAAGCTTACAAGTAACATTGTACATGTGTAGTGTTGAAAATATGTATATTTTCTATTTCACAACCATGTTGAGTATGAATTTCTTTGACAAGCTGCTTGGCATCATGTACCACAACTTGCTTATTTAGTGTAGCAATACCTATAAAATGCCACAGGGTGACACTAACAGTCTAAACAACACAATCTTGATACTCTCCATTCTCACGGTTGAGTTGTAGTTTTATTTTTATTCATATATCAGGAAAAATGTTAACTTGGTAGGCAACAAGCACCAAAGAATGGATTGTCTTTGACTGTACTAGGGTAGGAAGGGTGAGAGGGGGCACATTTTTCTAGCTTATGCTGCTAAGTTTTGCTGTGAATATGACCTTGTGGATTTAAGATGACACCCTTTCACGCCATACTGAACTTACCCCAAGAAGGCTCAGTTTCTTCCCTGCTCCTTTTAGAACAACCTGTTGGCAAGCAGTACTGTCAAAATGCATTCTTTATACAGTAATAATGATATATATAGTGAGGTTTAGTGCTAGATTTCTATTACAGTATGTTACCTCATTATAGCCATAATGTTCTCTTGCACCTTGTCGCCTAAGTCTGTCAAACACAATGACATTTTTAATGCAATTATGTGGAAATTCATAGCCATGAAAATGACATAACACAAACTGCGGATGCATATCGGCCATTATCCAAGCATGTCTAGTCATGCCTCATGAATCAGAAGTGATAGTCCCTCAACAAGTCTTGGAATTCACACAATGGCCAATTCATGTCAGGGCCTGTCCATCCAAGCTCACTATAGTGACACCTTTCAGAATTGCCCTTCAAATCATGGTCAGAACAGATGTTAGAATTGAATGTTTGGTGTTAAGATATTTTTAGGTTCAGAGCGCAAATAAACTTCGTCTTCTCATACTGGTGGCCAGAGTGAAAAACATTATATAATAAAGCAGTTTTTTCCAAATGTTTGGCTGGGAGAAAACACATTTTGACAAGGACTGTCAGATACCAATTGCAAGTTCTTTGTGAGTGCTGCCTACCTGAACAGGTAGCAGCAGAAAATGAGGCTAAGCATTAGGATAAAAAGACCGATGCCCAGAATAATGATGTAGATATTGAGTGGTAAATAGAAGAGCTCTTTGGACGTCATCTTGCAGGAGGGGTCAGAGTTCTGCAATGCGAGGTCACACCGACACCCTGAAAAGATGACGAAAAAGTACAGTAAATATTAAAATAAAATTAATTTATGCACACAGCAAAAAAATTAAAAAAAAAAGCACTACAGACTACTCATAAAAAGTCTGTTGCGGGACATGAATTGAAATATATTTCTATTCAAAATATTCTGCTCAAGAGACAAAACACTTGCTAGATGACCATTTGAAAACGTGGCAAATACGTACTGTTATTAAACTGTAAGTGAAGGAGAATTCATGTCACCGTTCTTTTACTTTAGTTTTTAATTCGACTTATGTGCATTACATTTGTTGGTGTTTCTCGCACTATGCTGCAATGTTTGAATTGAATTATTTACATTCTCATTCAGTCTCAATTGTTGAAGTCTTTTCTACATATCTTCCACAATGTTGATGCTACTCAACAGTAAAATGTCAAGGTCATTAAATTGATTTACAGTATCTATTATGTGAAGGATATCTGTTGAAAACTGCAATTTTTCCAAAAATGAATGTCATAATTCTCACCTGATTCAGGGTAAGGAAGTTTCAAGGGCAAATAACTACATTTTACTTTCAAAACTCTCCCAGATTATATTTTCATCAGGCCTTTGCAGTTCTGCATTTATTCACTGAGTATGGGCATATTTTCAAAAGTATCCAAGGACAAAGGACAGCTCACGACGAATAATATGCTACAAAACTTCCATGCATTATGTCCTATATCCAATTATAAGTTAGAACCATATTGATACCTCGTCCTGCTTATTTTCTTGTACATGCTTCAAAATTAATATCTTAAGCTTCTCTCCTAGATGTTGAACAATAATCCCTGAAAGTTTAAAGGTTAGTTGCATTTTATTTAAAACACTGAGTCAGTCAAACAGGTTGGAACAAAGTAATGACTACTGAACGATGTTCAATTAGAAAATAACTCACCGTTGCACCACTGGAAAGGTTGCATCAAATTTTATAGATGTACAGATGTTGAAAGTCTGAAAATTCTTTGCACAGGTCAACCACTGTAATCTCTCAAAGGATGGCTTTCACAATTTGATGACAGTACTTCCACTTCCCAGGGTATCTCCACAATATAAGAGATGCACAATGAGTTGAAGAATTCTTGTAGTCCAGAGGCAACCAGTTTCTCAAGAGGTCACCATCGGAGTCACAAACTGCTTATTTGTACTCCAATTAGTCTGCCAGTGATGATTCACCCAAAAATGCTGCACAAACATCCTCCTTAATTCTCATGGGATGGTTAAATCTCCTGCGTCACATTAACAAAGAGTCTTGCAGGTTGACACGTGGGAAAATTATGCTAATATCTGAATGCAAAAAAAATAAATAAAAAAAAATCTTCAATTCCCATGCAGCACTGTCTTCGAAGCATTAGTGAGTATACCTGCGTTGTGCTTCGTCTCCCACTCAAAACATTGTCACGAGGCTCTTTCCCTCCCCTTCTCTCTGCTCCGCTTTTACTGTCTCCTCTCCTGTTTTAGCTATCCACGTCGCTTTCTTCCACGCTGACTGTGAAAACCTGCCGTGGCCAATTATGGATACAAAGGGAAAGGACCTGGATGACAGCAACACAGCCAGCCAAGCAAGCAACCTCGGTGTTCTTGTGGAAAGCAGCTCTTCATCTCTTCACCTGCATTCCTGCTGTGAAGGCACAACACAAAGGATGACACAACAAAATTCTTGAAAGGCAGGCTTCCGTCCTTCGTTTTCCTCTCCCACTTCTGTCGAACCTCACCCTCCTCGTCTCTCTTTTTTACTTCATGTCCATGGAGCGCTCAGTTTGTAAACAGATCCATGCTCATGTGATTCGCTCTCTGCATCACGGCTCTGCTTTCACTGCCCCCTCCCTCCTTCCTCCTTCCTGCTCCCCCTTCTCTCTCTCTCTCTCTCTCTCTGGGCTTTCCCTTCCCTCCCCCACTTCACTTCCTCCTCCTTCCTTCGCAGCTGCAAGCTATTATTGAACAACATTGAAGAAGACAGATGTGGGAGCAGAACATGATCTAATGATTGCTTTAAATATGCATACTCATTCATCAAATCGGTAAACAATTGGGAAATGGCAATGGTCATCATAGGACTATAACTTTACGTAAAGGTAGGCCAACTAGTTGGGTATCAGCTGCTTTCAGTATATTCCAAGAAGAAGAAGAAGAAGAAGAAAAAAATCAAGGCTAATTTAGAGGTGTTTTAATTTATTCTTTTGTGCGTGACAAATCAAATGATCACTTCTGTTCAAAAATATAATCTCATATGTGTAACTTTGTGGAGACAGCTTAATTAAATCATAGATTTGAGAGATGTACATTTGTTACAAAAAGGGAACAGAATAAAGCAAACAGAATAAAGTTAAACAATTCAAATCATTGCGAAAGGTGCCAATTTGGACACAACTACTGTAGAATGTATGTATAAACAGATTGTTTACAAAATTAGTGTAATATTTTAAAATCACATTTTTGTTGATGTGCAATTTTGGCTTTTTTCCCATCTGTTTTTCTTTTCTTTTCTTTTTCTTTTTTTTTTTTTACTCTGAGTTTAGGACTGGGTCTTATTGCGAGGCTGTGGTGGAAAGTTGCATAATAACAAATGTAGCAAGCACACGTCAAATTTCAGGGAAATGAGAAATGTTGGCAACTTGACATATTCCAGAAGTCTTGAGCCAAACTAAATAACTTGTATTTCTTTTTTTGTTATTTTTTTTTTTATCAGACTACTTGGTTTATGAAGTTGTATTTTTTTTTTTTTTTTTTTTTTTGCAAATGGCATGTGCCCTTGCCCTTGTACCTGGAGAAGACCCACGCAGGCACGGGGAAAACATGCAACTCCACCCAGGAAGGCCGGATCCTGGACTCGAACCCGAGTCCTGAGAACTGGGAGGCGGACGTGCTGACCAGTCATCTAACATGCCACCCTAATTTCAGAAATGCTTTATTAATGGTGTCTACAATTATTATGTTTAACAAGCCTACAGAAATTTTAAGCTTCAATGAACCTACCCATGCATGATTTTGGAATGTTGGAGGAAGCCGGAGTAGCCTAGAAGAAAAGAAAAAGGAGAAGAAGAATGAAATCCATGCAAGCACACAGGGAAAACATGCAAACTCTACAGTACACAGTTAAGGCAGCAGCCGAGGTTTAAACTCAACTCAAGTGCGAGACAGATATGCTAGTGCTACTCCATCGCGTGGCAGATCATAATGTGTCTCATTTTATTACACTAATTTGCGTATCTACTCCTTTTGTCCAGCAGAGGTCAGTCGAGGTTCACTTTTTAGAGCAACAACGTCAAGCACTGAAAAAGCAGAAGATGGCGCTGCTTTTTGTTGATATTTTGGAAGTTGTCTTGTCTGAAAGCATGGACTGGAGTAGTGGGACCAATCACGATCATATTTTCTATTTTACAGCTACAAGTAATGACAAAGGAATATGGATAAAGATAAATCGACAGAAATAAAAGTTAACTATTTCTTTCTTTTGTTTACATTCAGCCCTTGGCTTGCAAGGCAGCACAATATTGTTGTTTCTCAATACGCCATGGTGGTCAAACAAACACAAAGTGTGTCGTAATAATATATGTAAATGAAGTGTCACGCTTCAACCAGACTAAACAAGCTATAACCAGCCTACACCTGACTCTCCTCGCTCTCACCCAAACTTCGCACATGTATGACAATACATTCCTAACCGTTTGCTTTGAAGGGAGCTCAATTTGTAAACAGAAATAAAGTTCGAAGGCAGCTGGGATTGATTGATTTCTACATTTATTGTAGGCTACTTCTATAAATTGATTTACAAAAACAACACTTTGTAATCATTGAATCATAACAAGAATAGCATTGATTTTAGAAACTGTATCTCGATTTACGAGTGAACTTAATCAATCACGTGTTTTTAGTATTATATAAAAATATACACACTTATATGAACAGTGTTGAAGGAATAACATTTCAAGAAATCACAGCCACAAAAATAAATGGCTCAATGTGTACAGGAAGTCACCCACTCACCATGTTAATTCATTAAAAAATAGAAAACTGTTTATTATTAAAATTGTTTAATTTTCCCCTTTTACCCTAACAAATTTATCAATTTGAGTGCAAGTAAGGGTGGATTCAAACAATGTGACAGCATGAAAGGCAAACTTAAATGTACTTAAAAGTGTACACATGGAAAATTGAAATACATTATTGTGAATTATACAGATTCTGATATTTAGGCCAACTGTCTGGTACCTCTACAGCAAAACTAGTTCTGCTGACAGCTCGGTGGAAATGATTCTCTGTTGTGGTAATAGTTAAAACAAATTGTGTAATTAAATGTTAGTCAACAGCTTCACTACAAATGAGTTTGGTCTGTTGGAATCCTATTACTCTTGCAATGCCATAAATCAAACAAAACAAAATAAATGGAAAAACAAAAGGGGGAACACCTGCTCATTTGTATTAATTATAGGCTATGCTTTTACTTGTTCAATCCACTTGACATTAAATCTGGCAGTATTTGGCCTCTGAACAACGAGTTTGACACCTCTGCAATACTACAGTTCAACTAATCCTGATTTCTGCATTATAGTACTCATTATAGTAGGCTACTGTAATCCTACAAATGCACCTGCTATGCTTGACGATGCATTTGTTTGCATGTCTTATGGCAACCACGTTGCCACTGAATTAATGGCAGTGAATATTACAATACATTTTTAGCAAATCATGCATGTGACTATTCCCCAAGCAGAATTACAAATAATGTGACTATAGAGGCTAAATAACGTTATTCTAGAAAACTTCAAGAGACGCTACAAACAAGCATATGGTCGATTGTGGATCACTTAGACATAAAAACCGTTGTTGCTGGGTGAAGTCCGAGACGCCCTTAGAAAAATCCTCCGTGAATGACTTTGTACTAGGTTGTGTACTGTCTCTCCACTCAACACCAAATCCAGTATTTTTCCATCAAGTAGCGCGCTGGACCACGTGACCACAGAGGGTGGGTGAGGGTGGGGGTGCTGTCATGTTTGCATCCTCGTTGACAGCAATGCCCCGAGTATGGCTCTGGACGGGCTAATCCTGCAATGTTCCACTTCATGATCTATTTATGCTGCTACTGATGATCTTTGTATCTAAAGTCCACCTGTCATTTTTCTACCGTTGCCCATTCTGAAAGCAAATTCTCCTCCAGGTCGTTTTTTTGTAACCTCGTGCGTTCGTGATCGTGTAACCACTCCCACTCGTGGCTGGTGGAAAATTACCAGCTTACAAGCAACAGGCACATGAATGGTACATGCAGTGGATCTCATCTACAAACCAACAGTGTATCTGCCGGAGGCATTTGCTGATCTTTTTTCATTATGTTACATTTGAAAATAACTGAAATTGCCAGTCTAAGTAGATAGATTTATTAAACGGCGTCATTTATTAAAAAAAAAAACTGCTTGTCGCATACGTGTTAATAATAACAAACTACGTAAATGGCAGTGTTTAGTATTTTAAGCCTCGATAACAGCGATTAAAGATGTCTTTTTAGCTGTTCGCTATTCCGACAGAGACTCATGAAGAAATCCATTCTACATAGGAGTCAGCCCTCTTTTTCTCTCCTGGCGGAGTGGTCGCGTGGGCGCTTGGGCCAATTGAAATTGATCGACGGGTTCGTCGCGCAATGAGAGCGCAGCCGGGATTTCTCCGCCAAAGCTGCAGCCAGTCACCGCACGCGAGGGGCGGACCTCCAGTCCAAACTTTACGCGGCGCCATCGGCTGAAAACTAAACCGAGATGGAATCTCCCAGTCTGAACCGGTTTCAACCGGTTGCGAGTTAGTTGTTTGAGAGAGGAAAGGAGGCGCAGGCACACAACCTCCATACAGCCCCGCTGGAAATTCATAAAGAGTAAAGCATTTATTAGGTTTGTGATTCAACGTTTGTTTTGTTTCGTAAAATGTCTTGGAGTGACGGTTTGCTGACTTTGCCTTGATAGCAGTTTGGGGATCCAATCAGTGGTTATTACCAGTCAGACATCCCTCGCTGCTGGAGCTGGAGATAGTCAACGCTGCAGAAATAGGAAACCTTTTCTTATCAACTGTGATTCTCAAGTGCTCACTATATCTTGTACGTTGTTTGGCTAACGCCGCACTTTTCAATCAGAGCCTCGGACTGTAGGTACGTAAACTGGAGTGAAGTGCAAAGCGCCAAGTTGTTGTTAGGCTGGCTGTATTCTACATGTGCGGGGCTTAGCTAGCGGATGTTGTATTGTTGTATGTTATGTTTGTATAGCTATTCATCGCGCTCACGAAACGGCTGCAAAATGACATCATAACATACTTTGAGTAAGTAGCCACGCGCGACTAGCATGTACGGGGTAGCGAAGGTGGAAGTCATGCGTGTTGTCCGAATTGTGTTCGAAACCAACGTTGTGTGATTAAATCCACGCCTCTCCCAGTTCGCCAGCATCACTCGCATACGTACGTGATGGAAGCGGATGTCAAGTTGGTGTTGCTAGGCACTCACTTGCTCGCCACTGTTAACCTTCTCTTTGTCACGTGTCACGCGTACACAGCCAACCATCTTAAAAGCACAAACTGTAAAATTGGAGGTAACCGCAACCGAAAGCACCAAAACTGCCTTCACGTTGCGATGAACAAATCGATGGCGCTAAGAGTCTTGTGGTGGGGAGGGGGTTGTACCACGCCATTGCTGGACCACATGGGAGCGGTTAGCCCCTCCACATCTTCACAAAATAGAGCCTAAGGGCAATCTAATGTTTTGCATGGTGTGCGTGAAGTTGTGTAGAATGAATGCTGACATGGCTACAACTGCTGCTCGACATCGTCAACACGATCGTTAATTGCTGACTTTTTTTTTTTTTTTTTTGGACTTTGGATGAGTTAGCTCGGTTGGTTTCCTCAAGATGTAAACAAAGTGACGTCGGCTTTTTTTCTTTTCTTTTTTTATTCGACACGTGTATTAATAAAATTGGCAATGCATAACAACTGTGTTCAAGTAACAGTTTGAATCTGGACGAAGTTTGTTTCCTGCCATATTTTGGCTTTCCCCTGGTCATCATCTGACCAGAGCTTTTCTAAACCTGACACTTTGAAATCCTTCTTTTTGAATGTTTTTAGACATGTTGACAGTTGGTGGATTGAGGGGTTGTTGTTGTTTCATTGTCAGCTGTTTGGAATAGTTTCAAAACACATGGTGCACATGACTTTGCCTGTTGAATGAGTTCGGTGCTTCCATGACCCCTCCTCTCTTTCCTGTCGTTGTTTCAGAGCTCTATGCCAGCAATTATGACAATGTTAGCAGACCATGCAGCACAGCAGCTGCTGGACTTCAACCAGAAACTGGATATCAACCTGCTGGATAATGTGGTGAACTGTTTATATCATGGGGTGGGACCACAGGTAAATTAAGTTGCAAAAGGCATTTTTAAAAAAATGATTTCTATGACGTAGTAGTTTAGTTTTCTTAATTTCAGATCTCTACATTTGTGTAACAGTTTATTTCTCCCTCTCTTGTAAATTGCCTTGAATAATTCTATTGCAGCAAAGAATGGCACAAGAAGTGTTGACACACCTCAAAGAACACCCAGATGCCTGGACAAGAGTGGACACCATCCTGGAGTTCTCCCAGAACATGAACACCAAAGTAAGCTGTGTTCAGTGATTTATTTTATATTTGGAATTTAGATGTGCGCCACCAGAGATCAAACTGGCGAGAAAGAAAATAAAGTACTGTACAGCGAGAGTATGAGGTCAAACACAGTATGCTCCGATACACAGATTGACCTAACTATGATTAGTTCAAAGCATTTTCCCCAGAGAACTGTGAAAACGTAAATAATAAATTGTGGTGTCAAGGCTGTCGCCACCATAAAACATTTAATAACTGTACGGGTCCAGAAGCACCTGTGAGTATTTGTGGTGTCTGTTTTGCTAAGAAAGCAAAAATAATTCATCAGGATCAGAATCCATCCCTCCATTTCCTAGACTCTTATCCTCATTAGGGTCACGGATGAGCTAGGTCCTATCCCAGATGACTTTTTGGTGAAAGGTGGGGTCCATCCTAGAATGGTCACCAGGCATTTGCAGGGCACATAGACGACTATTCACAAGCATACCTGTAGAAGCTGGAGTTCTTGGAGAACACCTGTGCAAGCATAGGAGGACATACGATCCAGCGGCAATATTTGCTCACTCTTCTGTATAAAAAACACACCACATCTTGTTTTTGTTGTTGTCAGATACTACTAAACATCCAGTATTTGCTATAAATTTCTGCACTTTCTTCAGTACTGCTGTCTGCCTTTTGGCAACGTCCCTGACCTGTTGGCTACTAGTCTTTTCATCATTTTAGAGGGACGCCATTTCTTGGCTTTGTCACTGTTATGCCGTATTTTCTCCATTTGATGAAATGTATTGGAAATTAATTTGTAGCCTTCTCCTGATTTATACCTTTTGTACGGTGTTCTCTGCGGGCCAAGTCAGGAAAGCCCTACTCCAAGTGTTGAACTTTATTTGAGATTAATCAAAGGAACTTTAAATGGCGGCAGGTTTGCAGGCCTTCCCCCAGTGTTTTTATTAGCCCGGCGGACCATTCACATTCTAACTCTTCCAATTCTCGGTACCTGGGAATCGATATCGGTCCTCAGCGGTACCAATTTTCTGTACTTTTTTTATTTTTTTAATTTATTTTTTATTTCTTTTTTGTTATTTATTTGGGTGGTAATAAATGTTAATCATTGTTTATTTAACAGCAATCTTTTTACAACTCAATTTCGCAATTACTTTTTAATGTTTGCTTTGTCCTAATGTCTCTCTTTTTGCTTGTACCAGTACTACGCCCTTCAGATCTTGGAAACTGTTATCAAAACAAGATGGAAAATTCTTCCCAGGAATCAATGTGAAGGTACATTTTTTACTCTATTGTACCCATCATACCCTAAAACCATTCTTTAAAAAAACTGCAGATTTGACATTGTAATATTCAAGATGCATAGCCTCTTGGCTTACCTGTTGTTGTGCCTATACTTCCCTTTATCGACGTATTTGGGTGTCCTGACTAGGAACGGCTAATGAGTTGGCGGTTGGTGCACAAAATTAATGTGATTTAATTGACTGCAGTATGAAAAAAATAAATAAGAGCTAAGTATTTATTTTAATTTAGCCACCATTTTTTTCGATAGAGAACAAGCAACTCAAAAATCGGAACCGCAATGAATACTAAAAATACTAAATGTGTAAATATTTTTTTTGACTGACTTTTACTAGTGTCCAAAGCTATCAGATGTGTTCCAGGTACCAACACTTGGGACATTAGACCATCTTGAGGTTGAGGGGAAAACAACATCTTGACAGCCTCTCTGGTCTTTTTTTTTTTATTATTAATTCTCATCAAAGATTCTAGAGAGTTCACCAAGAGATGCTCTAGTCTCCAGTTTTCGCCTTGTTCATAGTTGAGAAACACCTTTCACCTATGACATAGGAGAGGGATAGGGCTGGGGGGAAAAAAGTCGTCCAAGTCTCAGAAGTCGACTTCAAAAATAGTTCGATGGAAAATCTGTGTCTCAAAGCTGCACCGAAACCGCCATGTTTCTACATGGATTTTTTTTTTTTGCAGACACACGCAGTGGACCCGAAGTTATTGAGCTCACTAGGTGGCAGCTCTAGGGATGGGTACCGAGTCCCAGTATTCCCTGTCCCTGAATGTTTAAAAATGGGCGTATCATTAAACTCCACCCTCACAACAGTTCTCGTAACGGTCTTAGGGAAATTAATCACATTTATTTTCGATTTATTATTAAGACTATATGTAAGTTAATTTTCACCATTTACCTCTCTATTCTCCTTCCTAACTTCAATAAAACGAAGATCATTATCTGAGATGAGAAGTCTTGCCCCACTCAGTCGTGCGCAAGAGGGATGATTGGCAGGCTCCGTGCCGTGTGCTTTTATAGCACCATGCGCTCATATTATTACATGATTCGTGCTATTATATAAAAATGTCTATCATGCCGTATAATTCAAGTGTTTATACTTGTGTGGAGTGAATTGGGTCAGCCTTATTGCTACCCTTGCATCTGAGTGCTTAAAATGAGCTCAGCTCAAGTTTTAGCATATGATGGCTGTCCGCAGTATCGTTAAGAGTATTTGTATCGATTCAAATCTGAATGATACCCATCCCTAGACAGCTCCACTTGTTACTCATGGACTATTGTTAAAGCATCATCTGTCTCTAAGTGACTTTTAAGGCACTACATGTGTAATGTAATGTGATGTGTGAGCTAAATGGTGGCAAAAAATTAACGGGTAAAAATTTTATTTATGAAAATGTGTGAGGGGACAGGGCGATTACTTGATGGAATAATCGATAGGATAATCAGTTTTAAAAATATTTCATATTGACAGTCCTAGAGAGAGAGAGAGGTATTACCGTGAGACACTGCAGGGAAGTTTCTGTCTGGGATAGGTAACGTATTAACGTCATACATAGAATCCAGTCATCTCCGAACATTTTCAGGTGATTTGTCAAAATGGTCCATCTTTTTCCAAAATCTGATGCTTGAATTTAGTTCATTTAGTCAATGTGTCTGATAATCAAGATGTCCAAGTCAGGCCGAGATGCTCAACCTTCTTGGGCTCACATTGATTGACGTTGCTGATGCTGCCGATTATCAGCTTCTGAGTCATTGTCTGGGTCCAAATTAACAAGACCTTCATTAGAAGTGGATGGCTTCAGCCTCTTGGACTGATGAAAAAGAGCAGCCTCAGACTATGATTCAAAAGTTTGGGAACAAGATTGGACAGGCTTGCCATTGAGACTCATATTTTTTCGTAAAGTTGTATAGCAATGTGTATCTGCTTAATGTAATAATTTATGACCATGAAATTCCACTTTTGATTCCGATTCTGGTTTGACCAAAACAGGGTCATACTCTTCATGCTGCTTCATTAGCTTAGAATGATTTTCACCCATGAATAAGGTGGACTCTTATTGTAAGATATGCTGGAGAACACAGAACAGATGGAAGGTTTAAAGTATTAGATTGCCAGGCAAACCCAACTGTACTAATTGGCTCCATTTAACAGTTCGGCTAAGAGGACATGCAGGACAAAAAAAGGCAACTTTTTCAAGATGCCCTTTGACATGCCTTCATGTTGGGCATGATCAGATGTCATTGATGTGATGTTTTTAACAATGATTGCACAAGACTGCTGTAGAGCATGGCAGGCTTGGAGCTTTGCTGGATCCATCTAGATCTGGTCTAATTTCAGTGGTTTTGTTACACTCTCTTCCATAATCTTAGCTATTATTCTCAGTTGAGGCAACCTCTCTGGGCTGTTCTGGTACAAGTAGTACAGGTACATTATTGTGTATGACACATTATCCATGTATCTCTTCTTAAAAGTCTCTTTAATGGCAAGTTTGAGGCAGCGATTCAAGCAATGATTACCTATTAGCCCAGGTACATTATCCTTTCTCAAAAGTGTGACCTTACCATTCTTCGACTGCAACATCTACTCCCACTCCTACCAAATGACTGGTCAAATCTGAAATACCCATCTCAATGAAACATCAGTGATTTGAGACCCGCATCCAAAACACTCTTCATTCTAAGAGTATATGTATGTATGCAAAATGGGAAGCTACAATTTAATTGTCCCATGTGGATTCTCTGGAATAAATAAAGTTGTTGAGGTGGCTCGGGCATCTGGTTCGATGCCTTCTGCATGCCTCCCTGGAGAGGTGTTCCTGGCATGCCCCACCGGCAGGATGCCCCGGGGACGACCCAGGACACGCTGGAGAAACTGTCTCTCGGTTGGCCTGGGAACACCTTGGGATCCTGCCGGAGGAGCTGGCTGAAGTGGCTGGCGAGAGGAAAGTCTGGGCTTCCCTGCTAAAGCTGCTGCCCCCGCGACCTAACCTCGGCTAAGCGGTAGATGATGGATGGATATAGTTGTCTGAACCTGAAAAAGAGACTTGTACTCCATGTAGCCACTGCTGTTAGTGTTAAAGGGACAGTAATGTGAAAAATCAACTTTTTGGAGCTTTTAGCCGTGGTAAAATGCTAATTTCTCACAAAAACCATCACCGAAGTGGTGTTTTCCTCCATTCACTCCTCCTATGAGAAATTCTAGATCATTCTGCTCTCCAAGCACCAGCCCCTCCCAACCCGAGAAAACAAGTGGGTGCTCACTCTGTGATGTTATTAGGTGAGGACCCACCCCCGCACCGCCCCTGCGGACTGAACACATGCCCACTTTCTCTGAGCCCTCCATGCTTGTAGAATAGTGATAAAAGTAGCCTTTATTAGTAAACATTCTGTCTTAATGAATTCAAAACAATTAATTATCCTTCACATTTGCAATGCCAAAGGCAAATATATGGAAATACTCTAATTAAATTTTTTCAATCAATTTAAACAAAAATATAAAAATACAATGGTAATATACTCTAATATAATTGTTTGCCGAATGTTTTGTAGTGACAGAAAAATGACCAACACAAATCAGTCACACTTTGCTTTTTTTTTATATTGAACTGCTATGAAATTACTGGCCTGAAAAGGCAATGTGAAGGAGCTGAAAACAGTTTTTAACACGGTCTGCTTACACTGACAATATTGATAACTTCTTTTAAACATTTTAAACAACAAATGGAGAAGCATAGTTTATACTGAAGTGCAGAATAGATTGAAGAATATCAGCGGCAGCCAACTTTCATGTCAGGGTATTTTGATGTCACATTTTATTAGAATAAGTTAACATTGTCCCTGAACATTTGTACCATCTGTATTTTCCAGGGATAAAAAAGTATGTCGTTGGTCTCATTATTAAGACGTCATCTGATGCTGCAAATGTGGAGGTAAGTAACAACTGTTTATGTATCATGCATGTTATCTAATATTTAAACAGTGGAATTTACACTTAAACATTGCATTTAGTCTAATAATCCTAAAATGTAATTATGAAATGCATTACGTCAACCTTTTACATTTGTGTGCGTGCGTGTACAGTGTTGCACTACTTAGATATGAGTTTAATTCATTTTGTTTGTAACTCAAAACACTTGTATTTCGAGGTACAGTGATTAATCAACAATTAATCGATTGTCAAATTAATACATTATTGTGACAATCAATAGATCGTTTAGAGACCTTGTTGAATCTAAAATTGTCTAAATCCTTGAAATTTCAGCCACTCAACAGTACATTTCCTCAGATTTCTGTTGTTCTTTGTGAAATCAGATTGATGGTCTTTGACATATTGTAAGCATCTGATTTTACTGTGGAAAACAGTGATCAACATTGTTACAGATTTTCTGATATTATGTATCAAATCGGTAACCCAATCATAATTGATTCATTTATTAATTTATATTAGTTTATTTTCTATACTGTGTGTGTGAAATGATGTCCTGTTTTTGAGTAAAGCAATGGAAATAAAAAAAAAATATTTTAGTCTGATTCGTTACATGATCAACATATTAAAATAAGCGTCACTTGTAGCCGTACTTCCCCTATAGCATTGCTAATAATCTGTTTCATCTTTCCATAAAGCAACATATTTTTCATGAAGGAAACGGCACGTCATAATATTGTGCTTAATAAAAACAATTGAAATAAAGTAAAAAAATATTAATAATAATTCCGCTGTTTTTGTCAAAGCATCAATTTGATGGCCATTGTGCTCCTCCTTCTGGTGTTCCCACCTTGGCCTTTTGATTTGATTTGATTTGTTCATTTTTCCTTTCGGACAGCATTGTGACAATCAAACATTTCATCATACAGTTTTGGGGGCAGTATAGGAGCATTGAGACATCTCAGCTCATCGGTATGGCATTAATAGTAGCCATTCTACAGAGAAGATAAAGAATAGGATTGAGTACTGTTATGTCTGTCTACATTTCTTTCTGCACCAGAGAGCATATATTGTCAGTCACGATTGTTGCCTTTGAAACAAACCATCAGCTCATTTGTCTTACATTTGAACCTTTTTAGAAAGAAAAGGTGTACATTGGAAAGCTGAACATGATTCTTGTTCAGGTAAGTCTTCAAATAACATTTCCACTCAAAATTATGTGATGTGAATTGTGAATATGATGAGATGATTACATGTGTATGGTAATGATCAGAAAATGGTCCCTTAATATGTCTGTTCGAAGTGTAGTGGTGTAGGAGAAAACATCAGTCAGCTAGTTTAGTACAGTAAGTATCTTGTGAAGTTATTCCAGAACGTTGAAGCCTTGGTTTCTGTATGTCATGATTTTGATGTTGTTTTTGCTTTATTTGCTTTTTTATTGTTTTATCCCCAATTTTCTGCCTTTCCGTCAAGAGGTGTTGTCTCTTGTCAGGCCACAGTTGTAAATAAGAATCTGTTCTTAATCTGTTTTCTTGGCTAAATAAAGGTTAAATAAAATAAAAATACTAAAATACTTAAACCAGCTATAAAGAGGGCTGGACAATGTTAAGTCTTGTCTGTACTATTAAGTTGTTTACAACTTTTTAGAACTGCTTTGATGATTTCAAATTATATATTTAAAATACAGTATTTAGGATCATAGGACCATCTTTAAAGCGAGGAACTAGAGTGTAATGGTTAGTTTTCAAAATCTTCTTTGACCTTTATGCAATTTAAGGCCGTGGGGGTTAATAATCAACAGGTAATAATCATTTACATCAAGTGCTCAGTTGTGCAGCTGTGCATGCTATGATGGGCAGTGTGGGAGTTGATAATTCCACTTCTTCTTTTTTTTTCTTTTTTTTTCCTTAAATGAACTAATTTAAAAACGTGTTTTAATTTGCAAAGATTTAAAAAGGGGTCAAGTAGACAAGTAACATTACATGTAAACATGCAAATACTGGTAGTCTTTAAAAAAAAAATAATAATCAAATGTTTGTGACATGGTAGCACTCACTCTTGGAGATCTTTTGAAGCCAGTTGCATCCCTCAGAGGTTTATAGCATTTTTTACATGACAGGGCACTAGACTAACATTTTGCACAGGTGTGCCCACCTTTTTTTCTTTGGAACACTAGCACAGGTGCCTGCAAAGTTTCGCTTGCATCGTGTTCAACACAGCAGTTTTATACCTTCAGTCCTCCTTACTATAAACAAAATTACTAATTAATGTGCTAATGCTGTCGGTCTTTGTAGGTATTAGGCAATATTGACTAGTAAATGATAAGGACATAACGATAACTGCAATATCATGATATCACTTTATTGAAACTGTCACAACATTGTCATAATCACGCCACAATATTAATAGCACCATATCTGAGAAAAAGGTGAGGTTGTATTCCATTTGTGTAGTCCTAGCATCCTCTAGTGGTTAGTTTATTAGTGCAGTTTAATTTTAATTAGGAATGTTTTGGCCACTGCGTGATTAATATATAAATCAGTCATACCCGCAAATGTATTCAAATTATTTTGGGCAATATCGTAAATTATTCCTTAACCAATGGGCAGAACCACATTTTGAGTAACAATTGTAGCTGCTTTCAAAACAGAATGAAGTGAAGTGGGATGCTGTCTATCTATATCTTGTACTGTTAATGGTGGACAATGGACATGGGACTTTAGCATAGGCTGTAGTGTGTATGTGCTGTATCTTTGAAGTCAATAAGTTTTGGGGATTTCATGTACCAGAAGGGAAAGTGGTGCAGATTTTAGGAGATGCACACGAGGAGCAGAGTGGTATCTCCGCACAATATAAGAAAGTTAATACAGCGATTACATATGGACAAGTAACGGCAGCATCTTATAGTGGTGATCAAAATTAGGGGCGCATTCTTGAATTGTTATTTTAAGGATGACTTATTTTTAGCAAGTGTCACAAATAGAAATTCACTCGTGCGTCCATAATTTTCATTGCATTTGTCAGTCTGTAGAGAATGTATGAATCATTGTGTTGCGTGTTTGTGTGTGTAGATCTTGAAGCAGGAGTGGCCCAAACACTGGCCCACGTTCATCAGTGACATTGTGGGAGCAAGTCGAACCAGTGAGAGTCTTTGTCAAAACAACATGGTCATTCTCAAACTGCTTAGTGAGGAGGTCTTTGATTTCTCCAGTGGCCAAATGACCCAGGTGAAAGCCAAACATCTAAAAGACAGGTTGGTGGAATACTGTACTTAAAAACACAACATTATCAGCTGTGCACAGCTCATATTTCCTTGTTTCTTTCAGTATGTGCAATGAATTCTCACAGATATTCCAGCTTTGCCAGTTTGTTATGGTATGTAGATCCCAGTCATTATAATTATTGTTGTTGTTTCCAGACTGTCGCTTTTAAATCTTACCATCTTGTATCGTAGGAAAATTCCCAGAATGCCCCACTGGTTCACGCTACTCTGGAGACCCTCTTACGTTTCCTTAACTGGATTCCTTTGGGTTATATCTTTGAAACCAAGCTAATCAGCACGTTAGTGTATAAGGTAGGCATGTGCAGAGCGAGAAAGAAGAATGGTTGATTATATTACCAAACAGTTCTTATGCACTAACTATCTCTTCGAATTGTTTTTAGTTCCTGAACGTCCCCATGTTCCGCAATGTGACACTGAAGTGTTTGACAGAAATTGCTGGTGTAAGCGTCAGCCAGTACGAAGAGCAGTTTGTCACACTCTTCACCCTGACAATGTGCCAGCTCAAGCAGGTGAACTTCATCGTAGTCTAAGACTCTGATAAGCAAAAGCAAGTATGTCCTTTTGGCTTTTACAAAATACAATTCTAACTCAATTCATACTTATTTAGATGCTCCCCCTCAACACTAACATCCGACTGGCCTATGCCAATGGGAAAGATGAGGAGCAGAACTTTATCCAGAACCTCAGTCTATTCCTCTGTACTTTCTTGAAAGAGCATGGGACACTCATTGAAACACGGCTTAACCTGAGAGAAACATTAATGGAGGTAAGTTGCTGGTCAGGAGGAGAGTCAGGGACAACGTATTGGAATCAGAACATAACCTAGCAGGTTTCTAGTCCGTTAATTGGATTTTTCTGTCCTGCTGTAGGCGCTTCACTACATGCTGCTGGTGTCAGAAGTGGAAGAGACTGAAATCTTTAAAATCTGTCTGGAATATTGGAACCATCTGGCAGCCGAGCTGTACAGAGAGAGTCCCTTTTCTACATCCACATCCCCGTTGCTGTCTGGCAACCAGCATTTTGACGTGCCGCCACGCAGGCAGCTGTACCTGCCCGTTCTGTCCAAGGTAACACCTACTGATTCATTTTCATCACTTGTCATCACAGCCTGTATTCTTTTAGTCAATGATGGCAAATAAATTCACAATGAATGTGTATCCTGATGGAGCATTGGGTTGAATTTATAGCAGGCAAACAGCAATCGCCATTTTTTTGTCAGAAGTTACAATTGAATCTTTTCTTAAATTCGTTCTCTCTCAGCATGAGAAGTGGCAGTCTGTAGTCATCCCATGGTTGGGTTTGAGTAACTTTCCATGGATACACTTTGATTATTGATGCATCTTGAATTGATGCATCCCCCCGTTTCCATTTGAGGATTGCCAGGCCCTACCTGGTACAAGACAAGTGGTTAAAAGAAACCTACCTAACAGCTTTGTACATTTATGTATTTGATTATTCATTCAACATAGGACGTCTTTCTTAGCTCCCGACCTGTGATTAAAGCTTCTCAATGTAGGAAATTAGATTTTCGAATCGCTACTGTCAGGTGTGGCGGAAAAATGAAACTTCACACTCCCTTCTTCACGTACACAATGCGCACATAATGTCACATCTGCTGACAAAGGGTGGGCAATTCAAACCCGAATCCTGTCTGAAAACTACTGGCCAGAGTTTTGCAGGAGTAGCCATTGTAATCAGCTCCTGTGTTAATTAATTAATTAGAAGATTTTTGAGTCATAAATGGCCAATTTCGAAGGCTATCATAAAGGACAACATTTTCTACACTGAGTAATTTGAGTAGCTTTAAAGCAGTAAATAATATTGAATGCTTTTGGAGTGTGCCAAGTTGGGGATGATCTTTTTGCTCAAAACTGTTTTGTTTTTTCTCTCCTACCCCTGCCTAACAGGTACGTATGCTGATGGTGAGCAGGATGGCCAAACCAGAGGAAGTACTGGTGGTGGAGAATGACCAAGGGGAGGTGGTCAGAGAGTTCATGAAAGACACAGACTCCATAAACCTCTACAAGAACATGCGAGAAACACTTGGTAGGTCTCCCGTTGATCTCTTTTCAGCATTCTTTTCGAAAGCTGTCTTAACAAAAACCAGACATTTCATTAGAATTCGCTCTGGTTTGCTCAAAGCTGTTTCAGTGCTTACAGCTTGACCGCTATCTTGTTGAAACTGCTTTATTTAATATTGCGGGCACATTTTTTTTCATTGAGAGATTTTTTTGTTTGTTTGTTTGTTTTGTTTTTGTTTTGTTTTTCCCTCACTTGTCTGTGATAGTTTAGAAAGTTTTTGAATAGGATGTAAATTAATTGACTTTTTTCCCCCCTCCAATTTTATCCTATTTTAACCCATTTAACCAGCTACATAACGATGGGTTCCTGTGACATGCTTGCTTCTCTGCAGTATACCTGACTCACTTGGACTATGCAGACACAGAGCGTATAATGACTGAGAAGCTTCACAACCAGGTGAATGGGACTGAGTGGTCCTGGAAGAATCTCAACACATTGTGCTGGGCCATTGGGTCTATCAGTGGAGCAATGCATGAAGAGGATGAGAAGAGGTTCTTGGTCACAGTCATCAAGGTATTTTAAAATGTTATTAAAGGGAAGAAAATGAAGGAGGTGTTGAGAAAGATTTACAGGCAGTTCTAAAAAAATAAATAAAATACATACTCAATTTAAACAGGTATAAGTTGTAATTTTTATTGCAATATTCTTTCGCACTCAGGAGCTACAGATGCATGATTTCAGGTTCATGTATTTTAGGTAGCATTACCGACACTGTGTTGCTTTGGTTACTCTGTATCAATGCAATAGTCTATTTTAGGAATGGGCAGATTATTATTATTTGACCTTTACTGTGGTTTTAAAAAATCAGGGTTTCAATAATTCTAATACGGAACAAGAAAGAGAAACTGCAAACACAGATGCCTTTGTGCTCTTTACATTAATGTCCAAAAATAAATAAATACAGCAGATTCTAGTTAGCCCCAAGGACAACATTAGTAGCCCACAGCTCTGTTCTTAAAAAAAAAAAAAAAAAAAAAAAAAAAAAAAAAAAAAAAAAAAAGCAGCTCAACAATGACGGGATACTTGTTTAGAATAATTAAAACAGAAGATGGATGTTAGCCCTATTTAAACTTGACATGGTACACATTTGAATGCAAAATTATTATTATTTTTTTTAATTTAACCAAATATTTCAGAAAAGGTCTTTCAGAGCTGCAATTTTGATACAGTGATCTTTTCGCTCAAGGTTATCATACCATCAGAATCTAGCTTTTGCCACCCCCCTGCAGCATACCCAAAGTGATTATGCATACTGCCTCAGTGGGACTATTTTTCAGCTCATCCAGAATTGCAGGAAGTGAGGATATGTAATCTTTGCACTGTAAATAAGTCCCCACGCGATTTAGGTTTAGTGATTATTGCAGGCCACTTGCAGAATACCTAATTGTCTTATTCAGCATGGTTCATCAGTCTTCGCTGAGAACTCGCCTGACATCGAAATGCCATTGTGGCAATACACAATATTGCTGAAAAGGGTAGGCACCACTATCAGCCGCAAGTTATAGGTACATCAATTGATTAGCATGTCCTGTTTACCAGTAACAGTTCATCCCTCAAAGAAGAGGCCACAAAATGTTTTAAGATATTAAGAGCTGTTATAGTGAAATTAAAGAAATATGTACAGTATCATTAACCATGACTATATTGACTCATCTTCAATATATTTGAATTGGTTAACATAACATCATGGAATCAGGGTGTTTTTTTGTGGATGCCCTGTATTACAAACTGACTTTACGAAGAATGCACAAAGAAAATAATTTCAGTTAGTTTGTTTAAGCAATGATTGTGTTGATTGTTAAAAATGTGATTTGTTTGTCCCAGGATCTGTTGGGTCTGTGTGAACAAAAAAGAGGAAAGGACAACAAGGCCATTATAGCCTCCAACATCATGTACATTGTCGGCCAGTATCCTCGATTTCTCAGAGCCCACTGGAAGTTTCTCAAAACTGTGGTCAACAAACTCTTTGAGTTCATGCATGGTGAGATTTTGAAAGTGGACATATTAGTGTATCTTGTTTTCACTTAATAATACGAGCACCTTCAATGGTCCTATGTCATCAGAGACCCATGATGGCGTTCAGGACATGGCGTGTGACACATTCATCAAGATTGCTCAGAAGTGCCGACGCCACTTCATCCAGGTACAGGTGGGAGAGGTGATGCCCTTTATTGACGAGATCCTCAACAACATCAACACAATCATCTGTGACCTACAGCCGCAGCAGGTCAGTTCAGAGATGGGCTTCTGTTTCGCAGTTGCAATACAGAAAGAAAGTTGTCACACTTAACTCATATGCTCACCCCATCTCATTTGTGTCCAAGGTGCACACGTTCTATGAAGCTGTTGGTTATATGATCGGCGCTCAGACTGACCAGGCTGTACAGGAGCATCTTATCGAGAAATACATGTTGCTGCCTAATCAAGTGTGGGATAGTATCATCCAGCAGGCCACCAAGGTAACTCGTGTACGAAGTCATCTGAAATGTATGGCCTCAGGGAATCATATTTTGTCAAACACTTTTTGAAGATATGAGGTCATGCTTATTGCGTTTGTTGAACTAACATTGATTAATCCAAATTTTCTGTGCTTTCGCCTGCTGCATCCACCTTCAGAATGTGGACATTTTGAAAGACCCGGAGACTGTGAAACAACTGGGCAGCATCCTAAAGACCAATGTCAGAGCCTGTAAGGCTGTAGGACACCCGTTTGTCATCCAACTGGGACGGATTTACCTCGACATGCTCAATGTGTACAAGTGCCTCAGCGAGAACATATCTGCTGCCATTCAGACAAATGGTATGGGAGGTGTGTGTTCATTATGGCATTTATAGTATGTGATTGGACTTTGGAGATATTTGATGAGTATCTTAAAAAGTACGTATGAAATGTTGCTTGTTCTCAGTTTTGGAGTAGTAATCAGACTTTTAGTCCATAACTACAACTACTGTAAAGATTTCCTTTAAAAATGTATTATTTTTTTTTAAATGGGGGCAGAGTGGGTTGCAACTGTGTACCGTAATTAAAGCAGGTATATCAACTCAACTCAACTTTATTTGGTGTTAATAAATTACTTGTATCTTTCATAGCGACTCATTTAAAGGCAATCTTGTTGGGATTGAAGTAATTACGCCCTCTGCTGGTTGCCCATAATTCTTGCAACCCTTATGCTGCCCTTGCTTCAAAATAAAAATTAGTTTTTCCCTATCAATTGTAAATTCTAAAGCGCAAGGACAAGTAGAGCCGTGACATCACTGTCATTTGATTCGCCGACAGTAAGACAAAATTGCCCATCGGCCGTGGCCAAATATACAGTGCACTACACAATTATGCAATTTCATATGCACCAATGGATGAAATGGTGAAGCTTGTGGTTAAAATTATATCCAATGAAAATTCACAAGCACACGCACAGCTCGTCGGGTACATTCACTTGAATGAGAGCTATCCAGCCACAGCCCGGAGCTTGGACAGTCCCCGCCTCTACGGGTGGCAGCTTCGATGATGACAAGCTGGTGACAGCAACTCGGAGAGGCAGACAAATGAATGAGAGATGGAGAGCTTGCTCTCATAAGTGTGTGTGGTGTGAAAATATTTTCCACATCTTAACAATTTCATCCATTGGTACGTATGAAATTGTAAATAGGATTACGTTTTTTTGCAAAACACTGCGTACTGCATATAGCCTACTGTATTCTTGCCACTGAATTCTTTCACTTAAGCCCATATAAATGGATTTTGACATTTTTATTCCAAACCCCACACTGCCAGTGTGCACTTTGCAGTGGAGGCATGTACAGTTGAGTTTTTGCCATGCCAATCTCACCCCAATTGATTGGCACCTGTTGTCATGAGCAAGCTGGATCTGGCCAAGCGAGGCCATTTGGGATGTGGTGTCAGGCCATTCTGAAACATGTCATGGAAAAGCTACTTTAGAAGTCAGTAGTTTGGTGCAGTTACCAAAAGGCCAACTCGGGCATCAAAATCTTCCTTCTGAATTTGGTCATGTGATGTTTGATATGCTGCTGCTGTGTGTGTGCAGGAGAGATGGTGACCAAGCAGCCTCTGATCAGGAGCATGAGAACTGTGAAGCGAGAGACCTTGAAACTGATCTCTGGCTGGGTTAGCCGATCTAACGATCCACAGATGGTGAGAAACTACCATATATGAAAGTTTTACATGTATGACTTGATGCTCATCAGAAAGAAAAGAAGGCTGCACGTTTGCCAAAAATCTTTTCATGAACCCTTTATAAGGTCAATTGTCAAGTTGACATTTTGCTAGAGGTTCCTCTTGTGAGTCTTGACTTACAAATGCAGGTTTGAAGGCAATGAATACAATCTGTTTTCCTGCTTTATTGTGGTGCAAATGTGAAAAAAAAAATCGAACAAAAAAAATAGAAAAATTAAAAAGAAAAAAAAGAAAATCAGTCTAGTTTTATTGTCAGTCAAACGCCTGAATGCTCTGGTTGTTCCTGTTGATCCTGCACCTTCTCCTTCTGCCTTATTCGTGCTCTGGTCATTGGGCTGATCAATCCTGTCTTTTGCAGGTCGGGGAGAATTTTGTCCCCCCACTGCTCGACGCCGTCCTCATCGACTATCAACGCAACGTCCCTGCTGCTCGGGAGCCAGAGGTTCTCAGCACCATGGCGACGATTGTCAACAAGCTGGGGGGGCACATCACCACTGAGATCCCGCAAATCTTTGACGCTGTCTTCGAGTGCACTCTAAACATGATCAACAAGGTATGGCTGGGCTTGTGATGGTGTTTCAGTCTTGATCTATCTGAAAGCAGTGATGTGGTTTAGTGTCATCTGATGGATTGAATTAAAGTCTAAAGTTTTCAATTTGGAATATTTCCAAAATTCCTCATATAGGGGGGTAAATATATTTCTCCTTGGGATGAGAAACTTTGTCATCCTAACGAGAAACCTGTTCTAACATTTGAATGAGGAACTTTCTGGTTAGGATGAGAAATGTCTCTACCTGCGAGAGGTAGCTTCTTTAGCAGACTACAATACTTCAAATGTTTTAAAGGTCTCTCAGACACAACATAATGGGAGATGACTTGCAAGTAAAACAGTGATGTCCTTATTATAAAGTCCGAGCTGAAAATATAGCCAAACTCGGTCCTGCACTGTCATTTTCACTCAGAAATGCCAATGTACATGCCAGCATGTAATGGACTACTTTCTTATCTGGACAATAAACTTTCTCATCTTAATGAGAAACATTTCCATTTTTTTTCCCCCATGTCACTTTAGGGGTTCTGTATGTGAGCCATTGTGAGCTAATTATCAAAATAATGCACTCAATTATAATAAGAGGCCTATTTCTGAGGTAACCTTGCCAGCAAGCTGAAGTCTCACGGTATTTGTGAGTTCACAAACTCCGGAGAATACATCTTGTATCGCTCCCGCTGATTCGTTTGCAACCAACCTTTTTTAAGGTCGGACCAATCAGCGTTGTCCAGAGCGGCACGAAACCAATAAGCGCCGATGGCAAGGGGGAAACAAACAAACCAAACAGACTAATGGATGCTGCAATTAATTCTGTTCTCGCAGAAATACTCAGTTTCCTGGTTGAATTCGAACGAGAAGCGCTTCGTGCATTTTTTATCTTGGTAACGTTATCCGTGCTTTCCCTCCTCTCTAAGACAAGATGGAAGACGGCATTTTCATCCGTTGCCTTAATTGGTTAAAACAAATGTGCAAAGATACCGCATTGTCCAATCAGCTCGAAGTGTTGCACAGCAAGTCCCGCCTTTCCCGAACGGGTCTGCCTAGTGAAGTCCCAAGTTGATAATGTAAAGAACTCCCTCGAGTGAATCACAGTTATTAATCTGGCTGGTGAGGTTAAGCATGAGCTCCCTGAACAGGAGCCATGATGTTGTCGTTTGCACACTTTCAAAATGGCGGCGTCTTGCCAAGAGCTCATCTGTGAGGGGAGAACTTATTTTGAAGTACTTGGAACTTGTTTTTATCAAGATGTTGCTTAATAAATGTTAAAACTATCACAGCTACTGTGCTAAATGACAAATGACCTCATCTTGATAAATCACGTGATCAATGTCTGTGCGTCATACGGCTGTAACAGGACTGATCTATTTAACTGCGGAGCATGTAAACGACAGATCGGAATGGATCGTGTCACATGTAAACCGGTGACCAAAGTCTTCATTCGGATTGATTTCAATCGGGAAAAGTACAAAGTCTCCATGTAAACCTCAATCAGTGAATGAATGTAACACATGTATGGAATGTTGAGTGGTTTTGTTTTTGTGCCGCCAGAACTTTGAAGAGTATCCCGAGCACCGAACTCACTTCTTCTACCTGCTGCAAGCCGTCAACTCGCACTGCTTCCCCGCCTTCCTCGCCATCCCCCCGGCCCAGTTCAAACTGGTGCTGGACTCCATCATCTGGGCCTTCAAACACACCATGAGGAATGTTGCTGACACCGGTAAGGACCCGGCCTCCGCTTTCCCCGTGAAAATGTCATGAAGCAAGAATGCCGTCTGATAGCGCGGACTGACTGACGTCGTGTTTTTTTTTTTTTTTTTTTTTTTTTTTTTTTTTTTTTTTTTTTTTTTTTGTGCTGCTCAGGTCTGCAGATTCTCTACACAATGCTTCAGAACGTGGCCCAGGAGGAAGCCGCGGCTCAGAGCTTTTACCAGACGTACTTCTGTGATATCCTCCAACACATCTTCTCTGTGGTCACTGACACGTCTCACACTGCCGGTGAGCTTACACGCAATCATGAAACCCTTTACTGATAAATTGTGTGCTGTCATGTAAATTGTTGTAGTATTTCATCTCTAGTGTAATGAATTTATTTTGTCTATTTCTATTTCAGGGCTGACCATGCACGCGTCCATCCTTGCCTACATGTTCAACCTGGTGGAAGAGGGCAAGATCAGCACTACACTGAACCCCGCCTCTCCCGCCAACAACCAGGTCTTCATTCAGGAGTACGTGGCCAACCTGCTCAAGACGGCCTTCCCTCACCTGCAGGAGTAAGTCCACACACGCACCTGCCGCTCTGTTTCTCAGGTCTAACGTCACTTGCGTTTTCTCTGCAGCGCTCAGGTGAAGGTGTTTGTAACCGGACTGTTCAGCCTCAACCAGGACATTCCTGCCTTCAAGGAACATCTTCGGGACTTCCTCGTCCAGATTAAGGTGAGAACCTGCGTAACCTGAACCGGATGGCGAGCGAGTGAGTGAGACCGCGGCTTGACTATGGGAAGCGCTAACTACCGGAAAATTAGTCAAAATAGGCTTGACTATTACCTTAGTGTAAACTACAAAAAAAAATACAAATAATAAGAATAATCTTGAGATTGTTCCACTAGTAATCTGCATCACACAATGACAACATTCACACCATTTTATTCTGGTTATATTTATTGAAGTATTAATAAATATGTTTACCAGCATATATTATGAAAATACTCACAAATTTGCTGTTTTGGAGCTCAGGCTAAGGCCACCTTTTATCAAAATAGTGCTTTCGCACCATCTGGGGGTATCGTGGTGCCATCCATCCATCCATCCATTTTCTTGACCGCTTATTCCTCACAAGGGTCGCGGGGGCTGCTGGCGCCTATCTCAGCTGGCTCTGGGCAGTAGGCGGGGGACACCCTGGACTGGTTGCCAACCAATCGCAGGGCACACAGAGACGAACAACCATCCACACTCACACGCACACCTAGGGACAATTCGGAGCGCCCAATTAACCTGCCAAGCATGTCTTTGGAATGTGGGAGGAGACCGGAGTACCCGGAGAAGACCCACGCAGGCACGGGGAGAACATGCAAACTTCGCCCAGGAAGGTCCGAGCCTGGACTCGAACCGGAGACCTCAGAACTGGGAAGCGGACGTGCTAACCACTCGACTACCGTGGTGCCAAGCATATAAATTGAACTGAGGGGAAAAGCTTCATTTAAGAACTAGGGGTGTTAAAATTAGTGCATTAATTTAAAGTTCCTTTTAATGCCACTATTTTATTTTATTTTATTTTTTTTAACGCACGATTATTGACCGCCCCTTACTTGGAAAGCATGTACTGGGGGAATTCCAGTAGCAACGCAGCACACATCCATGTCAAAATTTAGCTGTAATAAATTTAATAATTTTATATTTGTGGAGATTAGGGCCAAGTTGTATTTTACAATTTCTTTTCACAAGTTACTTCATGTTAAAGATTAAATAGATCTTAATATGAAAAGGAAAATACACTGAGTTGTCACCGTCTTATTTAGTGGCATAAAAATAACCTCAACTCAAATCGATTCAGACTTGTTTTTTTTTTACAGTACAGTACAGATTTCTAATATTAACTCAATTTGATGAATTATTATGAAATTACTGTATCAATGACTAAAAGATGCAACCATATTTCTATTAGTGTAACATTTTTTTCCCACTTTTGGGTTAACAGGAGTATAAAAACTTGGGGGGGGGGGGATGATCATACGTTTTATTTATTTCATGTTGTGATTATCAATTGAAGTCATGCGATTAATTCTGATTAAAAATTCTAATCACCTGAATTTATGTAAAAAAAAAAAAAAAAAAAAATCAAATTTGCGGTTGAAATTTAATATACAATATTTTTAACAAGCACAGCGATAACTTAAAATCATATTAATAAAAAAAAACAGGTTTTATTTACACAAAATATATATTTATACAGAAAATGGCATGATGGGTAGCTAATACAAATAATAAAATATACATATTTGGCTTACAATTACTGATTCTATAAAATTCATAAACACCCATCAAGAGAAAATAAATTCCCTTTTCATGTTTAAATTTGTATTTGCAAAAATGTAATGGGCTGTTGCTCAATTGTTGGAAATTGTGCTGCTTTAAGTAGCAATGCAAAAATGAAGCTTCATGAAGCATGTGATATTTTTGGTCTCCTCTAGATGGCACTCTTAGTTTAAAGATGTAGTGGAAATGTAATCAATTTCCGTTGCATAGCCCATTTTATATTTAAACCAACAGCACCATCTAGAGGAGTAAAAAAAAAGAAAAAAAGATGATGATAATAATAATATCTCACATGCTTCATCACTAGTCCTGCAAAGGGTGAAAACAGCACTACATGACTAACAAGCCACAAATAACAGTCACATGATTTCAAAGCAGTAAGTTTGTGTGGTAACCAGCTGGTGTCGCCCGGCAGGAGTTTGCCGGTGAGGACACGACGGACCTGTTCCTGGAGGAGAGGGAAGCGTCGCTTCGTCAGGCTCAGGAGGAGAAACACAAAATCCAAATGTCGGTTCCAGGCATCCTCAACCCGCACGAGATCCCCGAGGAGATGTGCGACTGAGCCCCGCTCGCTCGGCCGCCTCCGTCAAACTGTCCAACTAACTCAACTAACCGCAGCAAAGACAACAAAAGCCGAGAGGCACTTCAGCGTGGTGACGGGAGACTCCGCCCCCTCGGCGGAGTGGATGCTGGTCGTGCAAAAACAACGCCAATAACATGTAAATGAACCGTGGCCCTTTTTTCATAATCTACGTTTTTGTATGAAGACTTTTCCTCTAATCTCTTTCCACAAGTTGCGTTTTTCAGTCCGGCCCGCCGCTGAACTGCATGAACAAGTCAACCATCTTGTTTTTGTTGTTTCTTCCACAGCCCTCACTATTTCCTCTCCATATATTTGTTGATATATAAATATATATATGTGTCTGATAAATATATATATATTTATATACAGTGAGATATTTTTGTTGCTGATCGGCGTCAAAACTTAAAGTTGGAAGGTCTTTTCGAGGCACATAGACCACTTGGTGGGAGAATGAATGAAACGGCTAGTGAATGAAGGCTTAAAAAGATGTCAGCATCTTTTCATTGCGAGTTGTGCGGCACCTGACTTAAGTTGTTTGAACACTTTTTTTAAGGAGCGCAACAATGCATATCATCCCAATTGTATAGCATCTTTAATACCATGGGAACATTTTCTTTTTTCCTCTTCTTCTGTTGTTTCTTTTGGTGTGCGTGCGTTTGCGTGTGTGTGGGTACTGTCGCGTAGTCGACATCAGGCTTTTGTTTTCCTCTAAGAGGATTGTTGCTCATTTGTGAGCCTCCACGGATGGGACGTTTTAAAGAAGTGGCAGAGGTATTTATGGTTCTTGGTTGACGGCTTTCAACGTGTTCAGTTGTACTCATTTAGATTGTTTACCATGCAGTAGTGCTTCAAGACACTACCTATAGAGCAAAACGACACATAATCGGGTTTACATTTAATTTTGTATTTTTGCATTTTTCATTCATGCGTGTTGAGTTCTGTCCAAATAAACAATTAGGCTCAAGAATGTATAAATTCCTAATAAGTACCCGGTCTCTAATGGTAAATATCCCTTCGCAAGGTGTTACATTTGTTGTGCATTTTTTGAATTGATTAAAAAGTTTAGAGTTTTACAAGTGTCTTTGTCTTCTTGGGTACACAACACGTCAAAGTATATTAATGGACATGGCTGCATAGAACTAGACTAAGTGCAATTTCTGGAGAAATTGTGTGGGAAAGCTGAGAAAATGAATGCTAAGATTTTAATGCATGTGGAATGCTTATGAAGTAAATTGAGAGATAAATGAAATTATAACCACCTGGTTACTGGACAATATGGTTTGCCAACTGTGCCACCGAGCACCATCAGACACCTGGTAATGATGCTAAGTTGTACGTATGGAAGTGGGTGTGGAAAGTGATACTTAGAAAAAGTTCAATGTCTGTCCTATTGAAAATTAATGGGGAAAAGTTGATATTAAATGTTAAATTGTGCGAGTACTGTAAGTAATGTGGAATCACACGATACATATCCCTGGAGGTGTGAATTTTTTAAAGCTAGTTGAAATTTGAACAATGTAAATTTGAAGTATTATGTGGGAGATGTTAGGCGGCAAAAAAGTGTGGAGAATAAAAATCACTATAATATGGAAGCATTCCAAAAATTAAAAAAAAAATGTAAATCAATATAGTGTTGTTGCTGTTTTATTTCTGATAAAAGCAGTCTAATATAGCGAACATTTCAAGAATTGCTAACTCGATAGTGAGATAAATCACAAATACACATTTCCTTTTCATATAAGGATCGCAGTGCAAGTGATGATGAAGATGGCACACATGCTTCATGCTGACTTCTACATTGGCTGTGGTGAAACAAGGTCAGACTGAAAACTGTTTTCTTCATGCCAAAAGTGCGCTACTACAATGTGCTCTCATGTTGTCGTTTTTAATGCTCCTCCCCTGCATCCACTTCAGTCCAAAAATAAATCCTCCAGAAACACTTGAGAAACAGAGCGGCGCTTCCCCCGAGCTGATCCGGGTCCAGGGAGCTCCTTGTTTTTCAAGAACTGAGCGCAGCTGCACAAACAAACTGCAGAGCGTGCTGATCCTGACACGGTCACCTGAGTTTAGCAGAAGAGGCCGCTCGATCGCCACTCGGCGGGATGGGAAGGAAAGTGGGTGGGGGGGTTCGATGATTGGCGAGCAAGCAGACATGCTTGTTATTAGGTTACTGTACAGTCCCAGCCATCACTTCTCTACGTTTGCTCGTATCTGAGCGTAGCGTATTTTAGGTCTACAAGGGGACACAGAAACAAAATAGATGGGTTTTTTTGTGTGCCAATTTTCAACAAAACGGGTTTACGATGTAGCCCACCTTGGTGTCTTGTCAAAGGTGTGTCTGCTTTGAGTGACGCTCTTGAATTGCGCCTCCAGTCTGGAGTAGATTCCCCCCGCTGGCTGCGACAGTATACACGGACACACACGGCAAATAAACCCAAGTACTGTAAACTCAAATGTTTGCATGCATTGCACACAAACCTCTTTTGTATCCTTGGATCTGTTTTGTTCCTGGTCTCCAAAGCGCATCTTGGTGAGGTAGTCGATCATCTCGGCCATGCGACGCTGGTCTGTTAGCAAACAAGTGATTGTAAACGTGTTTGAACACAAGTTTAAATGGATACTTCACTTATTTAGCCCATTATAGCAATAAAAAAGTTAATATTTTGTCTATAATTAATTTGATACTTTCATTATTTCTTATGTACAATTAACACCTTTAAAAACACATAAAAAAAATAATTTTATTGACAGAAACATGAACAATTCTTTAAGAAAACTTGTCAATACAACAACAAAGTTTAAAAACACATTTTGCAACTTGCTGTCGACTGAAAATGACATCATAAGGGCTCAGGTAACCAATCACAGCTCACCTGTTTTCTAGGTTTGGTCATGTGACATTCACAAGCTGAGCTGTGATTGGTTACCTGAGCCCTTGTGATGTCATTTTCAGTCGACAGCAAGTTGCAAAATGTGTTTTGAAAGGTACTAATTGTACATGAAAAATAATGAAAGTATCAAATTTATTATAGGCAAAATATTCACGTTTGACTGCTAAAAATGACTACATAAGTAAAGTATCTCTTTAAACATCTCCACAAAATCTGTTTACCTTCTTCTCTCTGAGCATCCTGGTTGTACCGCATGGAGCGAGAACTGTCCCACTTACTTTTCTGGACACTCACTCTAAAGTGTGCAAGTAAACAAATGATTACTCAGTTATTGAATGCAAATATTGTGGAGTTAAAGCACCTGTTCAAAGACGTAAAATTGTGCTGTTTTCTCCCTAAATATGAATTTTATAGTTAATACACATTCAATTGCAGATTTCCTTTCAAATATGTCTTGAATTTGAAAAAATAATAATAATCATATTATATTTTTCAATAAAGAAGGGTTCGGTGAATTTCCGCAGATGAACTCACAGGAAAGGAGTGTTGTCTCTGGACTGTGACTGTAGAAAGGAAAACACCATTTGCAAAATCAATACAAGTTTGAAATGTCAAAATGTGTCATGCAGGTACTGTTGTTAGAGTAAACAGTACAGTAAAGCATTATAATCACGTTCATAACGCGTATCCAAACTCACTTTGTCCGCTTTGACTTTTCGCTGGAGGTTTGGCGAGGACATTTGTTTTTTCAGAACTCTGTTGTTCTTCTTGGCCCTTTTGGCAGCTGCAGACACACAAACAAGAACGTGACCAGATACTTGAAGACGCATCTGACGCCACCTGCTGGCCAAGGAACGAAATAGTTTGTAGATAATATTTAAAATGGTCCAGCTATCCGCTTTCGAGACGGCAAAATGTACAAAAATAATGGGCCACCACATACCACTAGCAGACCACTGCACTACACTTAATATGAAGGCAAAAAAAAAAAAGAGAGAGAGAGAGGGCCGTTATGTTTGCACCTGCTTTAAATAGAAACAATAGGAATCTAACAGTTAGATGCGCTGCTATAAACAGAACTTCCTGTGCACGTCACATCATTTACTGTAAGTGTCACTGATAGGCTCTCGTTGTCAGAGTGTGCAAAGAGTATCAGCTCTTCTGCAGTGTTGTACGGACAACAATTTTGTAGACAAATGAGACTATTTATAGTTGCGGTGGAGAGTTGGAGGGCCACAAAATATTTTTTGTCTTCCTGGGACTGATTTACAGCTAAAACTTAGACGATTGCATGTTTGTTCGATTGTGTAAGTACTATCAGGATATTTGACACCACTTTTTTTCAGAGCAGTACAAGTACTCAACTCTTGAGTAGTCACCGATAAAGATACTAAGTACTGATACCACTAGTATTTTGATACACAAAAATTAAATAAATAGACAATGACATATAATTTTAAAGACATATCTATGCTGATACAGTATTTTTCCTTAAAATTGCATTAAATTAATAGCAATTTTATATTATTATAATTTTTAATTTATCATAAAATACATATTGTCGCTGCTATGTGAAAAACACTTATGTCATTTTTATTTATTTTTTTTATTTATTTTTACATTTATATGTTTCTGGGATGAAACTGAATGCAGACATCCCCAAAACATAAAAATGTAAAAATTGAAAAAGTAGAAAAATTGACAAAAGTATTTTTCACTTAGCAGCGACGATACTTTGTAGAGAAAATGCAAGATAATTATTTCAAATAAATAAATAAATAAATAAATAAATAAAATGAAACTAACAATCCAATCAAAATAACTAATAAATAAAAGTAAAGAAAAAAAAAAAACGAGCACAGGAGGGCACCCGATACTGGTATCGGCCCCAGTCGCAAGTACCGATACCACGAAATAAGGCAAACAAATGTGCTTTGCAGCTTGTGATTGATGAACATGCAGGTCACGAGGCAGAAACATCACCTTGCTTCTTGGACAACTCCTCTTCATCTCCCACCTCGTCCTCCGTGACCTCTGACCCTGTGGTGTACTCCTCATCCTCTGACAGGAGAGACTGCTGCCTCTGGTGGGACAAGTTCCAATTATGTTTTTTTTTTTTTTTTTTGGGGGGGGGGGGGGGGGGGGGGTTTACCAGAATTTTTACAGATATAAAAAGGAAGCATTCCTACCAGTTGCAGAGTCCAGTTTTTTAAAAGAGAAAACTGGTGCAAAGAGAAAGTAGCACAGATCAGAAATGGGGGGGGAAGAGAAGAAAATAAAAAGAAAGAGAGAAAGACTTACAGTGCTCAAATCTCCTCTCGCTGCCTCCAAGAGGACATCACAGTCCCTTTCCGTATCAGTCGGGTGTTCGTCACCTCTGATGCACACATACGTACACAACGTCACAAAAAAAAGGCACTTTAAAAAACAAAAAAAAAAGCACTTTTTTCTTTCTTGACTCATTGACCCATTTTCAGCAGCAAAAAGTTCATATTTTGTCCCAAATAAATTGGTTAACGTCATTATTTTTCATGTACAATTAATTAGTGATGTAACGATATCCAAACGTCACGATACGATATTATCAAGATATTAAGGGGAGGTTGGTGATATTTAAAAAAGGTCACAATATTGTAAAAAAAAAAAAAAAAAAAGCTCATACTAAAAAAAGCACAAGATTGTGCTAACATCAATGTTATGTTATTAGTAGTGTTTTATTATTATTATTACATTATTTTTATTACTATTATTATTATTATTATTATTATTATTATTATTATGTTATGTTGTTAATGCACGCACACGTTGAGTTCCTCCACATATTGACTTGCTTCACAAGGCATATTACGTTCCCCTTCATCTGACAATTAGTGTACATTTTAAACATAGAAGGGCCAAAACATTCCTAATGAAAATTAAACTGCACTAAAAAAAACTACCCACCAGAGGGTGCTACAATTGCACAAACGGAAAACAGTTCCGCCTCTTCCGTGGCATATACCCCGTTCTGTCAATTAAAAATAATAATAATAATGATAATAATAACGATAATAATAATAATAATAATAATAATAATAATAATAAAAATAATAATAATAATAATAATAATAATAATAATAATAATAATAAAAAGAGTAATCATGGCTCAGTTTGCTGACCAAACACAGAAAACAGGTGAGCCATGATTGGTCGTTATCTCCTTTCTCAGCACAGGTGATGTCATCTTCAGTTGACAGCGAGTGAAAAAAAAAAATATCATTTTTAAAGTTATTAATTAGGGCGGCACGGTAGTCGAGTGGTTAGCACGTCCGCTTCCCAGTTCTGAGGTCTCCGGTTCGAGTCCAGGCTCGGACCTTCCTGGGTGGAGTTTGCATGTTCTCCCCGTGCCCGCGTGGGTCTTCTCCGGGTACTCCGGTCTCCTCCCACATTCCAAAGACATGCATGGCAGGTTAATTGGGCGCTCCGAATTGTCCCTAGGTGTGTGAGTGTGGATGGTTGTTCGTCTCTGTGTGCCCTGCGATTGGTTGGCAACCAGTCCAGCGTGTCCCCCGCCTACTGCCCAGAGCCAGCTGAGATAGGCGCCAGCAGCCCCCGCGACCCTTGTGAGGAATAAGCGGTCAAGAAAATGGATGGATGGATGGAAGTTATTAATTACACAAGAAAAACAATGAAGTTATCAAATTCATTCTGGACAAAATACTATTTTTTTACTGCTGTAAAATGCCTCAATGAGTCAAGTATACTTTTAAAAACAAAACAAAAAAAACATCTCCACAATGATGTCACCGTCACTGACATAAGTCGAGCAAACCCGCTCACCCATCGGCAGGTGGCGGGTCCGACACGCACACGGCGTCTCTGTGCAGCAGGAGGTCATTGAGGACTCGGGTCTGAGCCGAGGCGGCCTCGTCGCAGTCCTCCTCGTTCGGCACGTTCACGATGTGGTCTCGCATTCTGCAACCCTGAATACAAAACGTCCGTCGACGCGCTTTCATGCCAAAGAAAGTGACGTGAAAATGAGCAGCGTGCGTGCGTGTCCATGTACGTACCTTGGGCATGCCGGTGGGGTCAAAGCGCAGTACCGTCTGCTTGCAGCAGGGGTAGACCCCCGTCCCGTTCCAGTTTTTGTCCACCCCCGGGCTGGGGTACGTGACGCTTTCTGGGTGGTAGCGGCAACGGGTCAGCTCGGCACATACAAATTCCTACACGCAAACACAAACACTATAAAAAAAATATTCACATGTGATGTTGTTTCTGCTTGTGTATGCACACCTGTTGACAACGAGAGCAAGTAAGACAGTTGATGGTCCCCCAGATTCTCCAGTAGACCAGAACCCACGATTTGACTTCCTCGTACAGACTGCTAACGTATTCGTTGGCATCCCAGTTCTTCTGTCTGAACACACAAAAATCACATCCATCACGTCACCCTCGCGTCCATGGCAAGGTGGAGTCGTGCTTCCGTCAAACCTTGAGTGCGTGTAGACAATCTCTCCACGAGGGTCAATGTTGATTTTGCACGCCACGCACGAAATCTTCCTCTGCGTGTGTTCCGTCTGCATCTTCAGGCACAGGCCGCACCTGAATGTGGAGCAGCAAAATGTTAACTCATTTGCTCCCAAAAACGTATAAATACGTTTTTTTTTTCAAATGTTTTACGTGTCCCAAAGACATATTTATACGTTGTTGTTTTTTTTTTTATTCTAGAGCATACAGAAGGCTTTGATGCAGCCTCTCAACTGGTTAAAGAAATGGTAGTTATTACACAAACGGCCAGCAGGTGGCAGCAGAGCAAAGGAGATCAACCAGGGCCATGTTGAAAACAGCCTCAATTACTCACAATTCTAAACAGATTTGTGAATATTTATTAAACTTAGCTATATTCTAATGCTAATTGCTGCAAAACGGAAACAGATATAAATCTACTTTTTTTTCTCCTGATGAAAGAAGAGACTTTAATCTTTCTTTTGATAGGTTTAGGATAGCAATAGAACACAATATTCTGTGGGCCTTGCAAAATCAGTCCAAATCCAGTAAAACAGCCGGCAGCGAACGGGATTGTTTCTGTGAAAATGGTGTTACATCCCTAGTCACAAGTACTGATAACTTGAAATGAGGCTGGGTATCGGTATACTATACCTGATATCGGTACTTGTCCATCCCTAGTTCATAGCGCTGTGCTTCAAAAAATTCGGACTTCAGGGAAGCCCAGTGAGCCATCTTAAACTTAATGGTGAATTCAGATTGAAATTATATGTTTAAAATGATAATTAAATCATCAAAATGATACATGTTGGCTACTCTCTTTATGATAAGTGGGCTAATACAGTACATTTTGTTAAGCACCCTGTTTAAAAAAAGAAAACAAAAAAAAAACAAAGCACTTCTTATAACAGCACTGAATTTAAACTTCACAACCAGCTCGGGAAAAAAAAATGTTGCGCAGAAACATTACTGGATAGATGAAAATGAAAACGTTTCTGTCTTGACCTGTAGAGAGTTGAGGCGTTTCTTGGGGAATCTCGGTTCTTGTGGTTCGGGTCGAAAAGAAGCTCAATCTTCTTTTGGAACAATTTGCTTTGTAAAGTGAGGGGAGAATAAGAGAAAAACGTTAATCACTTCAGTATGCTGCGTCTGCCACATTCCGAGTTGAGTGTCAGCTCACTGATTGACAGCCGCTCAATGTATGAATTACAGTACGCATGGATACAACAGTCGACACTGTATGCACCTGTGACATGCCCCCTGATTGCACTTACCTCTTAAACTTATCTTTTTTGTCCCTGATGTCGTCCGCCTCATTGTGGTTAAAGAGCTCGGCGATCCGCGACACCAAGTTACTGTTGATGCAGTTCATGTTGCAGGGCGTGGCCACGATGGCGCTCATGTGTTTGTGACAGTACTGGACACATTCTTCCACCTGTGCGGAGAGAGAGGGAAAACGGTTCTTATATTATTTGCATTTAATAACCAAATTTTCCATTGTGGTGAGTTGAGTGAAGTTGGAAGGGTATATGATGGCTGGAAATGGCACAAGAATGTAGCAAAAGTACGTCAAAGATTGTGTTGAGATTTAGCCATTGGTTTTTATACAGCTGAATCTCATTAGGGTTTGCAGGTGTTAATTTCTACATTGTGTCTCTTTCTACTTTTTGTCATTTCCAGATACCCATTCAACAACTTCACCTAAAAATGTGCCCAATATATAGCCCAGGGGTCTGCAACCTGCGGCTCTGGAGCCACATATGGCTCCCTGTGGATCTCTTAAAAAAATAAAAATAAAAAATAAAAAATAAAAATATTTTTTTACATTTTTATTTTTTATATAAAATATCTTTCAAATTAATGATTAAATTAAAAGTGAATAATAAAATATTTTTAAAAAATAGAATAAACATTTTTAAGATATCAGAAAGAGAGACAAAGGGTAGACGAAAAAGTTTAAAAAAAACAAACAAAAAACTAAAATTGTCCCTAAAAGTGACTGTAAACTGTCCAAAAAAAGAAGAGGAAAAGCAGAAAATTACCATAAACCGTTAATGGGGAAAAAAGCAGGGAAAAAAAGGTCCAAAAATGTCTTAAAAATGACCATAACATGTCCATAAAATTGCCAAAAATGTCAGAAATTAAATTAAAAATGAATAATAACATATTTTAAAAAATAGAGTCAGATTTTTTAAGTTGTCGCAAAGAGAGAGACAAACAGTAAATGAAAAAGTTTATAAAAATACCTAAAAATGCCCTAAAAGTGACCGTAAAATGTCCAAAAAAAAAGACGAGAAAAAGCAGAAAATTACCATAAACAGTTTATGAAAAAAAAGCAGAAAAAAAGGTCCAAAATTTTCTTAAAAAGGAAGAAAAGAGGCAGAAAATTACCTTTATATGTCCATAAAATTGCCAAAAATGTCAGAAATTTACATTTATATTTAAATTTAAGAAAGGCAGAAAAGTCTAAAAATGTATACAAAAATGAAGTACGAAAAATTACAAACAAAAACGGAAGTATTGGATGCTGCATAATTTCCTCTTTTGGTGCAATTCTAATCATCTTTTGGGCCCTCAGTACATTAGCCTAACAATAACACACTGTTTCGTTCATCACAATGTTGAAATGTTTTGCAGCCCCAGACAGATTTTTGGCTATTTATTTGGCCTCACATGGCTCTTTTGACAGGAAAGGTTGCTGACCCCTGGTCGTGCCTAATTATAAGCCACACGGTACACTTTTTACATCCAAAGGACCTCTTGTTTTCGCGAAAAAAATATTCCCATATATATATTTATTAAATGCAAAAACCTGAACACAATTGGAATAGGGAAGTGCTTAAAAGTATCAATTCACTGAGCATTTACAATTCGGTTGATGGTGCAGGACTTTTGGATAATTGCGTATTAAAGCAATTGATGCAGCACCGGTACCGGCATAGTCCGAGGTCCAAATCTTTAGAGTGAGAGTTCTCTAATCCAGTTAATAATGAGATCAGAAAAACAAGGCGCCCTAAAATCAACACCTACAATCCAGCGTTGCACATCACCACACTTACTAACGCGTCCATCTTCAAGAACTCGGAGGAGATCAGGATTGAGATCACATTGCTGGGCTCTGTAACCGACAAACACTATATGACCATCCAACAACGCACGACAAACACAGCCAGTGATCCACCAAACACCACAATAAGTCAAGCCAGTTCCCAAGTTTTCAGATGTGAATTTTACCGAGCCGAGGTTTGTCCTTGGATGAGTTCCTCCTGACGTAGTTCATGAGCCAGTCGAAGATTTGGACGTCACAGTGGACCGAGATGTCCACTTCTTCCCATCTCTGCGAGTCCACAGATAAATACTCGGCAAAGTAGCGCATCTCTTTGACGAGAAGATCTCTGGGACATGTGAAATCTTGTTTCAGGTTCTTGGTCTCGTCACACACGTGGATCACCATGTTGGGACTGTGTGGGGACAATTTTGCATCACAATATGTCGTGATAAGATAGTGACGATGCAAACTTACTCTCTTAGTTTTTGAGGTTTGTCACCGTCCTCGCTCAAGGCTCGTTTGTCTTTCTTCTCTAAAGTGCAAACACTTCCTGAGAGTGTTGATTTGTGGCCTGCGTAGACACAAAATACGAAGAAGACGTTTGACGCAATTGCACCATCCTTTTGCCATTTGTTTTTAATGCATGACATGTATTGTAAAGTGACATTTTGAATAAACAAACAGAACTAAAGAGAGTAAATAATTCCAGGAGTGGAAGACATTTTAGGAACTAAATTACCTCTACCTTTACAGGCATTGTGATTACTTCCTGTCCCCGTTGCTTGACCAGTGTCCAGTATGGTTGATGCGCCATATGAAGGCACTCCTGTTGTAACTGCATTACACTGGTCGTCTACATGAGGAAGACCTCCAGAAATTTTCAGCTCCTCAAAGCGAAGTGCACACTGTAACATCCAGTAAGTAGTTTATGTTACAAACCAGATGGCTGATGACAGGCAGTCACGGGCGGATGGGCTGCTCATACTTGTACCTCTTTGGGAGTGAAGCTTGGAACAAGCTTTGCCACGCTATCCCAGTCTATCGGATGGGACAGCCCCCAGAGGGACCCAAGCACCATGTCCAGAACCAGGACATTGTTGTCATAGGGAAAGTTGTTGTTGTCCAAGGAGCAGCGACTCATTTCTGTCAAGAAAACAAGATCAACACTGTTGCTATTTACAAAATGTGAAAATTAAACAGGAAAAATAATCTTATTCATTTTTTTTTATTGTATGGGATAGGATTGGATGGTTCCCCCCCGTACCATTATTTAAAAGTTCGTATCATTATGTATATCAGGAAGAAGTACTTGTCATCACACTCTTGGTGTATCATTGTTTTTCTGCGACAATAACAGCATTTAATAACAAGGATCTCTACATATGCCTGTAATGTCTATATCGTCCTTCGTCACACTGATGTTGGTGAGATGATGCTAATATAGGCCGAGCCCCTCAACCGTACTGCACTATAAGATGCCCTAACAAAATCACCATCTTCTTCACGAAATGAATAAAGACAGAAAATGGCAGACGCATGAAACAACAGTTACATACTTATCTGCTGTAAAAGAGATATTTTCTTGGAGCTTCATGCAAAAAACTGGGTCGACGTGTGTTTTGTCATTGAGAACCGGTGATGCTGATGCTGAGACGTCCTATCGGCGGCTAACGGAATTTCTAATGCTAGCTAACTTTGTTGGACACGATATGGTGCCTTCAATGACTCCTCGGAATTACCGGTTGTTTTTTTGCAGCATTGGAGACGCATTGTAGGTTTTTATACGCGGCTTTTGCAGGTAACCTGCGTGCATTTATCTTTAAAGCTTAAATATATATAATAGTTTTAATAATAATTTACTAATTAGTTAACATTAGGTTATGTCAAATTATCCTGAAAGCTCAAACACCCTCACTTCACTTCGGTCATTCTCTCCTGATAACACGCACGCACATACGTACACTCACACAAACACACAAACATTTAAAACACATTTACCTAATTTGCGCAGTGAAAACGCGTCGATTGAAGACCCAAGCTTCGTCATAAATCCTGCAAATGCAAATGTTATGCGCGCTCGTTGATCTATTCGCTCTAGTTAAACCTAAACTAGAAACCGAGCGTCCTGTTGCTATGAGACGACGGCTAGCCAATTCTCTTAAGATAAAGTTAAATAATGTTTCTTTATTGAAAGAAAAAAAAAATACCTGGAATTTCGCTTTCATTCAGGCCATTAGGTTTCACTGATGTGAACAACGAATTAAACAACTTGGCAAAACATCACAACTGGGATTTCTCAAAGGATTTATTTGACAAAATAATTTTATTTACACAACTATTTTGTATTTCGGGACTCGATCAAACTAATTTACTTCTCACTGTAAAAACACACAATCTAACCCTCATAATTTTGGATGAAATGGAAGGATCACACAAACATATGTAAAATATTTTAAGATAATGAAATAATTTGAACAACAATTTGAACAGAAACAAAGAAAATGTGTGTAATGACCATGAATGAAACCTTTCCACAAATACTTTTACTGTTAACCAATCCACATTTATAGTTGAACAGCGAACGTGAGTCATGAATGAACAGACTTGCATAAAGGTACGTTCAAACTAGCAGAATATTCACAGTTCGGTTTTTTCTGGCATGTTAACCACTGCATTGGAACTGGAATTCGAAAGTCCCGCACTGGTGGAAGTTGGTGTTTCTTTGTACACAGACTCCAACAACTCATCGGAGGAAGGATTCACATTTGGAGCGAGGGCAGTCCGGGAGTCCTGGGAGTTCCCTTGCTGCACCTGAGCCAGCCTCTCCGTCTCGGCCTGCTTGTGGCCTCTCCGCTTGCCGAGTACCTTGACGTAGTTGGCGGGGATGAGGCCTGTCGTCTGACCGTCCAGGCTGGCCAGCAGCCAGCCACGCACACGGGGCTGTTGATCTGAATAGGACAGCAAAAAGAATGCGAAACACTAAGCGTCAAAATTCGGTAGTGGGAGCTGGGGCTGGACTGACACAAAATAAATACTATTTTCAGTGTTGTACTTTGACTGTTTCAAAATCTGTGCTGTAACGACAGTTGGAATAACAAAGAACAGCTTTCGTCCTGTCCTGATTGGCTCAACTCAAATTGGACTAATGAGCCGCCCCCTCTAAGGGTTGGGCATCTCCATTGATTGTCAATATTGTGGATGCACCCGCTTCAATTTCTGTAACTCTTGGGTCAGCAACCTTTCCTGTCAAAAGAGCCATGTTAGGCCAAATAACTAAAAATCTGTGAGCAGCTGCAAAACATTTCAACATTGTGATGAACAAAACAGTGTGTTATTGAGCTGCACCATAACAAAAAAATATGCTACCATACTGGATTTTTTTTTGTGGTAATTGTTCATATATTTTTAGACTTTCCTGCCTTTCTGTTAAATTTCTGACAATTTTGGCAATTTTATGGACATATGATGATAATTTTCTGCCTCTCTTCTTCCTTATTTTTTTAAGAAATTCTTTGGACTTTTATTCCTGCATTTTTTTCATGGCCATATGGTAATTTTCTGCATCTCTTCTTCCTTTTTTAAGCATTTCTTTGTACATTATTTCTTGCCCTTTTTTTCATGATATGTTATGGTAATTTTCAGCTATTCCTCTTCCTTTTTGGACATTTTTTGGTATTTTTTAAAAGTTTTTTTTTTCTCTACCGTTCATCTCTCTTTTTACAACAAATTTAAAAAAATGACTTTATTTCTTGAATATTTAATTTTTCATTTTTTAATTTAATCTCAACTCAACTTTATTTATAAAGCGCTTTAAGAACAGGCATAGCTGTATACAAAGTGCTGTACATAAACATAAATATCAGTTTTGCAGTAATGAATAAGGTAACAAAACAAGAACAAAGAAAACATTCTGAAGTGCGTATACAAATTTTTTTTTTGTGAATAATATTTTATCTAAAAATAAAAATAAATATGTAAAAAAAAAAAAACATATTTGGTTCTGTGACCAAGCTTGTAACTCAATCCTCGGCCAAATTAATTTCCCTAATTAAATTAAATGTTTGGGGAAAGTGAATTAAAATTATGCTAGAGTGTTTGTTGTTTATACCTTTTGTTATTAAGTAGGGCTGAACAATAACTTGAATTCAAATCGACACTGCAATGTGGTAAAATACATTTTTTAAATCAAAAAGGCTGCAACTTTGAAAAAATCATTATATGAGTGTATTTTAAGTGTCTAGATAGGTTCAGTGAACAGTTGAATGGGCTAAACATGAGCACTTATGTAACATGTATCTTTAATTGCAATTGTAATATTTAGGTACAAATTTCAAATAGATTATTTTTTTATTTTTCAGCCTTGCTATTAAGTTTAGTTCACTTCTGTTTACACTTGATTGACATGAGGCAGATCTGCAACCTAAATTTTGTTTACTGTACTGTACATTCATTCATTGCTACATTTACGTTAAGCCTGTTTACATGATGTAGGTGCGTTAAACCAGTAACGTGACACTTTTGTGAAGGCAACGGTTTGACGCTAAATTTTGTTATGGGAAAAGTATATAGAAATCATGCAAATAACTTGTGGACTAGCATTTTGAAATGAAGTGTTGAAAAAATACGTACCTATTCTAGAAAATCTAAAATAAATCAATCTAAAAAGAACACTCAAGATGGCTTTTTTTTTTCCTTGAATAAAATGTTTGTTTCAAGCACTCCATTCAAAAGCAATCTTCTCAAACTGAAAACACCAAATAAAGTTAACTAGTTAAGAAGAGATACTCTGTCAGCCTTCCCTCTCTCTTCTCACCTTTGGGTGCGAGGTTGAGCATGTCGCCACTCCGGAAAGAAATCTCCTCTTCGGATGAAGCTGAAAAGTCGTACTCTGCTCTCGCCACAACGTGGTCGTCCTCTCCACTGGCCCAGTTGGTGGCTGCGAGAGAACACAATCACACCCATTCAATCTGAGAAAGTGATAGTGGGAAAAGACACGACTAGTTCTTCTTGGTTGTTCTACTATTGTGCTGTATTGGATTACTAGTGTACTGTGGTCAAGGAAAGCACATATCAAAATAACCGGACTCAAGTGTACTCGAGCATCACAAAATAGCCTTGTTTAAAATAATAATAATAAAAAAAAAAAACTTTTCTTCAAATATCAAATCTTTGATGTAATAAAAATCCTACCTCTATCTTCAGTGCCAGTGGCAGAGCTCAGCAGTTTCCAAATGAGGTACGGTCCACCTAGGACTACCGCAAAAAACAAAAAAATCGGCCACGACTTCACCGTCTGATCGTCCATTCCGGCTCCAGAGCCTCTCGGTACGGCCAGGGCATCGCTAGCGCTGTCTGCCCATAAATCCTCAACTTCAGAAGCAGACCCCCGACCCAGCAGTCTCTGTAAGCGTCGGTAGAGGTATCTCAAAGTGCGCACCAACGCGAATGCTGACAAAACCCTGGTAAGATGCGCACGCAACCGCGTCAGGTGGTTGGCCACATCCAGCACAGCACGAAAGCTGTTATAGACGGCTGAAAAGGTGGCGTCTAGCATCATGCTAACCGAGGAGAAAGCCTGGACGATGCTTTCGATGGACTGGAAAGCACCGCGGCTGCTCTCCTCCGCCTGTTGCACGAAGCGACTGGGGGCGGCGTCCTCGGCGTGTGACAAGCGGCTGTAACCTCCGAGGCCGTAGCCACCGCTGTAAGGGCTGTAGGGGCTGTAGCCTCCATAGATGGAGCTCCCGTAGGGGCTGTAAGAGGAGGTGAAGGAGCTGTAAGATGGACGGTAGGACTGCTGCACGGCACGCGGGGGCAGGGGAGGTGCAACTCTGGTCATGACGGGAGGTCCAATAGTGGGGCCTGCATGAGGTCCAAAGTCTGTAGACCTGTTTTGGTGATAACAACAGAACAGATGCAGTACATTTTTTAGTTACTTGCATATTTATTTATCTCAACATTTTTTACTTGTATGCCCAACATTTAAAAACATTATCTGTACTTCCTACTCCTTAGTTGACTTCAAGTAATCTACCAAATAACATACTTTTCTGATTTTTTTTAAGTTATCATTTCATAATTTAGCTTTTTTTTCATAAGTTCACAATGTCGCAAAGTTATAATAAACACTAAACTTTTATCCCCTTAGAGTTGCAATATTCTACTTTACTAGTCTTTTTTTTTTTTAGTGTGTGTACTTTTGCCACTTCTGCATAGGTTACTATTCGTGTACTAACACTTTAATCGAAAACAGTAGTTAAATTGTCAACACATTGGACTATGAACACAATGGCATCGTGTTGTTGAATATTGTTGACAAATAATGAGAAGGTAAACAAGTTCACAGTTCACAAACCAATTGGAAGGCCACTGTTAGGCCAGGCTACCGAGTTAGCAAAGCGAGAACGTTTCCTTGCAACTTCTCCAGGTGGTGACAAAACGTTACACTGTAGATGAGTTGTATAATACTTATTTATTAAAACCACACTTTCACTTACGCCGAACTTTTGACGTGAGACTCCATCGAAATCAGATTTTAGCATAGACACTTAGCATGGAGGTACTACCATTATGTCGCCATATAACCAACCCGATATTGTGGAAGCAAATTGCCCCATTGGCATACCTGTAATTTATAGGCGTACCAATGGTCCCGGGAATCCGCCTTTCCCACGGCTTTGGTGGCGGTTGCGAGTCCATCGCACAAAAATGACCCTCCGGACAGTGTCGAAGTAAAAACCGTTTTCGACCCAATGCTCCCGAACGCCTCTCGTGATGCCTTCCCGTTCTCCTCGTAAATTTCTAAATTTCGCCGTAAGATAGTGTAAGGTTTAGAGAGGAGTATTTTTTATTTACAGTAGTGACAGTAGTCGGTATTTGTAGTCTCATTTCACACGTCGTACTAGTAATTAGTTATTTGTGGTTTAGCTGGAAGAGAAAATGATGAGGATTGTAATGTAGAGTCTCCATGATTGACAGGGACCCTTACAAAAATGGTCATGTAATTTCAGCTTGCGGCATTTTAGGGATGGGGACCAAACTGGCGTCCCTTTTCACCAGGCACTACAGTAATTTATAGCAGTGCAAAATGTATAACGCCCAAATATGAAGTGCACTGCAACATTTCTTCCAGCAGAGAGAGCTATTGTGAAGGAAAATTTTCAAGGGCCACAACAAATAATGTGATTAAATTACTTGACTACTTTTTTCATTTTTATTTTTTACTGTATCTATTAAAACGAGCATACAACTCTACTTGCGCAGTCCAAATATTGGAAATTTACATTAGTTTCTAAAGTATTTGAATATCCACATAGTTTCTATGATTTTTACTTTGTAGCCTATACATTGAAATTGAACAAATAAATAAGCACGTGGATGAATTGCTGACAGCTTTAATTTGCTCAGGAGTTAGTCTTTTTTATAGAGTGCCTCATATCTTTAGGATTTTATTGTGTATATATATATATATATATATATATATATATATATATATATATATATATATATATATATATATATATATATATATATATATCAGTGTTTTGGAATTTTTATCATGTCCTTGATATTTCAGAAGAACTGATGTTCCATAATTAATCAATCTCAGATTGAATTGACGTGAATTGAATCGGAAAAAAAATCTAAATTGGATTGAACTGAACTCTTGTTAATTGAAATCAAATTGAGCAAGGAAAATAGAATTGATATCTATCCCTAGAAAACACAGAAGTTTAAGATGTGGCATATTGGTATTTGCTGAGTAATAAATAAGCCGAAAGTCCAATTACAGTACAAGTAGTGCAAAGTCATTGACAGTGTGCTATACAATGATGAATTATATACCCAATACGTAGAAAAACTGTTGATAGACATAATTCATATGTAGAATTGTTCTACAGTGTAAAAAGCAAAAGGAAAAATAAAAACTAAATAAAAATCTATGTGTATTTCTGCACTCTATGTAGTTTCAATTATCCATGAAATATTATCGTGGCATTATAGTGAAATTCCCCCATGATGCGGTGAGTAGTAAAGCAAAGTGACAGTGACATCGACACCCGATCGAGGCGTGTGAGGAGGCGGCTGCTGCGGAGAGCTTCTCCTAAACACAAAGCAGCGAGTGCAGAGGTGCGTATTGTGGTTTGACCAAACAAGCCGAGTGATGTCAATGCTGTGGGGCGGGCGGGCGCGCAGAGCCGTCACAGCAGCTCCGTCGTGGGGCGGACTGCAGAAAACACCGAAGCGGTCTTATTGTTGTAGGCGTGTGAAAGTTTGGCTGCCATTTGTGTGATGATGCTGTCGTTTATCCAGGGAATAGAAAGTGCTGTCTTGTGATGTCAACGTGTGTGGGAAGATGGTGGAGCTGGTGGTCATGCAAACAGCCCATGATCTTTTTTGCACTGTAGTGATTTATGAAGATTGCTTACATTTTTACCAGACGTGGTACATCAGGGGTGGACAAAATATGGCCCGATCCGATCCACTATCAAGACTCTTGTTATATTTATTGCGTTACTTTAGCTAGTTGTTGCCTAAAGTTGGTTAATTAGAAATATATTTTCACTATTATGACTCTCTTTGATTCTGCAATCTATGCACTTCTATGAACAATAAGTGCCATCACTCTGCACACACAATCACTAAATGTCTACATGCAAGTGCATGACCGTTCCAATGTTGTTTGTGTCTTTCTACACTGGTGGAAGATGGATGGATGGTGACATACACAGGCTTAATCGTTAGTAAAGCAAAACTCTGGAGCGAAATGTGTCAAAGGTTGCTCTCACGAGAGGATAGCCAATTAAAAGAAAGGGCTAAAAACACCCAAGAATGGCTACATCGGATATAACATCTCAAACATGCACTCTGGAACTATCAAGTTAAGGTTGCTGTCATTTTTGTTCAGGCCCCTTTCATAGTCAGGTTGTTTTTTAAAATGTCTGATTTTCGGTATCTGTTATTTATTGTTACTTTGTATTAATTTCACTTGATTTAGTGACCATTGTGCATTTTTATTAAGGATAGGCGAGTACCGATACCAATGTCAAGATATCATCGGTAGCCTACTCTTGTGGCCGTTTTACGATCAAGAACTAATGGCAGACATGTTTGACAGATGTCCACTAAAATGTACAACCACATATTTTGATTGGGACATTTTCTGGTTAATGGCTATCAGTTTCATTTTATTTAGAGATTTATTTATTTACTACAATTCATTTTATACAAAATCTATATTTTATGAAAAAACGGACAAAAGATAATAGAAAATTGCCATGAATTTTCAAGAAAAATGCTATTCCCTTAGTTTTAATTTAATTTTTCGTGAACAGAATTATACCAAGCAACAGAAGTGTACCAACAATTTGGCCTTTTTCTGTGTATGAGAATAGGAGATTCGGTTTCTATTTACAGGTACTCAATTTAATTGGACAGGCCAGGTTAATGAGCAGTTTTTGATTGTTTGTTTTTGTTTGTTACAGTGTTAAAGAGAAATCCCCACGAATATCCCCAACCAGATGAAAAGAAGGCCAATAGGACACAATACAAAAACTAATAATAAAATTGGCAAATATCAACAATAAACTGAAGAATTGAAAAATTGAACACTAAATTAATTGCTTTGGAACTGTAGAATCGTGATTTGGATAAAGAAAAATGTAAGTTGTTGGAGGGATGCTAGCCTGCTTCCTGGCTATTGTCGAATATTGCACTGTACTTAGTGTTAAATCATCTCAAAGTGTTGGTGGGATTTTCCATTCTCTGTGACTTACGAAAGCAAGATTCAACCGCGTAAGGTATAATTGCTATAATTAAAATGTGCTGCAGAAAGTTTGTAAAATGACACATGAGTGAGATTGTTATCTAAGTGAGCGTTGTGATGTGTGACAGTATGCCGACTGGGCATCCTTCCATCGGTTAGATTACAAATCATTAAATCATAGCTGCATGTCACTTCTACGTTTGCTCCAACTTGTTGAGATGTTGCATAAAAGGTTCACACATTACAAGGCGTTACAAACAAGGAAAATATTTGATTTTTGTTGTACATAAAGACACATGAAACGATGACAAAGTGTCTCGCGACAAAGTAGTTTTCCAACAAAAGTGCAAACCCGAAAGGACATGCACCCATTTACTATTGCCAAGGCGTTTGACATTGAATTGGACAAATATGACTTTTGACATTTTGTTTTGAGTTTGTGTTTTAAATATTTAGCAAATTAGTTTTACATTTTCTTCATACTTGGCCACCCGAGAATCCTGATGAGACATGTAGCATGGCTATATATAAAAAGCACAAAAAATATGTTTGGAAAAAGAACAATCACATAGCTGACGTTTACAGTGTCATTAGATTAGATAACCTCAGTGTCATACAGTGCATTGCATTGTCAGCTTGCTATTGTGAGGGGGAGGCTGACAGGCTTCAAGGAATTAAAAGGTGAGCAGCCCAAAGCCAGGTGAGGCGCGGCTTGCCTGGAAACGGGTGGCTCAACTGGTCCAGCGTGTGCTTTCCAAAATGATGATGTTGTTCATAAAGATGTGATGCGAAACAATGTGTAGCTATGAGCAAGACTTTCTTTACAGTTGCATCCAAAGTCAAGAACATGACCACGTGCATATGTGCATGCATTGTGAAAAAAAGAAGTCAAGATTTGATTTGTGACAACAGGAGAATCCAAGTCTTTTCATAGTAGACTAAATTTGAGCATTCCGGTTTGTTGTCACAACTGGTGACATTATTGAATGAAGAAAAAACAACAACCAAAACAAACCTGTTGTATAATGTAAACGAGGACATTGGAATAATACAAGATAAACTTCCTGCTCACAAATGACTGTTGGATAATCAAATGAATGGTAGGCCTACTTCTTTGTGTGTAATTATAGCAAACAAACACAGCACATCATCATCAAAATACGTGACACGTCACATTCAGTCTTTTATCAGCAGTGGATATGTTGTAAACAATACATACGATCTACTACAAACTATATTTGTTCATTTCTCAATGACATACTCACTGTAAAGAAATCCTGTACAACTTCCTAATGAACGTATCCTAGCATGGTGCTAGTTAGCAAGTTATCATGTCTGTCTCAAGATTCTGAGGTTAATATAGCTGTGGTTAAAAATCAAACGAATTTTCTAACCAACATTTTATAAGAAGTAACAGCTATTTTTCCCTTCAGGGGTCGTCACAGCAAATCACTTACATGATATGCTTGGCTCCATTTTGACAGATGTTCTTCCTGACACAAATTATCCATTTAGCATCTGGACTGACCACCCGAAGCATATTTAAACCTAGATCCTTTTGTTACTTTTTAAATAATAATAATTATTATTATATGTTCTATCAGAAGCTTTAAGGTTTAGTGCTTTTTGGTATTCATTGTTGCTTGGCAGACGAACCAGAACACATTTGTGTTTGAAAAATGTAGCCAGGCTTGGATGCTTTCTTTCTGTTATTATATTGGATTGGAAATTCTTTTGTACTGTTGTCCCAATTGATACCTTTGATCAATGTGATCCCTCTGACGCCGTGAAAGATTTCTGTGGACCATGATGTAACTACACATTTTTGCATCATGGTAAAAAGACCAGCATGGGACATCTGAACTTTATTTGGGGCTAATCAGACATACTTTTCATGGTGACAGTTATTTATTTATTTATTTTTTTTAAACTTGAATTGGAATGTGTTTGGTTAATTCTATAACCACAAGAGGGTGTGTACAATTGCACAACCACAATACCTTAGCATTTAAAATTTTTTTATTTCCCATCTTGAAACGACTGCTCCCATTGAGTTGCATTTCAAATCAATTATTTAAATTGGTCTCACTTTGGCAACTGGCATTTGCACATGATGTGGACTTTTTATATCCACTGTACAGTACTGTTAATTTTATCCTCCATTTTTATATTTAGCCCTAGTTTTAGTCAATAATAATACATTTAAGTATCTAAAGGTAGTAAATGACAACAGATCTGGAACAACATTGTTTATTAAAAATAGATCCAGCTGCAAAAAACCTCCAAACAACACCCAGAAAATATCAGTTGTCAACAATTCTTAAAAATGTACAAGTATAAAACATAATGAGCTTGGCTCGCTGTGACAAGAGCAAGTTTGTCCTTAATCGCCATATCGCTATTGAAAAAAAAAAAAAATCTAAGAAGCCTGAGTTGAATAAAACAGCGTAATATTTACATTTGTATCAGTCAAACATCTGTTTGCCTCTGAGAATAACACGTGATCACTGGTGTGACATAGTCATTACTGAGGAAAGTCACAACTTTGTGTGCTTCCTCCAATTTCCTCATTGGGAATTTTAGTAAGTTGTCATTTCATGAGCCCTTCAGCAAGCACTGAATTGTGGCTGAAATGACAACCAATGCTGTTCGACAGGAAAAAAAAAAAGAAAACATGAATGCACATGCACATTATGTGACATTTCTTTACAAAGCAATTAAAAAGGCCATAGTAACATGAAAATCCCCTACCTTTCCCCCAAGAATGAAACCTCCAATAACATAATGATACATTTGCCATACATTCATTTAGCAATCATAAACTACACCCTGGAACGGCTGCCAGTCAATCACAGGACACAAATAGAGACAGACAAGCACTCAGACTTACATTCACACTGTCACTGAGTGGGAACTGAACCCACCAAAGTCAGCCAAGTGTACCACTAACCCACTTCTATATCCTCCTCAAACTTTCATCATCTTCACAAGTTCATGTGTTGATCTTGTTTACGTGTAAGAAATGTGACTCAATAACAGAAGAAGAAAAAAAAAAGCGGATTGGAAGTGCAGTATTTTCTGTGTGAAATGATCCAAAACAGAATGTGATTATTCATTATCTGGTGAAAATAATGAAGTAGTCAAACTGCCATGAAATCATTCTTTACTCTGGTTATTGTTGTCATAGTCACACACTGATGTAATCTATCAGTTTCAGTTTTCAGGCATTCGATGCTAAATGCGACATGAGATGAATTGTTTGGATGCGAGCACCTGCTTTGTTGATATCATTCGTCCTTGTCGTCGTCACTGTTTTGAGGGATGACTTGTCTCGGCTCGGATCCAGTCATCCAAAGTTGGAAAGTGGCTCTCACAAGTCGAGTAAGGGTCTTTCGGATTCGGGCGAGCAAGTTGTGCTTTTCTTCCGCCATCTTGCCTTAAAGCATTCACGTTGCTGCCGTTGCTCATCGGGCGAGGGAGAAGGTTGGCGTACGTGTTTGCGTGGGGGTCTCGAGGAAACGGCATCGACTCTTGTTTGACCGAGATGTGAGACTCTTGCTTCAGTTGGAACCCAGCCTGAGATTGGCCCTTCAGAAATTCATTCCTTTCCATCCCCTCCAAAAGCGGGAAAGACCCGATCCCCTGAGCACCCTTTTCCGAACCAGCAACAGTGCTCTCAAATGTGTTCTGAAATGGATTGACGGCACCAAAATTGTTCCATGTATTCTGGAAGCCATGGTTCTGGCTCCCCAGCTGGTTGTGGACCCGGTTATTGAAGGAAGGGCCCGGCCCCTGCTGCGGCGATTGGAAGTGCACTTGGGACTCAGGCTGGCTCATCACAGGAACTTGAGGAACGGCGTCCAAGCACTGCAAGTCCCTCATGGAGAGCTCGGGGAGGACATTGCTGTCACAAGGGAAAGCAGACGCTTGGTTTTGCTGCTGTGGTCGACTGCTTTTAGGCTGGGACGGATTGGTCATGTCAGAAGGATTGACGGCGACTGTATCCATCGGAAGCACCTGGTTGGGGTTTGCCCAGGAATGGCTGGCTGCAGCATTTGCGTGGTAAGGTTGGTTGAACACGGGTTGATGATGCTGCATTGGACGTGGAGGTTGCCTCGGGTACATGTTGAGGTCTGAAATATGAAAGTCTTTTTCTTAGTACACAGCACTACTGAAATGAAGATGATCGATATGTGTTGTACTATATCCATCCATCCATCCATTTTCTTGACCGCTTATTCCTCACAAGGGTCGCGGGGGGTGCTGGCGCCTATCTCAGCTGGCTCTGGGCAGTAGGCGGGGGACACCCTGGACTGGTTGCCAACCAATCGCAGGGCACACAGAGACGAACAACCATCCACACTCACACGCACACCTAGGGACAATTCGGAGCGCCCAATTAACCTGCCATGCATGTCTTTGGAATGTGGGAGGAGACCGGAGTACCCGGAGAAGACCCACGCGGGCACGGGGAGAACATGCAAACTCCACCCAGGAAGGCCGGAGCCTGGACTCCAACCGGAGTCCTCAGAACTGGGAGGCGGACGTGCTAACCACTCGTACACCGTGCCGCCCTGTTGTACTATATGTTCCGTGAAATTGTATGAATTTACTCCTGTCTCTTCTCATTTTGTGTTTCTCTTGGCTGCGCTGCTTTCACTATGTCCGGGATGGGCAATTGGTGGGCGTGGTCAACATGCCATCGCCACAGTCTGAGAGGCCCCTGATTAATTAGACAAATACTAAATAAATTTGAGGGGTAAAAATAAAACAATAAATAAATGAAAAAATATTTATTTATTTATTTTTATACAAACCTATGTAAGTATTCAATTTTCTTTTTTTTAATTTATTGTTTGTTTGTTTTTTTCTCAAACCTATCAAAGTATTCGAAAGATGCTGATAAAAATTCAGTTTATGTTTTCCATGGAAAATTGGTGTGAAATAGCCAAATAATAAAAATACAGTATATTTATGTTGTTTTTTTGTTGTTGTTTTTTTAAACAAACCTATAAAAGTATTCAAAAGATGCTGATAAAAATTCAATGTATGTTTTCCATGGAAAATTAGTGTGAAATAGCCAAATAATAAAAATAAAATAAAAAATCTGGAGGATTTTTCTGACATTTATTTATGTATTTTTGCATTTATTTATTTATTTTACAAACCTATTTGAATTCATTTTATTAAATATGTATTTATTTATTTATTTATTTATTTACAAACCTATAAAAAGTATTCGAAAGATGCTGATAAAAATTCAATGTATGTTTTCCATTGAAAACTGGTGTGAAATAGCCAAATAATACAAATAAAAAAATAAAAATGTGTGAATATGCAAATCCGTGGGTGCAGAACCATGAGTTTTAAGTTGCAATGTCACCATTCACCACAAGATGGCAGACACGGCTTAGTTGCACTTAAACCTCGTCTTATACCGTCTACAGTACAACATGTGTCGGCCTTATATAGTAATCTTTTTTGATGATTTGGAATGATATCCAGGACAAAGATGGTAGAGCTCAAAAAGCACTATATAAGTTGGTTTGCTGTTCAGCAGTTTGTGTTGTCCTTGAATGTCAATTGTAATCCGAGAGCTCTTTGTAATGGAGAAAATTTGTAATGTTTGTTTAAAATCCTTTGTTGTTGGGTTAGAATCTATCGAGTATGTATAATCTATTACACATGCATTGAGGAATGTATTTATGAGTGTGTATTTTGCGTGCATTATGCCACTATTTAAAAAGCATTGCAGTCTATTTTGGAGTACGGGGTCCTATGTGGCCACTTCCAGCAGATGTTTTTGTTTAATCAAAAAAATCTATGCGCAGCTATGTCAGCCTAAGAATGTTTTTTTTTTGTCCTTGTAAGTCACTATATACAATTATATAATTTTTTGTGTGATGACTGTACCTTGCATGTGATTCCTGGTATTTTGCGGCACTGCCATTTGCCTCCTCATAGCCAGGCCAGAAAACGGAACAGCTAGAAAAATGCAGAAACATCTTTGTCACATTTATGTTTTCATGTACTCGCGCTGGATGTGTACTTCACGTACATAGGCTAATGTTTAACCGATTACATTCAGTGGCAAATCTTACCTGACAATCCTGACATCTTCATTAAGTTTTCTCTGCTGCGTTTTTTCTTATTATAGCCATAAGGGTCTTTAAAAAAAATAAATAAATACATAAGCAGTGATTATCCAACTGAGAGGCTCCATCCATCGGGTGCATTCTTTCCTGGTGCACTGCTACTCACCTTTGTCGTCGGGAAGATATCGGAAGTCCAGGGGCTCGCTGACTTCCCCATCAGATGGTCGGCGCAGCTGCATGTGTACAGTGAACGACTCTGTTATCGAGGTGTTGCAGAAAGGCGGCGTCTTAAAGACGATGGCCACTTGGCGATGAACGTCGGCTTGGGAGAAGGAGCCTTTGGCCTCCCAGCCATCAGAGGAGAAAAATACTTCAATGTCATCTGAAGGAAATAGATGACAGGAAGAGAAAACGTGATAAATTGTACTCAAACAAAGAGTACTAGTACTAGTACTAGTACTATTGGTGACCAATCACAGCTCACCTGTTTTCTAGGTTTGGTCATGTGACATTCACAAGCTGAAATGTGATTCGTTACCTGAGCCCTTGTGATGTCATTTTCAGTCGACAGCAAGTTGCAAAATGCGTTTTTAAAGGTACTAATTGTACGTGAAAAATAATGAAAGAATCAAATTAATTATAGACAAAATATTAACTTTTTATTGCTATAATGGGCTAAATAAGTGAAGTATCACTTTAAGAGGCTTTCAAAAATCTGCTTGTTGAGTTGAAGCCTGTTTTATGTGAGGGGGGATTTGCTACTGGAACTGGTGTGGTGTTTAAAGAAAAACAAAGCGCTTGCAAACCTTTTTCCATCTCCTTTTTTGATCATCGACTCAGAGGCCACGCCCATCTAAGACTACTAAGAGGCCGAAACAATCAAAATCTTACAGTAGTGATCAGGATGTATGGAGTTAAAATAGCTTTTGTTTGTTGTCTTAAAAAACTACACTGGCAAGTCAAATTTAAGTTACACAAGTAAATGCTAAACACTAAATGTAGCTCCCCACCTCTGCCTATTACAGTGGTTCTTAATCTGGGTTTAAGTCAGTCTCAGAAGTTCGGCGGAGGTGAAGACCCAGCTAACTTTATGATTAGTGATGATACACCCCATGATACATTGTTTGGCCTTTCTGTGATGCAGGGAATTTGCTGCACTCAGTAGTCGACTTGTGACTGTTGTCATGATACATCATGTGATTTCTTTATTGCTGTAATCCCTACATAGTACGTATGTCAAGCAAAATAAGAGAACAGTCGTATGAATACGTGCAATATGAATTCACATGTAGAACGTGTTACGTGACGCATGGTGTTCCACAGGGTTCAATTTTGGGGCCTCTGCTTTTTTTTTTTTTTTATTGTATCTACTGCCCCTCGTTTCCAGCGTAAGAAAGCAACATTGGTTGTTTTAAAGTGCTCTGTATATAGTTGATTTGAGTGATGGGAGCAAGCATCCTAACTGCATGGTTTGCAATGCCAAGTTGACCAATTCTCGTCCTGCACAACTACTGTAGCTATCTTTTTTTTTTTTTTTTTTTTTTTTTTTTTTTTTTTTTTTTTTTTTTTTTTTTTTTTTTTGAAGAGCTCAGAATTGTTCATTCGGTAGTCTTACCGATTCAACGTCTTGTCATCATTGCTCTTTTCCTTTTTTTTTTTTTTTTTTTTTTTTTTTTTTTTTTTTTTTTTTGTGTGTGTGTATGTGTGCGTGCGTTTGCGTGCGTGCGTTTGCGTGCGTGCGTGCGTTTGCGTGTGTGCGTTTGCGTGCGTTTGCGTGCGTGCGTGCAAATACGTATAAATTTATACTCATTCATTCACCTAAAACCTTATAAATATCCCATTACCCTTCGCCTTAACCAGGTACTTCAGAATCTTGCCAGAGTCGTGAGATTTAAATGGTCAGGAGACCAGAGAAAAGGTCAGAAAAAAAAGAAATAAAGAGAAAAGAAAGGTAAATCAAAGTGACATCCAGCACCGACCAAACACTTCCTGCCTTCCCCATGATTACAAAATCAAAGTCTTACGCCAACCCCGGAAGCCTCTAAATTCCAGCAAATTTAGCGAGATCTCAAGAGCCCAGAGGAAAAACTAAAGAGAGGAAGGAGGGAAGGATCGATAAGGCAGAGTGAGATCAATAGAAGCCAGTACATCCAATCCATCAAAGTGAAGTCCAGCACCAACAAGACCCCTCCTGCGTGGTTACAAAACCGGAGTCTTATGCCAACCCCAGAAACCTCATACTTCTAATAAATTAAGATCTCAAGTGACCAGAGGAAAAACTAAAGAGAGGAAGGAGGGAAGGATAGATAAAGAAAAGTGAGAACCACAGACACCAGCACCAACTGATTCAAGGGGCTGTGGGAGGGAGAGGGTACTTCTGTTGAGTTTCAGTAGATGCTGGTGCGACGGATCTGGCATGCATAAGGACCACCACCAAAGAGAGAAGCCGTCAACCGCGGTCCAGCAAAGCGAGCACCCCCCCCCCCCCCCCACCCCCCCCGGAATCCCCAGGCCGCGGCAGCACCAAGGCCACCCCCAAGCCACCCGAGCGGACACCGGTCAGCGAGCCGACCCAGATACCCGGAACACCCCCGCCCCAGCCCCGGCCCACACCCCCGAGCCCAAGGCCGCAGAACGAGGCCCAGCGGGCCCCCACAGCGCCCCACCGGTCCCCAGCCCCCATCCCCCCACGACCCCCCCGCACCCCACCCAAACCCGCCATCCACCACGACCCAGGCCCCACCACCCCCGACCCCCAAACCCCCGAACACACCCCGACCCCCAGCACCCAACCCCCCACCCACCCATACCTCCACCCCCCCCCCAAACAAGCCGCCCCCCCCGACGGCCGCCACCCCCCCCCCCGCGAACCCGGCCCCCCGCGAGAACCCCCCACCCCCCCCCGGAAACCGGCACCGGGCAGCAGCGCAGAGAGGGAAGATGTGCCCACCCCACCTCCAGCCGCGCGAGATTTGCACCGCGGCGGGAGGGGGGAAGCAGAGGAGGAAGCACCAGGGGAGAAGGCGGGACACCAGAACACCGAGCCCGGTGGGGAGAGGCCCCGGTCGTCACGCCAGAGTACAAGTGACACCTAACCCTGTTACTGAGTCCGCCAGCTCGCCGACTGGCGAGCTCTACCCTTACACCGTGAATGTGGCCCCACCCAGTGTATATACAAGTGTGTGCGTGTGGTGCATTAAAATTGGGAGCAGGTGAGTCGGAGCAGAGGGAAAAAATTTCCCCTACTCCGACACACCCGTATCCCCCCCCAAAAAATGAATATGTATATGTGTGGTGCATTAAAAAAGGGAATGGAGGGACAAAGTGGTGGGGCAGGGACACAAATGGGGGGGACCACAGCGCTGCCAGGCACTGCAGTCCATCCCCTCTGATGGCTCCCCGCCCCAACTCACCCCTCCCCTTGGACGTGAGGTGCATTAAAATTGGAGGGGAGTTGAAGGGTGAAGACGGTGTTTCCACCCTTCCCCACCCCACCAAGAAATGTGTTGTGTGCCCTATGTGTATATTTACAAAGTGTATAGTGCAAGCTAGTGAAGTGAGTAAGAGGAGCGACCAGCGGGGCCTCACCCAACCCGGCGGGTGTAGGTGGCACGCCCGCCCCCCAGCACCCCCACCCCCCGCCGCCCCCCACCTCATCCACCCGGCACCACAATGGGCGGACAGCCAGCGCAGCAGGGCTACCGGACAGCCCACCAGCCACCGGGGCCCGCCCGGGAATTGCAGGGAATTTGCTGCACTCAGTAGTCGACTTGTGACTGTTGTCATGATACATCATGTGATTTCTTTATTGCTGTAATCCCTACATAGTACGTATGTCAAGCAAAATAAGAGAACAGTCGTATGAATACGTGCAATATGAATTCACATGTAGAACGTGTTACGTGACGCATGGTGTTCCACAGGGTTCAATTTTGGGGCCTCTGCTTTTTTTTTTTTTTTATTGTATCTACTGCCCCTCGTTTCCAGCGTAAGAAAGCAACATTGGTTGTTTTAAAGTGCTCTGTATATAGTTGATTTGAGTGATGGGAGCAAGCATCCTAACTGCATGGTTTGCAATGCCAAGTTGACCAATTCTCGTCCTGCACAACTACTGTAGCTATCTAGCAAAATTAAAGGAACACTTCTTAATCAGTCAGTTGAACTGACCCCAATGTACCTTTTTGCACTTTATCACAAAGCAGGAAGATCTCATCTCCTCCTTTCACAGACCCGCTGTTGCTGTTGACCCGACAGATCCGCAGCTCTGCAGTGTTCGGGGCCCCTGTTGTTTTAAACATGCAAATCACATGCAGCACGTCAGGTTGTAAACTCATTTTGTGTGTCACAACAAAACGCATTGTGGCTGGAGCAGCAACATTCAGGTTGAAGCTTCACCAAGTGGAGTCACATGTCTGTTGTCAGAAGAGGAAGCACACCATGGTAACTCTCTCGTTTGAGGGTTAGTGTGTGTACAGTATACAACTTCCCTTTTCTCAATGTGTACGTGATAAGCACTAAATTAGTTCACAAGTGACTCAAACACCTGCAACGGTTTTGAGACACACATACTGTATGCAAGAATTCCTGCGGGTGGAGTTGAACAATAAACAGTGAAGTATTTTTACACTAATTTTCCACAAATATCCAAATTAGTGGGATTTTTTTTTTTTTTTTTTCCCAAAACACTCACCCGAATAAATGTGTCTATTTGCATGCAACATGTTAGGAGCTGTTAACACTACAAAAAGCTGCGTCTGCTTGTCACAGTTGTGGGTGCCACTTCTCCAATCGCCCACGTCACATGCGTGGCCGACCACATCATCCGCAATGGAGATTGTGCAGTTTATCTGCTAATGTCATGCACAGATGCCAGCAAGTCTATTTTCTGTTTCCGCAATCGCAATGTCAAACTGCCCTTGATTTTATTACAAATGAGGGATGTCGCTAACATTGGCCAGCAAAAGGCTATGTTCCATCCCATAACAGCGCACATGCATGAGGTTAATAAGCTCATTTGTTATCATACAGGAATATAGTTTTTTTCCAAAATCATTTTAGAGTTGTATTATTTGTATTTTTTTCTTTTTTTTTTTTTTACAGCGCTTTGATTCTTTTTATGCTGGTGTTTCATTAACAATGATGAAAAATTAGATAATTAATTAAGCAGCATCTGCAAAGTGTCTCATTTGTGAAGTATGCTTTTCATTATTTGTCATTTACATTTTTGTACTAATATTTTAATTATGGAGGACAAAAACTGCCCCTCCCCCAAAAATACGGCTGTTTTTTTTAGAAAATCGAATAATCGATATCAAATTGATTTTCCTTTTTGAGCCTCATATCGAAAAAAAGAAAAAAAAAAAAAGACCATAAAAACAAATGCAAAAAAAATTCAAATTAAATTAAAAAATTTATATGAATGGAAATAAAAATAACAAAAAATATAAATAAATGAATGACTAAATAAATAAATAAATAAATAAATAAAAATACAAAATGAATACAAAAATAAAAAGCATAGAAAAAAATACATGTGTAAATAAATATACAGTATAGAGAATTAAATATCAATCAATAAATAAAAACACTGCTATCATATTAATTTCACATTTCAGAAAATGTCTGCATGAAATGCAGAAGGAAATGTTATTCAAATGAGGGGGCGGTCCTAATTAAGTCGGGTTGAATTATGCAATCTCACCTGATACCGGGCTCCGCCATTTGTCGGTGAAATATATATGAGAGCAGTGCTTTTATTTATTGATTGATGTTCAATTGTGTTTCATATCTATTTTGTAATTTATTTAGACATTTTTTTATTTCTAATTTTTTAACGTTTTTAGTTTTGTATTCATTTTTACTTTTTTATATGTGGTTATTTTTTGTTGTTTTTATCTCCATTTATATTATTTTTTGTATTTAATTTTTGAATTATATTATTTTATGCACTGGTTTTTGATTTCACTTTTATTTATTAATTTATCTTTTGGCAGTTTTGGACCTCCATGCGAACAGTGGTTAAAGATGATAAAAACATTCAAACATTATCTATACAGGCACTACAGACTTTGGTGGTAGCTGTTTTGACATGAGTATTTAATTATTTTTTTAGCATTTTCCTGCTGGGGGAAAAAAAAAAAAAAAAAGTCACTCACGGTTGTCATAGATGGGGTTGCTGACGACAGGGTTGAGTACTCGAGTGTAGTGGCTGTTGTCATCCTGCAGGAAGACTTGTATGCACAAGCGCACCACGTTCAGGTCGTACACTTCTGTCTGCAGCAGCTGCTCTTGTGGCACTGTGGTCACACAGACAGATACATAAGATGACTATTATTATCAGAGAGCAATTGCAAAGCACATTTTGACATTACACATTTGCACAAATAACTAGCTCATTTGTGAGTTGATGCCACATAAATCAAAGAAAAATCACAAAAGTAGGAGCAATTGCTGGAATATAGAAATGACTCCTTATCATTTATATATGAAAAATAAATATCTGAATTGGTGCATATCTTACAGCAAGTCTGAGACATGCCAACTAAATGCTTGGAGCTCCCCACCTACAATTTGTCATCACAAGTGACGCTGAGCAACGTCACAGCAGAGTGGAAAGAAATCTTGCGCGCGCGTGTGTAACCGAGAGCTGAGACTCCCAACACAAGCGCCCGAAATGGCTCGTGACGTGTGTGAAAGTAATGCAGTGGGGCCAGAAAGTGTGTGAGTGAATCTTTTGACGGCTATGCACGAGATGGAAACTCATTCATCTCAAATGTGTTGAATAACGTAAACACTGCAAATAGCTTGTTGGGTATTTTCTCTGTTTGGTGTCTGCGCTTACAGAATTAAAGTGAATGCATCTATGTAGAAAACGGTGACATCTTTCTTCCCATCACTACATTGGCTCGAGTTGCATAGATTAATAATAATAATATCACTAAAACAGTTCTATGTAAACAAACTAAATCCTCATCTCTTGTGCATATTTATATGTCTACAATTTATTTCTTCCATTACAACATTGTAAATCTTAAAATATATTAACCTATAATGCAAACTCATTACCTTCAGCTTGGGACAGAGCCAATCTACCCCCTTGAGCAACGCAGCTCCTACTGTGTGTTCGTATATCGCTGTGTCAGCTGGAATATTGGTAACTCCAAGAGCCCCGCATCATTTTTGGTATCCTCTTGTCGATAAGCAAACAGTAGGAGGGGCATAGCTCAGATGGTAGTGCGGCAGTCTCCCAAGCTGATGGTCATGAGTTTGTTCCTCAACCCTTGAGTGACTTTTATTCATGTTTTTCTTTTTTCTACAATTCTTTATTTTACTCTCTTGAGAGTGTAAATTCTAGCTTTAGTCTATTTGGTCCCACTCTAAATAGAGTCAAATTTACTCTACAGAATTTACTGTGTAGTCATCGACCCCTAACACCCTTCTGTGTTTAAATGAATGAGAATTGTGATATTATGGTGACCAGCTGTGAGCATATCTACTCGATCAGACGCGGCAGAAATGTCCGTGACAGCAGCCAATCATACTCCAGCTTTTCATTTTCTACTTTGGTTTGCAAGTTGAAGGCTAAACAGAAAGGAGCTGATGGGCCCCCATGACTTGGCGTTATGTTTCAAAGATAAATCTATTACACCATTGTTTGTGTGTCTCCAAAGTGACGTTTGGTAAATGACGATTCATCGGCAGTCTAGCCATTACTAACCATCAACCAGACCAAAGCAGCAACTAATCGTGTTGCGTAATATTAACCAGAAAAACTGCCTGAATTATTAATAAATGGGGTATGAGGTTATTGAAACACACTCACTCCCTGTGCAACTATTTTCCTAGCGAGGATTAAAACATTAAAATAACAACCACAGCCTCTATTAATCCTCAGTAGGTCAGATTCTCAGCCATGTTTGATGACAAAGCAAAAAGCAAAGCAGAAGTCGTAAGAATTCAACCTGGTATTAAACCCATCTCCCCATAGTTTTACAGATGCACGAAGAAATTCTGCTTTTAACGTCAACTCTGCGCTGGGGGAACACCCCCACCCCACCACACCCAGCCCTACCCCGCCACCACATCCCAGTCAGCCCCTCCCCCCTTTAATGAATCCGACATTCCCAGCTCTCACGTAGCATTTTCCATGTGCTCAATTGAGCAACTGTGACCAAGAATGGGGAAGTAGCCAAACGCTTGCTTGCACCGCCGCGTGTCTGCACAGTCGCAAAATGGAAAATAGGAGGGGAAATGGCATTTTCACTCGATATCTAAAATCAAGACTTTTGGCTTGACGTGAGAAGAAATGGGTCAGGCTCTTTTGAAATGTTTCAACCTCAGAAACGGCAGAAACACAGGATAATAATGAGCAGAAAGCTAAGTACTGACAATGACAAGAATGCAATTACATAATTACATTAATGGGGAAAAAACAAATGAAAAAATATTTACCAGATGCCTATCTCAAATAACTAGTAATTTGTTACAGGCTATTTTAAAAGTTGCCAGACTGCTGAGACATGAACAGTCACACTACACCACTTTGATCACATAATAAGCAGCCAATCACATTCCTTCAAGGCATTTTGTTACTATAATTATTAGCCCATTTCAAACCGCCAGTCACAATTTTGATGGACAAGAATAATTAAATTTACAGGGCTCTAAAAATGTTACTCAGTAATTTTCAGTGTATATTGTCGGTATACTTTTTTTTTTTTGTATGCAATGTATGCATTTTCACATGTTTGGAATAAATTATCACATGACGAGAGCTGTTTACTTCCTGATTGCACCTTGAGAAGAAGATGGCTTCCACCTATGTGTCCATATATATATATATATATATATATATATATATATATATATATATATATATATATATATATATTTATTTATTTATTGTTATTATTGATTACTTGAGAGGGCTATCAATGACAACTGATTTTGATTTTTAACTCATTTGCTCCGAAAAACGTTTAAAAAAAAAATGTTTTAAGTGTCCCAAAGTCGTATTTATACGTTTTTTTTTCTTTTTTCTTATGCTAGCTAGAGCATACCCGAAGGCTTTGATGCAGCGTCTCAACTGCAAAGAACGGTTGCAGAAATGATAGTTATTGCACAAACAGGCAGCAGGTGGCAGCAGAGCAAAGGAACCAGGGCCATGTTGAAAAAAAGCTCAATTACTCACAATTCTAAATTTGTGAAAATTGATGAAACTTAGCTATATTCTAATGCTAATTGCTGCAAAATGGAAAGTGATAGAAATATACTTTTTTTTCCGTAATGAAAGAAAAGACAATCTTTCTTTTGATAGGTTCCATGTTTTTATAGCAAAAGAACACAATATTCTGTGGGCTTTGCAAAATCAGTCAAAATCCAGTAAACAAGCCGGAAGCGAACAGGATTGCTTCTGTGAAAATGGCTGGTAGCGAATGAGTTAAATGTCTGGGAAAACTTTGGGATAACATGGGTTAGAATACACTGTGATCCATTAACCATGGTTATATTCCCTGTTCGACTTCTTTTTTTTGTCACTTGGCTTAGCAACAGCATATAAAACGCAATTTAGTAGAGAATTGCAGTTTGTATTTTTCCATCCCTTTTCTATAGTGCTTGACATCTGTAAGGTCGATGGTGAACTGAAGACTAACCCATGATTTATGTGATTCAGCTTGAACGTGTTGAGAAATTGTAAAGTTTCTTTTTGCAACAAGCAAAAGAAGAACATTAATTTCAATGTACTGTCTTTACATGGTACGGACAATTAGGAAATGTTGTGATGTCTCACACAACATTTCTAAGTATTCATGCTCAGTTGTTGAGGGAAATGTCGCTTCCAGTTTGCGATGCTCATTCAAAGCTTGGTCATGCTGTGTTAATGTTTAGATAAAATCGCCACTGTCTCAATTCTTGTCATAATAAATGTTAGTCAAGTGGCATTTAACGTCAATATTAATATCAAATGTCATATATAAAGCTTTCTTTTCCAATCTTAGTTAGGGCCTTCTTATGTGGAGTTTGCATGGTCTCCCTGTGCTCCTGTACATTCACTGTGGGTTCATTTATGACTCTTAATTGCCCTTAGGTGTTAATCTGATTCTGAATGGTTGTTTGTCTATATGTGCATGACTGGCTGGCGATGAGTCTAGCTGCCTCTCGCCCAAAGTGAATGTAGGAACAAAACCAAACACGCTATATCCTCTGTTGTCCTCAAATAGCAACGGAAATAACGAGATATCAAAAGACTCACCATTGAAGGGGTTGATCCCTCTTTTAATCCTTTGTAAAATGGCATCTTTCACCTCCCGCTTCTTCACACACCGGATACCCAGATTCTGGAAACTAAGGGAATCACAACACACTATATGAGCACAACTGCTTAGGTGGCACAAAAAAAAACTGCAAACAATTAGTTAGCAGGCTGGTTCATGGAGCCAAAAGTGGGCCATGGAATCATGATTCTGTCGGTTCTATACAGTGACTCAAAGTGAAAATAAATATCTATAAAACGTAACGGGCTCTTCCTTCCATGCACCACCCCCTCTACAACTTGAACTCTTTGCGTAATCTTGCTAACAGCATCTGTCCCGTTTATTGTTTTACAGTATGGCAAAATGAGATAAGAAATGGTCATTAAAAACAACAAAGCAGGTTGTGGCAGTCTACGACATTTGCATGGTGCTTCATGAGAGAATTGCAAATTAGACACATTAAAACATTCTGACTCATTCATACACGCTCGAGCAGTTTACACACAACCTCCGTTTTCCCTTTCTACCACACATACAGGCTGCATCTGTGATGTCACTCGGGGAATTCCCATGGTGCCACGCTTCGTTTTTGTGAGCATGTTTGTTTGTTTATTTGTGATGCTTGACAAATAAAGAGAGCGAGCAATGTGATAATGACTCCGCTACATGTCAGCACGGAACTCACGCAATGACTTTGCGATCCGGCCCAAACTCGGCCTCGTAGTAGCCATCTTTGCAGTCCTTGCCCACCAGATCATGAGGATGTGGCCTGTAAGGCTCATTCTTCGTCACCAAATAAACACACACTTTACCCTTGCCGCAGTAATTCAGAATCTGCGGAGAGAGACGAGCGAGTGGTTGGAAAATGTATTACAGTACAGGCATATGCAAGGAAAGTCAGTTGATTTGAGTGGCTATAAACACAGTCATCACCTGCAGACTGGGGTAGGTCCTGCTGTTGTCGGTGCTATTCTCACCGGGGATGCTGCCGGCGGAGCGACCCTCACATTTATACCGGAAGCGCATTCCTCGCGGCCTGGGTTGCTCAAAAATGCGGATCGCCGGCTCGCCCACTAGGGAGGGAAGATTGTTCAAGCGTCATTCATTTGTTAATGCTTTCGTGTTTCATGTTTATTGGTTATTGCATTCAAAGAAGTTGTATCACAATAGGCAACCCTTACGTTATGTGAAGACTCAATACTCAAGTGTCATGTCTTTGGGTGTCATAGTTGCTTGTTACTCTAAGATTAGTGTATCTCATGCTACCGGAGACAAATCCTTGTGTGTTTTTACATACAGTACCTGGGCAATAAAGATAATTCTGATTCTATGACGACTACAAACGATATGTGTAAAATCATTAGTGACCTCGTAGTAATAATTTCCTAAAAATGTAATAATGCCTAAAAGTAATGATTTTCGTACTTAACTATCTGAAATGTAATAAAACAAAATAATATAATTTCACCAATACGGCAATAAAAAAAAATCACGACTGATATTGTATGTAAAAAGCATTTTTACCACTAATGTACATCATACCAGAAGTCTTTGCGGCACAGCTGTTCTTATGAAATGGGCGGATCTTACTTTGATGAACTCTCTGCAGTTAGTTTAACACTAAATAAATCAATACTATCAAATACCTCCAACACCGATGTCCATTTAAATCAAACAGTGTTAAAAATACACTCTAGGGGTTGAAATCAACTCAAAATTTAACACCAAAAAATTAACACTCCGATTTTTGCCGTGAATGTATATAAGTCTTAGATTGTCAAAATGCAAAAGAGCTTTGGATTGAAAATGAACATATATTTCACATTATTTATCTGTATAGTAGCACAACAGGTAAAAATCTGTATATAGGATCTCATATTTGAAACAGTTTTATCCCTCAAAGTACTTTGAACATATGCACACTTAATAAAACACAATTTCTAAACCACTGAAAATGTATTTGAAGACAAAAATAGCGCAAGCTGAAACATATACAGTATATCCCAATATAGTGTTTATGTAGTGTTTATTATTGTGCAACTTCAACTGGGAAATTGCAATTTAAAATTAGCACGTCTACCATTTAACCAGTACAGTATAATCAACACTTTCAGAGGCTGAGTTTTAAGGAACGCAAGTTTGCCAGCTTGTTGTGACACGAATGTGAAACTTCTTAAAATAGCTTGTTGCTTTTTGATTTGTTTTGTTTCATTTGTTTGAACATGTGTTTTATAAGTTGACAGATAGAAAAAGATTGACACAATAACTTGTTCCATATTGTGCCATGTTTTTTCATCACTTTGTGGTTTTGGACTAATGTTAGTGCAAATTTCACGCTGTCTCTGTACAGTTCTTCAGTTGCTAGTAACAACTTGTTGGTGCCATGTTTGCTGGTTGATGTCTTGACTTTTTAAAACCAAACCATGGAAATACACTTCCCTTTTCAACATCAACGCTTTTGATCGCTTCCACTTCCACTGTTATTTTCTAATCTCTCTGCTCCTGCCATGTTGTTTACAGTTGTGCTCCTCTAGCACTCATCACACAAAAAAACAATTCATACTCTGTAGGGGCGCATTCACACGGCACAGACTGTTTATTGAACACAACTCAAAAGTGAAAGCGTTGAGTATCACATAATAATCTCATCTGTAGCGCATCATCCCTATGCACACTCCCGAGGCATCAACAATGAACGCTTAATCCAAACGTTGCATTTGATGTGGCTCTCCTTTCCCACATCTCATGGCATTCGAACAATAATGAACCGTGTCGCGCTTTGTACAACATTCATACGGTCTTTCTTAAACTTCTACAACGACTCTCCCCCAACTGTGCCTGTGTGAGAGGAACTAGAAGTGAACCAGGAAGTTTCATGTGATGTGGACAGAATTTTGGATGTGGCAGGTGCCCCAACCAGACTGAGACATCACACTCACACACACACTACAAGGGTATAAAACAAGCCCTGTCGCATTTCTGTCACAACATAGCACAGCATAGATTTGAGTGATGTCAGTGTCAATTAGTTTGAGTCCCACAAGCTCACAAAACAAACGGCACTTGATTGTTTCCCTCACAACAAAATGGGGAAGTGAAAGTACACCGCTATGCATTTGTGATGGAGTTTGCTTTTTTTGTGTGTGGCTCTTTTTGACTCTTGATTTGTACTTACTCAGGTGTGGGTCGTCCTCAAGCATAGAGGGCAAAAGAACTGGAAGAAAAGAAAGAAACTGGAATGAAAAATATGACGTCAAACTAGTGATAATGGGTCTGCTGAATGTGGTCTGTGTTGCAAAATAGCAATTTCCTGACATAATGTAAAAAGTAGGTCACTATTGTGTAAACTGACAAACACATTAAACAACAACAACAACAACAAAAGTTGTCATTTTCTCAAGATGTAGACACTGTACTTAGTGTTGTCGTTCTGTCATATTCACCAATCAATCACGTGATAGGACCTATTACTAATGTCATTATTCGTCATTACAACATATTATGCTTAAATACTGTAGTTTCTGTCTAATAAGTGTAAGGGGATTGCTACTCACCATCCATGATGCACATGCAAACACACTGTTGAGTTGTCACAGGCTTCTGACTCGCTGAGAGTCAGTACACAGGACTAGAATAGTGGAGTCAGTGAAGGAAGTGCCCGGGCGGAAATCCCCGGCAAGAAAGGGCCAATCAGGAGCTTGTGAGTCACGACAGAGATCTTACACACGACGAAGAAAGTTCATGTTTAGAACTGCTAAAATCAACCCCCCCAGGTTAAAAGCAACTATTGTAATTTAGTCATGTTGCTGAAGTCGTAATTAACATTATATATATATATATATATATATATATATATATATATATATATATATATATATATATCCATCCATCCATCCATTTTCTTGACCGCTTATTCCTCACAAGGGTCGCGGGGGCTGCTGGCGCCTATCTCAGCTGGCTCTGGGCAGTAGGCGGGGGACACCCTGGACTGGTTGCCAACCAATTATATATATATATATATTTATTATGACTCAGGTAAGTAAGAACCCTATCAATAGAAAAAAATTTTTTTTTTTTTGCTGTTTTTACAGGTTCTATCCATAAATTCATGAATCCATCTTTGTAACAATTTCAGGAAACCATACTACCCACCGTTAAAACGGACTGACGGACCGACGGATTGACGGACGGGCCGACGGATGACGAGCGGACTGACGAACGGGCCGACGGATTGACGAACGTCAGTCCGTCGGCCCGTCAGTCAATCTGTCGGCCCGTCAGTCCGTTCGCCAATCCGTCGGTCCATTTGTCAATCCGGCGGTCGTCTACCCGTCAAATCCGTCGGTCCGTCCGTCAATACGTCGGTCCGTCCGTCAATGCCTCGGTCCGTCAGTCTACCCGTCTCTCCGTCTATCCATCAGTGCGTCCGTCTATCCGTCAGTCTGTCAATCCGTTTGCCCGCCATCAGTCCGTCAATCTGTCAGTCCGGGAAAAAAAATGTGACCGAAGTGGTGTTTTAATAACAAACACAAAAAACATAAGTTACAGAGGCAACGTCTTTCTGAAACAATTTTCGTACATTTCAGCTATTGTGATTACGGGAGAAACAAATTGCACCAATTTCATTTTTTTTTATTTCATTTTTTTTTAATCAATAAATCAACCAACTTTACTCAGGTGCGAATAATAATAATAAGATTCTTACACGTCCATATGATGTTCAAAAAATTCGGGAGCATGCCACAGGAAAATTTGCAATTTTAAATTGGATTGGTCACACAGACACACACATGCCCTGCCTGTATTGAATCGCGTCCCCCACTCCATATTTGAGAAACACTGTGTTAGCTTCCCATTAACGCCATTATTAAGTTGAAGTTACAATAAGTGTGCAAATCAGGCTTGTATTGAATTTGTCTTCCTTTTATATAGCATTATCGCGTCCCCCACTCCATATTTGAGAAACACTGTGTTAGCTTCCCATTAACGCCATTATTAAGTTGAAGTTACAATAAGTGTGCAAATCAGGCTTGTATTGAATTTGTCTTCCTTTTATATAGCATTATCGTTTTTTAGATTAAAAAAGAAATTATATCAACTCCACTAGCAAAACGGAAGTATTCTTGTGCATTATCTCCACCTAGTGATAGATTCAAATGTTGCAAATTGCGAAACTGGACTGCATACTTTCCTACACTGTTACCAAAGAGATATATCCATATCCACAAAAACTTTAAAAACAACTTTCACAACATTTAAGCTTGGCACCTAAAAACAAATAAGACGGAGACGTTGGAATCATTTTCGGGGTTTAATGGTTGTACAGATTCATTTAAATGACGCGGTAACACATACAAAAATACCCTTTCAATACATTTTAGAAACAAACATCTAAATGACCTTTTTTTGTTAAATGTTTCTGAACAGCAAAAACAGTTGTCTGAAACAGAGTGGTGCAGGATTTTTTGTTCAAAAATACCTACCTAATATGAATTGTATTTAAAAAAAAAAAATCAAATGATACAAATATGCAAATATAAATTAATTCTTAAGAAAAACCCCATTAATGAAGCATGTGATATTTTTGGGGGGAGGGGAAAAAAACCTGTACATTTTGGGGAATGAGACTGATGCTGGAAAAAGAGCCAGTGTCAAAAGCAGTGCTTGCTCTGAGGAAGAAGGCTCCTTGTTGGTTTACAAATGCAGCAGCACAAGTTGTTCACATCACCTTTTGTGCTGTAATCCACCCAGTGTAAGATTGTGATGGGGTGTTGGACAGGGGAGGGGAGGAGAAAAAAAAAAAGAAGAAAAAAAAAGAAAAGTCTCCTGATGCCTTAAGAACCTCCACAGGAGGCGCAAAGGGTTATTACCCAAAACAAAGGGAATTTTGTCTCTCTCCAAAACAACCATATATGCAAGCATACACGCACGTGCACGCACAGTCAACCACACACATGCGCACACACACCCCCACACACACACAAATCTAGCACAACAAATCGCAAAGCTTTGAACCAGTTTTCACCAAGCACCACAAACCTTTGCTTCACTGGCAGGGAAGTCAAAAGGTAGCTCCAGATTGGGGCGCTATGAAGCGGTTGTGTGCCTCCGAATGCCCTAAAGGCCTGCCAGGATGGTTACGGAGTGCAGTGCAGCGTTATCAGCAACACAGTCGCTTTGTTTTGCGCACCATCAACCCTCAGGTTGAAGAAAACCATACAAAAAAAAATAAAATTAAATAAGCAACTTTTTGTTCAGTTGGTGGCAAATGACAAACTGGCTACTCCCAGAGGTGAACAATTTCGTCACTTCTGAAAGCTTGATTTTCCCGACTGTTACTTATCCGTAACAAAGCACTTTGAAAAGCACTGCTGGGCCCGTTTTTTGGAAAACAACAATTGCACACTTAAAAGACTGATACAAACCTGGAATCCTTTTCTGTTGTTCTTGTGGTCCAAAGAACTATGGTTGGGATTTCTGTCAAATCCAAATAAACCTTCAAATAAATCACTGCTGCTTTATCTAAACTACAGTACTCCCCCCCCCAACCCCGAAAACTCAACAGGGGCGGAACCAACTTTTGAACAAGCCACAAAGAGGAAAAAAAAAAAAACATTTTTTTTTCTTTTTTCTTTTTAGATAAAACTATAGAAGCATCAAAAGACTTAACAGTGATCTTAGCTTTTTTTCTTAAGACAAAAACGTTATGTACATCAACATTTACTGTACACATTTCTGTTTGGGACAAAGGAAATAAACATAAATCAGCTGTGTGGTGAAGGTCGACAAATGACTGGGGTATTTTTGTTTTAAAACATAAGTCAAAGTAAGAGAAGGAAAATAGGAGATATTTGTTAAAAAAGGGAAAACAACTGCTGCTGTCTGAGATCTCACTTGAGTGTTGTGTAAAAAGCACTCTGGCTGCCGAGTGCTTGACAATCTCACGTTGACCAAATCACCTATTTTCTGGTTTTTCGGGAACCGCTGGAGATCTGGAGGTGAGGTGCCTGTCCCTCAACGTGACCGCCAAAACTGGCCCATCTGAATGTGTGAAGTCAACCTGTGTGTTGGACCTGACTCACTACAAAGCCCCCACCTGTGTGCATTCATGAATCCAGATGCTATTTGGGAGTTCACGCTATGTGGATTCTGGCCTTCTCCGTTTCTTTCAGCCTCTTGGCCTGCTCTTCCATGGAGGGCGAATGGGCTCGCTTGGAGGCTGCTCCATTCAGAGGGTCTGCTACTCGGCTCACTAACGTTGGGATGGAGCTGCCGACCGGGTGGGTCGGGAGTTTGGATGACACTTGTTCTATAGAGGAAAATATACACACAAAGGCAGTAATGTTAATTCATGAACTAGCAGATTCAACTTAATCTTTGTTTCACAAAAATGGAGACCATGAAAAACAGCTAATGTCCCCCAAATCCCCCTTCTTTCAACATAGTTGTGTTTGGAAATACTCTTAAGCACGCTGCTGGTACTTCATGGCACCTTAAATAGAATCCCACATTGCATTGTCACCAAAAGGTTGAAACCTGGTACATTTGAAAGGGGGGGGAAAAAAAAAAAAAAAAGTCAAAGTCAACTTCGCGGACTTCATTTATGAGTACTTTTCTGGAGCGTAACCCCCATGATAAACGAGGCAACACTGTATTTACAGATTCAGTGTTAAGTAGCGATGAGGTCGAAAAACTCACTGGAACCGATGACAGGAATGAGCATGCCCCTTTCTTGACTGGCCGGAGGCGCCTCAGGGGTTAGGGTGGTCTCAAATACTGGGGCCTTGGGAGGTGTGATGCTGAAAATCATTCAAAGAGACGAGACATTAGTGGAGTTGCCAAACATTATGAAGAGTTTTCTTTTTCTTTTCTTTTTCTTGCACCCAATACTGAACGGTCATCTAAAACTCACTTGTGGCGGTTGAGGGCAAGTTTAATGGAATTTTTGACGACCCGACAGCTGTTGCTGGCTGGCAGCGGTGAGGATGCGTCGGGCAACTCCATGCTGGGAAGCCTCTGATGGGAGAGACAACTATATTTAGCTCATATGCTCATGTGCTTTATAAAAATCAAACTCTCCAGAGAGCAGGCGTCACCTGTGTTCTTGGCGTATCTATGGTTGGAATGGGCTTAGCCTTCGATTCTGAGGGAGGAATCTAATTGTGAAAAGGCAAAACCATAACGTTAAATCTGCTGGGTGAAAACAAAAGCAAACGAGTAAAAATCTACCATCTGTTTTTCTCGAGGAGCGTCTGACGATGGTGGAAATGGTTCCTTGAATGTAGAATCATCCTTGGGCGCAGCCTGCTACAGAAGAAACAACAATAAAAGGTAAGCTCAAAACACCAAATCCCAACACACATCCTCAGGTCGCCTTACCTCTGTGTGCCTCTTGGCCGTATCTTCCTGCACAGGAGAGTGCGGTCTCTTGGCTGCTCCATTGACAGAGTCCTCCAGGTTGTCTGGCTCCTCTTTGGGGCTGCTTGCAGCATTGGGCATCACATTCCCACTTAGTGCTGTGGAAACTGAGCTACTAGCTTCAAGAGGAGGAGCCTTTGCTTTGTCTGCTGGCTCTGAATGATGAACACGGGTTTATTTAGATAAATGTGTCGACTATATCATATTTTCATCATTTATATTCACCAGGAAATAAGATATACTTAATTAGAAATTAAGACTCACTAGAATCAAAAACAGGAATGGACATGGCCTGGTCTTTGGTAGCCGGTGCCGAGCTGGTTGCAGGGGAAACCTCAAGACAAAGCTGCTTGGGAGGGCTGACACTACAGAAGAAAAAAGGAGCAAGCACATGTTGAAGGCAATGAAAAAAAAAAAAGGAACTTACACAAATACAAAGATAACGATTTTTTGTTTCGTTACCCGTCCTCTGTGTCAGATGTAAGCTTGGAGGGTTTGCTGGTGGGGGAGCTGAAGGGGGTCCCCGAATCCGTGTCTCTTGAGCTGTCCAGGTGACTGCTGTCCAGAGAGATCCTCTTCGAGCTCCCTCCATTCGAGCTGCGATTCAATTCTCCTATGCTCTGGATTTGGCAATTAAGTGAGTGAGCAACTAAGAATGGAAGATGACACCTTGTCTAAAAAAAATAATGAAAAAAAAATGCTCACCCTCTTTTTCTTCTGCACCAATTCAGCAGGAAGGTACTGATGGAGCTGCTTCTTTTTCACATGAGTCGCTTCTATCTTCATTCCATCTTTCAGCATGTTGATGTTGTTGGCTTGTCTGTACACTGGAGAAAACAAGGGCAACATTTTTAGGTCACGGGAAGGCTAATTCATGACAGGCTTCAAAGTTTGCAAGCTAATCGGGACAGTGGAAAATAAATGTTTTGGAAGCTTACAGATGAGGCCTGAGTGCTGTATACAACTTTAAACTTTCAGGTCCTATAATAATTGCTCCCCTTTGTTAAATCATGAGTTAAATGGTTACGTTTTTGTTGGAAAAACTGAGTTCAATTTCAAAGTCCAGATAGCAACCAGATTTATTTTTTTCCCTCACACAAAAATCACTTAAATTATACTTGTTAGATTAAGTGAAGAAGGCTAGTCAAACAAATTCAAGAATAACTGTAGAGGAAAAATCCTTGGGACTTGGGCAAACCATGGTCACAGCAGTCATGCACAAATGGGAGAAAATGGGGAACAGTGATACACCTTCACAGGAATGATTGCCTAACTAAAACTACTTCCTGAAAACAATGCCACCCCATTCAGATTACTGCAAGGCCTCAGTTGAAGTTACTGTCCATGACTCACTGGTCATTGAGCAAAAATGGCACGGAGCTGCACGGCAAAAACCACTCCTGACGACAAAAAAAAAAAAAAAAAAAAAGTACTTGTCTTGTCTACTGCCCATTAGACAGTTTATGCCGTTACAAAAAATAAGACAAAAAAAATGAGAGTTGAAATAATTCTGTGGAGAGTGGGTCAAAATTCCTCCACAGGGCTACATGCGTCATTATTTCTATCTAGGCCTATTTAAGTATCAAGGCCAGTATGGCAAGGGAGGGGACTGGGGAGCCCCTCAAAAACTCTCAATATCGGAACCTGTTAAGGCTTCACCATTGCCATCCACAATTAAAGTGAACAGTTGTGGATTTCAAGACAGAGGCCAAGTTGACGCAAACAAGTTATGTTTGTGAGACTGACTACCAACCAGTGTCTGTGAATGACTGGATGTCGTATGTAAGGTCAATGTTCACGCTCTCTGCATTCTCCACCTTCTTGAAAATGATCCCAATGAACCACATAGACACAAAGTCATTCCTGCAAGACATTTGTTGAAAAATAGACGTCATTTAGGGGGTGGAGGTGGAGGAATTTAAAATAAACAAACAAACAAAAAATAAAAATTAAAAATAAATAAATACATAAATAAAAGAACTCACTCATTCCGGTTTTCTTTGGACCCGGGAAAGGACTGGGGATTGACGTGTGCCAAAGTAATATATTCATTCCTCTCCAGGTTTCCCACCAAAACTCGAATTTTTGACTCAACGAGTCCAATCCTGCAGGAGAACAAAGTTTGCTTTTATTGAATCAGATTCAGGAATGAGGTACTGTGAGGACCTAACACAGGAAAAAATTTTATTCGGATCGTCAGACACGGCACTCTGTTAAATTATACACGTCATGCCACCTCATTTGTACAATATAAACTTATAAGTGTTGCACTGAGTTGGCTCTTCATTTAGTTTAACAAACGTAGGCCACACTTGTGATCAGTGCCGGGTGCACCCACCCACGTGTAAGCGCTTCTTCATTGGTCTCAGCAAGTCCTTCAGGTTGGCAGATGAAGCACCATAATGGGGATTGGGAACCGAAAATTTAAAGTGTGATTGATTGCAGGAGAACTGGAATTGCTAACATTACATTCCACATTGGAAGGAAAAACACGGAAATGATCAGCAAGGTTAGCAGTGCGCTGTGTCTACTGACTAGGGATGTAATGAGAACGGCAACATCGTGATATTACAATATTAAAACTGCTACAATACCGTCATCGTCATGTCACGCGATGTTGAAAGCAGCACATCCATTAAAAAAGGTCAGGTTGATTTTCATTTGTGCAGTTCCAGCACCCTCTGGTGGCTGGCTAGTTATTTAGTGCCCTTTACTTTTCATACGGCATGTTTTGACCCTTCTATGTTTAAAATCCACACTAATCATCATATGAAGGGGAAACGTAATATGCTTGTGAATCGAGTCAATATGTGGGGGAACTCGATGTGTGCATGCATTAGCAAGTAAGTGCCTCAATATTAAGTGTTATGAGAGATTGTATGTTATGTGCATTGCTGTTATGTACAAAAGCACAATATTGTGCGTTTGTCTTAATATGAGCTCATTTTATGTTCAATATCGTGACCTTTTTTTTTTTTTTTAATATTGCCATCATCCTGATATCGTATTGTGAACTTCATATCGTGATATCGTATTGCTATTGTTGCATACCTACTACTGACAGAACTCAACCGCAAGTCAGCGGCTAACAAAATGATAGTGCCGCTCTGATTGGTTAAATCACTAGATATAGGGATTTTCTTGGAAAACAACACAAATGCAAATGGTGAAAATACAAAATTAACAACGCAAAATAATGGCACTGCAAACCCAGAATTTGCAATGGATGGGGTTTTACTGTACAAATGTTTTTGATATTTTTCTAAAAATGTGTTCAAAGAATGAAGGCCACCCCCCAACTGTAATTGAGTAAATAGAGCCTCTTGGACACGAAATCAAGAAATATCAGCCTTCCAATTTGTGCTAGACTTCAGTAATCAGATTTGACTGCAAATGGCATATAATATAATTTGTAAATTCACGTTATTTCAAGGTGTACACTGAAGTTTTAATGTGCACAAATTGTACTCACCATTCTAAATGATTTTCTTCTGTGGATGCACTGGCTGTCAACACGATGTAATGTCTGTGGAACAAATCACAACATGTAGAGCTCAGATGAAAACGCCTCAGCGGCCTCAATGCTGTTCTTATGCAATTTACACATTACATACAGCAAAACTGACATTTTACCAACATGAAAATCAACTATTTTATTAGCTCAATTCTAGTTCAGAGGTAATTGTTTATGTATTCATTTTGACACTAAGTTGGTGAAAAAATTAAAAATGCATGCTATAATTTGTGATGTTCAGGACATGATGCTTTAACCCATTCAGCCGGGAGCACTCGGTTTTTGGGGTGACTCAAAAAACACCCATAGGTTTTTAAGACATGTTTTGACAGGCACTTTAGGCCTTAATGGGTTAACGCTGCTCAATGGACAAATGTGCCCAACAGTTTAACTCCTTATGTATTTCTTGCACTGCGCAGCTTTAATTTTTCAATGAAGACCCTAGTTCTAACTCAACACTTACTTGTATTTCTGAAAGAAGTTGGGCGGCTCAAAGAGCTTTGGCCATTCAGCTTTTCCCTGAAGGATCTCATCTGTGACGCTGAGACCTGATCGTATAAGAAGTGAATGACAAACAAGGATTACATAATGTATTAAAATGAAGATTATATGAGACTGTTATGAATTGTCACTGTGGATACCATATTTAAACTCCTCGCTCATAATGGTTCGTGTTGATGTGGAGACATTGTATGTGGAGTTTTGCTGGGGGTAGGCTGGGGTGATGATTGGCATAAGGTGATACCTGTCAGATGGGTTCACCTAAAGAAGGGAAAAAAAGTAAAGCAGAGATCAAGTAATCAACAAGTGAATTGGGAAGTCTGGGGAAGCTGATGGTAGGGTATAATCAACACCAATGGTGGTATATGCATAGTGTTTTACATTTATCTGGTGACAACTCAGTCAGTTTGAGAGTATCTGTCAAGTGTCTTTGCAACATTTTACAATATGGAACCAAAGCTTGCAAAAAAGCACCACTCACTACGTGCGGGCACCCTCGCAAACCTGCGCCGCTCAATAAGATACAGGCTTTAAAAAAAGTTATGTTCCAACAGATTTCTGTTGCTGTTTGCAAACATTCAAAACTGTTGCTCGAGGACAGCAGCCAACCAGAAATGAGTGTTGAAACCAGTCTACCAATCAGGAGCATAGGCTCGCACAGCTGAATTTGTATATGCAGACAAGACACAGCAGGCTTTCCCGTAGCGTTTTATTTAGCCTCGGGGCCCACCAAGCTTTCCTTGCCAGACACCCACCCACCACCCCACTCCCCACATGGCTAAGCCCCACCCCCGCCTCAAATAATAATTTTGAACGATACCCCCCCACTTCAACGACTATGGTGTATAATTCAGGCATGTAATGCATCATACTTTAACCCACACCCCACCCAACAATTATCTCTGACAGAATTTTGTCGATCCATCCCTGACCACCAGGTTTAGCAAGTTTTCTGGGGGAAATCCAGCACAGGAATCAAAACTCCTAACACGTCCGCGGAATCAGTCCACCAATCAGGAACGGGGGTATGCACAGCAATATTTACATATGCCATTGATAGTCGCTTCAGTTGCAACACTGAAGCAAGCTTGCCGAAAAAGCAACGCTCGCTATGTGCGCGCACCCTCGCAAGCCTGCGCTGCGCAACGAGATCCAAGCTCAAACAAGTGGCAACACCATTCATGAATTATACTTACTCTCGGATCCCATACAGGTAGGTTCAGATTACTGTCCTCAGGTTGTTTCAAGAGGACAGGGTTTGGCCACTCCCTGCAAAATAAATAAATAAATAAATAATATATACACATATACATAATACACAAATATGCGCACATGCGGTATCATAGTAGTTTTTCATGGTAAAACACTGAAAAAATGGCTGACAAAAAAAAAGAAAAGAAAAAAAAGCACGCCCTGATGTGAAAATGCCCAAAGTGTCAATATTTTGTGTGGCCACCATTATTTTCCAACACTGCCTTAACTCGCTTGAGCATGAAGTTTCCCTATTCACTGGCTCCACGATGGCAACATGGGTCACACTGCACTCGAAATCAGAATCCAATGGCTACAGTGGCTGGATCAGTCAGCGTGCCCCCCTGCTGTCTCATATGCAAGTAGTAACAGACCAATTTGGACTGTGTCATTTCTTTATGAAAATATATAATAGCTGCAGAAATGTGAGCAGTCTACTCACTTTTGTGAGATACTGTATATGCACACACGCACATACATATATATATATATATATATATATATATATATATATATATATATATATATATATATATATATATATATATATAAGCATTGTATCTGTTAAATTGTCAATGCAAAATATATACAGTAACTACATGAGGAGTTATGAAATATTGCCATCAAATGAAGACAAGTTCAACATCACGTGACATATTTTGACAGACAAAAACAGAAGTGTTAATGTCATGAAATGTAGAGCTTTGTAGAACTCCTCCGACTGGCAGGCACAATAAATTAACATTGGTACATTTGTTTCAGCAAGTTGGAACAGCGCTAAGCAAATGGAAACAACAATAATCTTACCATTTGGAGAAAACCAAGAAGAACTTGTGGACGAGGGTGGCAGCAACAGCATTAGGATAGAGTTGGCAAGTCCTTGCTACAAGCATGGCCCATGACACTCCACCCAGAAAGCCCAGCATGTTGGAATAGATCCCACGACCTGTTGTATAAATTGTAAATTAAAACTACTAATTTAGTATTAGACAGATTCGGACTGGCCGATTATGATGATTTTGTCTATTATTGGCATCTGTCTTTTTTTTTTTTTTTTCCTGACAGATAAATTACAAACTGGCTTTGTTTGGCTTTGATAAACTGGCTTTTTTTTTTTTTGGCTCTGATGGATGGAGCGTGCCACCTGTCTCCTATGAGTCTGTGACTTGTACTCTCTCCAGCACTGACCCCACAGAGGGCAACAGCCAATGAGCAGTGAACGCTGCATGTTGCTCTGCTCTCCTCTCACACGCATTGGTGAGAGGAGAAAAAGTTAAACCATTGCCGAATGCAGACAATCCATTGAGCAGATATCTTACAACGGTAAATCAAGGTTACAGACTTTACCGAAATTGTAATACATACCTGGTTGCGGGAGATTATAAAATACAACTAGATCGGTTAGAAAGTTATTATATTTATTATTATTATTATTATATATAACAAATAATGTATCATTGTTCATCATTCATTCATTGTTGTCTATCCCAGCAATTTAGCGACCGACAGAACAAATAGATGCAATGTTCTATTATTCAATGCCAGAAAATATATTGACATGTTTGACCACTTTATTTGACAATTTTGTTTGGTGGTATGCCATGAGATTTATCAAACTTAAAATAGGCACCTTCGCTCAAGGAAGGTTGGGAATCACTGGTGTAAGGCACACCGAGTAACCTTGTGACTTATGTGCTATATAAATGAAGCCGCCTCTCTTGTTAGTTGACAACGGGGAGCGGTTTGCTCGTAGGCTAACACCCCACTAGCTACCGGTACTAATTTGCTAAATCTGCTAATATTGACAGAGATATTTGATACATCTACCAAGTAAGTGAGTGCACGTGTGTGTGTGTCACATGATAAACTGGTGCAGAAATTAAAAGAAACCATTGCAAAGTTCAAGTCCGGTCTTGGGAAATTTTAGAGTAATCAATGGCTGTTTCATTACTTTTGCGGATGTGGCGGAGATGGCAGCTGCATATGGAACACACAAGAACGACGCAAGACCCATTAAATGCAACGAATAGAAGACCCATCCTAACACAGTGGTGTTGATGAGATTTTAATTTCTTTGCTGGTAAGTAGCTGTGTTGTGGATGCACTTTATTGTTTTGCAACTTTAAAACAAAGATAAGTTAAAAGTGAAAAATCAACATTTTACATCTTTGTATTTTTTGGAAGACTGCATTTACTGCAGTAAACTTTAAAGGAATATTTAATTGATTATGCTTTCATTTCACCTAATAAGATATGCTGCTGAGCCTGTGAGCTCCCTGCACTTTTTGTTAGAATTTGAAACAAAGTTTTAGTCTATTTTCTAAGTAAAGAAAACTTTTGACATGTTGGAAATCACAAGAGCTGTTTAATAAACATGTGCTTAAAGGCATTTAAACAAAGTCAAGTGTTTGGGAGTTTTTATTCAAAAGTTTGGCGCCAGTTTTCCCGCTCTTTTTTTTTTTTTCTACAAATGAATATCGCCTTCAAAAATCTGTTCTCGGCCTCCTTGACTACTAACTGGTATCAGAATCGGCCCTGAAAAAAGCATAGCAGTCTATCACTACTACTAATACAGTATTCAAGTGGTCAGCTCTGCAATAGACAAAATGTACACTTAACATGTTCACATGCATGCATTGGAGTAAAAATATGGCAAAGAAGCTGGCATACGAATCAAGATTCCACAGCCAACCAGCCAATCCAATCTTACGTTTTGCCCAAAGTTTGATGGCTCGCAAGGTCAACCTGAAGTTTTCTTTGTTTGGCACTAAGTACAGTATTTCATCAGTCACTCGACAACCTGTAATCACAAAAGATAAAAGAAATAGTTCAGTATAGGGGGCAGCAGATCCCCATAATAACATTCTTTTAATAGCTGCTACATCAGATAGAAAGAGAGGAGACAGATGCAGAGAGCGACAGAGAAAGGCAGACAGAGAACAAGAGAGAAGCAAAGAGAGAGACAGACAGAGGGCCCTAGTTTCATAGACAGGTGCCCGTGCAGTCAGCATAAAAAAAAAGGCGCATCTTGACTTTCCTGCCAGGGCTAGATGTGCTTAACAAAAATTTTGACATTGGCTTTCTTTTTATGCTATAACTGAGGCTGTATCTGTCTGTTGACGCATGTCAATACAGTATTCTTTCATTTTTGGTGCAATATAGTACATGCAATATATTTAAGGGTTCTCCACGGGATTCTACGATACATCAGAATTTAGCCAACGACAAAGGTTAATAAGGTTAATGGACAAACATATTCATGTGGTTTACCATTAAGACTTCGAATACAACGAATGTCTAGATTTCTTAGGATGGAATCCCCCCGGAGGTCTAGGTTGTCTGGAATGGATTGTAACGCCAGTCTGGCAAAAAGCAGGTCAATCTGATAAGAAACAGAAGAGTTAAAAACAAAAGGGTATTAATACCTAGTACAAAAACATAACAATTTTTTTTAATTTTTATTTTAAATCACCCACATGTAACACTTCTAAAATGCAAAGTTTTTGTGGCTTCAAACACAGAATTGCATTTATGGTTCTATGACCAACACAAATTTGTTCAAATTCTGTTCTCCTTTAGTCTTTAAGTAACTTACCTCTATTCCATCAAATTTGAATTTTATAACAGGAACAAAAGCATCCTCGACAGCCTTAAAGAAACGACAAGAAAGCCATTATCACAAATTGATTCAGTCACAATATGACCTAAATTGTTAGATGGCGCAAACATTTGTCTTCTTTCCCGTATTCGAGGATTGACCGATCGATGACCGCATGCGCTAACTCTCCTCAATGAGGTGTCCTCAAACTCGGTATAACATGTTTTCTTCCAAGATGATAAAACAAATTGCTTACCTTTGATAGTAGGAATGGTCGCATGGCAAATCTTGCAAATTACATGTTTCTGTTCGCTGTCCGACTTCAAATCCGAACCATGGCCAAATAATTGACGTAACGTTTTTTTTTTTTTAAACAATTACTCCGGTTCTGTGGATTCGGCGCTTGATGCCATTGTTACACTGAGCGTGAATAGTGCGTAAAGCCGAGACACAGATACGATGACGTCAACAACATGCGCCATATAATAACATGCACTACCGCTGTATGACGGTCGAGTCAAAATCTCTACCTTCAGCAAAATGTATACCTTATATTGAATAAATCGTTTATACCGCCCAGCCCTAACCCCGGATATATAATTTGTGCAGCAAAGGATGTTTTTACTGTTCTCTTGAAAAGAAAAAAAAGAAGAAAAAAATGTGCTTAATGAAAATTGTGTGTGTCGATTCTAAGGCATCGAGGGCGAGTTAATCGCAAAAGGTTGAATCAACTGGCAAACTTTTTTTTAAAATTTATTGTTTTTTCTTGTTTCCGAAACATTCAAACATTACTTAAGGCAATTGTGTTACTAGGCTAGCACTAAGTACCATATGACAAACAAACATAAGGGTTAAGCCTGATGGGACTTGTACATTTGCGGAATATGAGCAAACTGACAACATTTGTCAAAGACAAAATTCAGCACGACTTACCCTCAGGTCCTTGATCTCTTCATGCTGCTTAAATTTCTCAAAGAAAGATTGAAAAAAGTCACTCCTTTCTACATGACGAGGAGCCACACACAGGGCATCAATATCAGCTCCTGCAATAAGCACCAATCTTTGATCAGTGCCATTTTATTACAAGTAATTTGTTCAAGGTATATTTGACTCATTGAGCCCTTTTCAACAGTAAGAAGATAATATTTTGTCTTAAAAAAACAAAACAAACAAAAAACATTTTTCTACTTGCTGCCAACTAAAGATGACATCACTTGTGCTGAGGAAATAGGTAACAACCAATCACGACTCACCTGTTTTCTGGGTTTGGTTAGCAAACTACACCATGATTGGTCGTTACCCATTTCCTCAGCACAGGTGATATCTTCAGTTGACAAAGTTGAAAACGTGGAAGTTGCTAGAACTGGGAAGCGCATGTTTATGTACACCTTGACGTTGTACATAAACTTGCTCTTCTTAGTCCAAAATCTTAATTTTAAATGTCAGCTACAATGTGAATGCACTGTGAAATCACATACTGAGGAGTTAAATGTAAAATGCAAATCTATAGAAGATTCTTAACACATTGAAATGGTATTTACCTTAACTACAGATGTAGCAAACCAGCCCCAGAACATAAATTAAACTTTTTTTCCCTTCACATTTCATTTATACCAATGCCTATGGCATACATTTTTTTAAGCTTTATCTTTTTCCTTCTGTGTTTAAAAAAAAAAAAAAAAAAAAAAGCCAGTTGTACATTCGTCTGTTCAATGAGCCAATGATGACTGCTTTCACACTGATTCCTCAAAGCATACCAAAAGAAAAAAAAAAGAAAAAAAAAGTGAAGACTAAGCGTGCTATAATGTGTGCGACTTGACATACCTTTCGTGTGCACTCCAAGACGGTATGAACCAAATGTAAATATTTTGCCCCCAACGCTGCTTATAGCTGAGGGTGGAAGGTTCTGTTGAAAAGACAACAGAAATTAATTTCCCTCTAACAGCAAAAACGTTTCTCGAGCACATTAAGCCCACTGTACACTGAGCGACATCACTGAACCAGACTTAACTGGACAATCTCAAACAAATTACAGACCAATTACCGTACCTTCACAAACTTACAGACGACAAACAAAAAGATGCGACCGCTGGTATTCTTATCGGTAGGTAATAGGTATGGGCCGGTAATATATTCTGACAGTGTGATATGATAACTGTCAATATTTGGTACAGATGAAAAGTATAGCATGTTGAGTTTAAATAAATAAATGTAAACATTCTTCTTTGGATGTAATTCTTTTTAGTAAGTCATCACTGGTAAACAATCACTGGTAAACTATTTTTAAAACCGGCCCTTGGGGTACTTCTGTTGTCCTTGAGGCCAACTTGGCACCTTTGTTTTTTCTTTTTTTAAAGACAACCCACATTAAATCAAAAGAGCAACACAACATCATTTACTTACGATCCGGTATATGGTATGAAAGCTAATCTAGTTGCAGTTGATTGGCAACTAACAAAGCTAGTGGCAGAACCACACATACTACACAAACTAATACATTGGTTGCGCCACATTGCATCGTCCCGTGTACAGTGGGCTTTAGTCATCCAACCTACCTTTAATTCGCTGATCTCTGCGATCCATTCTTTCACAAAGTTATTCAATTTTCCCAGAACAGCAAGTCTGAAAAGAGAGTAAGATGATGAGTCACATTAAATACTTTGGATCCAATTTTCCCCTCTGATTTAATTGCATAGACCAGCAACTCAAAAACAAAATGAACGCAACTGATCCAATCATACAAATAGAGATGTAAATAAAATGCATACACTTACCTGTGATTTAATTCCTCTTCATCTTCAAACACTCCAAATGGCTTCATAGCATCGCAGAGCTTCTTGGTGTACTGTTGGTCTATTTCTCTTGGAGGTGCAAGGCTAATAGCAGATGTAATGCCATAGTGTTTCTGTGGCTGCTGCCCTCCCGGCATATTGCTGCAAAGTACGTAATAGGAAACAATTGATTTTATTAGAATACAAAAAATACAAAAAAGAAAAAGAATGTCTGTCATTCTAAGGCTCCATATTTTCAAAGGTGTTGATGTACTTGAAAAGTAAAGTGGCATATGAGCTAGTATTATTTTGCCGTGAAATGCGCGAGAACAACAAGTACAAATTCTGCGCCAGTGAATGTGTACCAGTTCGTGGTGTAGTAGGCAGATCAGTAGCCACAAAGGTGCTGCTTTATTCCTTTGCATCGCGGGTTCAAATACCGCTCCGCACACTTTTTTTCTTCTTGTTTATGTTTACAATTTCTTGCATCCAGTTAGTCATTTGTAAATGAACCATTTTGTTTCATATGTTTGTTTGTTTTTTTTAACTACAATTTCTTGCCAGTCAGGATTTGTAAACGAGCCATTTTGTTTCACATGTTTATTGATGAATTGATTTTTTTTTTTAATTTTCCACATTTCCAAAATAAGTACTGGTAGAAGACAAGATTGCTGCATTTAAAAATACATAAAGTACTGTATGTCCTATTGCCTGACAACACTGCTTTGAAGGTTATGATTAGACCAGCAATGCCGATAAAACTAACAGTTTATGCTCCGGGGGTTAGGCTGGTAATGCCAATAACAGCATATTTTCGGTGTCAAAACAAAATTAAAAATTTAGTGGAAAGACAGAACAGGGGTGTGAAACGAGGCAGGAACCACCGCCAGTGCATGACTCGGTCCGGCGATTGACCAATCAGAGCCGTTCACGGCAAAATAACACGAGCAGGAGAGTTGCCGGTCACGGCAAGAATATCCATTGCCTATCATAAAACTTTTTTACATGACACATATAATATGAGATGACACACGTAAACTATCAGACCCGTGAAACAAGCAAAGCTGATTAAACTCGCAGTCTACTTTCAGATATATTTAGTGTTATTTACAATTTCGCCAAGTTGCAGCAAACTTTACGGTGAAGCCGCTATCAGTGCCAAAATAATATGTAGTATCCTTAACGATACATGCAAATATCACGCTTCCCATACCAAGGATGCTGAAAAATTCAAATTTACAATTCAGAACTCGTTTTTGGGGCGAACGAGCGTTAGCAAAGAGCTCGCTAACAGGTTGGAACGAGAGCGGGCTAATTTAGCATGAGCATAAACGTTAGCTTCCTGTTACGGTGGAACCACATTTCCACATTAACCACATTTCAGACAGATTCCAACAGTTCACATTTTTTTCCAAGTTAGTTTTCAAGTGAAAATGCTTTACCGCGTCGTCTCATTTAAACAATAGTTAGACAAACCACGGTGTAACGGCCTGTCCAACAATCGATGGCTACGGGCCTTGTTATGACAGTTAGCTATGCTAACGCTAGCTTTTAGCCTATTCTTTTTTGGGACTGCTAACGCGAATAAAATGCGCACTGCTAGGAGATAAGACTTCATAATTTGACTTACCTTGACATTTCTTTCATGACAATCAAAATAGATGCGCCCTGTTCTTGCTGCGAAGCTGTGGGAAGTTAAGAAGGTCTGCAAGAAGAAATAATAACAGCCCCGACCTGATTACAACAATGGTCACTTTCTAGAGAGCGGTTCAAAACCTTCCCATCGAACCGGAATCACTCCTGACAAGTTACCATTTCCGTTTGAAACCATTAAAGATATCCCAATCTTAGAAAACAAATCTTCCAAAAGTAATAGGAATTCCTCAAGCTTAACACGCGCCCAGGCGCTGTGAGGACCCTTTTATTGGAAACTACAACTCTGCAGGCGTTTGTGGGGGATTACGTCGGCGTGCAATGCAGCGCGCTGCAAAGTCTGTGCGGCCAATGGATCACGTGACCCTGAGGCCCGTGTTGTTACTGGATTTCAAGTACTCTCTCTGTCACACAAAACTCAAACCGATGCAAATTCAATCATGCTTTCGTTACAACAGTATTTAGTGTTGCAAAAAAAGTAATAATAATAATAATAACAAATGTCACTTATTAATTAGTATTAAAAAAAAAAGACATAACCCATTGAACTTTTAATAAACTCGTTTCCCAACTGTACATTTTCTATGGGATTTGGAACCTCAGTTTATCCGAGCTGAATTCGGGCAAGAAGCAGACTACACCCTGGATTGGTCGCCACTCAGTCACTGGGGAAATATGAGGAAAAAGTCAAAACAATCATTGTATTGACAATTCCAAGCTTACGTCACGAGTCAAAATGGTGTTGAAGTTCGACTATTGTTAGAGAGATTGTTGGCTAGTTATTAAAATTACAATTAATTGTCTGGGGCAAAGCCCCCAAGGATAACCTACAACTTTACCTTACACAGTGTGTGTTCATTTTTTTCTTCAAAGAAGGAAGTCACTCAAAAAACACAAAAGAGTAGAATATTTTGCTTATCTATTTCCTTTTGTCTCTGGAGTTCAGCAAAAATACAAAGATCGGATTCGGACTATGTTTCTTATCATTCGCGATGAATCGCACCTATAAAACAGGTGGACAAGAAATGAAACGCTCTCTAAAATGCAGCCCTCACATATGTTCAATACAATGGGTCAATCTCCCCGAAGTTGCACATCCTCGAATCTCATGATCTCAGCCCATTGCCCTGGTCCACGAGAAGCAAGATATTGCTCATCTTTTTCTTTCTTTCTTTGGAGTTCAGGAAAAGTACACAAATCGGATCTGGGCTGCTTTTCTTATCGCTCGTAAACACTTGTATCCATGAACAGGTAGACAAGAAAAAAGGCGTAGCTAAAATGCAGCCCTCAGACCATCGGTTCAGGCTCAACACAAGGGGGTTGAGCATCTCCAAGGTTACCCCATCCTTGGCTTGCACAGGCGTGCATGGGCTATCGGCTATCCAGTCATATATTCGGATCAGTGCTAGAGAGTCACTTGGCTGGCCTGGGAAAATCTTGCAATCCCTTTAGAAGAGTTGGACGAAGTGGCTGCGAAAAGGGAAATCTGGACTTCCCTGCTCAGGTTACTGCTCCCTTCCAGATAAGCGGAAGGAAATGGATGGATTATGGATGGAAAAAGGCCTTGTGTTGGATGACAAAATGGAAGAGAGTGGGGAAGGTGCGAAAGAGCTGTGAGATGGAAAGTGGAAAAAGATATCAAATGATGCTTGGGGGGAAAAGGAATTAAGTGATCATACACATGGTCCATCTATCCCATTACTGTAATCCACATTAAATCCCAAAGAAGCAAGCCTTCCGATATTCAATGAAAGCAGATCTATGTTGCCATCTGAGCAAAGGCTGTCAGGTGACTAAATCCCACTCAGGAGTAGATTGACCTTTCTTGTTTGTTTCTGTATGACATGACAATGATGGACTTTCTTTCTCTGTCTCACTTGCTGTAGGCTACCATCAATCCAAAGGTAGATAACCTAGCAATGTTTTGTTGTTGTTGTTTTTCCCCCTAATATATCGAACACAACATCTAACCATACATTGATCCTACGCACATCATTCTAGAAGGGTAGACCATTTAATTTATCTTACCTAAACCTGGCTCTTGTTTGACAAAAACAATCCAAAGAGGTTACTTGTCGGACACATGTACGTGAACATGCGCACACAAACGTGCATGCACAAAACATGGTCAATAGGGCATTAAGCCAAGGCAAAAAGGCAGGTGCTCCAGAGCTTATAAAAAAGGAGCAAGTCACCACCAAATGCACAGGACACATACAGGTAAGCCATGCGTGTTTCATACTCTGTGCATGTCTTTGCATTCATGATGCCGTGAAAATCTTTTTGCTTTTTTTCTTACTAGCATTCACCAGCGCTGACTATCAATTGATTTTTTTTTTCCAGTAAGCATCTTATGACAGGTTAAGTGATTAACTATTACACACTGTTAAGTCAGTCCAGGATGTACATTCTGCTCCATCTCATCCGTGACCCGAATTAGGATAAACTGCCAAAATTGGATGGCTTGTTTTGTAGATTATGTGGGTGATATTTGTTACAATGTGGTCTTGTTTGCTGTTTAGGTCTGTGGAGTCATGGCCTATCAGATGCTGACCTTATTTTTGGCCATCTACGGTGTTTGGTGGATGCACCCTGCAGGTGTCGTCTTGTTTTGTGTTATTATTGTTGGGTGGATTTAAGTGCTGTGTTGTATTGTATTGTGTTGTTTCATTGTATAGGGCAACATGAGAGTTCTTTTTTCTTTAGGGTCCAACATTTCCTCTATAAAGTGGCCCTGGGCCCATTCAAATATGAACACTACACCGTACTGGATAAATAGATCTCACTTTGGCTTGATTATTATTAAATAACTAAATTCACTTACAGTTTGATAAGCTAATCATATTTTTCATTTGAAATACTGTATTTAAAAATGACTTTCACTACAGGCTTGTATGGATGACTTTAATAAATAAATACATAAATAAAAAAATAAAAAAAATAAAAAAATACAAATAGTAATACAAATACAAAAAATAAATACACCATCAAATAATTACTTAAACCTTACATTTACATTTTTTTTAAATCAACCGAATATGATATGATTTTGAGACTAATGTTGACCCAGACACTTATTTTTATATACAGTAATTACAAATATAACGAGAAGGTATCATGGATCAAGAGGTGTGGAACTAACTTGGCCCGTGGAGGTGAGCAGAGGTATAATTTGGCAAAAAACAAACTTCTCTGGTCTGACTATTATAGTCTGCGAATGAATCTGATATGCTGCGGCCAGACATGCGGCTAACTCTGACAGTTTGCTGAAACATGACTGACATGGATGAATCTGATTAGCTGCTGACCGACATGCGGGTGAAACTGACAGGCTTCTAACCAGTTGTAAGAGATTAAAGATTCCTGACGTCGCACAGTTGCTGTTAACATGCTGATTCCATCAGTTTAAAGAAAACAAAACATCATCAGGCAGTTGCAACAACAAAACACATAGAATGATGCATTTGTTAATGTTATTTCTAATGCTTTGAGAAAAGTATATGACAAGAAACTGTTATTTGTTTGTGACGACTTCATTATTGATTTGATATAATAGAATGAACATACTCCGACATCTGACTTTCTCAATGTAGTACTAGTGGCCCTTTGGGCTAACTTATTAATAAGCCTATGGTGACTGACTACTTCTAGTACTAAATAAATGGGTTATATTTAATACAATATTTATTAGTCTGATTTAGGCATTTTAGGGTTGTGGGTGGACTAATGAAGAAAAAAACAACAACTTTTGAGGCCCTCTTGGTGAAACTCGCAGGTCACCCTACCATTAATAGCCGCGAGTGTGTTATTGTGTAACTCTGTTGACGTCATGTTTAGCATCCAAAAAGCTGCCAGGATGCCACCTGACCAGCAAAAACGTGAGTCTGGAGAAAGAAGGATGTCTCTCATGCCAGTTTGTGGAGACGACTATTTGCTCTGGATACTGTGCCACTGAGGTAAGGCTCCCTGACGTTCCCCTCCAAAGATAACTGCATAACTTTAACAATGTATCATTGGTTCTCCTCCATGCAGTACCCTATCTTCTCCGCCTTCCCCAGCGAAGAGCCTCAAGTGTGTATGTATGCGCGTGTGCGCCACCAACAGTTAGAGCTGTCTGACTGCCTTCCAGGCGTGGACCCCGTGGTCAAGTACCCCGTGGCGTTGAGCTGCAGTTGTGACGCCTGCTCCATCCTCACGTCCAACTGTAATGAGGATCCCAAGGAACCCACCGAACCGGACTTTTGTTCTCAAATTTCTGCCTAGAACTATGTGACCTCTGTTACCTTTATCAAACCTTTGTCACCGTCACAGAGATGGGAAAACCAGGTCAAGAAAGTAAACACCCTGGCAAAGTTTGGCTTTTACCACGCGTCACATCAGCTTTATGTGACATTGTAGAATCGATCAGAATCAGAATAAAGATAGTAATCTCAGCAGAAACCATGAAGGTGGTGTCTTTGCATGTTTACATCCAATTATTTACACTTTTACATGCCTATGTAATTATAATAATCCTAACATCTGTTTACCCTGCCAAACAAAGTAATTGATTGGATTAGATTCCCGTGAGCCCTGCTGACTATGGAAGCCCAAAAGTGTCCATAATATACAAAGTGCTGTACATGAAACAGAAATCGGTCATGCAGTAAAGAATAAGATAAGAAAACAGAAACAAAGCAAACATTTTACAAGTTTTTTTGTATACAAGTAAAAAAAAAAAGTAGGCGAATAAATACATAATTAAATAAATAGAATAAACATCAGATACATAACACAAAAGACAGTGTGCTCATTTTTCTGTGAAGATTCTCCGGAAGATACAGTATGTTTCATTTGTTTTGAGATTGCCCGTTTTCTGAAATGTTTTGGAAAGACATGTATAATTATGTTTCATTATTATAGAACAGCAGCTTTCTCTCTGTTTTGAAAATAGAGTGTTTGGCTTTAATAATTATCCATCTGGGATAAAAAGGCATTTTATCTCATCAATCTTGTTCTAACATTGGCTAAATGTCATTTACACAAATGTCGATATGTTAACAAGAGACCTATTTTTTTTTCCATGTTTGAAAATGAAGCAAAACAATATATTAAATCTATTGGACACTCCACAAACAAGAAAGCAAGAAAAACTTTTTATTTATGTGAGCTTTATGATATATTTTTGTTTTTAAGTTTCTTTGAACGCGTATTTGTCTCCCACTGGCTGTTATACTGTTTTGTATTATTGTTAAATGTAAATATAATAATAATAACAATAATAACAATAATAATAACAATAATAATAATAATAATAATAATAATAATAATAATAATAATAATAATAATAATAATAATAATAATAATAATAATAATAATAATACAATGTGACGTAACTGTACAATGGCGACCCCTTTTGGAAACACAGACCGTGAATGATAAAACACAATTTACTCGAGTATAAAATTAGATCGCTTTCATTTACAAATATTCTACACAACTTCACCTAACTACACGATGTACGTGACAGTATGCCGCTATCTCCCTGCATGAAATTATACGGTGAACTACTGAACTGTATGAAATGCTTATGAAACAAGATAAAAACAATAAATGAAGCAAAATTGCGAGAAGGCAAGTTTGCTGGAGGTCAGCATGAATTTTGAGGACCAAAAAAAAAAAAAAAAAAAACTATTTATCGCTAAACACAATTTTGGTTGTTTATTTTTGCCTCGAACGCTTTTCAGGTTGGAACAGGTTAAAAACAACTCGAATGTCTCCGATTTCCGACCATCCCCGAATGCAGCAGTAGTTGACGAGCCCGGAAAGAAAAGTTACGTCAACCTTACTAACGTCACAGTAAGGCGGGACTTCCGGGTTAGACACAAGACAAAAACGTAGGCGTAAATATGTACTTTTAAACACGTTTTACCCTATTACGTGGACATGTTGTTTGGCTCATCATGGTCTTACCATGGTAACACATTACGCCACTATCAATGACGATTCACGTCGTGATGTAGTTAGAGGTTATAAACGTATCTGCTAGCTCACTTAGCCGAGCTCCAGTGGCGCAATCGGTTAGCGCGCGGTACTTATATGACAGTACACTGTAGAGCAATGCCGAGGTTGTGAGTTCGAGCCTCACCTGGAGCAGTATTTTGCATAGTACGAAATTCTTTTCCCGGGTATCTCTCGTCAACATATGTTATGATATTCTTTGTTTTCTTTAAATGAATGCGTCATTGTGATTGAATCAGCCGTGGCAAATAATACAGTCGAAGCGGCTTTGAAAATCATGCAGTACTAGTGTGTTGTTTTTGCTGCCAGCAGGGAGCAGCATTTGTCTAATTATGTAAAAAACAAAATACAGTATTTCTACAAGTCTAATGTAAATTAAAAAAAAAAAAAGTCTTACAACTCACTGATTTTCTTGCATGATTTTAAGAGAGTTACTAGAGCTAATCCAATGTGTTGCATCCTGTAATTATCAATGTTCAAAGTTGTTAATGTCAATAAGAGTATGTGGTAAAATAAATAAATAAATAAATAAAAAGAGAAAGTTGAACTTTTGCCAAAAATGTCATAAATAAACTGTATTGATTGGTTATTTTAAGAACCACATTAATTACTCATGTATACTGTAAAGCATAGTATTAATTTGATATTTCACATTTTCTATAAGTGAATCAGGTTCACGTGAAAGTTCACATTACCTTTAAGTACAGTACACCAATGCTTAAAGTTGATACCTATGTTTACATATATTCGATGTGGTTAAAACATGTTGAATTAAATGGGAAACCTGCATTCAACTTAAATGACGTTATTAAAAAAGAAAAGAAAAGCTTCATGTAATTCGATATGTTTGGTATGACTATTTATTTTTTTGTTTTGAGCAACACAGAAATCTATGCAAATGTGGTTATGAAACTTGTGTATTTACTATAGTCACATACGATGGTTTATATCCATGTGTTTATAATTTTTACATAGTAATATTCATTCTTATGCATTTGTGTATCGGTAAAATAAGACTATAGTTTACCTCTCTCATGATCTATTTGTGACCTTGTTCCAGCTGGGCATTGTCTGCTACTTTGCACTTTCATCAACAGGGGTCGCTGTTGTCCACAGTTTGCCTCACTCGTATTTACTGACGTACAGCAAACAGAACTGACTGCATGGACATGATTGGCTGTGGGTACTGTTTGAATGAAAACAGTTGGCCCAGCAACTGTACCTCAAATATCTATCCATGTGTGCTCTTATTTTTATGTCCATATATCTCATATACTGTAATCCAGGGGGATTTACAATGAAAAAACAATCTGCTTCTGACTATACAGACTATAAAATAAAATGGTAGGTTCTATACACTGTATGCAGTTCTTTTTAGTACAATTAAATCACACAGTAAGGAGACTTAACAGTTAAATGTAAATGCTGAGTACTTTGCAACTACATCAATAGTGGTTTATATATTTTTAAGAATTTATGTGGTCTTCCACTGCTGAATCTGAACGCCATGATATACGCATACAGCCTGTTACTATTATAATTAAATGTTATAATAATTATATATATTTTTTTTAACTGTCCTTTGAAAGGACTACGGTCAATAGGTTTGGTTAACATCCATCCATTGTATAATACAATCCCAGCTGACTTTGGGTGACAGGGTACAGCGTGGACTGGTTGCTAGCCAATCACAGCACCTGTAATGATCAATTTACAGATGTTAGTGAGACAGTGAGTCATATTTGGGATTTTATTAAGAACCACTGATCTAGAATGACTGTCCTGCTTGTTTTCGCTTTCTCCCTCCTCCAACACAGCTGACTCAAATGATCAGCAAGCTCTGTAGAAGCCTAATAACGATCATGTTCATTGAATCATGTGTGTTGGTGGAGGGAGAGATGGAAGACAGGCAGAACAGTGGCGATCGAGGAGCAAGGTTCTCTACGCCTGGGATACTTTGTCAATTTTTGAGGTACGTCCATGTATTATATACAATTTTAAGGGGAATTAAGTGCTGAATTTGAATATATCGATATCTCAATTTGGATTTTTTTGTCGCACATGAGTACCCATTTGCCAGCGCCGGACACATTTTGTTGTTCTAACAATGCAAATCTACACAATCATTCACAGATTGACCAATAATTCTAATTATAATACACTCGGAGCCTTATGATACATTTTAAAACTTATATCCAAACCTTCCTCCAACATGCCACAAACCACAGAGCATGTGTCCCAAGGTTTTATTAAACATCTGTCTGTGATTACCAATGCATTTGCTCACAGTGTAGCAAAATGACAGCTCCCAAGTCCCAGCTGTAAAGGTATAATCATCATTATTATTGTTTTGTCATTTTTTTCCCGCCTTCCATCGCTCCATCCAGCCAAGAGAAACTTCAGCGTTGCAGCATTTATCAAGTAGCCAAAAGGAAATGATGACATTCTGCTCGGCTGAACACCAACAGTGTGCGTGTGCGTGCGAATGCATGTGTCTATTTGCTGCGTCAACTTGACGTTAAGACGTTGACAGCAAGAATGACATACATATAACAGTTTTGACATTAGAAGGGGTATACATTAACTTGCTTCCTGCAAGGCCAGGTTGCTGCTTTCTTTCCCCTGCTTTTTTTTTTTTTTTAAATCCGGCGGGACCCGGGACCAAAGGGTCAAAACGACACTGTCTCAGTCAAACAGCAACATCTGGTTACCCTGTGTAGAACACTATTACACTAACACAAAAAAAACAACACAAAAATGACCCCTAAGGAGTAATGAATATGCCTTAAGAACTAAACATCATAATTTTAAAGTTATGATCCAGCGTTACTCTCATTGCTACTTGCAAATTATCTCTCCAACTTTATTCTCTTTGACACAGACTCACAAATATTTTATCTTCCACTCTATTTTTTCCAGTGGGGTTGAAGGCTTGCAGCACTTCACCTTTATGGTCTCTCTGGTGAAATATAGAACATGTTATAGGAATAGGTTACAGAGTTAATGTATAGTACACATGTACAGTATGTACACTTTCCAATCTTTCTATTCCAAATACAGCACCATTTTATAATTTTTAAATAGAGGAAAAATGTGTCTCTCTAAACTTTGGTCTGGATAACATCTCTAATGCGTGAATATTTTGGTACATTGGGAACCAAATGATTGATACTTATACTTTAGTCTTCATTGTTATCACAGCTGTTTCTTTCATGCAAAGACTGAAAGCAGCAGCAGTAACAGCAATAGTCAATCTAGAGAAATCCTGATATGGCTCCCTAAGATTCTACAGTATAAACCTGAAATGTGACCATTCCGACGAGTAATGACATGTCTCGCTGCATCATTATGCCATCGTGGGCTGATGAGGTGCTGTCAGGCGAAGGATGTGGGATCTGTAGATAATTGGTGGAGGTTACGGAAAGCTTGGTCTGATAAGGACAAGCATCCATCCAATGCTGAAAGGGATGGATTTCATAGCGCGAAACGGCCTGAAATTATAACCACCAGTTCTTCGCTTTTCAACAAACTAACGACGGAAGTGCTCACACACATTACATATACAGAGTGACTGAAAGTCACTGTAGCTTCAGTATTTTAGGTGTCTGAAGTGCACATTTAAAATATTGCCAACATTGAGATGTTGCAGTCAACTATGGACTCTTGAGCTCACAAGAAACAATGAAATTTGATGAAGAGCGATAGGCCTACTGTAGATACAGTCCACACAACAAAGCCCTTTATAACATGAACTGTTGTTTAGTATGCGAGAGAGACAGGAGAGCTCATCCACTTGGCACAGTGAGTAATAAGACTTCTCAGACTAAAAAATTGAAGTCCAAGGTTTGCTTCATTTATTGTAGATCACTCTTGGCCAACTCCAAAGGTTGTACAGTCTGTCGGGTGTTGCATTTTGCTCTTCATTTTAATACACTGTACAGTTAACGCCGTGGTCGGCCATTTTGCCACTTGCTGTCAACTGAAGATGACTTCACAGTTGCTCAGGGCTCGGGCAACGGCCAATCACAGCTCACCTGTGTTTTTATTTTTTTATTTTTTTATTTTTTAAGCTGAGCTGTGATTTTTAAGCTGAGCTGTGATTGGTTGTTACCTGAAAACTGTCATTTTCAAAGGACAGCAAGTAGCAAAATGGCCGTCACCTGAGATGGATAAAAACGGCTGGATTTTTTTTTAGAACATATTATTGTCAAGAATTTTATTTTTGGGTTGACTTCCCATTTAAGGCAAAACAAAAACAAAAAGATACATTGCTATTCTTCCAAGGTTGTTGTCGTGCACTACTCAGCTACACCCTGAGTCTGGAATTGACCCTCACAGGACCCTGGTCCACACAACCACATCCTCTTTAATGCGCCTGCTCCACCAAATCGATGTCACAAATAATGGAGGGAATTCTTCAGAGATTGTTTGATTTATGCATGTGCATGGCTCTCAGGAAGAGGAAAAGTGCGGGATCTTGATGGCAGGCAAGAATTCTTCCTCTGAGTCGAAGCCAAACGACATTCTTGGCTGTACTGACCTCAGCTCATCAGAGAGGCAGACAGAATGGAAGGCAGAAGACTTTTCATATGCTAATACCAAATGCGTGTTTGTCTTGGAATCGCAGTCTCTTTCAGAGTTACGTCTTTTCAGTTGAGCATCAAGAGTCTGTGCAAATATATTCACATGCACAGCATCCCAAATGTTGATCCTCGAAGCAGACAATACAACAATAAACACATAAGCCACCAGATATTTTAAGATGTAGCTCAAGTTATGAACCCCGGCCTTTAGTGTCTTTGAATTGGTAGTGAAATGTCCGTGATAGCTATCTTGCTTCTTTAAACTAGCACAAATAATTCAATTTTAGATTTTTTTTTTAAACAAATAATGAATGAACCCAACAGATCACTGAATTTAATTACATTTTATTTAATAATTTTAAGGTGTGTTTTGTGGGGGTTCTCATTGTCACCCACATCACCATTGCACATTAGAACATGCTGTAGGTAATTCAAAATGAGAGAATATTTGCATAAAAAAACTACACAACATTCATTTTTGCACACATCATCCAACATGCGTGTGCGTGTGTTTGCTCATTAGTTGTGTGTTGTGTGGATCTGTTGGCGTGCAGCCTATCGCTACCCGTGGGCACATGAAGGGCGGTGTGGTGGCTGAGGCCAGTGAGCCGCTGACATGGCTGCCCAGTTCAAAGAGATGGCGCTGTAGATGTAGGCACACAGCGAACAGACCGGCCTTTATATTCACCTTCCCGGAGCCTGGGAAAACTTTGCAGTTCCCCCCATCGTCGCCGGCTGTTACAGATGGGGAGGCAAGTGGACTTACAGGTGCTGCAGCGGTATCCAACAATTTAATCTGTTGAGAAAAAAAAATAATAATACAAGTATTCCATGTATTTCAATGAGGATAATGCATTGATGAATGACAAATGCGTTAGTGTTAGGTGTGAACATTAACTACAACTTTTCTTGTCCAGGTGCATCTTTTTGAACATGTTCGAACAGACATACTGTATTTGCAAATACGTCTGAATGTACTTGTAGGCTAAGGCCCTGTTTACATGGAAGCAAAGCCGATTTCGTTCCTCAAACAAATGTTGTACAGACAATGCTGGCTGATTCAAGTACAACATCATGCAAAACATTTTTCTGTAAAAGCATAAACAAGCTAAGGAGGTTGCACAAAACGAGGAAGACACGGCTATCTGCCGTTGTTGTTGACAGACTGGCAGTTTGTGCGCAGTAATGAGAGAAGTAGCTATCTTGCTATGGTGTCCACATTGGAACGTACGGGGCACATTTTTAAATCTTTCCATTCTGGAGCCCAGTTTCAAAAGTAATCAGTTTCAGGCTCCGAAACCCAGCCACTGTGTGGACAAACTGCCCAAACGGTAAGAAACTTGTGCGAATTCAATGAAACGGGCTTTCGTGTGAACAGTGCCTAAAAGCTAAACGTTGAAACAGTGGTAATCAATACAGCTGGTTGCATTCCTGGAATCCAATTGATGATCAGACTTTCCTTGGTGACGATTGGTGGGTCGAGTCAGGGACGAGGGACAACAATCAGGGAGGAGCAAAGCATCAGCACACACAGATTAACACACACAACACAGTGACAATACAATTTGATGGGCACAAAATATGAGATAGAAGAATATAGAGAATGGAGTCGTCTCCATACTGTAACTCTCTTCCATTGATATTATTCTTTTACTTTACGACCGTCCTACTCAACTTTGTGTACAAGATGATCAATCTATTCAGGCATGTGGCTGACTGTTGACGCTGTTATAATTGTGGCTCTGTCATTCGGTCCTGGTTCAAAAACAAGACAGCAACCCTCCCTGAGTCCAACATAAAGTACCCTTCAAAGCTGTTTTTCCTCTTACTATTTTTACGTTTTATGACACCTTCCAGCAGGCTGATTATGATAACACTCGTTGGATCTGAGTAAAGTGTAAATTGGCAAGGTGTCACTCGGCAGGTCCTTGCGGTTTTATTAATAGTGTTTTGGCTCTGCAGGCTCTGAATGTGACTATTGAGGTCCGGGAAGGAAGAAGGCTTAGTAAGCAAAGCATAAGAATCTTTATGTGTGTGACTGGATAAGTTAGACTGGTATGTTTCTCCAGTGCCTGACGTGAGCAACTCAGGGGGTGTCAGTTCATCTTGTGGTCAGGAAGAAGGAGGGAAGCTGACATCATTCCTTCCAGTGGAGAAGGTTGCCATTCAATCAATATTTTCATCTAGAAGAGCTGAAGTTCTTGAGCTACAACACAGATTTCTATGGAACTTGACAACAGTGCTTTACATTTGGACTACTGATGGCACAGCATCAGGAGCAACTGGGGGTTCAATATTTTGCTCAAGGATACTTTGACTTACTCACACTGGCCTGGGATCGAACCCACACCCTCAGGGTTGCGAGACAACCACTATACCAGTGATGCATGCTGCCCCAACTGGACGTATCGCTACCAAAATGTCGACAGTACAGTGGAAAATTGGAAAGTTTCTCCTTCAGCGGAAATGAGGGTGTGGTCAATTTAACACTCAAAGTAGTGCTATTCAGGTTACAGCCAACATCCATCCTCAAAACTCAAGGAAATTTGCTCTGACAGTGTAACATTTTATCCTAACAGTGTTAAAATACTGAACATTGAACATATTGAACACTGGAAATTTAATACTGACCGATTTGCTGTGAACCGTCAACATTTCTTGGCAATAATATGTTATATGTGACCTCACTAGTCTAAATATGATATTCTGATAATATTACATTTGTGGAATATGAGTCATGCAGCAAAATCCAGCTGTTTTTATCCATCAGGGGGCGGCCATTTTTCCACTTGCTGTCGAGTGACAATGTCATCACAGTTGCTCAGGTATCAGGTAACAACCAATCACAGCCCAACTTCAGAAAACAAGTGAGCTGTCATTGGTCATTGCCTGTTTCCTGAGCAACTGTGATGTCATCTTAACTCAACGGCATGTGACAAAATGGCCAACCCTGAGATGGATAAAAACTCCTGGATTTTGCTGCTTATCTCATATTCCACTAACGCAATATTAACCAAAAATAACACATTAAGACTAGTGGGTCTACATAGAACATATTATTGCCAAGATTTTTCAGTTTTTTATTTTTTGGTGATGGTGTTACTTCCCCTTTCAGTGCCATTTTAAAATGTCAAAAACATTGAAGTTGCTCTTTTACAATGGTGTTTAACTGCTCCGAATACATGTTTGCTTTTCACATCTCGACAAGACAAACTCAATGCTAACTAAAAAAAAATCCCAACCAGACAATTGTGTGAAGACTGAACAGTGAGCACTCAAACACTGGGTACATTCTGACTACTTTCTGTCTGCTTGCGTACGTGTGTCTGCACTCAGTGCCTTCGCTGGAGATTAGGTGTGGTATTAGAGGGATGTCACTTGCTGCATGCCCACTCTTCCCTCCCTCACATTCCACTGTCCCAAACATACACAATCACATCACAGCCTTATGTGACCCCCCTCGCTACACTGCCCTACTTCAACACATCACTCATCCCCCTTTGGCAATGCTTCCCTCCTTCCCTTGCAACCTCCCTTTACATTTGGACATCAGAGCAGGCAACCCCAATCCCTCTTTACCAGGCACCCAGACCTGCTAAATCAACAGACAGTCATGTCTATTGTCCCACAGCTTGATCTAGAGTGTGTGTGTTGGTTTGGCCTGGCTGGTAGGTCAGGATAAGGTTTGGACAGCACTGGATCCCCACTAATCCCACAAAAGTAGAGATAAAGCCGAGTCCAGGACCTCCGGCGCTTTGAGTACACCCTTCTTCACCTGCATACACACACTTGCATGGCGTTGTGATTATCATAATAGTTCAAATACATATTCCAACGTTAAACTGTTAGTTGTAATTAAATTGACCATTTCTCGGCGTTTGGTATTGCACTTACTTATACGCAAAGGTATATAAGAGAATATGATTGGAGGTGTTTTCCATCATCAAGCAGTCCGGTGGGGAAAAAACAAACAAACTGACATTTCTGCACACTTATTGGTCAAATTCAGCATACTAGTAGGGCAAGTAAATGTTACTAGAGAGGTAAAATTGCGCACATCTGTTTGCCATATGTACGACTAATGAAAATGCTAGATTTTAACTAATAGAAATTTTCAAATTCACTAATGATATTAGGGATGTTCAATACCACTTTTTTTTCAGACCGATACCAGTATGACTAGTATTACTCAAATGTTGAGTGTCACCAATACGATACCTAGTACTGATACCACTTTTGTACTTTTTGATATTAAAATATACAAAAACAACAACAAAAAAATGGCATATAATTTTAAACACAGACCTATATATCACAATATAACATTTTCCCTTAAAATTGCATGAAATTAATGACATTTTCCTCTTTGTCTAATTTCTAGTTCCATACCCTAGACCTACTGGTATCGGCGACCGTTGTGGGTACGATACCGATACTTAGGATCCGTACTCACTACCCACTACTCACTCAGTCATCACCAATTATAATAGCCCTTTTATATGTACCCACAAAACAAGCCTACATATACAGTAAAATGCAAAAATCTCACATTGTCATCATATTCTAATGCTACAAACAAACAAACAAAAAAACAACAGGCAATTCACATCACTCATAAATGGCCACCAACAAAAAAATGTCAGTCCTATCTTCAGTGTCACAAGTTCTAATTATACTCTACATATCTTGGTTTTTGAAAAAAAAAAAGTTCTTACTTCAACCTCTCTGCCAGCAAGCATTCATAATTGCTGAAGTTCTGTGAAATGTCTTGTACATTCAGCCTAAGCTTTGATGAAGCTCTGTGTCTTCTTGACCTTCACCTCCTTAAAACTCCGCTGCGACTATTTCAGAGGAAAGAATTAAGCCGTTGGGTGTGAATGTAATACACACCGCCCATGTGAATTGACTTTAAATGGGGGGGGGGGGGGGTTGAAAGTCAGAACATGGCAAAAGGTTTTGATTTATGGGGGTAGAACTACATTTGATATTCATTTCCGCAGCTGTGGCCAGCTAAAAAAAATAGACTCGTCCTGACAATGGTGCATGTGTAGACTGAGAGAGAGAGAGAGAGAGAGAGAGAGAGAGAGAGAGAGAGAGAGAGAGAGAGAGAGAGAGAGAGAGAGAGAGAGAGAGAGAGAGAGAGAGAGAGAGAGAGAGAGAGAGAGAGAGAGAGAGAGAGACTGCATGCGTCACTCCTATTTTAGGAATGTTTTGGGGCTCTTTCACTCAAATTCAGCACAGATGTTTCTGATTCGCTAAACACATATAATAAGTAATTATTGAAAACACCTTTCACTTGCCCAGGGTTGTGTAGTGCTTCATTCTGTGTAATCGAAGCTGCGGTTTCTCATACAGGCACAGGATCCAAGACTTTATTGAAAGCCAGCAAAACTGCCCTGCAGTCAGAGTTTCCTGATTCAAGATGAGAGAAAAGGGAGCTTAAAGAAATATTCCCCATCCCGCCTTGGTGAGAAGATGGAGTAAGAGAGGGGAGGTCTGGAGTTGGAGAGATGAAGAGGGAAAGATCAGCAGATTTCACAGACAGCCAGGTGGAACAAGATGAAAAGATTGATGGTTAGAGATAGAGGAATGATGAGGTTGCTCATTCTTGAGAGGTATACATAACTGGGACTGAAATATTCACAAGTTACTGTATGATATATATATATTAAACAAGAGTTTGCATGTTCTCCCCGTGCCCGCGTGGGTCTTCTCCGGGTACTCCGGTCTCCTCCCACATTCCAAAGACATGCATGGCAGGTTAATTGGGCACTCCGAATTGTCCCTAGGTGTGCGTGTGAGTGTGGATGGTTGTTCGTCTCTGTGTGCCCTGCGATGGGTTGGCAACCAGTCCAGGGTGTCCCCCGCCTACTGCCCAGAGCCAGCTGAGATAGGCGCCAGCACCCCCCGCGACCCTTGTGAGGAATAAGCGGTCAAGAAAATGGAAAATTGTATGGACATGTGTCTGTCTATATATGTGACCTGTGGCCCATTTTCAGCCCGGTGTGGCGCAGGGCTCAGACCAATTTAGTTCACGTTTTAATGAACAACATACACAATTTTACAGTTAATGTATCAATGTAAAATAGATGAGCATTCCCTCCAACAATATTCATATTGCATTTGATCAAAAATCTCATTTACAATTGAATGCTCTTACAAGTGTAAGGTCATGAGCACGATCAGTGTTTATTTGAACAAGTATGTGAACATAAAATGGCACAAAAAAGGGACCAATAAGCAAATTTATATGAAATGAGATCAGATATTTTACACTTAACAAAACATACTTATTAAAAGAAGTTAAACCAGCAATATTAAGGCAGCTAACACTGTACTTCTTATTAGTGCTCTTATTTTGAAACCTGTTCTCACGCACTACTGAGCTGACTGATGCTAACTTAAACACGGCAACGGTAATCATAGAAGGCTTTCCCAGCATGCTTTGTTGCCGTGACTAGTCCACTTGTTTTTTTTTGTTGTTTTTTTTTTACATGTTTTTTTTTTTTTTTTTTAAAGAGCTCAGAATTGTTCATTCGGTAGTCTTACCGATTCAACGTCTTATCATCATTGCTCTTTTTTTTTTTGTGTGTGTATGTGTGCGTTTGCGTGTGTGCGTTTGCGTGTGTGCGTTTGCGTGCAAATACGTATACATTCATACTCATTAATTCACGTAAAACCTTGTAAATATCCCATTACCCTTCGCCTTAACCAGGTACTTCAGAATCTTGCCAGAGTCGTGAGGTTCAAATGGTCAGGAGACCAGAGAAAAGGTCAGAAAAAAATAAAGAGAAAAGAAAGATAAATCAAAGTGAAATCCAGCACCGACCAAACACTTCCTGCCTTCCCCATGGTTACAAAATCAAAGTCTTACGCCAACCCCAGAAGCCTCTAAATTCCAACAAATTAGCGAGATCTCAAGAGACCAGAGGAAAAACTAAAGAGAGGAAGGAGGGAAGGATCGATAAGGCAGAGTGAGATCCATGGAAGCCAGTACATCCAATCCATCAAAGTGAAATCCAGCACCAACAAAACCCCTCCTGCGTGGTTACAAAACCAGAGTCTTATGCCAACCCCAGAAACCTCAAACTTCCAATAAATTGAGATCTCAAGTGACCAGAGGAAAAACTAAAGAGAGGAAGGAGGGAAGGATAGATAAAGCAAAGTGAGATCCACAGACACCAGCACCCACTGATTCAAGTCCACTTGTGATTGTGTTGTGCCTCTTTAATGTGCTATTTTTGCACAGACAAGGTTTAATATTGTTACAGTGTTATTTTTTCTCTTCATGGATGAAAGTTTTGCTACTTTTAGTATTGGTTGGTAACAAAGGCAGGCAGTCAATATTATATATAATATATTGGACTATGTAAGAAGCAATGGAATGACGAACCCAGGGTACGAAATAAATAGAGACCTCCAGCGGCCCACCGGGAATTGTCCCACCACTCCAGATGGCCCAGGCGGTCTAGGATGTATTTTGCATTTCGCTCACAGTAAGCTCCCTATGACATGAAACAAAGGAAAAACAGGAACTGCTGTAGAAAATGGATGGACGTGACTGTATAGCCAAAGTAATATGTAGCCAAAGTAATCAGTATTACAGTCGGGATGACAGAACTGGAAACAAAGTTCAGAGCAAAACAAAAGTACATGCCCAAGAACATTCACTGTCCATGTCCATTCAATGAAAGGTTGGAATATATACTGAAAGCACTTTAGTATATAGATTTGTCCAAGGATGGACAACAATTTACACGATGCATAAAAAAAATGGATAAATGAACTGTCAATGGTTCTTTTGAAGAACAAAATGCTGCTATTTGTGTCCTTTTGTACTATTCGACCCCTCTTCGGTTGTTAGCGTGTATTCAGCCTGCTTAACTTTGAAGTAATGCTGCCCATCTCAACACAATAGCAACTGTTCTCTATGGTGGTCATCACTTGAATTGTTTGTTGTGGTACAGCACAACATGGAGAATTGTTTTGCTGTTTCAAAGCATAAATCTGAATGACAAATCCCACGAGTCAAATGTCTTCAAAAGAAATTTATATGTGAAAATGAGGAGTTTGATGTGGCAATATGTGCTCTGAAACTCTGAATTGGTGATACTCTGCAATGCAAGTAATGGAGAGGAAAAAAAAAAAAAAAAGACTTGAAAGTCTCCCGCTACAACATTTCGACACGATTTCCCCTGGGGACAACTTTCAAAAGTGCATCAAAATGAGTCATCAACAGTCTTGTTGCCAAAATACAACACGTGAGTCATCGCATGCTCGTTGCACATTTTTAGTTATTGCTTTGTTTATGGTACAATAATGAGCACATAGAACAGATTAGTCCATACATGAAGTCAGTGGGATGAATTCTTCTTCTCTCTTTGCACTGTACTTTTGGTTTTCCCCAGTACAACTTTTACAAGTCACTGCTGAGCTATGTTTGCCCAAACTTACATTTCTACAAATTGGTGTCTGATTCTGTGGGGGTGTCTGTGTTCCTGTTCTCGATGTGGGTGTTTGTGTGCTTGTCGTGCTTTTTTTTTTTTTTCTCTCTTCGTGATAGGGAGTCAGGAAGAAAGAAAGAATGAGATGGGATGGGGGGATGACAAGCTGGATCTGATTATGGGTTGGAATGACTGGGAGGCTTTGCGGTGCGGTTCTTTCTCAATAGCACATTCCTGTGAGCAAGCCGAGGCAGGATCCAAAGCTCCAGACCAGCCCCTGCCAGAGGGATCGAGGAAAAAGAAACGGCCAGAACATAGAGCCTGGATGGAAGCATGAGAGCCTGAATAATGATTAATGAGTTTATATCCAGGAGACGTTTTCTATTCTATATCCAGTTCAGATGGCCACTAAATTTTCAGCAGTGAGTCGGGCGACATTTGCAAAGGATGCCGACTTCACAGAAGCTTGCCAATGTTGTTTTGTGTGTATGTGTGTGCCAGAGGGAAATGTCTGCTCGAATAAGCACTTTTAGAAAACTTCAAAGCAAACATGGTGAAGCGGCATTTAGCTGCTATGCTGTACAGAAATGTCAGCAAGAGTGAAAATGCTTTTAAATCCAGGTTAAAAATTTTAAAAGAATTTTTCACCATAGCTTTGATTAATTTGTTTAAAAAAATCTATTTCACAGTACAATCTTAGTCGTTTTAGAAACCTGCTTTTATTTCTTTACTTTTAAATGCTTTGAATGTTTTAAGCTCTTCTGTTAATGTGTTTAATGTTGTCAACGTATGTTCCATTTTTTCCTCTGCTTCTGAATGTTATTAGCTGTTGTGTTTTTAAATGCTTTTAGGTGCTGTGTCTGCTTGTGTGAAGCAATTGCCTTGTGTACAAAATGTGCTATATTGTAAATAAAACCGCCTTCCCTTGCCTTGCCTAGAAGTCAACTCTACTTTGTTGATGTTTCTTCATTCCACTCAGTCCTAGAATAAAAAAAAATAAAAAAAACACTAGCTCCGAAATAAATGCGACTCCCCCCCATCTTTGCCATAAAAAAAAGGAAAAAAAATACTCACTTTCCCATATAACAGACAGAAATATACCTTCACCTGTCTAAGTTCAGATAAAAAAAAAAAAAAAAATCCTAATAATAATGGAAGAAGAGATAAGCTGTTCCAGGGTCAAATTATCACCATCTAAATATGTTTATTGTCGTAGAAGGATTTATTTATTTCTTTTGTAATACTGTAAGAGTGAAAAAATACTTATGACCTGATTTATGAATATAAAAATAGCGGGCGCTAACTTGATTGTACATTCAAGCAAATAGATTGTGGGTGCTGTTGGCTACAAATGAAAAAGTGGTGGAGTGTTTTACAATTTAGGCAGCGTTGATGGTTTTCACCATGGAACATTTGGAAGAGCACTGCAGGCGCCAAACAAAGTTTGAAGTGAACTTGGAAGTGTTAATGGAAGACAAACAAACATATTACCGAGTTACAGAAAAGAAATCTATTGCTCCGATAATTTGGGGGAATCCCGCAACCACATAAGAGCCATGTTTTGTTTGATTTAACTTGCCCCGAGTGAGAATGCCAAATGGATGTCTTTGCCCAAACTGAGAAACGTTACATCTAAATATTGGGACAGCACACTCAAAAAACTGTCTTGGGAGACGCCACTACATATTGTCATCATGAAATGAAATGAAACAGACACAAGGAAATGGGGCAGAGCTGAATGGAATTTTGACAAAAGTGATGTGGCATGACTCCTTCTTGCAATTGGCTCCAAGTCAGCCCTTAAATCAATCAGAACCGCCAAAATTGCATTGCTGAAGACAACAGGTCGTGATTATTTTTGCTTCTGGTATTTCCAAAATGTTTACAACAGCGAATAGCAATTCTGCAGACAAAGTATTTAATAATGCAAAATAGCACACACACAAACATGCATACACACATACGCCGCCCGGGCATAGGTTGACCCAGAACTGACATACTGACACGAGTCAGTGAAAACCAGACGTCCTCATAAGGAAAGCTGATAAGGAGGCCTTCCTCCCTCAGCTTACTCATCTCAGTGCCAGGAAATTCGTGTGTGTCGGGAGCTGGGGGAAGACGATGAGGGTTTTCCAGGTCCTTGCACAGCCCTTTGTTCCTTCAGCTACTCCCGCCACCATTGCTGATGACTGTAAACACCTCAACTCCCTTACAAAAGAATCCCCCCACCTCGCCAATTTACCGGGAAGTCAGTGTGAAAGCGGCTTTTGATTTACTACACGAAGGAAATAACATTGACTTGTCTATGCACTGCTTCACCCTCCCCTCCACACTTATTCTTTGTTTAAAGGTTTGTTTACTATTCTCTGTATGGAAAATCCTTCAGGAATGTGGAGGAAGTGGGAGTTTCCTCCCGGAGCAAGTTTTAATAGGTTTGGGTGGAGGGGAACAAGAGAAGAGGGAGGATGGGGCAACTATTCCAATTTGCTTCAGGTGGCCACTGTTTGTGCATGCGCGTTTGTCGAAATGGCTTCAGGTTATGCAAGGCAGCAGCAATCATTCCTTGGGTTGCTTAATTAAAGAGTTTTTTTTTTTTTTTTTTTTTTAACCATAAGTACTCCTGAGTGCATGCCTGCAGACAAATTCTACAACTACTATTATTAAAAAAAAAAAGTGACGTGATTACTACCATACAAATATGCATATTATATTCAGAATAGTTCATATAATGCAAATGTATTGAGAATTTCGTACAAAATACGCAACAATTAACTTAAGACAATGTTTCTCTTTATTGTGCAAAATTGAATCTTAATTTTATCTTTTTTTTTTGCAGATTTATTTTTATTTTTTTCTATTTTAGACACTGGTGCTTTTTAGCATTCACCAATCATTCTCGTAGTTGATGACATTAAATGTCTCCCCGGAAATTCATTGTTCTGACCATTTTCAGCGGCTGCTTGATTTTTGGTATTTCTGCTTTCAGGTTTTCTCTTTTCTTGACCAGCAATTGAAGACCGATGCAGTGAAATCCTGGGAAAGCATCACCAGGATGTGATGACCATGGGCTGCAGACTTAACATAGCCTCATCATTGACTGCAAGGGAATTTCATCCAAGTAAAATAGATGGTTAATGTACTTTGCAAAACATTAATCGGGAGAATTTTTAATCCCTTAAGAGGAAATTCTATGTACTCTCTGTTTTATACTTTTGTTGCAAACCACACAGAGAGGCAGACCACACATATGCTGGCAGGCAAGGAAAAATGTTAGCTTGATTGGGTGAGCTGAGTTTTAGGGGTTTGATGCCTTTTGCACGATGATGGTAGTCAGATTAACATCTCTCCAATAACTAATAATTTTTTGATTGTAGTGGGACTCAATGTCTCTTCAGTGCGGCTTTCATACTAACTATGATCAGCAGTTGCGATCAGGCAAAAATATTTACATGGTTGTTTAATTTCACACTTGACTGGCACTCCAGAGACCACTATATCTATACAAAATGGACACCAAAACAGAGAATTAGGCTGACGAGCAACCTCATTAAATGAGACTATTTTTGTCGACAATTCCAGAAGAACATTAAGGGTTTTATTTACTGAAGATCTGCTTGTGTAAAAACCGGCGGAAACTTGATTGCACGTGAAAACAGATGTGAAAGCTGATCTACTAACCAGATGCAACCAAGATTATGTCTGCTGAACATGCTAATTTGTGTGGCCTTTAAGATACAAACTGCTCGGTCATCCCAGGACAACTCATTGCTTGCATGAAACCTGACTTGAACTCAACCTGTAAGGGGGAAAATAAAAACAAGGTCGTTATACTAATGTAGTTTGCTGACTCTTCTCTCGTGCTCGCTATTTGCCATCTTGGTCAAAGAGCGCAATATTTAAAAATCACATGCACGCGCACCAACGTACACAATCTGATATAGTGAATGCAATTTAGCGCCCATGATTTTCGATCTCAGTACATCAGGTGATGTCAAGAGTGCTCATCTCTCAAATTCGTCCACACAAAACTCATCCAAGCATACCTTTTTGGAGATTGCTTTGTGGCATTGGTAGCAGAAAACGGCCTTCCTCAAACTTCCCACAGTGTTGTCCATAAACAAAAAACAAATTCATGCCACTGTCTCACTGGTATCAGTAAAACACTGGTTACATTGTACACTTTCTGTCACATACTTGTCCTTTTCATTAACTGATATGAACCTGAGTAGCAGTCTTTACATTTAAACCTGATTACATGCACTCATTAACTGGGGAAAACATGATGACAGTATTGGTAAGTGCAATAATATCATCAACATTTTACCTTTCAGTTTCCAAATACTGGAGGTCACAACCTCTCCGTTTGTGGGTAATATTTTGTGGCTGTCCACACGCACGCAAACACGCACTCATACATACACAACATGACCCTTTGAAAAGAGGCTGAATCATCTGCGTTAATAAGGGGCCTGTATTTCCATGCCTCTCCAATTCTGACTGTCTGCCTTGACCACCGAAGCACCCAGGCTGCCCACAAAATGCCGGCAGAGGGATATGTGTGCTTGTCCAGCATAAAAAGAACATTTTGGACCACTTATCTCTGACATTTAAACACTGCCAGCATATGTATTCGGCGAGTATTGATACTACTAGGTATTAGGGATGTAAAGATAGGGGAAATATCATGATATCGTGATATTAAGACACAATATCGTCATCGTCATGTTCACAATATTTAAAAGGAACACATCTGTTAAAAAAAAAAGTCAGGTTGACTTCCATTTGTGCAGTTCTAGCACCCTCTAGTGGCTATTTTATTAGTGCAATTTAATTTACATTAGGGATGTTTTGGCCTTCTATGTTTAAAATCTATGCTAATTGTCAGATGAAGGGGAACCGAATTTGTTTGTGAAGCGATCAATGTGTGCTTGCATTAGCAAATAAGTGTGTCAATATTGTTATTTGAGATTGTAGGTGGTTTATATGCATTGCTGTTATGTACAAAAGCAAAATATCGTGTGTTTTTTAGTATGAGCTCTTTTTTTTTCCAATATTGTGATCTTTTTTAAATCGCCAACCCCCCCGCAATATCGTGATAATTATCGTATTGTGACCTTCATATCGTGATATCGTATCGGGATTTTTGGATATTGTTACATCCCTACTAGGTATCAATATCGGGTCGATACCTGGCCTTATTTTAAGGTAACAGGGATCACTATGGTGGTTTGGAGCTATTTTACCATCATAAGTATAAATTCAGAAATGGAAGAATAGAATATTGTCATTAATTTAATGTAATTTTAAGGGAAAATGCTATACTGGAATATATAAGTCTTTATTTCAAATTATATGTCAATGTTGTTTGGGTGGGGAAACTTTATGATACATGTACCAAAAATGTAGTGGTATCTATACTTGGTATCAGTGACTAATCTAGGTTACTTGTACTGATATCAGTCTGGAAAAAAAAAAAAAAAAAAAAAAAAGTTATCGAACATCCCTAACAGACTATTGCACAAAAACAATCATTCCCAATGTGTAGCTATTTCTGGAAAGGTCCATCCCAAGTCATTTTCTCCCCCTCCGTTAGCCATTGTGGGCATAAAAAAAATAAATAAATAAAAAAAATGTGGTATCCCATGCTGATCACTAAAGACATGCTAGTGGAACTTGGCTGCAGCAGTTTTGCTCCGTCCTACCAATTACAGGATGGAAAAATACTGACGTTATTGTGGGCGAATTGGAAATCTGAATGGCCAAAGAAACCGTCCCATTGCTAATATAGTTCAAGATGCATAAGCTAGCCCCTCTGTTTCCGATGGTCCTGATGACATGGAACCTAGGAGCCGAAATCTGATTGGAACATAATATTCACATACACACACCGAAAACAGTGCAACCAAGAGAAAAGCTATGACATGAGAAGAAGCTGTTGGGAATAAATAAATGACATTTCATATAGAGTTGAGGTTGAAAATGTAGTTGAATGCTTGCGATGGTTGACCACTGCTGTATGTTGTTGTAGTTGCATATTGTCTTGCAAAATATTAACCCCGCCCTCCTTAAACTTTTTGACCTTTTGACACTTTTCAGGCTTCAAGCAGAAAGATATAAAGGGTGATTTTTATGTTTATTTATTTATTTTTTGTGTGGAAAGCTTGTTAAATGGAATTAAATTTATATGACATTTTATTATTATTATTATTTTTACAAGTGGGGCGTACATTATTAACCTGATTTTCTCTCAGTGTAGCCGCCAGAAGTTCCCTGATGATTTCTGAATGACTATTATTTTCTTTCACAAGGCACTATAAATGAAATACATATTATTGATTAAGTGGTGCCTAAATATTAAAACAACCACAATATTATTCTTTTTTTTTTTTTTTTACAGTGTAACAGCTGAACATATCCTGTATTATTTTTGTAAATATGAACTCTGACCAGGTACAACTCTTATTCATCATTTTTGCTCACTGTTGTCTTTTATAGTCAACATTCATTCTTATAGAAGTTCTCACAAGTGTTATGTTTGTACACGCCAAGGGTGTGTGTGGGAAAGTCTAATAAAAATGCCTGATTGACATGTGTGCATGTCGGTCTATCTTTGCAGGTGATGATCTGATCTCTGGCGTGTTTATGTGTGAATGGTCTTGAGGAATTCCAACTCCCCCATCCACCAATCTGTTCATCTCTCAGCACTCTTGTAGCAGGAGATGAAAGTCTCGACCGGGTGATCACAGGACTGGTTTTTCAGTTTTTTTGGAACCGGGCCTATCATACTGGTATGCAGCTTGTCTATCAACGCTCAGTGCACTCGGATTGTTTTTGAATATTGTTTAGACAGCGAGATTCCACTGCTGCTGCTGCACAACTCACCGAAACTTGGCAAGTTATCTAGTTGGAGGGATTTTGCAAAATGTGGTTAACTGATGTGATTTTCACCTCGTTTTCTAACAAATAATACAATTATGCCATTTTAACAAGCATTGTACATATTCAAATTAAGTGAATCCAAAGGTTTTTTTTTTGTTTTTTTTGCCAGTGTACAAAATATACATAAACAATTTTACTTAATAGATTGTAAATTGGTGACAAATACGTACACCAAGAAAAATAATGGAGACATGGCTATGATTATGTACATTCACTTTTGGAGTTTTATCTCTACCTTAGAATGAATGAATGAACGAATGGTTTGATTTTTGCTTCATACATATCACAGAAAAAAAACACAATTTCATACAAATCAATTAACCAAATGAATGAATGAATGGTTTGTTTTTGCTCCAAATATCACAGAAAAAAACATTGTCTCACAAAAACCAATTAACTGAATGAATGAATGAATGAATGGTTTGTTTTTGCTCCACACATCACAGAAAAAAACAAACATCGTTTCACAAAATCCAATTAACTGAACGAACGATCGAATGAATGAATGAATGAATGAATGAATGAATGAATGAATGAATGAATGAATGAATGGTCTGTTTTTGATCCACACATCACAGAAAAAAACAAACATCGTTTCACAAAAACAAATTAACTGAATGAATGAATGAATGAATGAATGAATGAATGAATGAATGAATGAATGAATGATTGAATGAATGAATGGTTTGTTTTTGCTCCATCGATATCACAGACAAAAAACACACACATCCTTTCGAACAAATCAAGTGAAAAAAAAAAAAAGAATAGTTTTAGTACTATGATTATCATTATGTATTATTATTTTTATGCTGTGTATCAAAATCATTCCTGCACAAAAGAGAAGAATGGCCAAATGGAATTAATACATTTAATAATAAACTGTAGATATAAAAATATATGTGATATTAATAGTCTGGAATAAAAAAATGGCACCCCCTCCATTCATAACTTCTTACGTCATTCTCTGATGTGAGAAAAGGTCAGCAACACAACACAAGTAAGGAGTTCTAGTACTTTTTGCACTCTCTTCAGTGACATTGAAGTTTGCCTTTAGGTCTGTGAAACCAATTCACAATTGTTATTGCTTTTTAACTGATAGGTTGACATGCCAACAGTGGAATTGACTTGGAGTAACCCCAGGCTGGCTGATCATGTGCCGTCTTGTTTTTGACTACGGAAGCATTTTTTAAATTTAGAAACACAGCAGGAACATTTCTCTCACTCAATTGATTGGGATTGTCATCATAATTCCTTTTACAGGCAAACTGTTAACATTTTATCTTCCATGAAGGGAGAAGGGATGTTCTGAAAGCTCATGATGAAGCATTAAATTGGGCCTCTTGTAACAAGGACTTTTAAGATTGAAAGCTTTCCATAACGTTCTCATTTATATGTTTCACCAGACCATGATCGACTGTCCTTTTATCGACTCTTTTAAACATTTTTTTTGTTTCACTTCCAGGTCTTTTTTTCAGTACAATTTGGCTGCACAAATATTCAAGGCTAGCATGTGAACATAAATTCAGAATGTGTGTACATTAAACAGCTTTAGATAACCACAGCAAAATTTCCACAGCCAATGGGGTTTTCTTTTCAAGCTCCAACCCAAACGCTGAATGAAGGATGTCTCGGAAAAAGGCCTGATTTGGATTGAGGTTGTCATGCTTAATAAATATCAAGTTGCCTGCGGAGGTGATTCAGTTCACGGACGCATACAAGAAGGCTGCCTCGGTGTTTGTGGTCGATGCTGGAGATAACAACTGACAGGGTTAGGTGTGTTTTGCATCAATAGCATTAATAGGCTGTCTCATATGCACATGTTGGCTGAGCAGACCATACATGACATAGTTGATGGAGGTGTATATATAGCACAGATCATATATAGGGATAAAAATTGAGTTCAAGAGACGAGGAATAAAAAAACAAAACAAAAACAACTACCTATCGTGTGTGAGGAAAATTTGCTATCCTGTTTCATCAACCTAATGTTCACAAAATTGTCCCTCCAGTGTTTAAGCACAGCGTTTACCCTTATCAGATGAGCCTGTAATCTGATTTTGGAGGAGAGGAGTCCTGAGAGATACAGGGATGGGTGGTGGGGCATCCAAGGACAACCTACCTTAAAATCAGACATTACAAATACAAAATCTGTATGTAAAAACAATCAAAACAGAAAATCAAGTCACATTATAAAGGTATAGTGTGCAGTCAGGTGCATAAATAACCATTTCGTGCCTCTAGTTTGATGTATAATAAACTACAGCGCCCGTGAGGAAACACTAAATCTAAGACAGTGGACATGGCTTAGCAGGTGTCAATCATTTGTCACACAGTCATGGGCACACTCATTGCAGGCACACCTGACTACCTAAGAAAAGCACCATATTAGCGATAAAGTGTGACTGTAACAGAGAGGGCTCTATTTTCATGACTAGCACAAATTCAGCGCTACGCTTGGTGTGATTGCGTGGAGGCATGTTAGACCAGGTGTTGGTAATTTCACAGATGCACATAAGTCGGCATATTAGAAGTCCATTCTGCCGTTGTGGGGGTGAACAAAGCCAATTCCTTTCGCTGCCAATCAAAAGGGCTCCTCTCATTTCCTTTAAATGCGACACACTCACAACTTCAAGCAGACATCTTTGTGCACAAAAGGAAGCAGCCATCATGTTTGAGTCTGATGGCAACAACAAACATTCAAACATAGCTGCTTCATTTGCAAAACACCACAACAGAGAAGAGGAAGGGCTCCTCGTTCTCTGACAGAAAAAAAAACGTGGATGAACTTCGCTAGTAGTGAGTCAGGTGACCAGTGATTGCGCTAAACGTTGACTAATGCTAAATACTATTTCTATCTCGGTTCAGTTCAACAGCAGTAAACAAGTACGAACAGTTAGCAGACGGCAACTTCCTCACTCCCATTCTCCAAGCCTGCTCTTTTATGGCTCGTTTTGGAAGCTGACTGTGTTGTACAGCTCCTGCTGCCCGCAGACCGCAATGATTATTTTGTGCTACATTATTTTTCCACGTTAGCTGCACAGGACGCTGTGCGTGTGGGTGTGTGATGCCGGCCAATAGGATAATTTAAAAAATATAATGACGATAATAATGTGTTCAATGAATTGAATTTTGCAATGATTCAGAGGGTTTGATGCTAATTGCTCACTGATGTCATGATTTCCAGCATGTCCACATGCACCGTCTACGAAAAGAGAGCCACTAATTTTACCAGCTTGAAGTAAACATTTTTCTTTGCTTTATAGAAGCATTTATTTTCACCTAACCCCTTCTTAACTCATTCACTCCCAACAACGTATTTATACGTTTTTTTTTGTTTTTTTTAGGTTTTTGTTTGCTAGAGTTTTTGTATGAAGGCTTTTATGCAGTTTCTGATCTGAAGTGGTTGCTTAAAACGATGGTAGTTATTACAAACCCCCCCCCAAAAAACAAAAACAAAAAACGGCCAGCAGGTGGCAGCAAAGTATAAGAGATCAACCAGGTCCATGTTGCAACAAGCTTTTTTCCCAGTATTTTCAACAGGTTTGTGAATAATGATGAAACTTAGCTAATTCTAATATACCATACTTTTTTTTTTTTTTTTTTTTTTCCTGATGAAATAAGAGACACATTTTTCTTTTGGTAGGTTCCATGTTTTTATAGCAATAGAACATGAAAATGGCTGGGAGTGAATGAGTTAATATGAATTCGGGCAATCCACGTGAGCAATTTCATGATAATATATATTTTTAATTATTATGACTTATGAATTCAAGTTAAATTTGCTGCTAAAAATATACACATTTATCTCAATTAGATGCAGGACTAAGTATGCATATAAATTATATAGTGAAGTGATTCTGAGGGAAAGCTTAACATTTAGTCCATGCACCCCTTCCCTAAATAATATAAGCATAATAAAACATAAAAAAAAAAAAAAAAAGTTCTAGAGCTACTAATTAGTTGACCTGGATTGACTGCCGCCAGGCCTGCATTGACAGACTATACCCAATCTCTCCGCTTACACACTGTCGCGTTGGCAGATCTCCAAAATACATATCAGATTTTATCCACATTTGGAAGAGACCTGATTCTTATCTGAGCATATCCGAGCTTGGCCCCATGGGATCAGAAACATTTGGGAAGCGTGTTATAAAACAACATTCAATGGAGCAATCTGACCGAAGCAACTCAATCTGCGCTATTACCGATGTTGTTTAAAATAACATATAGAATGCATTGGTTGAGGTCATATTATATACATATACTGTATTGGATAGATTTTGGATAGATATTTTCGAGGATGTGTAAAGACTAATAGGACTTGAACCAATTACAGTCAGGATTGCATCTGCCAAACATGTGTATGCAAAAAAGTTGAATTTAGCACTCACAATGTAAAATGTATCAAACCGCGTTGCAATGTCTGAGTTTGTCTTCAAAGAGACCAGACAGTGAGAATTTTGTTGCCGAAAAATGTTCTTTTTTTTTTTTTATTATTAAAATAGAAGCCATTCATTGAGACGATGATGACAACTAAATTGACTAACAATTTTGTCAATGACAAAAAAAACGAAAACATTGATGAAAAAAAATCACAAAATCAAAAATAATAATAAGAAAAATAAAGAAGAAGAACAAAGGAAGAAGGGATGAAATGCGAATGAGAGAAAAAAACTGCTCAAAAACTGTTCAACATGTCTCCATTCATTGTGCAGTTGTAAGATTAATCCCCGGCAATTATGCACTTTTTTTTATTTATTTATTTTTTTTTTTTTTTTTTTTTTACATTTTAGTGAAAGCTAAGTTTTAAGACGGCATATTGTTGTCAGTTCAACATGCTTCATTAAAACAAAGTTAAATGTGTCTTGCGTGTTAAACTATCGTTACAAATATGTGTTATAATTTCAGTATAAAAGTTGAAACATCGACTAAATTGTCAATTTATTTGACTACAATTGCTCTTTATTTCTTCAACTAATATTTTATTAAAACATAACTAAATTATCCATCCATCTATTTTCTTGACCGCTTATTCCTCACGAGGGTCGCGGAGGGTGCTGGAGCCTATCCCAGCTGGCTCTCGGGGGCGGAGTACACCCTGGACTGGTTGCCAGCCAAATGCAGATTACTAAATTATGACTAAAATTAATTCATATTTGTCAAAAGACTATAACTAAAATGTAATTTTCTTGTCAAAATTAACACTGAAATAGACAGGTTCAAATGACACCACCTTGTATAACTCACAAATTATGAGGTGGAGGGGACAACAGATGTTTAATTTCCACTGGTGTGAATTTTTTTGAAATGCCAGAAACAAACTTATTGCATCATATTTTCTATCCAGCAATGCAATTTGTAGCTTCTGAATGACCCAGTAGCTGACTTGGAGCCACTCACTTGCTGGCTTCACTATATTGATCAGAATACTATAACAATGCCTAGTCTGTAATTCAGCAATATGTTTGTTTATAAATATGAAATTGTGGTCAGATATTCCCTTTACAACGGAATATGCGAGATCTGAAGTGGTTATTCCTTCTCATTGCATGCATTTCATATGAAGTTGTTTGTAGATGAGAGAGAAGAACATGATTAAAGTCTGCACTGACCAGTATGAGGGCGCCGAGATGTTGAAATTGTAATCTCGCGATAACAGCGTGCATGACGTCACTCGTGTTGGTCGCAGCAGCTGATGGAATGTAAACAAACAAATGCTGTTTTATAACAGCTGCCAGTTTTTCTGTTTTCTTGGTGAGCAACCTCATATTTTCCATAATTTTTTATTTTATTTATTTATTAAATAAATACATATTCTAATATACTGTGATTGGCTGGCAACCAGTCCAGGGTGTCCTGAATGGATGGATGGATATACTAATATATAATACATAAATTACAATAAATACATTTTATTTATTTTTCTAATCGGGCAGAAAGGGCTCTTTATTTATCCAATGCAAAAGGGCTTGAGCCCCACTACTGGTCTATTGATGCACATGGCTGATTGTATGCATACAACACTGAACTCAAACAAAAGAACTTCATTACAAGTTCAACAATGACATATTGCCTTATCTCCACATGAGTGACTCCTGAGGGATTTCAAAGTAAGAATGTTTCTGTAATTATAAAGACTTTAAAAAGGGTGCCGATAACATAGTATGCAAAAGGTCAACATACCGTGCACTTGATCACACCTGCCTTTGTCTTTGCTATCTCAACTGTGAACTGTTGTGTGTGAGTGTGACGGCTACCAGTCAAGTTTTCTCTCACCCGGTGTCGGCTCCCACATGTGCCCCTCAATGCAGTGTTGATGTCAGGGGAAGTTTAATGTGGATTTGTGTGCTTGCTTCATTGTTTTTCCACAAGTGCCATGTCTACAATGGCAAGAAAGACAACTTGCTGTGGTAGACTGGCGAGGAGGAAGCTAAAGATTATCGGGCCACTCAAGACAAAGAAAAAATGTTTTACTTTCAGCTGGTCATATCATAACAATCAATCAATCAATTTTATATAGCACCTTTCAAACATTAAAATGCAACTCAAGGTGTACACATATAAAAAAACAAAAACAAAAAAAAACATGGCAGGGCAGGGCACAGAGAAACCCTGTGAGGAAAAGGCACCCAGGAAATACTGGAGCTAAAAAGTAAAAGACAGATCATTACAAGAATAAGACAAATATACATTCGATCACAATGATGTTCTCCAACTTGATGTATTCTGACATCTCAAATTCGTCTCAGACTTTCTGATGCAAAAAAAGTATTGTGTAGATTCATAGCTACAACTCTTTCATGTTAAAAATTTATGACCTTCTCTAAAAACAAATTCATGCATAGACCTTACATAATAAAACTTGAAACTAGCTTCTGATTTCATTCTGTAATCACTGACCGGAAAATTAGTTTAGCTCAACTGTAAATGTACAAAAGCTAAATGTCGCTAAATGACACAAAAATGCAATGAATCGTCCCCAAAATTCAAATGCACATCTGTAACTTCATCCTTTGAAAATATCAAAACAATTGCCACGGTATTTTGGATTTTGTTGCCATTAAGCCTTTCTCTCACTAAACAGTACGCGCATATTTTTACATACCCCATAAATACCCTTTCAAGCACAACTGTACATCATGAGGTAGCTTGATCAACAAATATGCTAAAAATAGAATCCGATCCAACTATTTTCTACACCGCTTCCCCTAATTAGACTCACGGGTGAGTCGGAGCCAATCCGATCTGACTTTGGACCCGAGGCAGGTTACACCCTGAACTGGATGCCAGCCAATTTTGGGGCACAAGCAACCATTCACCTCACATTGACACCTATGGGCAATTAAGTAGTCTTCAATGAACCAAGCTTGCATGTTTTTGGAATATGCGAGGAAGCCAGAGTACCTTGAACTTGCATACGGGAATGCCCGAGCTGAGAACCCAACAGAGAAAATTTTGACTGTAGGTCAAACCACTCTTCACTCAAAATAAATCACATTATTTAAAAAAAAAGAAAAAAAAAAAAAGAAAGAAAGGTAAATCACGGCAGTGCATGCTATAATTGGTCGGTTAGTCATTCTCTTTCTGCCAACCACATGTCTGATCATGCCTGTGATTATCCGTTGATAACCAGCAACCTTTCTTGAGAAAGCGTGACTTGAAGGTGTGTTCAATCAATGTTGATCTTGTCTTTACGAGCTGACTCAAATATCACATCTCAACAAGAGAAAATATAAATCACGCATGCACTGTCCTTTGTGGACTTGGATCAGCTTTACACATGCTTACACACACGTAGCATTCTGATTCATGGCTACATATTAAAATACTTCCTTAGTCAGTGTAAGATGTTGTCAGCATTTCCCAACAAGTCTAATGACACAATCCTCTGAAACATCCTTTTATATGGCCTAAAGCAAATCCACTAATAAACTATTCTTATTGCACAAGAAGAGCCGCAGTCGAGTTTTTGTAGTCCATTTGTGATGAAAATCTACTTGTTTTCTTTCACCCACAGCATCGCTCCACTATAATACTTCAACATAGATCATGTACTGTAACTCTGTAACTGTAATGAAGCAAAACTTTGCATAACGGTAATGTGTATAAATGAGAAGAAGTAAATAGTGATAAGGATATAGTATGTACAGTAGGTGTAGGGTGTTAAACCGTGAGGGAGTTTTTAGAGAATCCATATCTAAAATTGTGTGAGCAACTGTGATGTCATCTTAAGGCGACAGCATATGGCATAATGACAGCCCCCTGAGATGGATTTTAAAAAAAAATGGCTGGATTTTGCTGCATAACTCATTTTACACAAATGTAACATTAATCAGAATGTCATGTTTAGACTAGTGAGGTCACACATAACATTTTTGTCAAGAAATGTTTAAGGTTGACTTCCCCTTTAATTGAAGTAATGTGGCGTCTGTCCTTAGACTGCAGTTGACAAACTTGTTAGAAGTGCCAGTATAAATGACCCTGCTATTATTTTTTATTTTAGTTGATGAGTTTATTTTGAAGTAAACAGGAAATGGTGTCATAAATCGATAGGAAATTACGTAAGTAACTGACATACCGCCATTAGTTGCGTCACCTTCCAAGGTCTTTTTTTTTTTTTTTTAGTACTGTAAGACATACAAACATGGCAACAATCAAACAGTTTCAATATAAATCAACAACTGCCAAGAGAACAGCAGTTTACAAAGAAAAATTACAAAGAATCAAACAGAATGCACATACAATTGTAAATTACAAACACAAAAGACGTATGTGCGCCAGAAAGACAGAGAGAAGAAAAACAACAACTAAAGTTAAGAATTCACCGACCGATTCATTAGCACCTGGTTGAGAAGGGAACGAAGTTCGTATTAGTCAAGTTTATTGTTTAATTAACAATCGCTACATTTGACGATGTTTGTGTGATTTGTTGCATGGTGGAACACGATCGTTTTCATCCACTAGAGTGTGTTAACGCACAATGGTAAATAGCTAGCAACGTTTTGTTTACTGAGAATTTGTATTTCTGTATGGTTTATTTTTGTTTTAAGGAAATGACAAAGGCTAATGGCAAGGTTAAAATTCTGTCAATTGTAGTCAAAAAAGATACTGTAAAGGCTGCAAATCAATACTTTAAGGCAATTCATTTAAAGTATATGGCTTAAATAAGGTCAAATGGATGTACACAACATACCGTTTGAGTTATTTTGTTTATTTTGTATTGTAGCTCTTACAAAAGGAAGGCCAATAAAAAGTTGTCAACCATCTGTTGGAGAGACCACCTTTATTTCAACGCAGGATGCTACAGCCAGTGTGTTTTTAGATTTAAACACCTTCACACTATTTCTACTCTCTACGCAACAGTACGATTCCGTGACAATGTGCGCAAGTGTGTTTGCCGCAAATGGATGGCTTGAGCCCCAGACAGAAAAAAAAAGCATCAGGATGACATCAAAGGAAAAAGTGTACTCATAATAATGTTGGTTTCCATGGCTACGGGTTTCTGTTTCGACCTTCTCCCCAGAGTTAGCGCTTCACCTCCAATCTGGCATCATCATCATCATCATCATCAACACTGTATCAAAATGGAAGTTGATTTCATTTTGTTTGTCTTGACCTCCATACTGCCTGCAAACTATACTTCTCAAACTAGTTTCCTTATCTTTGTTTTTGTTGTTCTTTAACTTCTTTCCATTCACCCATTTGACTCTTCATTCCTGTCTGTTTCTCTCGCTTCCCACTTTGATGACTGTTTTTCTTGGCACTCTGGTGGGTTTATTTCCAGTGACAAAGCAAATTTTCCCCCCATTTTCCCCCCTTTCTTTTCTTCATGAGTTATTCCTGGCCAACCGCTCTGTGTCCACAGGTGTTTCTCTCTGAATAACTTGCTCACATTTTTATTCCATTTCGCTCTCACTACATCACACCATCTGAACATATTCATTTCCTCCTCCCTTGTGTGTAGAAGCGTTTTCTTAGACACATCCTTTTGATTACCATTTTGTGAGTGAGCATGCAGTCAAGACGTGTGTGCTTGTGCGTATCCCTCCAGAATCTCCTGATTTCGGAAAGCCTGGCACGGTTTCTAGTGTTCCATGGTGAGCGAGGCAAGTGTTATGTAATTAGACCTAGTTTTATCGATGCTGCAGATGTGTGTTTGAGCCGTGCGTACGTGTATGGGTGGGTGGGTGTTATGGTAAGCTATCCATCTCCAGGGCATCTGCTCTCCATTATGGCTTAATGGATGTCAGATAAGAACATGACAAACAGATTTGGAGAGACTGCGAGTCGCCTCAGCACACCCACTGGGGGAGCTAGAGACTCACTGCAGAAAGGATCCATTTGCTTTCCCATCAAGGACACAAAAAGTCAGAGTTAAATTATTTTTGCTGATAATTTGAGGTGTTTCAGTTTGTATGCCTGATTGGTTGGATTTGTCCTGAACAATACAATGAGTTCCAGATGATAGTCATATCACTAAAAAGTTTGCTTTGTTGAATTCATTCGCACTTTTTGGAATAGTCTGAACTCTACGTAACCTGTTGGTGCCAGGCGATATCTGCTTTGTATTTTAATCTTTCATGTTAGCTACATTTATACATGATCCTTTCTTCTGGCCTCTTGCACCTTTCCAGGACCACCTTGCATTTTCCCCAAATGTTTCTTTTTAAAGATCTTGTTTATTCTACTTGTATCATTTGGGTTAGCATTGTTGTTAGCATTGTACCATGCCACAAAATGTTTATATACAGAATATCTTCTGTACCAGATCATACACATGTAACATGTTCAAGAAGATCACACAAATTAGAAGTATGCTAAGTGGTGACTATCTAGTAGGGTTTGCAGTCATCTAAATTATGGATGCTAAAAAATATTGGAACCTGTCAGGAAATGGAGTTAATAACAATTGAATCGGCAGTGAAACCTGGCAACAACATATTCCTCACAATTAAACAACAACATAAACTCACTCTTCATGTGGTTCTTCATGGATCCCGAATAAGTTGTCCTGTCTTGTTATGTATATGCAGCATACATTTCTTGTTATGACTGTGTTTGTGTTGTTAAGATTATGATGATGATGACATTGTCAGTTGCTATGCCGTTGCCCTCCTTTGTGATATTTGTAGTTGTTATAGTTCTTGTGATTATGTCAGTTGCTTTGCAGTTGATATGTTCCTGTAATTGTCCTTATGTCTCGTATTTAAGGCTTTAGGTTTGTGACTCTAATTTTGACATATTAGCCTTTTTTTTTCTGTCATACAGAATTGTGCATTGCCCTAGCAAGAGTTACTGAATGACACTTTTGACAAATGGCTTTCGAGTCTGCTGCTCCCCGTCTGGGAATACTCTCACATATCACCTCAGAGCTCCACAGACGGTAGAAGCTTTTCAAAAAAGGACTCAAAACTTGACTGTTTCTGACTGGGTGCTGATTGCTTTTATTGTTGCCTGTACTGTGCACTTTGAGATTTATTTTATAAATGTAAAGTGCATTACAAATAAAATCTGTTACAGTATTATAATCTATTACTTTTGTCAGAATGTCAAGGTCCCATAGCCAAGGTTTCTCTCAGCACGTTGAAGTTTCCCATCCACAAACCTCAATGCAAGATTTCTGCCATGCAAGGTTGGTCTAAGTGTTCCGCTTCCAGCCCGCTCAACTTTGCAATTTTTCATATAAAGACTTCCACACCTTATGTGACATTTCTATTGGTATTTTGTGCTACTGTCCTGTCTTCATTCCCTTTATCGTATTTTGGCCTCACATTGCAGTTAGACTATTCTCCCAATGTAAATAAATCAAAGTATAATCAATGCGAATCTGTGCACATCCATGCAAACCTGAATGTATACTGAACCTACATGAGATAATGTTTGCCAGATGTGCAGAAAAGCCACTCGCACTATTCATCCCTCAGAGTCCAGTTATGTTAATAGTGATTGCAACACTTGTGACAGGCCCGGACATGAAGATGTCATGGCAGTTATCTGTGTGCATTCATGACTCAGAGGTTGGCAAATGCGTAAGGTGGGGAGACACGACACCTAATACTCAAGTACAGACAACAACCTGTTTGGATGACAGCTAGAAACACGGGTAATAATCTGTCACTTTGTTGTCAAAACACTCAAACTTGATTTTACTGCTACTACTAACTCGCCCTGTTTAATGTACTAATGACAGACATATAGGCCTATCTATGCCGAAACATGCTAGTTATTTTAGCTTTACTAAAACGTACATGACTGAAAAATGTATCCTTTAATCTGTACTTCCTTTCAGCCGTCCAGCCCAGAACACTGTAAAATAAAATAAAATAAAATAAAATAAAATAAAATAAAATAAAATAAAATAAAATAAAATAAAATAAAATTGGGCCATTAAACACATTACATTAAATCATCAAATTTAGCAACAATATTCAAATTGTCAATAACCTATAAATATATTGTGCCAACATAACAGTATGAGCGCAGATGACTGTTCCACCGAGAATTAGCATCAATAACAGACTGATCTGGTATGTTGTTCTTCCTTTGTTCAGATTAAGATGTCTCAATATCCTTTTTGTTTGTGTTTTTTAACTTGTAGGACGATAGTGTTCATAAAAATATTGATTTACTCATCAAGGGCCATACAATATTCTATACATAACAAATGTAACTTTCAGGCACTATATGTGTGGTGCATTAATATGGCTTTCTGGCTACAAGATCCAGGCGTGTACTTTTAAACTTAAAATTACATTAAGTCAAGTTCATGTATTGTAACTTTTTGTTTGAACTCACCTCAAAGAGTTATTCACCTTTGAACAAATGAGCATACTTTAACAATTGATAACATAATGGCTTTTTTTTTTTTTTTTACAGTGAAATAGATGTCCATTCAGGAAACTCCCAAATTTCCCGATGGCCACCATGCGCCTGGTTCTCATTAGCATAACGTACTTCTGCAACCAGAAAACCCTAAAAAAAAAAATGCTGAACAGTGAGATGATATAAAGTTGGATTTTGTTCATCCTTTTCAATCAAAAATCACATGCATATAACTCTGAAACAAAGTATACTGCAAAGGCAAAACGTTTATTTTTCTTTTTTTTTTAATAACAAACACTGAACTGACAAGAGCTGGCTGCCTTTGAGTCTGCCTGTCGGTCTTATTCTTTAGTGGTCAGTGTTCTGTACATCTTGTTGATGGAGGTTGGAGCTGTGTGGACCTAAGGTAACACATGATGAGGTAAACATTTTGGAGTCTTTCGATAGAACTACAGTCATTTATGGAGGCCTTTATGGGCTTGCCAAAAGACTGGCTTCGTTAATAAATGAAGGCTTGTTGAGGCCTGTTTTAAAGCAAACAGAGAGAACTTTACAGGGAGGGCTGCACACACAAGTGCTTGTGTGCTCAAATCATTGCACATACATACAGTAGAGTACATACGTCATCTTTTTTGCTATCGTGATATAAAACCTGCTGCAACATTTCACTTGTCTTCCACTGATAGGCACGTTGGTACATCCAACAACCGATTAGTGGAAAGTCCATTGGCGGGCTCAAGAGCACACGCACGCATTTACATCTGTTAGATATCATGGGCTCTCATTCTACAGGGAATTAATGATCGCTTGGTGCTTGAGAAACAGACAGCAGCAATCACCATCTGACAGGATGAAAAGCATCCGAGCATGTAAAGATGGGGAAAATATGGGAATGGAAAAAAAACAAAAAAACAGTTTCAGTGCTTACTTTAACCGTTTGTTACTGGCCTATAACAATAGTTTAGACTGAGATATTCAATATGAATATGATAGTTGTTGACTATAAGCTGGCCAATATTTAACTTGTACTTGTTTAATTGAGCAAATTTTGTTTGTTTTTTTTCATTTTTTTTCAAGAGCTCAGAATTGTTCATTCGGTAGTCTTACGGATTCAACATCTTATCATCATTGCTCTTTTTTTTGTGTGTGTTTTGTGTGCGTGCGTGCGTGTGCGTGCAAATACGTATAAATTTATACTCATTAATTCACCTAAAACCTTATAAAAATCCCATTACCCTTCACCTTAACCAGGTACTTCAGAGTCTCGCCAGAGTCGTGAGGTTCAAATGGTCAGGAGACCAGAGAAAACTCAGAAAAGATAAAAATAAAAGAAAGATAAATCAAAGTGAAACCCAGCACCGACCAAACACTTCCTGCCTTCCCCATGGTTACAAAATCAAAGTCTTACGCCAACCCCAGAAGCCTCTAAATTCCAACAAATTAGCGAGATCTCAAGAGACCAGAGGAAAAACTAAAGAGAGGAAGGAGGGAAGGATCGATGAGGCAGAGCAAATTTCTATGATGCAGTTTGCCCAAGTGCTGCTGCCACTGCAGATCAGGTTTCAACAGGAATGAAAAACATGTACACACACTGAGTGCAATCAGGAAAAGTCACTGGACCTTCTATAATGATTGGCATGTGATCCATGCAATGTGTATGAAATAGCCAGCTAAAGACGATACAGCCAAACGGTGCAGGAAGGCGCTACTCAGTGGCCAGCAGGTCACAAAGAAAACATTCTAAGAAAAATCACAGATGGATGCTTTTTGTACGTAAATAAACAGTGGATGTATCCGAGGGTAAGAGGACGACGGCTGGTTACCCAAATGAACACGCGCAAGCTGACGCTGTCACGTACTGATAACTCTCAGCTGGTCTGGATTACAAGCAGCACAGTCTACTCGTAATGCAAACAAACGCCAAACGTGTTCAGTCGTATCACAATTAACTCTTTTACAATCTCCCCCAAATGCACACTAGCATGTATACACACGCAGGCATGCATGAACCCTTGCCGATAGCTTGGAGCAGTTTACAGTTTGGGTTTGGTTCTTTTGTGACTGCATGATTAATGGCCTCGGGTTGTGAATGGTAACAACAAGCATGCTGCTTTATTTTCCCCAGAACAAAGTACAGTATTTCAAACAGTAAATGAATGAAGCACAGTATGAGAAATTTAGTCGGAAAAACTGCACATTATTAATCTCTCCACACCATCCCATATTGTTATCTTTCAAACAGGAGAGCAATCTGGGAAAAGTCAGTATGAAAGTGTTTAACCGTGATGTATTCCACATCATCCAACTGATTATATGTTGTGCACAACTCTAAAAATATATCAACACAGCAAAATTTATAAAAAATGTTAATGATTAAAAATTTTAACTATGGATGTTTGAAACATTTTCCCCCTAAACGCCCGATACCAATGTGAGTATGCAACGCTTGAGTAGTCACTGATACCAAGTACTGATACCACAAGTACTTTTGATACCTCAATTTCCCCTTAAAAAAACATTGCGAAATAATCTTAAACAAAAAGTCCTATATATCCTAATATAGGATTTTCCTTGAAATGCATGAAAATGAATAGCAATTTTCTATTCTACTAATTTTTAATTAGTACCTTATCGTAAAACGGCCACAAAGCGGTACCTAAAAATAGGCCAGGTATCAGCCGGCTCACCCATTCCTGATGTTCACTGATTTCTTTTATAATAATAAACTTTGGGTCCAAAAAATATATGTAGATGATCTCTAGGGATGTTAAACCTGCATGTTGAAAGCCCTTTTCTGATTTACTCATTTGCCAACTGATACCTTTAATAACTAACTTCGAGCATCATTTTCTATTTTCAAACATTCCATCAATGAGCTTCCAGAAAATGTGCAATAAAGACTATCGACTGTTAGTTTGTCTGTAGAAATTAAACTGCCATTTATTCAAATATAGTTTTAATGCAATGACGCTATAAAACAAGCTCCCTCTAATTATAAATAAAACTGTTCGTTTCGTCGTAAATGTGGTCCCAAGTGCAGGGAAGGAAGGCAGCAGGGAGGTTGAGGTGCTCAAACAAGGTCATTGGCAACTTAAACCAAAACAACAAAGTCCAGATACTAACAAAAAACTTCACTAACTAACTAATTAACAAAAACCTGACGGGGCAAAATGAGGTGTGACAACAACAGCAGGTCAAAACTCAGTAGCATGACGGGGGGAAAATAACAATGAACTGACAAAGGACAGCGGGGAGACAGGCAACTAAATACACACACATTTTCTCCCCCCCAGCTCTTTTTCACTCCAGCTCTCTCTCATCTCCCTTAAAAGAATGCTTTTTTTTATCATTGACCTGCTCCAGATAGGCCAAGAACAAAGGTGCTTTTTGTGCTTTTGTTTGCATATGTGACACGAAGAGTGTGCAAGCAAGAGTGATTGTGGTGCAGAAAGTGGGTGAAATATCACCGACGGAGGAACTGGTTTGGAACAGATGCAAACTGTCAGTGGTTTGGAACCTGCGCTCCCTCGGTGTGACTTTCACAAGAATACAGTCTTTCATGTTTGAGCATGATTTTGCGCTCTTTCAAAGCCGCATTTCGACCTCCTCCTGTCGGAATTCTCACTCATGCGTTTGCTTGGATTTTTGTATTTCAACAGACGTGTTACATGCAGCCAGTCACGTTTTCTATATGCACACAAATTCAAAGCAGTGCACACACAAATGCTTATAAATTTGTATCAAGTAAAAACATTTTTGCACATATTTTTAATGCATATAAAAAAAGCAGAAAAAAAATCCCTATTCATACAGACATGCAAAATCAATGGAATGAACTAACCTTGCAGAAACTTTTTTTTCTTTATAATTTGTTGGAGAAGACATTACTAAATTTAGAGCCTTGACTTTTGAAATTAAGGCTGAAAGTTCACACTTTTATCTCATCATGATGTGTTAATTATAAATCCATTGTATTGTTGTTTGAAGGAAAAATCCTAAAAATTAATTTCCCCATTAGTTCTGTACTGTTATTGAAAAAAAGTTTACCAGTCTAATATGAGTCTCCAATATTGAAACAATAAAACACTCTAGCCTCATTTAATTAAAGATGTAAGTATAAAATGAAATTGCTCATTTATTGTTCCTGGGTGCCTTTCCTCACAGGGTTCTTCTGTGCCCCTCCCTATTGTGGTTTGCATGTGTGTCTGTTGGTACGATCATAGAGATGTGGGGGGAGGGGTGGCTTTTTCTTTGTATTGTATGTTATTATGGGTGTTTTAATTGTTCAGCACTTTTGAGTTGCATTTGAATGTATGAAAGGTGCTATATAAATAAAGTTTGAATTGATTTGATTTAATGTAAAATGTTAAAACAAATCGCATAAAACACTACCTTGTTGTTCACAAGTGAAAAAATATGAGTGCTAACCTGTCTGGCCAAAAGATACAGTAATGCAGTTAATCTATTTCACTTCCTGCTGCTCCTTCTTGTCCAACACTATTCAACAAATTGTAGCCAAACTCCAAATACTGCAGAAAAACTTTTGGGGTGTCGAACTTCAAAAATGTGTTTCAAAAAGTAAAAGTAGCACAAACAGTGTATGAACAGTACCATCCATGATTTATATTGCTTATCAAAGGGTTGTGGTAAACTTGATCTTACGCCAGTTCGGCTTTGACTTCACTCCAGAGAAATGCATTGTAACGAGGCCTCAACACAACATAGAGAGCATTGAATGGTTAACCAAAATGACTCAACACATCCAAGAAGAGGACTCGTGGAAGGTGCCAACAACGGAGGTTTTCTGTGAAGAAGCAGTGATGTCATTCACAGTTTGTTTGTGACATACATGTGCGTATATAACGCAAGAAGAAGCTTCAAAATGCTTAATGGCTAGAATAGAAACAAAAAATGGGCGATATAGCCTTACGCACAGCACATCTTGACGGATATCGATGAACACCAAGTATGGCAGGATGCATGTAAGGCTGTGCAGTTCCCATACGGATAGAGGGGGCGACAGGAGAGGGGGATGGGTGGGATGAGTTGAAATAAGAAACAGCTGGTTGCTCTGATTTGCTGGCCTCTTGTCAAACTTCATGAGAAGAGGAGTTGGAATTACCAAAGTGAAATGTTGCAGCATGGATGGATTGCAGTGTGCTAGTATGATGCTGTAAACATTACCTGAGCTATATATTATCTATTGGTATCAAATTTATGTCAAACTCAAAGGTTTTCGGTCAACAACAAAAATAGAGGAAGTGCCCTCACTGTTTCAATACTTTTGGACATGAGGTTACACAGTATACACATACATATGTACATACAGTACCATAATCTGTACTGTATAGCCACTGTTGTCCGAGTGCAGCTGTAGCTTTCAGTAGTGAAGGCCACTTGAATTAAACACTAAAAATGGAACATACTGACAGCTCGTCAGTTTCAGAGTGAAGATGACCTCTTGGTTAGATGATGTCACTGTTGTCTGCTGAAAAGTTTCGGATCCCAAGCGCAGACACAAATAAGATTTTATCTATTTATTCACATTGTGAGGCAGAAACTAAGAGAGCGGTACACAGGAACAGATGAGCAATAATCTGGCAAAACACACAATTCTCAGACCCTTATATAGACAGTCAAACAATCTCATTGGTTGTGGCTTGACATGCGAGTACCAGTACTGACATGGAATTCTCTGATTGGCTGTTGACCCCGTAATGCAATTACAGATTCTTGACATCATATGCATCACATAGTATTAAAGATCCTCCTAGACATCATATAGCATTAAAGATTCCTGACATCACATAGTCCAGACATCATATAGCCTCAAACTAGTTGAAACTGGATGCTGTTACATCAATACCAAAACAGACACGTAACGGGTCGTGAACTCTGGCGCAAGGTCATGACCTCTACTCCAACTTAACCCAGACGTGACCCCAAACATGAGACAAGACCCAAACATTACTCCTGCATGACCCGAGTCATGACAGGGGGGGTCACGCACGGGGTCAAAATAGGCAGTGCAGGCAGCGATCTGACATAGCTTACATCATTTACTACAAAAAAATAAAGTTTCCTTTTTTCTAAGCGTTTTCATCAATTCCCCCCCCCCCCATTTTATCGAAGTAATCATTGAATTCTTATTTGTACTTGTACTTAAAAAGGTTTTAGGCTGACTTTTTTTTCCCATGTCCCAGTGCAACATTTATAATATTGTTGTTTTCACACTACTTCCACAGCTTGCGCAATAATTTCCAGAACAATGTTTGACTTTTTAAATGAGTCAGATTAAGCAACAAACAGCAGTTTGACATCAATTAAAGCAACAATGGGTAGTACGTAATATAACCCGAAAATAACAGCTACATTCATGGGAAACTATAATACTACTCTGATGAACTCACCAGACACAAATTACACAAACAAATCCAAGAAAAGTAAAGCCGACAACCCAATTTTTGTCATTCGATGATTTTTATTGGCATGATGCAAAAATAACTGAATTTATCACACATTTCCCTTTTGAATATTACCAAGAAATTAAATCTTGGCTTGTTTGCATATGTGTTGTGAATATGTGAATCATTTCGCCATCACCGTTTATTGCACTTCACACATTTGCTTTAGCAGTGAAGTCATGTTTGATTAATTATGATGGATGAATGCTGCAGACAGAAAAAAAAAATGGATGTGCATGTGAACAAAAGGTTCAGTTGAAGAATAAACATGAGTCTCCTTCAGGGACTATGAATCTCCATAAGGAATTAAACAAGTGATTGCACTGCAAGAATCTTGGATTTGGAGCACAATTGCGGGGTTGACCCTCACAAATCATACAAGCATGTTAGTTTCGTCCATTAGCGGTCACTTTATGGTCAAAACGAGACTCAGTCTTTACATTGCTCATTTATTCTCAAGACCCACACACTTTACAATCCCTCATTCCTCCTAAAGCTGCCTCATTCACAACCCTATAATTGAAAGTGGAAAAAAAAAATCTGTGGCTGTTATTTTTATTGAATTCCCAATAACTTTACCAAGATTACAGTTAAGTGGAGCAGGCTGGGGTTCATGCCTCCAGTACGGGGGCCAATCTGAGGCCAGTGGGAATCTGGTGCCAAGCAGCGAGGTGGAAAGGTCATTGGATTACTTTTTTTTTTTTCCCCCAACATGGCGCAGGGGAAAACAAGGCAGCAGTGCCAGGTTTAAAGCCAACTGGCCACTAATAAACAGACTTCGCCCACTGGGAGTTGTAACAGAGCTTCACGCTTTTGTATAAATTAGTGTGAGAGGCAGAATGCATGTGAACTGCTATAGAATGTGAGCGTGTGCCTGTTTATATTTTACAGTGCGACCTATTAAAAAAAACAAAACAAAACATGACCACTATATTGTGACTCAAAACATCACATCCTCTTCCATGAATTTTCACCGTACCTCACTGATTTGTTCTGCAACTGTTTTTGCTGTGCTGCAGTTGCTGAGTGATGGCTCAATAGTGGTGTGCGATACTGCAGATTTTGGTATACGATCCGATACCAAGTAAATACAGGGACAGTATCGCCGATACCATAATAATAATCGCCAATTATTATTATTAATTCAATCTCTGGTATAATTACCTTATTTATTGATTGAATAAATTTGTATTTTTTAAATTTTATTATTATTAGTATTATTATTATTATTATTATTATTATTATTAATTAAATCTCTGGTATAATAACATTGATCAATTGATCGATTGATTGATTGATTGAATTATTTATTATTTTATTATCTGTTCTTATTGCTGCTGGACATGTAAATTTCCCAGAGGGAGCCATCCGAAAGGGATCAATAAAATCTAAGATAAATAAAAGTCTAAGTCTAGAATATCATCATAGTAATAATAATAAGAAAGAGAAGGAAGGGGAAAACAACTAGGCGAGTCATTATGCTACATTGGTTTGTATATATTATGTCTTCTGACTTCAAGTGTGTGCATGTGAGATAAGTGTGTTCTGGTCAGTGTAACTCCATTTAAGCGTTGAACTGTGTCATGAAATCAGGCCTGCTGTATATTTTACCCCTCTGCTCAGTAACGTTGGGGATACCACAACACTTTTTCATTTTCATACACACGCCCGCAATGCAGCGGTTGCCCAGCTCGCCCCAGAGAGCAGGTTTGGTTACAGAGTTAAGTGATTGGCAGCGGTGACACAGCTGACACTTGACTCTACCGCTGTGGGTAGTTCGGAGTTATGAGGACCTCCGCTGACTGCCCCACCAAATGCATTCCCAGATAAAGCGTTGTGTCTGGATATGATGTCTATGTGTGTCCTTGAGTAAGCGCTTCAGTTCCCAGGATCACCAGCTCACCCATGTGTACCCCACAGCTGTCCTCTGTGGTCCTTTGACTATTCCTATTGCAGTTGTTGTGACCTCTGGAGAGACTTTCCCACGGTCATCATCAGGCCTGACGTATCTTACCCCTCTCTCATACTTCAAATACATTTATTTTGGCCACTTCATATGTCATTGGATCACTCAGGATCAGTGTTGCCTTTGTTAAATTTGTTACTTTGATGAGTACTCGATCGTAAAAGTAACCTTACTTTACCGATTACTTTTCAAAAGTAATTTAGCTGCTGTACTGATTACTTGATTTGAAACGTAACTTAATTCCATTACCGATTACTTGATTTGTAAAGTAACTAAGATTACAAGTTACTTTTTAAATTACATTCGGCAGTGTGTGTACTGTTTACAACTGCAACCGCGACTAATTATTTAATCCAATACAGGTAGTCCTCAACTTACGAAAACAATGGGTTCCGAGAGGTTGTTTGCAAGTCTAATTTGTTTGTAAACCGAATCACATTACATTTTGTTTCAAAATACAATTTTAGCAATTTTTAAAAATTAAAATAATAAAACTATGTAAAAAAAGAAACATATTAAATGATATACCATATATACTTTCTATAAAGTACATAAATTAAATTAAAATACATACATTAAATTACATCATCCATTATCTGAACCACTTCTCCTCACAGTACATTACATTAAATTTTTACACAGTAAAATGCAATAAAAAAAAAATAAATATGCTTACTGTACATAGATGGTGCAGGAGGAGTTGAGTTCATGTGAGGCTGCCGAAGTGGAAAACATAGGTTGGTCAAACGTCAATAAGAACTGGCCTAAAATTAATGGACATTTTACTTCATGAACAAAAATTAGATGAAAATTGTACGATTTTGTTAAAAAAAAAAAAAAAAGATAGGATAAGATAAAATTTTATGTGGAATAGTTTTAGATTCGAAATGTTCAACATATCTGCTGACCAAAAAATATACATGGATAAAATGATTGTCCTTACTAAAATTTGACTAAAACGTTGACAGTCTGTTGACTAAAACTAGACGAATAAAGTTTTCTCGGACTAAAATAAAGACTAAAATGCCAGATTTATAGTCAACTAAAATGACTAAATAAAAATGGAATGGAGTGGACTAACTATGATGACAAACTATCAAGCGTGATTGAAACTGCACTAAAACTGAGACTAAATTTCAAAATGGTTGATAAAATTAACAGCACACAAACAACAAAAACCAAAATGTTGTGTTTTTAGAGAGGGAGAATTTAAAAAATAGTAATGCCCTGTTAATTGTATAAGTACTGTAACTTCAACCTGTCTGGAAATAGTAACTCATTACAAAAAAAACGTGGTCATATTATAAGTAACACATTGCTGACATCACTGGTCAAGATTCATATTAATGGGAGTTGTGAATGAAAGTTAATGTCCGAGGCTGTTGCACTTTTTGTCCGAGCCTGAAACAATACAGCGACTTGACTGCTGACCCTCAATCAACACGGGGTCTTGTTGCTCTGCAGTTCGTGGCTGGAGGCTGACTGCACTCAGTGGCCACGTCTCAGTCATTGCCAATAAAATCGTACTGTGGTTTCCTGGGTCCACAAAAACACGTTGCGTGAAAAGTAGTGCATCTTTGGCCAAGCAAGATGTTTGATTCCTGATTGTACTCTGGCAAGAATATTTTGCCTTGACTCTTAAGTGTGCACAAACAAGGGCCTGTTGGTTTGTCTGCTTGTATAAGTGCTCTCTCCGACTCAACATGTGTTGTGGCTCATCAAGCCAGAACATGGAAACTGTGAGTGTCTGCAGATGTTGAAAAAGCGAAAGATGAGTTTTTTGTTTCATGCTGGCATTTGGTTTGAGCATGTTTCCTCACACGCCACTAAAACTCCCCAGTAGACCTTCTTCACCCGTATCACAGACGCTTTACGACAATTTCATGCTTCACAACGATCATCACCTGCCATCTCCAAAGACTGATCGTCTGGGGGATCGGGATCAAGACCAGACAAAGATATTCAACGAAAACCTTCAGTTTTTGCCATTAAAGTATCAGGACCTAATGAAAGGATAGAGACAGTTGCACAAGAGGGCCTTTAAAGTGAGTACGCAAACAGACCAAACTGTAGTATCCATCTTTGTATCATGAAAATAACATACACATCAGCCATAGTGACTAATCCTGAAATATGACAGCGGCCACTCCGGAATGTACCCGCAATATCCGCATGTAATCGCACCGGCATCCGGATGTGCCAACAGACGGCCGTCGTGTCACAAAGACTATTCATCAGGCAAGATGTGTGGGAGAAAAACTTGAAAAGTATACATAAAGCCTGTGGTGTTAGCCATCTCTCACCATTGTCGTCACACTTAACGGGCATTCTCACACTGCCCCCACCAGGCACCTGTTTGTTTGCGTTAAGAGGGCGGTCAAGTCAGACTGAGCGATGCCGCTTTAGGGATCAAGAGGCCAATCTGTGTGGAAATGTTGCACCTTTTTTCATGACCCCGACAGTTGCTGCATGTGTGTGATTTCTCAACCATCTTATTAAAAATCCTTCTGAATAACTCATCAGACTGCGTCTTGCGTTTTTCTCTCACAGAAATGGAACTGCAAATTTATTTTGGATGTACTGACCACAAGCTACGTGCAGCCAAATATCTGCAAAAACATTCGGTGATACACGCAGGCGTGGGAAGGTCGAAGGAACGCTAAGTTAAAAATCTCATTTATCATCAAGATATTTACACAATATTTTACTCTTAAACACTGTAAACTATGTGTGACAGAAATTTGACAGCAAATGTAAAATATTTGACAAGATAATCACTTAATTTAATTTATGTCAAATCTAGTCCATGTGTTGGCAATTTGAAGTTATTTTCCTATATTGGAGGAAAAACCCGATTATCTGCCACAGTCGGACGCGTCACTGGATGGTTTAGTGTGTCTTTTGTAACATAATTTGTAACCCACCTTCTTCCCATCATTCTCCTCCTTTGGTCCATTGAGGACTTATGCAATGCAATATTGTTCCTATTTAAGGAAATCAAGTTAAATAAACTGTGACGACAACCGAATCCAGCTCGGGGCTGTTATGTAAGATGAAAGTTACTTCATACTGTCGACAAATGTCTCCTGGAACCGCGACACTGTAGATTTAGAAAACCTGTATTTAATTTCTTAACTGAAATTGTTTTGCCGCTGAGATTATTGATGTCAGAAAATAAATGGAAAACAATTAAATCACTGTTCATTTAAGCTTGAGTAAAGCAATCAGCCGCAGTCTCGTGGACCAATTTTACAATCTCCTGTGTACATTTTAAATGATCTCCAGTGATTGTGTGGGTTTTCTCCTTTCAACAACATAACAAAAAGCATGCAGGTTAACTGGACCTGGACTGGGGTAAAGAACCTGAGTAATTCTGTTGGGCTATGTAGATATAGACCAATATGGTTTTTTCAGGGCCGATCCAGATTATTTGTAGTCACACACGCCGATAAATGATATTTGGAGCCGATATTCATGTTCACTAAAAGGGAAAATATTTGAATAAAAAAAAAAAATACAAACTTCAGCTCTTATTTTATTTATTTATATATATTTATACATATATTTATTGAACAATGTTTAGGGTTTGCAAAATATTGGTGTTTTTTCTTGGTCAATAGACATCTTTGTTTTAAAAATCTAACAAAAAAAATTCAGGGATCTTCCGGGGGTCAGTAGCATAGTCTTCAAAAGTTAAATAAAAACTTAAGTAAACAGCTCCCTATTGTTTGCTACAGCTACAGTAAATAATGATTTTTTATTTTTTTTATTTCATAAACATCTGAAGTTTTCCATCCATCCATTTTCTTGACCGCTTATTCCTCACAAGGGTCACGGGGGGTGCTGGCGCCTATCTCAGCTGGCTCTGGGCAGTAGGCAGGGGACACCCTGGACGGGTTGCCAGCCAATTGCAGATCGGAATTTTTAAAATTTTACCTATCTTAGATTTAATTTCAAACAAAGACAGAAGGTGCACAGAGTTCCCAGGGTCAGAAGCATCAATGAAAATTTAAATAGTTAGTTCCCTGATTTTATTTAATCATTTTTTTGTAGTGTAGTGGTTCAAATCGGCCATGCGGTGCTCTAGTCTCCATGCCAACAGTCTGAGAGTGAGAGACGACATCTTCTACAGTGACCGTAAGATGTATAGAAAATGAATGGTGGGCGACAATGAGTCCGAAGTCTTCATGCAGAAACTTTTTTTTTAATTTGCTGGTAGCTGAGAAAATGTGATGACACATGATGCCTGCGGCTTTCCATTTGGTTGCAGCGTGAGAAAAATAAGTGGACCAAAGTCAGCCACCTTACTGCCACAGTCATCTCATTTTCTTCCCCAAACTTGTGACCATTGCTGAGTGCTTGGAATCAAAATGGACTCGTAAATTTAGAATTCCTCCAAAAGTCAGTGTTTTAATTTTTTCCTTCAATCAGGAGGAGATCTCCAAAACCTAACTATCCACTGTGCTCATTCGTTATGTAAGTGTGACAATACCACAGACGTCTCTTTCCATTTGGAGCAATCATTCCTTCCTCTTTCTGTTTCCATCCATCACTCGGTGCCAGGCCACTTCCTGCAGCTGAGCTCAGCACTGATAGCAGCTCGGTGCATCCCACTGGCTTGACCTTTGGCCTCACCTAGCGGATAAGGAAGTGTCAGCGGGAACAGGCCATGTCATGTTGGGTCTCAGCCTGGTTCCTGGCTGCTCCGTTGCAGTTCTATTCCTCCCTGTGTGGAGCCCTCCACATGTGTTTCCTGTTGTTTTTCACACTGACTGCACCGTGCCGGCACAGCACACCAAAGCAGGAGCCTTTTTTCCTGGATCTGTGTTGGGCTTGGCCTCTGGGAAAGGCTTAAATTTAGGTGTGTATACTAGAGAGATACGCAACCCTTGAAATTTTTTGTAACATGACCAATACAACTGAGACTCATTATGGTCATCCTATCCTTTTACTGTCCAAAGTTATATTTTGAGTTTAAAATGTCATCCAAAAGTATGCCGTGGCTAGTCTATCTATTCTATCCCATAGATGACGGGTTGTACTGAAGGTAATAATTTTATCATTTAGCTCTAAAATGCGTGCCAATGCCTATTATTTAGTTGGGTACTTTCAACACCCTGGTTGGTGGCTATTTAATTTTGCTACCTGAAATGTCAGGCACTTTATTGATAGCTTTGTCTGCCATTGGTTAACAAAGAGATATATAGGTATTTCTTTCAATAGATAATGTGTAGGATTTAGTGGCATCTTGTGATGAACTAATAGAGTGGTGGGGGTGTATTTTATGTATCAAAAGTACTAGTGGTATCGGTCCATGGTATCGGTTTTGGCACTGATATCGGTCTGGAAAAAAGGTTTTTCATGACAGCACATCAGTTATGTGCAAAATGTTTACAACAGTGGAAAAAATAGCATCAAACATGTTTTTTTTCCATCTGTCATTAATTAGTAGCATACTTTCTGGATCATGCAGGATGACGTAAGACATAGACAAGGACAGCCGGTCCAATCATTTATTCTTCCATTCGATTGACAACATGGTGACTCAGTATTGCAACTTCATCAACATCCTCTAAAGTTGAATGTGCGTGTGTGGGTTTTCCATGGTCCACGTCTTCATAAAGTTTTGTCAAATCACTTAGCTGGTTGGTGCAAGATTAATTTTACTGTGTACTGAACACAGTAAGAAGTGAAAGGGCACATGGGCTGTACCATTTTATGTATTTATTTTTATTCACAGCGAACAAATGATACCACTCAACTTTACATTTTCACACTAGGTAGAAAAATCCCTGAAGAATGAACAAAACATAGATGCAATGGTAAGGAAAGACATAAGTTTTGGTTAAACTGACTGTAGCCAGCACACAGCCAGCTGGCTGTGTGATGGATTGTTGAAAAATAAACTTGGGAGTATTATGAAGATTGCAGCATGTCCCACTTCAAGAAACAGTCAACATTAGACAGTGGAAATTGGACTATTCTGACCTAATTATCTCCAGCAGAGTGCAAAGCCCGGCTGTTTATACCGCCTCTGATTTTTCCATAAAATATGGAGCTTGCAGAGACTTTATTAGAAGCAGCCGGTCTCATCTGCTCTCTCTCAGGCTCTGCTTTGTCTACTGGGACCTCAGCCCTTTCAACTGAAAGAATACCAAAACCAGAACCTCCCCCACCTTGACAGAGCACGGCTCTCGCATTTCCAGGGTCTCAGAGGCCCCCTCAGTGCTGCCCCCCAAATGTTTTCCATCAAGGACCCGGCATACTAATTTACAGTGCGGTGGGAAGAGAAGAAAAAAAAAACAAAAAAAAAACTTGACGTTTCAGCAATTCACTCTTCGCTCTGCTTGCCCTCTCTTTCCTGACACAGCATTAGTGCCAGTATGTGACATCACTGCACTCATCTCCACAAGAGCAAGACATGCAAACATTGCAGAGACGGAAAATGGCTTACAAAAGGGATGTGCAACTCCCCCGCCAGTTTACCTAGACCTCCTTTAGTAAGACGAGGGGGGGTTCATCTGCCTGACGAGAGCACAGTAAAATGATGAAGAAGAAACAGAAGAGTTGGCGCTGGAACTTTCTTTTGTACAGACAGTGGACAGTTTCTAGACGGTTCATCCTGCTTTCCCAGATCCATCAATTTTACACAGGAAAGACTTCTCATCAGGTTTCCTTCTCTTTTGCCCAGTGATTTGTATAATAGGAACTCCGATCTCAGTGCTCTTCTTCTATTGGCCACAGGTTTGGCTTGGCCACAAGCCAGCCAGCTGCCTGACACTCCATAGTATGGGAACGTCTTGCCATACTCTCAAATCACTCACTTTCTCTTTCCACATTATTGTAATAGATACATGAAACAGCACAGAAAACGTTTCTTTTCGGAATCTTCAGTTCCACATGGCTCTCGTTTCACTCCCAAACGCAATAAAGAGGCCGGTTGTTACCTGGTAGCGCACATGCTCGGGTGTATTTGACTGCACTCTGGCAGAGTGGCTCCAATAGAGGCCTGCAAAAAGAGATTAATGAATGTCTGCCCTTGGTTTCTTCCAGGGGGCTCTCCAGTCTCCAGTTCACTTTAAATCATTCACAAACGCACATCTGCACGCACTGCCACTTTATACCACGCTTAAAACACAAGCCCAGGGTCCCTCTTTCTTCCAAGCCTTGATTTATAGGTCCTCAGTCAGCGTGAAAGGCAGTCCACAGATGGAAAAGTGTTTTTTTTTGTGCGGGGAAGTGTGTTTGCATGTCTGTGGAGCTGTGCACGTTGAGTTGTACGAGTCTGCTTCGTGTGTGTTTGCTTGCAGAGTGCCCACAAGAAGAACAAGAAAGTGGAGCCCTCTTCAAAGCAGCACCAAGATGCCAAGTAAATGCTTTGTTTGGCCCACTTTTTTATTTGACTCATTAATCATAGTTCATGTCCAACTAAACCTTCCTTCTTTCCCCTGATTACGGGATGCGCGCGTGTGCGTACACACATGTGTGTGTACAGCACCATGAGAGCAGTAATCATTAGCAAGCAAAACAATGGCATTCTCAATGGATTAACACATTCTTAGCCATTATGAAAAATTGCATATCATTCCAAATCCACCCCCAAAAATATTAGGCCTACTCACATTGTGGTATATAAGACACACTGTAAGAGCAACTAAGACATGTCTGCCATCTAATGGTGATTGGTGATATTACAACTTAAAACTGCAGTCGACCCCTGCGTATTCGCAATTCGGCACCCGTGAATTTGCATATTCATGGAGAGTTCTTCATAATTTGGGGATCTTCAAGATCAGTTTCAGATTTTATTTTATTTTATTTATTTGTTCATTTTTTCTTTCGGACAGCATTGTGACAATCAAACATTTCATCATACAATTACATGTAATAACCGAAAAGAAAAAGGGCTGGCAAGAAGAAGCATGGAGCTTATGAACTCCCGCCCCCATACTATACTAGGACGCAGAAAATCAAACAAACTAATAGTTCAAAGTTAGCAGGATAAGTTGCGTCCGACTCAATCAGTCAGGAAGCAGAATGGCAGATTCAATGGAATTTTTGCATTGTGTTGTTCTTCTGTTCTACCTTTGAAAAAGGTAATGATGTACCTCCGCGGTTTCCCTCCCATCATAACTTAAGCCTGGTTTTAATCATTACTGCCTGAGTTGCTGATAATTTTATTTCCATTACAAAGTTGTTGAAACCAAAGCCACAACTCCACATGAAGGCAAAAACAAACAACAACAAAAGGCACAAACAACAAATAATTACAACATAATTACTCCAAGAAGTGCCTTTGTGCCATCAAAAGTCAGCCTTTCAGAGCTCAGAGAGGCAGTGAAGCTTTGGAAGTGAAACATTAAATTGTCCTCGCGGTAACAATCATTCAAAGTTTACAGTGCCAAAATCCACAATGTATGAGTACAAACATATGGAAAAGTGATAATACATATGTACTGAACATATATACATACTGCATTTTTAACCTTAGAATTACTCTTATGGGGTCAATAGAATATTTTGCAATCTACAAAGTAATCTGTTTTTCCCCCTCCATACATACCACTTCATCATTCAAATTGGGTTAAGAGGAAGAAACAGTGGGATGTCATCTTAGATGACTTGTAACAGGCATAAGATCTTACACCACCATATTTATCGGACTATAAAGCAAAAAAAAAGGCATAAAATCCCGTACTTTAATCAAAAATAGACAGTGCACCTTTCAGTGCGCCTTATAAAGAAAGGCGAAGACAGCTGTCGGCTTTCAGTTCGTCTTGAATTAGAATTCCTTCCTATTTACTTTCACATTCACATTGTCATTCTCAATGTCTTCTAATTGCTAGCAGGTGTATATGTTTCCGTTATACCGGAACTAGAACTACTTCCTGATATTTTGTGAATCACGGGAAATGTCCAACTAGCTCAAACACAAGCTGAGGATTTGTGGTGGCGCATTTCCAGTGTTACAAAGGGTAAACAGCAGGTAAACAATACCGCCAGCTTCAAAGAGCTGCCGGAACAGAGTAAAAAAAGGAGCAACTTGGATAATGGCGAGCGAGGAAGTTAGCATATCTGGTGAGTGGATAAACTTGTTTACAGATGTTGAATAGTAATAGCTCAAAATTGACTAGCAATGTTCATACATTTTTTCCTTTGTCGGAGGATCTCCTCCTCTTCTCTGCTCGTAGTTATATGTAGTGTTGTTCCGATACCGATACTGGTATCGGCAAAGGTGCCGATACTGCATTAAAACAGTGGTATCGGTATCGGTGACTACTCACAAGTAACATGCCGATACCATTAATTCCAACGCTAATATAGGATTTTGGATGCAGCATCTTGTGTCTTGCCGGTGCACGACATTCACTGGTATGTGACATGTTCACTGCATGCCCATCTAAGATATTCTATTGGCCCTTGAATGCTCGGAACCAATGGCAGGACAGCTTTTTCATGTTGAGGAAAAAAAATCCTTAAATATCGGTATGGTATCGGTATCGGCCGATACTGCAAAGCTGGGTATCGGTATTGGGAGGCAAAAAACGGTATCGGAACAACACTAGTTGAACGTTACAAGCGAGACACATGGCGCTACCCAATGTTTAGTGTCCAGTCTGAACCTAGCATAAATAGTGCTAGTGGTACTGCAGATTAATTGTGTGCTTGGCAACAATTAGACCAGGGGTCACCAACCTTTTTAAAACTGAGGGATAGTTATTGGGTCCTGATTAATGCGAAATGGAACCAGTTGCATACACACTTCTGAAAGAAGAAATTTGCTGAAATTATTTGGTAATCATTTCATTATTTTAGCAACTGCTAGCTTATCGCCACAAAGTTTTGAACTGAGCTGTGTCACGTTGGTGATCCCTGAAATAGACAGATGCGACCAGTAAAAGAGCTCATTTATATACAGTCCATCTCAATGCACGCCAACTCATACAACTCGGAAATGTATTGGTCTGGGCTCAACAAAAAGTAGAAATGCATCATGGAAGTTTCATATTAACCCTGCTTTACACAACTGATAGGTCATGGAATGAAAAGCGGGATAATTCACATGATAATTCCGTTTTAGTGAGAAAAGGAATTAAGGGTCAAATGAAGACAACTTGGCTGTACAAACATGCGTAACGCTTGTGTCCAAACCATCCCTATCACCACACAGATCTCTCCAATCTCTGCTTGCATTCTCTTCTCAGAAAGACATGCGCATGCACACATGCACTCATTCAGTGGAAATTCCCTCATCATGACTCCCGTTATGATAATAACTGTTATGTCCAACATTTCCATAGCAATGTTAACAAACATCAGAGCCAGACGGCATAACTGCCAAACTTAGACCGATAAAGCATCCAAATGTTTGATTCTATCACACTGCTGCTCACCCCGCGATCTTTCAGTTGCCTGCACTTGCTGCAGTGAATCTGAAATGAGTACTCAAGACAAGAGTGACTGTTATGGTGGTTCTGGTGTTGATGATGAGGTGCTGAAAGAGCTGTGCTGGATGGAGTGGGGGTATATGGAAGTTTCTTTAACAGTCAAACAGCATTTCTGCCACATGTGCAGTGCCGTTTACTTCCCACAAGGGAAGTTTGAGTCCATTTAAACAGGTGTGCATGCGTTTAACCAGAATGTGAGAGTCTGGGGAGCGATGATGTTTCGGATCGACGTATGACCCAGTAATCCATTGTTGCATACCTTTTCCTGGGAGGCCACGCTCAATCTACACTCGGTACTTGTACTGTTTGTTTATGAGTACCCAGACTATACTTCAAATGATTTAATGGTGAACTTTGGACATTAGTGTGAGATTAGGTGCATAATCACAGTCACATGTGAGCTTTCTACAGTATGTCTAGACTGGACAACGATAAAACATTGTTTCAACTGTCAAGCAAATATATTAACAGTTGAGACAACCTATTGTGCTTCAACTGATCCTTAACTGTGTATTTCCGATGCAGATCCAGTCAATAAAATGAAATTATTGTTCCTCAAAAGGGGCAGACATATCTCTGTTAATATTCTATGTGTTTAGAACAAATTACGCATGAAATGAATTACACATGTACCGTAAATATTTGTTTTATGCATTTTTGACACATTTTTACTGCAGTAAAAACATTGACTATTTGTCAACCACATTCATGTTATGTCATAAAATTATGTCTGGTTGGCATCAACGACAGATTTAGAATGACATCTTGCATCATCATCCAAGACTACAATAGCTGTAATGTATGTAGTATATATATATATATATATATATATATATATATATATATATATATATATATATATATATATATATATATATATATATATATATTTATATATATATATATTTTCCCCCATAAAGAGAAAGCTCAAATCGCTCTCTGGAATATAATGCAGTGATATAACCGATTTGTCAAGGTTGAGCATTAGTGCTGACATGTGCATGGGTGAGGCTAAACAGACACTGTGCTCTTTAGACAGTCATATACAAACTCACACACATAGACACAGAAATATACGCATTGCCACATTCCACCAGCATGAACATACTTTCATGTTTAGAGAAGAACAAACTGAGGAGGGCTTCACGTCCTGTGTTTATCTGCAATATGTTCGTTTCCATGACGGCATCTTTTCCAGTAAACTAAACATTTGTTTGACAATTAGTGAGAGTAATGGTACAACACATACATTTATTTTAATTTGCAACAGTCATTTGCAATTCTACTCATTAGCGCAACAATGTAGTCATACACACTGAGATTTACTGTAAGGGTACATCAAAGCCATGTGGGGAGCACATCGAAACCACATTATACTGCAGCTGTTTAAAGTATATAATAAAGTGGTCCAGTTCGGAATTGAGTCTACATTTTCATTTAAAGAGGAAAATGATTGGATCTTAACTAACCAATCACAATCACAATTTAATTTGCATGATGTTCATGTTAAAAATGTTGCATATAAGCGTGTAAGTTTACAACACGTTACAGCCATATTATCCTGGTTTCCACTATACAGTAACAACTTAAAACGATTAAATAATAAAAAATAAAAAATGCCCATGGTGTTAAGTGGGAAGAAGAAGAAGAAAAAAAAAAAGCAGGTCTGAAGGGGCTACAGCGTGAAACAAAGCCAACTTCACAACAAATAAAAGGCTGCATTTGAAGAGCAAGAAAACAAAATTGTATTTAATCTCAACTGATCCTGACTGGTTTGGACTCGCACCAAGCTAGACTGCCCACCCGGGCGGGATTTAGCAACCCACGAAGGACATCTGACCCTCCTGATTCGGCGCTAGGCTAGGCTAGGCTAGGCTAGGCTAGGAGGCTATAAGCAGTTGCTCAACCTGAGCATCATTAGCTGTTTTTCCACCAACAAGCCCAGGAACTTTGAGTTCTGGGTAAAGGGAGTTCTTGGTTGTAAAAGTACTTGGATGCCCCCTGGGGAATTTAATTACCCTGGTAATTGTTGTTGGTGGAAAAACGCGAGAAATGAATTTTACCAAGGTAAAGTGAAAAGTTACGGTGGAAAAACGCCTATTGATGTCATCTTCAGTCGACAGCAGGTGACAAAATGGCTGCCCCCTGAGATGGACAAAAACAGCTGGATTTTGCTTCATAACTTATATTCCACAAATGTAATATTAATCACAATGTCACGTTTCGACTTAGTGGGGAAACATAACATATTATTGTCAAGATGTGTTTAAGGTTGACTTCTACTTTAAGTTGAACCATCATCATGCATGAGGTAATGATGCCAACTGTCAATAATCATCAAAAGAGGATGATGATAATGAAGATGAGGACTCCATTTTGGTCCTAATGGCATATCAAGCAAAAATAAGTGCTTCAATTTTCTTATGCCAGCCAGAGATGATGCTATGATGAGCCTGGATGGTAGCCACAGAGATGAGGCGATGAGTGAACACCAGGAGGCTGAAAAGAGTTTGAAGATTATCGTAGAGGCCATATTTTATGGCCGTAAAAACAAATTTAGAATATACAGTTGTCTACACTGTATTGTTTTATAGACTAAAATGTTCATAGACAAGGATACCGGTAGTTAATGTAGAGTATGCGTGTATTTGTCACGACTTGTGTTACGTTGAGGGTTGAGCCAGCCTTGCTCCATTTGAATTGAACCCCAACTGAAATACAGAACATGTGGGACCTTTTTTGAACACCAACCCCACTCCCCCCAATGCTGGTAAAAATTGAATTCCCCTTGTGCCTTCTCCCAGTCTCTCTACAAGCCCATGCCCATCCCTCATCCTACACTTTGTATGCACAACTGCTCGCTTGGAACAGCAACGCCAGTCAACCTCAAAATTTCCATTCGGAAAAGAGACCAAGAAGCTAAATAAACAGATGATGGAAAAACAAGAAAAAAAAAGGAGGCGAAACAACACGAGTGTGCACGACACTGATCAGGGGGCAGATGCTGTGCCAACGGTGTTATGGTTGGCAGACCTTGAAGTGCCTGATCGAGAGTTGCGGGAGGGGGAAAGAAAAAAAAACACAACTGGATCGACAGGCTGCCATACAGTGCGGTTGCCAGCTGCTGTATGTTTCAACCATGGGAGAAATTTCATGTGGTTGTAATTTTCATATTAAAGTAATGGGGGTCTATCAGCGTTTGAGGTGTACAGCTTTCCACCAGCTGCTGTATGTGTGTGTGAAGATTCGCACTGTTGTTGAAGCTAGCATATGTTCTCAGAACTATACCGTAATTTACTTGAGTGTTATTCTCCATTTCAGAATTAAGACAGCAATTTGGAAATTTTAATGTAAATTACAAGAATTAGACTCAATGTTGTTTTGTTTTGTTTTTTTTAGAATTCAATGTGAGGTCCACTTATTAATGTGAGAAATCGTATAATATGCAGACCACTCATTAAGGTAAGCCAAAGTTCCAATTCACATTCTAATTTTCTGAAATTTAGTCAAGTGGCTATTCCTCAAAATGCTCATTGGCTGGTGCAGATGGATCCACACATAAATGATCATCTTGACTAATTTGAACTTTTCCATTTCCAACCAAAGTCAACCAGATGGGACCGTTCTGCTTCCAATACGTCAGATGGCAGAAAACTTGCATGAAGACTTCAACCCTCCATCTCGTTTCACTACCTTACACGCATCACAGCAAACTGGGGACACTAGGATAAGCAGTGTTAAAGCACCTAATGTGTCTTCCAAGTCAGATTCATGCAAATGGAAATGACTTTCCACTGCAATGGACTCACCAGATCTACTATGAGCTGTCTTACCTTCTTGTTTTTATTTGCCTGTGGGACACATTGCTTCCCATAGGCCAGTCCATGCACTACATTTGACTTATATTTTATCGGTCACAATTCTTGAGTGACTATGTTTACATGAACTCAATAACCCTTTCAAAATATTGGCAATATTTGGGTTTTGAAAGACCATGTGATCCCGCAAAAGGTATGCTTTTATTTGTGTTTTTAAAAAAACAAATAAAACTCTTGGGTTACCCGTTTTCTAACTTGAATACGAGGTCATATTAACATGTATCAGGATTGTTTTGTGTTCTGAGCATGCTCTAGCCGCAATGAATTTTGGGCTTTTGAGCACAGGAAATACTCACCCTTCAGAAGTACACAGGAGAGAATACATAAAAATGGCAAGGTTTTTGAAGTGAGTAGTAAACCGACTACGTTATTTGTAGGGATGTAACGATAACGGCAATATCATGATATTAAAACTGCCACTTCTCAACATGAAGAAGGCAGAGTATGAACACTGAATGAAAATGAAAATGACGATGCTGTGTGGTCTGTATGAACGCACATCATACATGTGTAGGCTCGGCGTCTCCACTAAATAATAGTGTTGTTCCGATACCGTTTTTTGGCTCCCGATACCGATATCGATACCCAGCTTTGCAGTATCGGCCGATACCGATACTATACCGATACTTAAGTTTTTTTGTTTTTTTTTCCTCAACATGAAAAAGCTGTCCTGCCATTGGTTCAGAGCATTCAAGGGCCAATAGGATATCTTAGATCGGCATGCAGTGAACATGTCACATGTCAGTGACTGTTGTGCTGCATCCAAAATCCTATATTAGAGTTGGAATTAATGGTATCGGCATGTTACTTGTGAGTAGTCACCGATACCGATACCACTGTTTTAATGCAGTATCGGCACCTCTGCCGATACCAGTATCGGTATCGGAACAACACTACTAAATAACGATGTACATCTGCCCACTGGACATCGGGACAAGTAATCCCACAAGGATCGGTACAATGGTTTTCCATCTGACAAGTCATTTTTGCGATCATTTATGCTTGTGAACATATTGATGCAGTTTGACGTCCTTTCTGCCACAGTGCTGTGCGCGCAATCCAATTACGTCATCTTTGTTTATAAACAGTAACGCGGTCTTTCGAAGAGGTCTTTAACATAATGTATGTCATGGGTGTGGCAACAGATCCAGCCAATGTTGAACCGGAAATGATGAGATGTATGCAGTAAAGGCTAAAAGATGAAACTGTCTCAAAAGCAATGTTTTGTCTGCTCCATCAGCGTCATTCCTTATGCCCTCAATGAAGGCGCTTTACGCAATGGACACTAAGCCTGTTTGGTTTCAACTTGACTTTAGCAAATCCTCATGTTTGTCTCAGTGTGACGCACACGTTTGACGTCTCTCTCTCCATCTGTGGAAGGTTTGAGTATGTCTGTGACAAGAGTTCTCCTCATGAAAGACTTGATCACTTGATCACTTTAATCACCGCACAAGTTACGTGAGAGCAGCACTGTGATGTTTGAACTTAGAAGATTCAAGTAGTGCAGGGTTACATTTTCCCCCAAACCCATTTAACTAGAGGTATTTCACTACAAATTTAACACCTCGAATTAATTTTCTTTAGAAAAACACTCTCACATACAATACTGCCGTTGAGTTAATTTGCGCGTACGTTAAAAGTGTTTGTCGCTCTCCCTTCTTCAGCCACCATTTCCCGTGTAACTTGACTATGAGAGGTGATCATCATTCCTTAGCCATTACCAACAAATCTTTTGCCATTTGTATATATGGAGAGATGCTGTGTTGTCAGCTGGAGGGCTCTGGTTTCTCTACAGATGAGTGGAGGAGATTCAGTGACGCCTGTCAACGACCCCCAATGGCCTCTGGTTTCCTGTCCAGGCATCGCTCAATGGCCTCCATTACATCCCATTGAAGAACCAAAATGGCCTCCGCTCTAGATTTCCACCTTGAAGTCTTTATCGTAATAGTTGCTGTACTGAAATTCAAGAGTTTTCATAATGAATCCCCACTGAGGGCAAAAGCTAGCAGTGGAGGATATAGCAAAGATATATATCCACACTGATATAGGTCATTTACTATGAAAGCCAGTGGGGTTCTTTGTCCAATCTGAAAGATTGCAAATCTTTTCAGGGGTCTAATTTTCCTTGCAGATGTTAAAGATAGACAAATGTAACTTAAGAAGAAGCAGGGAGGCTTGGCCAGCAGGAGGAAGGACACCATGGGAGTTTTGGAAGACAATCACTTGGTCTGTTCATCAAAATGTCTCTTTTAAAAAGAAGCACATGCAAGCAGCTGCATGTGCAAGCTACAAACTGTTGAACACAAAGTAACCACATTTCCTTTCGTGAAACGATCGCTGCTGATGCCAGAGTGATTTTCATCTGAGCTGAAATGGAAAAGTAACATGAACTTGTAATAGTTCTCTTATGGCAAAGTGGCTTAAAACTGTAAAACGATTAAATCAAAGAGAATCGGACCGTTGACATGTCTTTCTTTACTTGTCATCTTTGTCCAACTTCTTGAGCCATTCAGTGAACTAGCAAAAAATATAGAAATATATTTAGTACTGTCTGTCTGTCTGTCACAACATGTCTGTCAGTAAGGCAAGCCTATTGCTCTTGTGTCAGAGGTCCATCTTTGTCTTTAACTTTTGACCTTTGTATTTACTCAGGTTTTGACCCAATTACTGCCATCATCATAGTTGCTGTGGATGATTAGTGGAGGATTCCAAAAGTTTGAAAGGAAATTGTAGAGAGAGCTAAGTGTGTGTAACAATGTGCATTTGATTAGTTTGTGGAAAGGTTTTGAGGTAGAGTAATTTATTCATCATTCTGTTTCAGTTTGTAGTTAGTTTATGCCCAGTTTTTGTTTGTTACTTTTAATCTAGTTTTTGGACATTGTTGTTTGTTGATTGCGTTTTTGATTCCTCGCAGTCTCTCTTTTTTTTTTTTTTTTTTTGCCTTTTTTTTGCCTAGCTTCCTTGCATTTTGGTCCCAACCATGCAAAGCCTTGACAGATTCCTTTATATGTAATATGCTGTGAGCAAAAGGGAGAATCAGCTAGAAAATAATGTGCAGTAAACGTGCTCATCAAATGTTGTAAAGCATAGGTGTCAAACTCCACTCCTCGAGGGTCGCAGTTCTTTTCCAGATTTTGGGGCTTTTCCTTTTCCAACACAAGCTGATTCCAATCAACAGGATTGTTATCAGGCTTATGCAGAGCTTGCTGATGAGCTGATCATATATCAGCTGTGTTGGAGAAGGGAAACATCCGAACTCTACATTGTCTTGAGGCTTGGATATAAATGTAAACAGTCATTTGTCACGAATGAGGTCAAACTGTATAGAAAATGGAAGGATGGATAACTCGGTGACTTATTAACTCATTCACTCCCAGCCATTTTCACAGAAGCAGTCCTGTTCGATCCCGGCTGTGTTACTGGATTTGGACTGATTTTGCAAGGCCCACAGAATATAGTGTTCAATTGCTATAAAATCATGGAACTTATCAAAAGAAAGATTAAAGTCTCTTCTTTCATCAGGAAAAAAAAGTATGTTTCTATCTGTCCCCGTTTTGCAGCAATTAGCAATAGAAAAGGGCTAATTTTCATCAGTTTTCACAAATCTATTTAAAATTCAAAGTAATTGAGCTTTTTTTCTAGATGGCCCTGGTTGATCTCCTTTGCTCTGCTGCCACCTGCTGGCCGTTTGTGTAATAACTAAAATTTATGCAACCGTTCTTTGCAGTTGAAAGGGTGCATCAAAGCCTTCTGTATGCTCTAGCATAAAAAAAACAACAAACAACATAAATACGTCTTTGGGACACTTACATTAAAAAAAACGTATTTATACGTTATTGGGAGTAAATGAGTTAATAAAGAAACAGTGCCAGTGTATTAATGTGCACACATCTTCAATATGCAGAATCAGGGATGCAACGAACCCATCAAGATCCCTCTTCTCTGCATGCCTTCCACGCAGGTATGATGCAAGATAAAAGATTAGAAGACAAACATCGTACACGTACACATGCGGACACACTACTTTAAGGCCCCCTCTGCCCGAAAGCCACTCATATCTCTCGCAAAGACTGAAGCGTTAAGTGAAACCACATCCTCTCTGATTGAATCTGTAGTCCTGCTGGGTCTGCAGGGTGGCTGTGCAAACAAACTGAGCCGGCCCATTACAGCCTGGCCTCTGTGGCGTCTCTCTTTTCCCTGGCTCTCTGAAACACGAGTACACGCGCACGCACACATCCCTAAAAACAAACGCTTAAGGTCATTTGGGAAGTTGCATTTAGTGGGGAGAAATCCTAAACCTTCACATGTTCCCCAGTCTTCTTTATCTATGTCAAGCGCTAACTACATCACAAATACCCACACACTCACAAGCGAACAATTTCACAATATTTATTCACGTGCGCATACATGCCTGTTTGGCAAAATGTGCAATGTGTTTGTTGGCAAATCGACAACTCAATGGGAACGCCGTTAAATCATGTCGGATTGTAGGCTACATGAGCAGAAAATGAATGTGACATAACGGACCAATAATGCGGTGCTATAATGTGACTAGGCATGAAGAACCACTCAAGTATTTTTCCACAATGTTCACATGGCTATGTTTTTCAGACTCAGCAGTGTGGATTACTTTACTTTACTCTCTCATTAAAAAAAAAAAAATAGAGGTGTGGGGGGTGGGGGGGGGTTGTCTGCTGTTCTCCGTCAGTCACTTTCATTTACCTAAAGTATGCTAGCTTATGATTGGTTAGTCAGTTGATAGGGGATCAGGAAGTGTTATAGCTATAGCTGTCGCATATAACAAGTTTAAATGAAGAAGAATTCAGTCTCCATCCTGCCTTATTATTTTATAGAGTGTTTCATTAACCACTAACAAATTTTTATGTTAGCTCCTGGTGAACGAAAGCCATATATATATATATATATATATATATATATATATATATATATATATATATATATATATATATATATATATGTATATATGTGGCCCTAATATACTGTCGTACAACCAAGATTTTGGTTTGCTGCAATTAAAAAATAATAATAACTTGACAAACCAAACGGTTCAATTAAGAAACAAGTTTTTTTTTTTTTTTTGTTTTTTTAACTCAGTAGTTTGTTATAGTGTAGATTTCACTTAGTTTGAACGGTGTGCCTCTACCTGTACTGCTTTCAAAATCAACCTGCCAAGGGATTAGAGAAGTACAAGGTCATTTTAATCTGGATATTGTTGCATGACCCAATCCTCAAATTTTGCCCATGACTAAGGCTTCCTCTGTGACCTATTTATTTTATTTTGGAAGCTGCTTACCATGCACATGGCTTCCAACACAGCCATGGGAAAGTTGTCTATGATGAAAAAACAAGGAAGATGAGGTAGAGCTGAGAGGTATCATATCTTGTTTGTACAGTGGTTTCCTCATTTGTAGACATGCAAGGCAACGATTGTCACCTTCAGAGATCAGTAAAGAACCTTTTCTCTGCACAGAATTAGCTTCAATTCTCGTCTCTGGAGTTCTTGCTTTGGACTTTTTCGTTAAAGAATTAAAGATTAAAGTTATTCATTATGGTAAAAGTAATGAAATAATGAGAACAATTTCTTTTTTTCCTGCAGGCTGAAAACATTTGGTGTTGACGTCAAAAGATGAATGAGACAAAAGATCAGTTTATTATTTTTGCTTACATCTGCACCTAATACATAACTTAAGATACATTTTGTTTGAATCTACACATTTTTCATGCAAGGAAAGTTATGGGAACATATCACTGACAGGTGTGTTTTGCTAGTTTGTATTCATTTGCTTTGCTTTTAAATGTTTTTTAAATCTTTTGTTAGTAAATGCATCTAAATTACAATGAGCTCATAATGATGATCTCATCTTGCTTTTCTCACAAATGGATTTACAGTACTCAGTACAAAATCTGGGACTGTTTACAGTGAACTGAATACAAAGCTCATATAACCTCAAAAAGCCATGACTTATTCTGTTATATGGCAGCAGGCGGATACACAGTTAAACTCTCCTTGTGAAAGAGCATGTCAATATATATTGCTGGTGCATCACATGTATTTCTGCAGCACACCAATTATTGAGACAGGGGATCAAAAGATGACACAACGTATGTAGTTAAATAAATACTCACAAAATGGTGATAATCTTCTGTCACTTCATCACTATGAGTAAATGTGGTTTATGCGTATAAACATTTATCAGTGCATCTTACATTACAAATGAATAATAGACTGGCTTGACAAAACTACACACTTTTTTTTTGGCTTGTTTCTTTTCAAAAAATCTGTGCAACTGCCTCAGTTCCTCTCTCCATGTCATGGAAAGAAGATTCGTAATGACACTTCACCTGCTACTTTAAACATTCTCTGCTTAGCTTCTGTAATTCTGCTGGTCATGGTCAATACAAGCACACAGTGGATGGAACTGAACTTGTGCAGGATGTGGAAATTGTCTATTCTTGGTGCAGAGTAATCCATTTGCAAACATATGTATAGGTCCATGTGGTGCTCTCCATCTCCACACATACGCATGCTAGCACAATCATAACCTCATGTTAATATAACTGTACACGATAGGGCCACCCAAATGTTCCTTTCATTCCTGACTGGATTGTTTTGTGGTTTCACAGAACATCTCCTTTCCTCCAAGATCGTATTCCTAAAATAGTGGAAAATCGAAACGCTCCACTGCACATAAAAACAATCCGGCCCACCCAAAGCCTAATGTTAGCAGATTAATGAAACATGCAAATACCCCGGCGCTCCAACTGTGTCGCTTTTTGCATACACGAGGACCCTTGATGTGGAGATTAGGTGGTTTCTTGAAGACGGAATTCATTTCCCGATGACCAAACACACACAAGCACGCAACACCATTCGGTGTGGACCTCCTTGCAGATGTCTTGACCTGCCTCTGTCCACAACTCCTTGACCAGCTCAAAACAACAACAAAGCAAATAGGTTGCAGATGTGGTTCCACTGGACGACCAAATTAGTTGGAAACCAAGAACATGTGGGGGTATCATATGGATGTCACCTTAGGGGGTCGTTTGGATGTGCACATGTGCATGTTTAAAAAGTGCATATCGTCGCTGTCACTTATGTTTATCATTATTTTATTTTATTACGTTTTTTGGGATGTTTGCATTCAGGTCTATCTCATGAATGGAAAAATGTAAATAATTAATAATAAAATAGGGAAAAAATGGACATAAGTGCTTTTTACATTACAGTGACGATATGGTGTCTATGTATGCAAGCCTTGGCACATTTTTTGCTGTGGAAAAATCTATTTTGCCGCAGGGGATTTTAACTGTCAGCGGTTCGCTTACACTTGGTTCACTTTTAACATTAGCAGTGTTCATACACTACACAAATCGTGCACCTTAACTTGACAGCACACAAACCTACTGTTCAAACACATGCTAGTTTTCAATAGAAGGGAATCTTTTTTTTTTTTTTCTGCAAAAAACAAGAATAACAAATCTGTTTGCATGTCCCAAGTTGCCGGTACGCCTGCTTTCACTCAGCATACAATAAACATGCACACGTTTGTGTGTGCAGTATTAGTACACGTATTAGTACAAGTATTGCTGACCTTTCCGATAACACATCGAAGTACATATACATTTCCCTTACTCTCTTCTCTCTGTCTTAGTTATTGACACTTTATATAAAACTGAGTGTGTGTGTGAGTGCGTACGTGTCGGTATGGAGAGAAAAGCCGTGGTGACATTAAACACGGTTGATGGGGAGAGGGCAGAATAAACAAGGTCCTGAGTAGAAAGGCTGCCCTTCAAACACTTCATTCAGAGAGCATAGTACCAGGATCAACAGTGTTTATCAGAGTCCTGAGGCTACAGAGACAAAGACAGAGGGTTGTGGAGATAAGGGGAGGGGGAAAGGGATTTAAGGAATGAGTATTTGAATATGTAGGGGGAATAAGGCATGATTTGCAGACAAAGAGAAAGGTTGTTGTTTTTTTAAGGCTGTGATGCACTTTTCACGGCAACGCATTTTATCGTAACCATTCTGTGTTCATTGTTGTGAAATCAAAGCACATACGAAATGCTCAATTAATAAAGCTTGGTGGAAGCATGACAAAGCAATTTGCACTCAATCCATTACTCTAATGCAAGCGTTGGATTAAGCGTGATTGATTGATCATGCCTGGAGAGCAGACCGTGTACTGTTAATCTCGTTTTTGTTCCAAACCTCATTGTAGTTTTTATGGCCCTCAAAGGTCCATTATTATAGCTGTGAACCAATAAATCTACGGTCAGCTTATATTTTCACATATACACAACAAATTGATGCATATCTCGTTTTGAAATCAGAAGCCAGCAAATAATTGTTCAATTAGATTTAAATTTATTTTAAAAGAGGGAGTGTTAACAACAACAAAACCGCTTCAATCTCAATGTTGTTCAAAGTAAACCATGAAATTGACGCACATGTTTGCTGTTTATTGTTTTCTGGAATGTATTACTATATTTCTTTGGTCCAGTCACGTAGTAGCTTCAAACACCCCCACAGCACAACATTGAAATAGTTGGAGGATAACAAACATTTTTTTTCTGAGCAATTTTTATGATATTTCATCTCTTAGGACCACTTAAACCTTTCACTCACTGTTCCATGTGGCCTCACAGTGCTTATATTCAGTCTTTACAGCAAATCTGGCTGGTTAGATATGGGTGTGCATTCGTTCAGACATGTGTCTGACATATATTGTAAGAACTGCAGCTTATAAAGTGTCTCTCAGCAGGACAGGAAATTGTGCTGGAGTTCAGAGTGTATTACTTGTAGTACAGTTCAAAGGCAGGGGCCAGAAAAGAATCAGACAAATCTGAACATATATGAGACTGGAATCCATCTCACAGCATACATCACTCCTAATCTGAGTGTTCTTATGCTACCATGCATCAAGTGCCTTATGAGCTCATAAATCACAGATGTAAGACTTAAGGATTCTTAGAACTGATCTTCATTTCTAGTCAAATTTGGTCATGTAGAACTGACCTGGTTCTTTGCACAGGACCATTATATATTTTTTTCTTTTAGGACATACACATATACCCATTTTAAATCGATTTTTGAAATGTGAGAGACCACACACATGACAAAAAAATAAAAAATAAAAAATAGTATGGGTGGTCTTACTGCTATTATAGTAGTATACTCGAGATGACCAAGACAGCTCATCGTTTTGGAGACGTCCAATAATCGGGCCTTTGTTGATGGATTTTTAAACTTTACTCATCATACACGGCTATAGAGCGACAACACTTCCTCACCCCCTATCAGCTGACTAACACCAACCAATCAGAAGCTAGCATACTTTAGCTACATGCAAGTGAATGACTTAGAACAGCAGATTCAACACATACACTAAGCTACTTGTACTAAAAAATACCAAAATGTGGGAATGTGTAAATAATTCTGGAAACATACATGTACAAGTAAGTAAATATATTAACAAATTAACGTAAATGCTTGATCCTCAGGGTGTGGACCTTCGCAAAGCGAGGAAGCTTTGTCGCTGGCAGTACCCAACGCTTACGAGTACACTACGTGTATTTCTCACAATTTTATTAGTTATATATATATATATATATATATATATATATATATATATATATATATATATATATATATATATATATATATATATATATATATATATATGTATATATGTGGGCCAAATACGCTGTCATACAAATGTGTACATATTTTGTACCATATTAAATCATAACCACAGTGAATATGGCCTAAATACATGAGCTTTTAAAGTCACAGTTAAGGTAATCATGTCCCAGCATGCAGAAGTTCTTCATAACACAGAACAACGAGGTGCACAAACTGACACCTCATTGTTCTCTGGATGTTAAAACTTGGCATGACAACTACACACGAATTGACATGTTCATCCTTTAGCTTGCATGAACTCACTCGTTATGCTAAATCATCATTTGCTCCGGGTCACGCTGTCACCGCTCCCCACCGTCCCCCTGTCATTCTCACCACTCTGTCCCGCTCTAATGCAGCCGTACTAATCAAAGAGTACCATAATAATGTTGACTGCAGACACACAAACCTCCTTTGTTTCAGTGCAGAAAAGCACAGCTCAGTGCAGACATGGAGAGAAATCTCAAGTCAGGTTTGTAAATTAAGCTTTGAAAATATTTGTGAATGTTCTGCACTGAGGCCAGTTCTCTGCACTTCAAATGAAATTCATCAGAAGGCTTACCTCCAGAGTAATCTGTAAGGGTTTGACTTGGGCTTGCACATTAATGACTTGTACATGTGTGCATGTGTGTGAGAGTGTCTGTGAACATGCATAGCTTATCCGTGGTTCAAATCTGAACTAGCGACACTTTTATAAAGTCAGCCATGCGGGCTGTGAAAATATTTGGTCCAGCTCCAGAATAAATATAGGAAATGCACTGTTAATTTATTTCAGGTTAAGTATATCCAAAGCCATGTGGCTGTTTTCATCCTTCCCTGTGTGTGTGCGCGTGTGCGTGTGTACAATGGGGCCTTCAAGCCGCAGAATGATAACGTTGTCCATATCCATCCAATTATTTTTGAGTATGGCCTGACACATTCACAGTCAAGTCATTCTCAGAAGTCAAACGACATGTTTACCTTTTACGGTAATCCGACTGCAATATTGCTCAACCTTCTTTGTTTGATCACAAACCCACCTGAGATGCATACTGATTTTATATTTTGGAGTAGGGATTTTCCAACCTTCCATTCTCAGGAGCCATTGTTGTGAGGAACATGCGCGCGGGAACATTTTTTATTGTAAATCTTGAAAGTGGTGCTCATAACTTAACATTTCTAATGTTTACTAATGTTGTTGCTTAAATTTTGAATAATGTGGTTGAGAGAAAGGCAAACACTAACAAATATGAAGAGCCATTAGAGTACAGGGGTGACCAAATTTGTCAATTTGTGGGCCACATACAGAAAATTTGAATTATGCAAGGGCTGTTTGAAATCATTTTTTATTTAATTGATTAAACACACTAAAATCAATCAACCAAGAAATTATAATGAATATTGTTTATATTTTGTAGTTTTTATATCTGCTACATAAAGCTTTCTGTTAAGAGATAGGGCAAATAAATGAGTTTTTTTCAGGCTCTTGCGGTGGCCTTGCCCCTTTTAGCCCACTTGACTAGATCCACTCCTGCAATGAATAAAATCCAAATTCCAGCTCCAAACTCGAAAGCAAACTGTAGTAAGATGACCATTTTTAAAACAGCTACTTAATTATTAATGTTCACAAATCTAACCTTGACACAGAGCAGAATGTGGAAGAAACAATTTTTGCTTCTAAAATGTATGCCATGACCGTGTTGCCCGTGTGCTATTTGGGGCCAGGGTTATGTTTGGGTCAAGTGTCTGTTTTGAACTGATGTAACAGCATCTAGTTTCAACTGGTAATACGCTATGTGATGTCAGGAGCTATGTGATGTCAAGAATCTCTAATCTCTTTATCTTGTCAACAGCCAATCAGATAATTCCTTTTTTTTATGTGATGTCAGGAGCTATGTGATGTCAAGAATCTCTAATCTCTTTATCTTGTCAACAGCCAATCAGATAATTCCATGTCAGTTCTGTTACCCGCATGTCTAGCCACAACCAAACAAGTCGATTCACTGTCTTTATAAGCTGTCTGAGAAATGTGTGTTTTGTCGGATTATTACCTCAGTTCCTCTGTGCAAATCTCGTTGTTTCTCATCTAGTCAAGTTTGTTCCACGCCACTCGATGTGTATAAAGAGTTAAAATCTTATTTGTGTCTGCGCTTTGGGATCCAACCTCAGCACATAACAATTAAATTATCTTTAATTTACATAGTGTTATAAAGAGAAATAGTGTTTAGTTGTAAATAGTTTATTTGTAGCTTTGCATTCTAGAAAAGCTCTAGAGTATATGAACCAATTTCAACCTTCTCACTGTGCCCACCTCCACTTGTTTTGTTTTTTTTAAACTAGCTTTGTGCTGAAGTGTCATTTTTAGTATATGCAAATGGCCCTCAGGCCGTAGTTTGGATGCTTCCACGTCAGAAAGACTAGTTGCAAGCAAGTTGTTTAACAACCATCTTGTGACCCAAATTATTATTAGGTAATGTCCGCCTAAAATATTTTGATATCCAATTCAAACAGAATTTTTTTTCAGGGATGTCAATATTAATTGTTGATGCCCATTCAGGTGACTGAGAGAGCCGAGAGAATCCAACATTGGTTCCACTGCAATGAGATGATAAAGCAAAGCACCATTCACTTGTCTCAACTTGTCCGGAGTTTCATCCGCCTGCGTGTACCAGGAAATTGCCCCTTTTTACAGCGCAGACCGCAAGTTTGTTTGTATGGCTGCTTCCTTACAAACACAACTCACCGCACACACCCACACGTGGACACACACGCACACACAACCTGAGGTAGATATACTAGCGTACAAACATGCTTTCACAGATATGCACAGATAACCCACATGCATTCTGTCAAAACATGGTCTGAAATGTATGGAGAGATACTGTATGCTGGAAGGCTGCGGTGCGTAGATGTGGGAGGATTGTGATTGAGCGAGGGAGTGTGTATATTTTTGGAGTCCTGTCTGTATTGTTCTCCAGTCTGGCAAAGCTTTGGGACGTCTGATGACGAACCGCGAGGTCTTACGACATGTTTCCTGTTAATGCTGCTCCATACAATAACTACCCAGCTGGGACATTGTGTGTGTGCTTACAGTAGAGGTTTGTGTACACTATTGTGAATCTTGGCCTGTAAGTTCTTGCCTCCCTGGTTTGGTGTGACTGCATGTTTCCCTTCCAGTGATTTGTTGACATGTTGAAGTTCATAGCCTTGCTCAGCCTTGTTCCATAAACGCTAATTGGGAGACAAAGTATTTTTGTATGATGCTGGATAATGATTGGTTAATGGAACCTGGCTAACATGTGCAAAGATAATAAACAGACTTTTATCAAGTCACAGATCATCAGATCGTATTATGACATTAACGTCAGGGCTGTTATCGCCTCTGCAGGGTTATTTTGAGGTTGCTCGAGCAACCCTTGCAACGAAGTACATGAAAATATGGTATCTGGTTTATATTCCTTGATGTTTTTAAAAGTTGTTTCAAATAAAGAGTAATACTAAAACCAAACATTAACTATAAGAAGCAAAGAATGTTGCTTAGTTGGGATATATAGCAACAAGTGAAGAGTGAGATTTTATTCTGTGAGGTTCAGTAATCTACTCGTGTGTCTACTAATCTGAGTGACACATTTCTCTTTCACAGATGCACTCTCGACCTGCGATAGGATTTTGTCAGAGGTACAGATGTTTCACCTAGTTCAAGTGTGCAGTCATGAGACACACTCAGTCCAAGCTAAACAGTCGCGCAGGTTTTGATTTCAAACCTGCTCCAGCCTTAAATGGCTAAGTCAACATGAAGTCAACAGCCGAGTGTTACAGCTGCTGAACGAAAAGGTGGGCCTTTCATACGCTGAACCTCTTGTGTGTGCTAAAGGATGTGGTGATGGAATTTAAAACACGGTGACAAAGCATTGTTTGGCTTCGGCTTTGAGTAATGTTAAAGACATTTTGCTTCATAAAAATCAAAGGCAACTACAACATCCCTTGGCACATTCTAGTGTTCAAGTGATGACTAGGGGAGATTACGGAGTTTCCTTTTTAACTGTTTCTTGCTTGGGAAAGAAGAGGCTTTGACTGGATGAGGTTTGGTTATGCCTCTCCTGAAGTCAAGACTCAACTTGAACCGCCAATACGCAACTTTTTGCCTTGCAGCACAAAGTATATTGCTTTCTCTCGTCTCTCTCAGTCCGTCAAGTTCCCAACCCTGCATCTGTCATTTTGCTCAACTGTCTACCTGTCAAATGTCACCTGAGGCTGACAGAGAGAGGCAAAGCACAAACAATACACACGTTAATTTCTGTTTTGCAACGTCTGCATTTGTTCTGTTAGAAATGCATTTTGATGCCGCTAGACTTTTAACGCAGACGAGAAAGTTCGATCATATTACCCCGATACAAGCCAACTTGCGATTTTAAGTTGCTTACATACAAAATATTACACGGCTTGGCACCTTCCTATCTCGTCAATTAAAAGTACCATACCTTCCGACACGTTTTCTTTAAGTCTGTTAGGAGCTGTTGTAGGCTGGCAATGTCAGCTGTTTAGTCCACACTGTAACGAAAACAGAAGTGAAACGGCCCATTAAAGATGTTGTTCTTGTCAACATGCAAGCCACCTTCCAACTCCCTTGTATTCCTGAATTTGAAAAAAAAAAAAAAAAAACGCCTTTTGAGGTCGACCGGGCACTCTGTTTTTAATGTAGATAAGCATTTCTCACACAAAATACCCGTAAAAGTAAAGTGGAATAAAGTCCATCTCACCAGCAGGATATATTTTGGCTTTCTCACAAGATGCTAGCTGAGTGGGTGGTCTTTAAATCTGGTACATTTGTGTTCATACTTCAAACAGATATTTTGCCTTTAAGACCCCATTCAGATTTGCTCTAAGTCGTTTGATTTGCTCGAAATGTGTAGTTGCTGCATTTGCTTAAAGCCCATTTGGAGAAGAACGGAATAAGCCAAGAACTTTGCAGAGATCTGTTTAAGTTCTTCTTCCACAAAAAACTTCCCCTTCTAAATAATTGTTGCTTATTAACAACATACATTGCACTGACATGATCCATTTTTCAAATGAACAGGCTAGCTCTAGGCCCTCTTCAAATATAGACACATTTGTGTTGTCAGTCAACATTTCTGCAATCACGGTGGACTTATTACTTTCGTAATTGCCTGTGGCGGTGACTCACTTTATAATACTTGTGGATTCAGCTCATATTCCGTTTATAGCCTTTGGCTGTAAGGCACATATTCCTCTGTCATCATAGCTTTTCCACACACCCTCAGTAATAACTTAAAGAGGCTGTTTCTGAAACGTGCCAGTCCAGGCAGCACTGAAAATGCACCTTTTACAGTCATATCTGAATAATTCCAGCGCATGCTGTTTAATAGATACTTTTTATGGTACTGCAACGCCCACATTTAGATCTATTACATCATAACTTTAACAAAGAGTCTTTTAGTTTTACTAAAAGGGCAACGAGGGAAATGTAATCGACAATGTGTTGTGAAACTAAGAAACCTAACTGAGATTCCAAACCATATCGAGGCCCAAACCTTGGTATGAGTCCACAATGCAACACATCATACTAGTGTACGAATCACCTAACAACCAACGCTGGGGGCCCTTTTTTTGTGCCCGGTTAAAGTGTAGCGCAAAGCGCAGTCTAGCTGTGCACATGGATGGAATTTTGCAGTCGAGCGTTTTGGAGCATTGTTAAAACCGTTTGGGATGGAATGCAGCTGACTCATGACCAATTGAAGCAGCTCCCCTCATTCTTATTAAAATCAGGGTGGTGGAAGCGCACACATTGCTTGACATTGCAGAAGCAGAAATTGACTCGCTGGGCTCCATGCATGCATGAGAATGACACACACAAAGTGCGTTTGTACAGGTAAACTGCAAGATCTCTCCCCTTGCGGATGATGCGGTCGGCCACATGTGACGTGGCTAACTGGAGTCCGACATACACCAGCAACTGTGTGTTGGTGTGTAACCTTGAAACACCAAAAGTTGTGCCGGGCGGTCAGAGTTGTGCTATTAAAATAATTTTCAGATTATAATGATAATTATTTCGATGAATGGCTTGATTTCTACAATGATTCAGAGGGTCCCATGTTTTTGTCATATGCATGAATTAAATATGATGACATCCACAAATCTGTCTGCCTGCACCTCAATTAAATCCACCAAAGTCACGTTACAACAACGGGCGCCACAACTTAGACCTGGTTTTACCGAGTCTAAAATTTAGTCTACTTTTTAAATTCACAAAAACGCAAAACTACACTTGCTGGCCTGAAAATAGCAATGTCTGTAACTATAGACCCCTAGCTGGGTGTCATAGTTTTTCCCAGCAAATGAAAAAACATGTTTAACACAATATGGTAATTTTATTATTAAATCTAACAGCATTAAAATGATAATATATTGATCATAATAGGGGAACCTCCCATTTTTAGTATTTCAACGAATGTCGTACAGTGTATGTGATGCCTGATGAACAACCAAGCACGTAAGACGTCACAGATACAGATAATAAATGCGCTGAAATGCAGTTGGATACTCTCTATTCCCTCCTCATGAAGCAGAACAGAATGTTCTTGGCTGTTGGCCAGACGATGAATGAACCACATCTATTCCCTTCTCTCACTTTCTGTTTACCTCTCTCACTCCTCAAGATGAACGGTAGACGGGAGAATGAACAACATATCCTCAGCTCTTGCAGTGTCATTCACATCACCGATTTTGTGTCATGGCGGAACCGTGAAACTTTCCTCATTACATCTGCATGTAAATTTTTCTGGGATCACATTCATTTTCCTGCTTGTATGTTTTCACTGTTGACAGGACACACTGACACACATACCTGTTTCTGCAGACGCAGGGTATGTATGTAGTGATTTACTTACACGCCACTGAAGAGTCTGCCAAGTCTTATATAACTCAAGTTCTTAGCGGGGACTGGGCCATAATGTAGAGCACTGCTGGATGGAAACACACTTAAGTCTCAGCTGAGAATGGACTGTTTTGGCATTACTGCGTACACTATGTGTGGTTGTGTTGGAAGATATCTGTATATTTGTGCGTAGGAGAGAGAAATGATGAAGTCGTTTTGTCCTCTTTAGTATGTTGTGTTCTATTCACAAGTCCTCTGACATGAATTGACAGGGGCAGCATGTGGTTAAGTTGCAAGACAGAGTAACTCATCTCACCCCAAAGGTACTTGATCTCACATCCAATCTCTCTTCCCCATTCTCAACTCACAGCCTTTTTGCAGTTTATTTGCAAATGTCTTTAACTAATCAGCTGCAATGTTTTGTCTCATGATTGGTTATAGTAATGAGGTCTTGCAGGTCAACGGTAGAGATCACAATTCCTTTTCCATTTGTATATTTGTGTGTGTGTGTTCATGTCCAGTACATATTGACGGGTAGTTGTAATTCAGAAGCAAACACGCTGAGACTGATGGCTCAGCTTATCAATTTCTCTCTGTATTGTGTCATTTTAAAGTTAGCATTAGTTTAAAAGCTTAGTTTGAAAATATGAGCTGTTCGGTGTTTGTTCAATCTGAGATCCAACACATTCTGGTAGAATTTAGACCCCCCCCCCAGAAAAAAAAAAAAGTAATAGTAATTCAATTAAGCCATTTCATTGGTTAAGATTCAATTGTATGTTGTCAACTAAATTGACAACTAAAAAGTCAATTAAAATTTCTTCACAGATTCTACTCTTTTGTGTGTTGTGTTGGCAGAGGATGTTGGAGCATTTTAAGGCAAGACTTAAATCAGGTGTGTTTAAACTTGTTTTTATCACGTGCCATATCAGTTTCGGTTGCGCTCAGGGAGCTAGCCATAACGGTGAAAGCACACAGATAAGATAATATAATCATGGTTCGGTATGTACCTTTTTTTTTTTTTTGGGTACGATAAAGCAAAGGTAAAACAAGCTGCTTATCGGTTGTGTAAGTGGGAACAGATTTACTGACATTTAAAATGAAACTTGAAACTTCTAGTGACGCTAATACATTTCTTGTCAGGAAATAACAGCACTTTTTCTTCTTTTTTTTTTTTAGGAAATGAAGCATACAGACAAGTAGTAGTTGGAATTATTGTGCTATGAGAAGACTAATAATGGCATCTGTTACTGTCCTCACATTCATGTGATGCTATTTCAGTCGTGTTAAGTGTGACATTCTGCCAAAAGCATATGCCTACTCAGGATATCCGCTAGCCAGTAGCTGAGGCTGCACTGTGTTTGTTTACGTACAAGGCGCGTGACTACTACAGAGCAATGCAGTTACATTTCTTGTCCGGCTCTGAGTAGGAACACCAATAATCGCCCCATCCTAAGATATAATGATTACCACATTTGATTCTGATTTTGGGTAATTGTGAACAGACTTTCAAAGGAATAATTTGCAGGCCACAAAAAATGACATAAAGGACCCCAAGTTTGACTCTAAATTTATGTTAATGTGAAGCCTGGCTAAAGCTTTAGTAAATATATTGTCAGGTTTACAAGGGTTTAGGTTCACAATGTAAAATACTTTTCAAATTAAGGCAAATGTAACACTTAGAATATAAACAATTCTTTCAAGCTCATACTGTATGTAGATGGTTGCGTTTTTTTTTTTTGTTTTTTTTTACTAGAAAGTGTCATGCAAGCTTTCTTTAAGGTTAGATATTGTGCCAATCATAAATAACTAATCTTTTGACCTTCTAGTGGAAGGAAATAAGATAACACATTTTGTGTAATAAAATCCTACTGTGGTGCAGAAGTTTTCAATATGAAAGATACTCAAAATTGGGGTAATGCATATTCTTGAGTCAATTCAATAGATCAAATGCAAACTTAATTCAAATTCTACATATTCAATGTACTTGCTAACACTATACTATACTATACTGTACTATACTATACTTCTCTAAACAGTTTGTACTTACTCCAGGTGCCTGTTTTGAGTTGATCAAGAGGGCATAAAGTGTGGTTGAAAAAAAAAAATAGTTAATGACCAGATGGACCAATTGGATCTGCATTTGCTGGTTTCACTCAAGACAGGATTCCCCTGGTGCTAATACCTGTTGGATAAGTTCATGCGCTGAGGTGGCGTGAGGCAGAAAGCAGAGAAGCAGAAGATGAGGAAACACTAGGGGGCAGTCTAATACAAAGCATGATGGATGCAGGTCCCTCATAAACTGGATGGAAAGTGACTGAGGCACATAACTTTCATAACATGAAACCAGCATGGCTCAAATCAGGCACACTCTTCTTGTTTATGCACATGACCATTACTTTGCAATCAACCAATGTGGAACCGGCAGTAATTTTAGTCTTAAATGATTCATGATGCCATTAGTAAGTGCTGGGCAGTACAGTACTCAATGGGCTGGACAAAAGCACAGAATAATCTCCTCACTATTTTACTGTTCAATATTCATTCTCGCCCCCTTAAGTTTACCTCAACAACAGCGGCGATTGCTAGCCACATCCTTTAACTTCGAGTCAATTGGATCTGCATATAAAGGCTGTGGTGGCTGTACTGTGGCGTGGAGGGATATATCCCCCGAGCCCCCTCCTATTGCGAAACCTTGATGTGGCCACGGAGGAATGAGGGCCGCAGCCGCAGATGGAGCTGCTACAGCATGCTGCAATATGATTCACAAAACAACACCAGGCGCCTGCAGCTATACTCAATCACAGTGTGTTGCTTGTGTGTAAAAAGTTGTGAGTGTTTTACATGAACACTGATTGCAGGAACTTCTAGTGGTGCCAATACGTTTCAAATTGAAATCGGTTACATTCTAAACTTGTTGACCTACAGTAGGTTTGCCCTTTGTTCCACCACATATGCTCTGTGACAATTTCAGTTCTTAGTGATTTTACACCATCATCTTCAGATGTCTGAGCTTTAAACAATAAACAGCAACTTGATGTTGTCAAAACTGAATTACTCAAGCTTAATGGATGGATGGATGGTCTTATATTCAATAGAATGCAATGTTTAATGTTGTGCAACCCATTTTACCTTGGTACAATGAAAGCATTTTTTTTTTTTTTATTGTCAATCATATGATAAAAACTAGGGATGTTCGAGACCACTTTTTTCAGACTGATACCGATACTCAGACCCTCAGTACTCACCGATACCAACTGCTGATACCAGTAGCACATTTTGACAAATAAAAAAATAAAAAAAATTACTAAAAGATATTTTTAAACAAATATATTTCCTTTAATTTTGACAAAAAAAACAAAAAAACAGCACAGTCACTCTTCAATAGTCTTAATGCTCAAAATAAAACACAAAAATACTTTAGTTTAAGATTCACAATTTTGAGGTATTTCCAAACCGGTGAAGTTTTGGTGAAAAACTGCTGCAAGCTAGCGTCAGTTACAGGCAAGGAGGACTCACTTAACGTCTTCCCACTCTGCCATCGGTCGCTTGTACTCGTCTGCGTCACGAGTACTCGAGTACTTGAAAAAAGGCTGGTATCGGCCCGATACCGATACCTGGTATCGGTACTCACCTATCCCTAATAAAAACAGTCTGTTCGTAATCTAAGTTGGTTGTAAACGTGACCAGCGTAAACAATGAGTGCTTACAGAAGAAGGCATGAAAAAATACAGTAACGAATGGTAGGTGAAGTACATAAATCATGACAGGGTTTTTTTGTTTTTGTTTTTTCTTGTAGATACATTTGCCAATTGCAGGCTGAGCATGATTCTTGAACAAACTGCCTAGCACAAATCGAGTTCTGGCAGTTACTGCAGATCTGTGCAAGAGATTGCCAACTCCCTCCAACCCCTCCACACATAGCCTCTTTATCACCCAGGCTGCTTCCTAAGTTCATCACCTGCTTGATGAAAGTTGAAGTGGCTGGTACAGGCAAGTGCTTGTGGAAAATAGGGAGAAAAAAAAATCAAAGTGTTTAAGGCTGGACAATGAAGGCCAAAGTGGATTGACATTTTTGAGCCCCATGGGAATGGTCAGAGCTGACAGGAAGCCATCACCGCTTATGTCTCTTGCATATATGTTTGCCTGCGTATTTGTTCTCACGCATGCAGGGAGGCTTTCAGCAACTGGTGTGAAGGAATTCAACTCCAGTAGCAGTGAACCCCAAAGATTTACTTCCCCTCTGCCTTCACCCTCACCCCCACTCCTCAATTTCCCTTCTTCCTCCCTCCACTTCTCTTTCACCTCTTCATCATATCACCCTCACACCACCTGCCCTGGTCGGACAGCTGCAGAAGGCATTATGTGCTGTGTGAGTGAGTGAGAGATAAAAAGAAAGGAAAAAAAAAGAGGAAGAATGGAATAAAGCTTGTGAGAATTGGAGAAAGGGCGAATTTGATACAGTGGCAGTGACAAAGTATTTCTAAAGCTTCCTCTCATAAGCATTTACATCTGGTCTCAAAAGAAAACCTGTGTCATACTGGTGACATCTGGCTCGCTGGTCTACATCGTAGTTAAGAGGCGAATACCAATTCAAACGGACAGTCACTCATACACATGTGAACTTCTCACCATAAGAATGCGGCGCTTCCTGTATGTTAAGCATTTGGTTGGCGTATGGCGGAGGATCAAACTTGATCTGAGTTCTCTATGTTATTTTGCTGCCAACTGAGGGGGTCATTTTGTAGTTCCTCAATTTCAAAATTGCCTGCTCATCATAGAAAAGTATATTTCTTGGAGCAGAAGAAAATATATAGAAAAAGCCACTGGGGCCAGGTTCCAATTTTAGATCAAAAATCACTCTCCTCCAATCTTCTATATTATTTTGGGCATGCACGCCACACATTTAGTTTTTGATTTATGAGCGAGTTTGTAGGGTTCATCATGAATGTGTGTGTTCACATACGTACGTCTGTGTCCATATTCTCATTCATGCTTGTTTCGCTCGGTCTGCAGTGTACACATAACCTTCCCGCTGCAGCTGCTGCCACAACGTGACTTGAGCCACCAGCATAACTGACTTCCTAAGCATAATAAACACTCAATCATGAGCCCAAGTCATCATGTCATTATAATTACACAATGTCCAGATTTCTGGGGGGAAAATGTGGTTAGTGTCACCAAAAAAAAAAAAAAAAAAAAAAAAAAAAAAAAAGCAAAAAAAACAAACAATAATTGTCATTACTCTATTCCTAATTTTCCTTCTGTGTGTTTTGTGTTGGGAATTTGCGTGTACCACTGGCGCCAAGGCAAAGCCACTATGGAGATGCCTTTAATGGATGTGTGGCACTTAGAATTCTTGAAATGCAAGGGGATTCAAATCTGGATACTTTGGGGGTTTGCAATGTATGTATTTGTTTTATTTATACACTATTTAGTGCATAATGCTTGTCACTTGTCACTTATGACATCCAAGACTTCCTAAGCAACTATTCATAAGCATATTTGTTAACCATTTAACCACCAAATCCATTCAAATGGGTCACTATCGGTACTTGTACTGAAAACTACATCATTGTCCAAAAAAAGAAAAAAAAAGAAAAGAAAAATACGATTCAATCATAATTATAAATGGTTAATGGAGTGCACTTACAACACCTTATCTAAACCATGTTGTGTTCGAAGTGCTTTACGCCTTTAAGCTTCATATTCATTCATAAACATATCTGAATGTATGTATGCAGCTAACAAGCGTTGTAACACAGCTGTGTTAGATTTTCATTTTTAGTTTAAAATAACTTAATTTAGCGTCCAGGATCCCTCGCCATACACTGGCAAATGACTGAACCCCCAGGGCGTGTTTTTTTTTTTTTTTTTCCCCCCTTTTGGTGAAGTTTGAAATCCAACTAATGCTAAGCTAACCCCTGTGAGGGTTTGTCCAGCGTCCAAAACTTGCAACCTCTCTTAGTGCTAGGACATCGTCAAAGGCCAACAGCGAGGTAACAACAAAGGCGTTGATACTCTGCCTTATTAACTGATTGTTACTTACTAGTTAGTCATTTAAATATGATAACCATTAGCTAGCTAAACATTGTTGAACACACTAATACTCCTTGCACACTCTCTGATACTGAAAGGACCACTGCTACCTACTGTATGGATGTGAAATTACACCTTAATGTGACTTCAAATAAATAAATAAATAAATAAATAAATAAATAAATAAATAAATGTTCCCTGGGGTCACTCCAACCTCAACCAATGGCATTCTCCACTGTGCCTGCTCCCCATTTGAGGACTGATTTACAGTAAACAAATCTCATTTTTACAATCAAACAAACAAACTTAAACTTACCATCGCACAATATACATCAATAATCATGCCCAAAGATGTGTATTATAAAACGAACCTATAGCAATTGCTTTCTGTAGGATTAAAAAGCAGGATTATGACAGATAATGTTAATTTTCAACAAAAACTAGTCTGTGCTGAAATATGTACTTATGGTTTAGTTGTTGTTCTTCTATCTAGTTGTCGAAAGTAGAATTGCAGTATAGTACCTTTTAATATGCAGTTCATAGTACAGGTAGCTGCATCAAAAATATTTGTTGGCATTTGCCTGAAAAATGTCTGTATTTGTTTGCGTCGTCGAGTTTGCCAAAAGCTGTGCTATTGTCTGAGCATATTTGCTGAGCGTTAATCATTGTGGAAGTGTATACTTTGTGAGAGCATACTGGCTCCTTCATTAAAATGGTAACCAGGCCACTGTGACAATGAATGCTCTGTTCGTAGCCCTGTCCTCTTCATGCTGAACTTTATTTCTTTCTCTGCTTTTCCCTCTGTCGCAATCGCTTTTCATCTCCACTTTCCACTTGCACTGACTGAAACCACAAGCCCCCAAACACAGAGGCACATTTAGTTTTACCTTAAATCAGTTTTTCAACCTCTCTTTTATGTCAACTTTTATTTGGTTGCCGTAACTGTGTCAGGCCTCTTTAGTTTCACCTTTAACACATTTCAACTCTGTATGAACCATGCAGTCATAAATCACTTTATGCACAGGCACACTTATGTTACTGAATTACCTTTTATATAAGCATGTGCATACAGTATGTATATGGGTTGGGTATCCATGTGGCCACAAGCACTTCTGACCTAATATTCAGGGGGAATATGCAGGGGGTCTAATGCTGTACTTGCTCTTGTGCAAGTGCAACATTTCAGCATTCTTTTTGTAATAATAATAACAAGACAAACTTAAACCTTGTTTTTCTTTCAAATGAATAGAGGAAGATGGATGCATTTAATGTTTTGTGACAGTAGCAAATGTTAAATGTATACTGTTGATTAATTACACCGTTGAACAATTTAGGAAAAAAACAAACAAAAAAACATCTGATTTCGATTTTTATGCTGATTGAAACTGAAATTGTCATGCTGATTCCAAAATTGCTGTCATTTTTTTTCAAGCACATCATTTTTTTTTTACTCCATAGTTTATACTCCAGATAAGCAAAATTCCACTAATTAGCTGTAGTAAGAAGATCTGAATCCGATTGGAGTCATCTACAGCTACGTGGCAACTTGTTTGCGCAGTCACTATTGAGACAGTGCGGTAAGAAGTTTTGTGCAGCTCCCAACAGATCAGTACTAAGTATCAATATCTGCAAACAGAAAGCTGGCATAGTAGGAATCAAGAGGATTATTTGTAACCTTGTAGGTTAACAATGGGCATACCATTAAGTTTTTTTTATTTTATTTTTTTTAAGTTTTCTTGTTTGTACCTATTCCATCTTGGTATTATATTTATATGCGTACACACTTCTTTCTTTCTTTCTTTCTTTTTCAAAGAAAAACCGAAAACCTGAGCCCAGTTTTGGATTCCGCACTCAATAAAAATTGGGTTCCCCAGTGTTATGATTGGGCTCTGTGGCAACATTTTTTGAATTAGAATAAACTGACCAAAATCTGGAATTAAAATGAGTTTGATGATGGATGTTTTATTCTCTAGAGGCCATCTCTGATTGCCCAAGACTCGTTTGTCTAGGACCATAAATAGAAATGTGATATATTAGGAAAATACTTGAGGTGAATCTTTTTTTGTCTGCAATTAATTTGCTAATGTCATTATTTTAATATACATTTAATACCTTTGTAATCACATTATGCCACTTGCTGTCCACTGAAAATGACATTATGTGTGCTCAGGGTTCAGGTAATGACAAATCATGGCTCAGTTTGTGAATGTGACCAAACCCAGAAAACAGGTGAGGCGTGATTGGTCATTACGTGAGCTGTGTTTTTGTGAATGTGTTTGTAAAGTTATTAATAGTACATGAAAGTTATCAAATTATTCCTGGACATATTCACTTTTTATTGCTGAAAATTGCTAAATCAAGTATCCCTTTAAAGGCGCTGATCATGCTTGAATCATTCTCGTTTTGGGAATCAGATTTAAGGAGATTAAAAATGTCTGCTTTAAATACATACACAAATAAACGTCTGTGTTTGCACATATGATGCATTGGTGTATTTTGGCTTAAGCCACCAGTAAGCGCTCCAACTTTGAAATAATCAGCGCTGTTGGACCGTGAGAGCGTCTGGGCTAGATTTCTGGTTCACCTGTCCCTGAGGATCAGCAGTGGGGCTGAAACTGCGGCGAAGTCTGCGGTAACATCGTCGAAGGAGGGGTGACTTGGGAGTCGCGGTACCCCTCCAGAGACCGCTAATCTACGTGTAGTGCCGTAACAAGGATCAAAGTCCTTGACACCCGTGTCTCCCTTGGGTCATGTAGCCCCGTATCCTAATGCCCCCGTCCGCCGCTGTCACCCCGCCATTCCCAAGCATCAAAGCTATCGATTGTGAAGGAGAAACAGGTGGAGAACTGGGTTGTGCATGTGCGTCCGCTTTGAGCTCACGCTCACCCAGCACTGCAGCTGGGCAGCTTATCTGGCTGCCACCACAATAAAAATGATAATGACGCTTCCGATTTTCTAACTGCCGTTTCCTGTGAAACAAAAGTACCCCTCTTCATGGCTTAATCATGCGCGTCTCACACACACACACACACAAAAACATTACATATCCGTGCCTTGAATTCTTAATTCCAAACTGTCATTATACAGCCAAACTGCTCACGTAACACACTCCACTCCCAGCCAATCAATTGACATTAAAAAGGAAATGATGTAATTACTTGTGTCATGCATACAGACTCATGCTTGAGCCATGAGGAAGAGACGATGAAAAACAGAATCCTGCAAACTCTCTTACACACGCACATACATGGAAAACCCTTAGTCACCTACATTTCCACTTTGCAAATTACAGCCTGAATTGCGGCCCCCACCAATCATAGCATGCATCTGTCACCAGCTTGGCGATCATTGGTCTTCTCGGATGCTTGCCGCCATGCAAGGCAGACTTTTAAGGTGGTCATTTGCAGCTCAAGCATATAGTTATGACCATGGGAACAGAAGGCCGGCCATCTTTGGCGCCCTGCAGACCCTCAAACAACTCCTGGGGATTGCAGGGTTTGGAAAATGTAAATACAAAATACGGTTTGTAACACACTGCTAAACTACATGTGTGTTTGTGAGTGGATCCAAAGGATGCATTTATCATGGACAACTTACACAACACAATACGTCCCAGTTGGCAGACACCAGATTTGATAGTGTAGGCATCTCTCAAAATAAGAGCATTTAAAAAGTTTGTTTGTACAGTATAGGATTTGCCCGCAAACTACAAGGTAGCAGTTCCAAAATAATGGGGACTGTACAGTGTAGGGTTGGTCAGATCACGATTTAGAAAAACCGCAACAAAAGTGGCAAGGAGAAGCCAAACAATTTACATAATGTACTTTTATATGTTATGCTTGCATACTCCCAAAATAAGTGAGGACTGGAGTGAGCTGACTAATGAACTTGATCATATTTTTCCAACACTTGTGGATAAGACTGAGAACTGGAAGCTATGGAGAAAATTACCATGCCAATCTTAGTTTTCATCAACATAAAAATGTAATTCTAGACATTAAAAAAAAAAAAAAAAAATCCAATTGTTCCTCAGTGTTTTCCTGAATACAGTTAGGAGAGAGAAAACCTCCCTTCATCATATTTAGTGCTGTAATTCTAATGAATGTCGATTGCTACTGACAAAACAGGCCATTATAATTTACATGCTTGAAGTTGATTGATTTGGCCAACCACATGCTAAACATAAAGCTTGGCAAAATGGATTTACATACCGTACGTTTATACTTGTGTATCTAGTTGCCTTGCACGATTAATGAAGCCCAAGCATATATATTTGAAGATATGCTAAATGATTTCAGTCATTTTTAAATATACAATGTGCAATAGGTGACATTTTGGGTGAGCGAACAAGCATTTCGTCGAGCGACGGTGTTTTGGCAGCCGGTGTGAAAGCCGGCGAGTGACACTCAACTATTGAGCCAGAGCAGCTAACGGCGCAAACGGGAGAAGCTAGTAATTATTATTTTTGTTTTTTTTTTGCATACTATTGAAATATATAATGTTAATTGACCACAAGATGGCGCTAACAATTACACACAGTCAGTTTAAAGTTACAATAACATCATTAGGCTAACAGGCTAATCAGCATCCAGCAATCATCTCGTTTGTCATCATTGTACTAATAATGTTCATCACCATCGGCATCAATGATAATGTGGGCTACAGTCTTTTATTTGCGACAGCTGTCTGTGACTAAAATTTAGCTGGTAAAGCAATAAGAAGAACCAACAGGGAGTGAAGCGGGTGTTGCGCCACATATGGCAAGTGGAATGACGGCGGAATGTCTTGCCCGTGTTTTGCAGCGTGCTGGGTGTGAGGTCACCGGGTGAGGCCCTGAAGTGTTTGTGTTCGGGCAAGGTCTGGACAGGGTCAGAGGGTTAACCGTGGAGTAAAGGGAGTGACTTTAGACAGTATGAAGTGTTGTTTGATGTTTGAAGGGTTGTATGTTGAAGGTTTGTGTGCTTGGTGGAATGAGTGGTACAACCCTGGCTGACTGGGAGATTGTATAAATAAGAAGCTGCACTCACAAGAGAAAATGTACGTTTGTTTATGAAGTACATAACAAAGAAGAACCAAGTGGTCTGGAAACGGCTGCTGTATCTGTGTTGTCTAACCATGACTCTTGCTAAACTATTTTCCTTGTGTTACATCATGGAGACAAAGCATTAATAGACACCGAAAAAGACAACACACATATGACTGGGCTGTGTGTGTTTGTGTGTCGCTGTCAGCAGGTCAGTCAGATAACCGCCGGCCTCCTGTCAGATCCCACCGAGTGGCTCACTTGTCACTCCAAACTGCAGTCACCGCCCACCCACATCAACGCCACTAGCACCGAGTGTTGAGTCGTCAGGCCTCTGGATATTATCACAAACGCACACACACAATCACACGTTGACTCCATTCCAAAGGGATTGTCGACCTCAATGCAAGTAACCTGGAACGTTTCCTTCTGATGCTGTGTACAGATCTGAAATAGATCCCCTCCTGTTGGGATTCTTTATCCTCCGCAGCCGTTTGAATCTGATCAGATTCTGTTTTCGTACGTCAGCAGGTCTGCATCTCTTATTCATTCAGAGTGATGCACTCAGCAGCATGTAAGAAGATAGTCAGTACTGAGTACAAAAAAAAAAAAAAAAAAAAAAAAAAATGAAAAGAAAAAAAGAAAGAGTGCCATGTAACTTGTGACGACTACGTTTAATATATAGGAGGAAGCCACAGAAACAGCACAGGGTAATTTTCACTACATGGTGCAAATAAACATAGTATAAGTTAACTTCTGTTCAGAATTAGGCATCTTTGGTGCCCAATTCAATAGGCATGATCACTTTATAAGCTCTTGGTAAAACTTTCATCTGGATAACTTGTGAGTGAGTTGTGTCAAACTGTGAAAGCCTTTCTGATCCACTTTATGGTTTGAAAGTGGGCTTCTGAGTTTTTTGAATGGTCTTCTTCCATTTCAACCTCGTCTGTCTATCTGCCTGCGTGCGTATCTGTCTGATTGCACGCACGCACGGACGCTAGGGTGGCCATTTCTATAAGGTCAAAAAGGAGGACATATTTTTTGAAAAATTAAAGTGTTCCCTCGCTATAACATGGTTCACTTTTCACTGATTTTTATTTTAGTGCAATCTTGCATGAATTTTCTTACAGTAATGTACCTTTTTATAAAATGTATGAGGGATTGAACATTGAGAATGTTTAAATGAGAGAAATGTGAGAAAATGTAAATCGTCAATGAGAAAAGTGTATAAACTGTGGTGAGGGGTTTTAGAGCCTTAAATATTTATAACAAATGCAAAACTTAAAGCTAAAACTATTTCGCTGATTTAATTTATTGCGGGTATTTTTTGGAATCTAACCCCAGCGGAAAATGAACACTGTACATTAGACTCGCAGTTTATTTTCATCAACAATAATTTGTTTTGCATAGTTTATCGATCATGTTTGTGTAACTAAATGGTAAAAAAACAACAACAAAAAAACATTTTGACAATTTATTTACTTTACATGACCTTGTTTTAAACCACTAAACAGTGACATACGTCTGTAAACATGCCACACAAGACAACTTATTTTGAAAAGCAAATAAGGGGGTGGGGGCAGGAATCTCAATGATGACACACCTTCTGCTCTCCTCTTGCTTTTATGCTTTTCCGTCCCCGCGTGACGTTGTATGACTGCTTTGCCCTGACTGCTCACGTCCACATCACACTGTGCAGAAACCGTGAAACGAGTCTCCACTGCTTTTGGCCGGGAAATTGTGCTCTTTCGTCCATTCAGTATTAAAAGACGTCCAGCATTTTGGCATTTTTGCTAAGCGCTGTCTTTTTTCTTTTTTGTTGCTAGCGCTGCTGTCAAAGAAGACGGCGAGGAAATGGCGTAGTGGAGCTATGTTTACATTCATTGAACCAATGATACACGAGATTTTTAATTGAAGTGACTCTTGTCCAATCAGAGACTAGTTGTGAAAAACGTGGGGTGGGGCTAATATTGGGTCACATAAATAGGGTTGACAACTTTCTCATCCCGAAATAAGGGACAGGTGCACGGTACAGGTGTAAAAAAAAAAAAAAAATTGCAAAAGAGGAGCGAGACTCACCAAATTTACTTTTTCCATGGATACTTTTTTGCCAGGCACAGAGCTGTGATGGTGGAACCAGGTGCAGGGAAAACAGGGCGTGGAGGCAGAGGCGCAGTCAAAAGGATTTAAGTAACCAAAACAAGGAGCTGGCTAAAAAGGAATTATGCAAAAGACTATTACAAAACATTGGGGGGAAACTCTTGAACAAAAACCGGCAGCACGACTAGAGGGAAACTCAACAACAACAATGAACCAAGAAGAACAGAACGGAAAACAGGTTACTAAATACACACACTAATTGACAATGACTAGACACAGCTGGGCAAGACACAAGTAGCAGGGGAAGCTGATTGGTAGATACACTGGGAAGGGAAGACACACGCAGGTGGACAAGGTTAACAATAATGAGACCAGGGGAGACAAACCAGAAAGCAGAAACAGAAACATGACAAACTCAAAACCAGAAACAAAAACAAAGCAAACAGATGACACAAAATCCAAATCAGAACACTTTTTGCTGCCTCTGGCTGACTCGAGCAGTCTTCTGTCCTTCTCGCAGTATTTGTTCATAAATAGTACGAGAATACATCTTGTATTACTCCTGCCCCATTTGCAGCCGACGTATTAAGATCGGCGTTTAGAGTGAGCGTAGGCGACAGGAAGCTGTGACGAAACCAGGAAGTGCCCCTCTCTCTCTCTCTCTCTTTTTTTTTTTTTTTTTTATTAGTTGCCTCTCTGCCTTGCAAGATCTCCACATACAACGTTACACCCAGCGACTCATTTTATTGGCTACGAGCAACTTCCTTGTCACTTGTCAACCTACGGAAGCACCCGTGGTCCAAAAATGGCTAAGATGCCGTTCGCTGCATTTAGTGTAAGAATTGAGAATTATTTTACGGGACTTTTGAGGTCCCGTACAGTACATAACAATTTAGCCCAAAATATGGCGCGTCCCGTCTAAAATGGGACAGTTGGCAACCCTACACATAAACTCAATCGCAGCTCATTTTCTTTAAAAAGGAGGACAAACCAGCGTCCTGCTTAGGGTTGCGCAGAACGCAGGACATATCGCTGAAAATTACGACTGTCCTGCCTAAATCAGGTCACCTGGCCACCCTAATGCACGCACACACACACTAAATGAATTGCTTGCTTGTCTGTCTTTTTCTCTTTGGGGAAACACACACATAACACAGTCCTCCAGCTCTCAGGTTGCAGTGATTGATGACATCAGGCAGGGCTTGGCTGCAACCACAGACACACAGAAACACACATTACTCACCCCAAAGATAAGCAAATGGTCCACAAGCCGCCTAAGTGGTGTGCAAACACAGGTAAAACCGGCCTCCAGTGAGAAGATTTCATTGCCTTGCCTCAAGCCACCACCTCTACAGGACAAAACGTTTGTTGGTCCTGATTTGACCTTTGCAAATCATAAAGTTTTTTTTTGTCTGTGCCCTAATGAGAAAAAAACAGTTTAGGAATATAATGAAAGATGATAGGTCTGTATTGTATTTGTGAGAACTCATTGCCGTCACTTACTAATTCATTCATTTTTCTGAAATGTTTCACATCAAAACAGAAATGGAAATATTCTTTCAGTCCCAAGGTCAAACTGTCTTTAACCCTGACAGCACAATACTTGAAGAGTGACCGACACTTGTTTGCTCTTTTAAAATGTAATAATGGTTAAATGATGCTTGGGGCACCAGCACAAGTGACACATTATCCAAAGGGGTTGAAGGTAAATGTTTAGTTTGTTCCACTTCCAAACCTGAGACCAGTAGTAGTCAGTTTCATCAGGCACACCTTTGTCTGCTCCAAGGTCTGTAACATAATTGGTATGCTGTTGTTCGCTGGTCGGCCAAAATGCTAATTGTTAACTGTTATGCTACTGAGGTGAGCCAAGTTAGCATCTGTGGCTCTGTTAAGATTAACCAGCTAAGCTAACGAGCCAATCCTGTGGAAATGTTTACATAGGTGTTTTGTTTTTTAACACATGTAATATTAAATTAATTTACTAGATCTCTGTGATCTTTATCAAAAATTGCATTATGCTGTATTTCTCCAGGGAGTGCAGAAATTGGAAGTAGGCTACTATGGTTGTGAAATCTTCATGGTTAGCATCAGATGCCACATGGGAAAAAAATTGATCAGTGTTTAAGTAATACATAACTTGAATGAAGAAGGTGCAATTCCAAATATCACACAAGTTATTTATTTATTTATTTATGCAATATTAGTTAGTACAGCAATTAAACATTGTAATTAAGAAATGACATGCACTATGGCAACATTGGATTCTTACTTCGTACTTTGTATGATAGTCCACATCACATAATATCTTGTTTTTAAGAAAGTGCTTGTTGGATTTGCACATTTTAACTATTAGTGCAGATATTCCTTAGAGGTCTATTTGTTTTTTTTCTCCCTTCCCGCCCGGGTGCAAACATGTTGCTTTTGAAAAAGCGGTGTTTTAAATATAAAAAAAAAAAAAAAAAAAACAAGCATGTGGTCTGGCACACATCTCCAACGGAGACATGTCCATCCTTCCCTCCCAAAACAAGAGAGAGCAAGCAGATGAATAAGCATGTATGGTGGGCCTGGTACCAGCCTCCCTCCATCCATCACAATCAACACTAGCAGTCGACCCTGTAGGCCCCAGAACACTCGGGGCCACGGTTTGATTGTTAACACTGTGAAAACACAGAGGAAAGAAAGGGCGGATAACAGGCGAAGACGGCATACTGAGAGCATGGGGGTAGTTTGGGGAGAGCAGAGGGGGAGGAACGCCAGAGGCCCTATTTCCTCTCTAATGGCCCCCAAATGAAGGAATATGACGGAATGCTGCTCTGTGAAGCAACTGACCCGAGGGAAAGCAAGATAGCCACACCCACCTCCAGGTCTTTATTTAACCTGGACAATGCACACATTGCACTGTATAGGGTCCCGCATAAATAGAGGAACGCAGATCCACATATTTTAGCATACATTTAAATTTGACTGAACATAAAGGATGACTATAACACAATCATGCGCCTTTAGAAGAATATGAATGGCAACAATTTATTTTCAACTTCAGTTGGAGTCGCAACGGAACTGACAAATAAACTGCTACAATAATTGTTGTTTTTTTACTACTCAAGATCAAGTGCAAACTGATTATGTTTATTTAAGGTTTGAAAAGTTGCATTAATGCATTTTTAGTTGAATTGTTTGACCTCCAGCCATTCAAGAACCAGTGTTCCCTCGCTATAATGTGGTTCGCTTTTCACGGCCTCGATATTTTGCATATATATATATATTTTTTTTGTGCAATTTTGCATGCTTGTATTTATTTATTTATTTATTTATTTTTTGACAGTAATGTACCTATTTTCTAAAAAAAATATTGTTTGAAAATTGAGAATGTTTAAACAAGAGAAAATGTAAAATGCCTCGATGAAAGAAGTGTTTGAAATGTGGTGAGAGGTTTTAGAGCAGGGGTGTCAAATATAAGGCCCATGGGCCGGATCAGGCCCACAAAGGGGTTTAATCCAGCCGGTGAGATTATTTCGTAAAGTTAAAAAAAAAATTAAAAAAATTGTAATGTCGGATTAATTAATCAGTCGGCCACAATCAAAATATATGAAATTTGTAACTTCACAAGCAGTCCTTGCACGGGGAATCGTCCTGGATGTCATTACTCGAATCCATCTTGTGTGTTTGTCTCGTCCTCTGTCATCCCCCACACTCTGAAGTTTGCTTTTTATTGGGTAGGAAAGCAGGCCTGCTTGTTGAAAAGGGCTGTGTGATGGGTGAGAGAACCTGTTTGGTGAAAGAGAGAATAGATTTGCAGGTGTAGCCTGTGGGCCCCCTATCTTTTTTTTTTTTTTGGAATGGAGAGTAACAAGTCCGGACGATATCCTCTGACAGCCATTAGAACTTCAGCGGTTGTGTGGAATTGTGATTGTATGGGGAGATTTTCCATGCCTTCACGCTCTCTGCGCTGAAACTGGATGCCAGCGTGTATGTGTGCGTTCAAATAAAAACTTGTGAGAAAGCGTGCATGTTTACACACACATGACTTGAATGTTTTGTGCTGCAAATGTGTGACTGAGCTGATAATAACAAATGACCGAGCCAGATGGTGCAGACTGCCACAGAATGCAAGTGAAAACTTTCTATTCAAAATGTGCACTGATGAGATTGTGATTATCAGTTACCTGGCAGGCTCTACCTGTTCTCCTTTGTGTGTTTGTATGTGTGTTCCTTGTCATGAATTCCAGCACATTCCTTTAGTGCAATGATGTCCAAACTACGGCCCGGGGGCCATTTGCGGCCCGCGTCCATTTTTTAGTGGCCCGCGACATATGCTAAAAATGGCATTTGACTCAGTTCAAATAAAATAAAAACAAAAAAAGTAGGAAGGGAGGGTGTTGAAAACAGGTGCTATTAAAGTTTATTTTAGTTAACTAAAACTAACGAAAAAACTAAAATCCAAAAAACAATTTCGTTAACAAAATAAAATAAAAACGAAGATGCTTTTTTTTTTTTTAAAGAAAAAAGAAAACTTACTGAAACTACATTTTATGTTTACAAAACTAAAATAAAACTATAATTATAGGAAAAATGTCCTTCGTCTTAGTCTAATTAATTTAATATATGAGCCTTTGAGGATTATTTTAAATGTGAATTTTAGTACATTTATTTTGATATAAACCGGAATAATGACGTTGAGCCCATGGTGTTTTTTAAATATTGTGCACAAGTAATACACATTAAAAAAAAAAAAAAAAACTAATACTGAAACTACCTAAACTAAAACTAAGCATTCATTAAAGAACTAAAACTAAGAAAAAAACTAACAACCACCCTGAAAACTAATTAAAACTAACTAAATTTGAAAAAACTAAACTCAAAACAAAATAAAAACTAAAATGAAAATATCCCTACTGCCATATTACAAATAAATTGGTTTATATACTGTAGCATTTTTCTAAATATGCAAAAGCACAAATAAATTATTTAATAATTTTTAGGACTAAACACAATTTCTCTTCATAACCTTATGTGACCCCTTCTGATTTTCTGTATGTGGCCCTCAAATGAAAAAGTTTGGACACCCCTGCTTTAGTGGTTCACACTCCTGTTATCTGTGTGTACATTTAATGGGGCTGTCACTCACTGTAGCAGCACATTTTCACAGTGATGAATGTGACTGTGGAAATTGCACCATACCCTTCTTGCATCTGGAGGTGGTTGACACTAACCTCTTGCTCGAGGGAACTTCAGTGTGTGGTTACTGATGTGATTTGAACGTGTCTTTAGGCTGTTTCTGTGTGTGGGCATACATGCATGTAAATCATGCAGAAAAATGAAGGAGAAACCACAACGGCAAGCTGCGGAGTGCAACAAATGAGGCTGAGGGGAAGAACACAAACTTGCCGTAACACCTACCAAAGGTGTGACATTCACTCTTCACACTAATGGCACAGTAATTATTGGTTGGCTCAAATAATTGAGGTGCAGCAATTTGGGAGTGAATTTAAGGCAGTAAAGCCTTCACTAGAGGGCCAATTTCCTCTGAACACAGAGGGGCTCTGCAAGACCTACAAAAGGGGATATCCACCCCATAAAAGAATCTGCAGGTTACTGCATGAACTCCATTAAGTCCAGTCCAATCCAGATGTGCAGTCATATTCATATTGCATTAGTGCACCGAGCGGAGAGCATTCACAGAGTAATTCATAAGTACAGTATATGAAAGTTGATGTAGTGTATGGTAGATAAACTTTTTTTTTTTTTTCATTCACAGGGCAGATTGACTGAATCATTGAGATGAGACGTGTCACCAATTTATGAATAAATAATCTGATGGGGAAAAAAAGCAAAGAAGAATTAAGGAGAAAAAGGCATCACGTCTTTGCTTAAACTTACCAGTAATGCTATTTTTGAGTCAACCTTAAACATTTCTTGACAATAATATGTTATATGTGACCTCACTCGGCTAACCATGACATTCTGATTAATATAACATTTGTGGAATATGAGTTATGAAGCAAAATCCAGCCATTTTTATCCATTTTAGGGGTCGGCCATTTTGCCACTTGCTGTCGACTGAAGATGACATCAATGTTGCTCAGGGCTCAGGCAACGACCAATCACAGCTCAGCTCAGCTGTTTTCTGAAGCTGCGCTGTGATTGGTTGTTACCTTAGACCTGAGCAACATTGATGTCATCTGCAGTCGACAGCAAGTGGCAAAATGGCCGTCCCTAAGATGGACAAAAACGGCTGGATTTTGCTGCTTAACTCATATTCCACAATATATAATATATATATATATATATATATATATATATATATATATATATATATATATATATATATATATATATATATATATATATATATATATATATATATATATATATATAAAACACAATATTAACCATAATACCACATTTAGACTAGTCAGGCTGCATAGAACATATTATTGTCAAAAAAACTTTTGGGGGTTGACTTCCCCTTTTAAAGAGATACTTGACTAATAATTAAATAATTAAGCCACTTTCAACAGTAAGAAGATAATATCTTGTCTATAATCAATGTGATAAGTTCATTATTTTTCATGAACAATTAATACCTTTAAAAACTAAGTTTGCCAGTTGCTGTCAACTGAAGATGACATCACCCGTGTTGAGGAAATAGACAAAAACAACCAATCACGGCTCACCTGTATTCTGGGTTTGGTCCGCAAACTGAGTCATTAACCAATTCCTCAGCACAGATGATGTCATCTTCAGGCGACAGCAAGTGGGAAAAAAAATGTTTTTAAAAGTATGAATTGTTCATGAAAAATAATGAGGTTATGTTAATTATAGACAAAATATATTTTTACTGTTGAAAGTATCCCTTAAATGAGAAGAACAAAATTACAAAAGAACCTAAAAAAGTGGTACGAAGTGGTGAAGTTAATCATGAAAAAAAAAGAAAGAAAAATCACTGAAACCTCTTACTCCACAGGGATGGGTGGGAGGGAGAAGAAGTTGGCCTTTGACCTTTTGGTTCAACCTATTGTATGTCATCTCTCAACTTCTGCATGGCCTGTTTGACTTTTTCATTAAGAACTGCACTGGAAACTTCTGTGTATGTGCGTGTGCTTGCGTGTTCATATGTGTGTGTGGCCATAATTTAGCTGGGTACCACTATTGTCCAATTGGTTATATTAGAACACTGTGTCAATGTAGCGCATCATCAAAATCTTCAAACAGACATTCCATTGTAACCGCTTGCTTATTTTTCCAAGGGAAGACAATTTCCAAGAAAAGCACGAGTGAAGGCATGACAACACATCTCAATTAAATTCTTACAGTCAGTGTTCTACCCGAGAATTTAATGGCAAATTACATAATTCAATAGGAAATCATGCATTAGTGGGGAAAATTTCATTTGGATCAATGGACGGTATTGATGTCAAAATAAATGGCATGGTGTACTGTTGAGATGGAGAGAGAGAAGAGAACAGAGGAGTGAGTTGAGAGACGAATGGAACCAGTGTGGAGGCTCTTTGTCTGGGATGAACTACAGAGGAGCAAGGCTTGGCCTGCTTCTGGGATCTGGGGGTCAGCCAAGACTTGAGGAGGAGCCAAGAGTGCAGAAGCGGCTGGTCAAGCCCGTCCTGACACAAAGAGGGCTTTCTCTGGACCGCAAGTCTGCAGCGACCCGGGACGTGCCGTGGGGCCGGCGGCGGATGGCAAAAGGGAGGCTGATATACATGCAGAGACAACATCACAAACGCGGATGAGGAACGTCGCACACAAAGTTTACAAGCCTGAATATCTGTCTGTCATCTGTAGTGATGCAAAGTACTGTTTTGTGTTTGTGTTATAATTTATTCATGTCACATGTGACAGCAATATTATGCAACATACAAATCTAGAGCGGAAAATCAATTTTTAATAGGTCATTAGTGGTGCAACGGCTTACAAACGTCACGTTTCGTTTTTTGCAGATCAGAAAAAAAAAAGGATAAATAGTACTTGTCTTCATTTATTTTGTAAAACACTTTATCTCATTAAAAAAGACATTTAGGATTTAGGAACACAACTCTAAGTAGAATATGAGTCAGAAACTTTCTTATTGTATACATGGTCCATGTCTAAAATCAGGTATTAATGTCTTAAAGTTGTGTTCCTAAAATCAAAACGGCTGTTTGACATTTTGAGTTGAATGTTTTTCTTTTTTTAACGGGCAAAAGTTTTTTAAAAAATAAATAAAGACACATTTCTAATCACCTTTTAAAATAATAATAATAATAATAATAATAATAATAATAATAATAATAATAATAATTATGAAAAGACCTCAACGCACAATTTAAGGCACATTCCCTTCCTTTAAACATGGAGAGTGAATTACAAAGTAGCCTTGGTCCAGAATATTGAAAAATAATTAAAGTAAGCCAGGCAAAATCTGTCAAACTCTTTTACAGCTACCAGCCAGGTGCTCGTTGTTAATGCTAACAGCTAGCTGCTAGCAACTTACTTTGGAGACTTCTGCCGTATCATACAATGACGGTGTAATTAATTAGATGTTTTTTAGCATCCTAAATTACTGATTGAATATGAGTTCGGGATAGTGTTGTGTTGATGTTGGTCGCAACTAAAATGTCCATGAAAACTACGATAAAGAAATCCTAAACATCAAAAGGGAACGCCATGACGTGGCCTAACTTCAAGGTAAAAGTCTACCAAGGCCGTTTGGTTAACTTTATTTTCAAGTTAGCAGCGTGTTACGTTGAATATGAGTCTGAATGGTGTAAGGAATGGAGGCAGAAAAAAAAAATCCTGTATCATTAATTTGGGGGACTAAATTCACCCCAAGTTGCCAAAATGCTCCCATATATGCGACTTACGTGATCCACAAGGGTGTTCAACTTCCTCTGCTGCTAATATAGTGAATGCACACTTTGTTTTTGTTTTTTTACCCACCAACCAATCTGCAGATCGTGCATGATACAATGCTGGTCCCTTTCCCCTTCAGCTTATCAATGAAGTGAGGTCTGGACTGACCAGGGTTAAACACACCCAGCCCCCCTGGACAGTTAATGGAGCTTAATTAGCTTGATTAAAGCCTAATTGTGAGCTATGGGGGCAAAGAGAGTGTGACCCCTGTAAAGATGACCTTTGAGCTTTAGCCCCTTTTCCCCTAAGATCAGAGCAACCATGGAAAGAAGCACTAAAGGATCCAGACGCCTGTGGGTGTGTGCGTCTGTGTGCATAGGTGGGCAAGTCATGATTGTGTCCTGTTGACACGGTCCAGCCTTGGCCTCCCTGCTGTTTTAACAGGGAAATAAAATAAAAATAAATGGTCAAGACACACACGCACACATCACAAATGATGGCAGGTATTGCAAGTTAAAGGGGACCAAATTCGTTGCTTTGTCCCACTATGCAGGTCCCGTATGTCACTCACACAGTTATCATAGCAATTCATAGATAAACCAATTAAAAAGGAGATTTAACTGTTATATTCCTTCCTATTTACTTCTAAATTTGCTTTTGCATTCTCATTCGCATCTAATCGGTAGCAGGACGGACTTAGAATGTCACCAAGGTTTTTGCTACATGCTAACATCCCTGTTAACAAATATGTGATAAGTACAACTATCAATTAACTTAAATGGAGTTCACGGGAGGCTGCAAGTTTGCTGTTTACAAAAGAGCACCTGGATGTTCCACAGAGCTACTGGCATACTATTGTGGGTCACTATGATGACACCAAAGCGGACGTGTTTGGAACTTACACACGACACAGCATGTGGAGGAGGGAAAAAAAAGCACAGCACTATCAAAACCGTATTTTTGCCTGTGAATTATGGTGGAAGATGGCATTATAGTTTGGACTGCTTTGCTACCTCAAGACCTGGACGGATTGTTAAAATTAATTGGACATAAATTCCAAAGCTGGTGAGTGTGGATGGTTGTTCGTTTCTGTGTGCCCTGCGATTGGCTGGCAACCAGTCCAGGATGTACCCCGCCTGCTGCCCAAAGCCAGCTGAGATAGGCTCCAGCACCCCCCGCGACCCTTGTGAGGAATAAGCGGTCAAGAAAATGGATGGATGGATGGACGGATGGATGGATGGATGGATGGATGGATGGATAAATTCCAAAGTTTATTAAGACATTTGTCTTGACCTCAGCCTAATTGTGAAGCTGCGGCAAACATTCAAAGAACATTTCTTGATTGAAACAGTTTGTGTAAAGAGAAATGAGCCAAAATTCCACATATTTTCCATATTGCACTGCCAGTGTTTAAATGTAAATATGTCAACATTTGTTTGCGTGGTAATTTCAGAATTCAGAAAAAAAATATGACATGTATATACAAAAATCCAGATACTTCCAATGCGTTCACAACTTTATCTAATGAAGGACATCAATATGTTTGGGTTGGCACGTATTTTGACGCTGTGCTTTTCTTCAAAAGGAAATATAACCCTCCTAAATCTGGTGTGCATGAGTATGAGATGACCAAGGTCACCTAAAGTATGCCAATGTGTGTGCGTGTAGGTGTGTAATTCATAGCCACTAAAATTCAAATGGAAGGTAAGGTGATGCACAAGAGGACAAGGGGTGAAAAATCAACCCCGGGTGAACTCCACTAATCAACACGCACACACACACACATGCATACACATACACTCACTGTCTCTCTTGGGTTGGAGATAACTGAGTCAAGGGCTCGGAGGTCAAAGTTCAGGGCCCTGGCTCATGGGTAACACATGGAAGGGATCAAGAGGTTCTGGATTCCATAAAGCTTGAGCAGGGACGGACTTATTTATGGCCACACGGAAAACATCAGAACCCGTCTCACTGCAGTCGACTCCTTCACTAATAGAAATACAGTGCAGATAAAAGCAATGTCTGAAATCCTTCCTTTCCAAAAGACTTCATCTCAGTGGCTTTCTGAAAGGATGTTCAACTTTTGCTCAAAAACTAAACGAGAGGCAAATATTGTTTGTCGGAATAAGATTCATGTGAGGGCCTCAGAATGAGCAGGATGTTGTGACAAGCAGTGGTTTGGGTTTTTCACCACATAAACTTTCAAGAAACTTTGCTAGCGTTACCAAAAATTGCAGGCTAAAAGGCACACTGGCCAATGTGGCAGTGTTCAGTATACATTAAACATTTCGTGGACTGACTCATACGCATGCTGTGACCTTTAAGCATCCTTGTCCCTTTTACATTAACGATAATGCAAATATTGCGATATTAAAATTATTAGTGCAATTAAATTTTAATCATGAAAGTCTTCCCTCCCTGATTTTCCACTTGGTTATCACTCCCATAAATCAGTTATACAAGCAAATATTTTTCACCATCAACATTAATTTTCACCCGCTTCAGCCCAATGCTACATGGTGGACTACAAAGACCATGATACTTTGCGCCGCTGGTCCAATAGGACCACATGACAATTAAGTGACATAACATGGCCAAGCCTATTTCTTTGCCACTGTTGTTATCATGTACAAAACACAATATTATGCTTTTTTCCTCCAATATTAGCTCTTTTTAAAAATATCGTGATTTTTTTTTTTGCACGGTATCATTTGCTTGTTTTTGTTGTTTTTTTAAATCGCCAACCTACCCACAATATCATGATAATTATCGTATCGTGGGCTTCATATCATAATAGTTATCGTATTGTGACATTTGGATATCGTTACATGCCTATTTCTACTCTACATGTGCCAAAATAAAGTCATACAGTAGACTGCCATTTATAGTATATCCTGTTTTACTAGGAGCATTTTTATTTTAAAATGACTAATTTAATAAGTCTTGTTTGGTCCTAAATGAACTTGCATAATTATAGTAAGAAATGTATTTGTCTTAATATTTTTTTACGTTTAAACATTTTCTTGTTTTGTACAAAAAAACATCATTGTCCTAATCGTGATTTCAACTATTACCAAATTAATTGTGATTAATATTTTCTTTCATAGTCAAGCAGCTCTAGTTTGTGACACACGCGTCAAAATAATGGAATGCACATTGAATATTTCATTGTACAAGGGGTCCTCAGTTGGAGATGGATTTCCACTACAATGACATAACTCAAATTGGAACATGTGGGAATGTCTAATAGTCCATCACTAACCCTTGCGAGCACAGAAGTACATTTATAATTACAGCAAATACTTTAATGAAAAACACTTCCTGCAAAATAAATATAAAACAACACAAGTTTATTGCTTGCCATTCATAACCTCAATATGTCAAAACTGTCATAAACTGAGAACCCCCTGTAATTTTTTACTACCTGTCAGTGACCCTCCCATAATGAGTTTGCCACCTACTTTTGGATCCTGACCCACCAGTTGAGAAGCACATTTGCAGTGGTCAGCACAGCTCTGAGAGGTTCAGGGTTCAAATCTCAGCTCTGGCTATTACTTATGTTTATTGAAACGGCCTTTCGGTGGACATCGTTGGGACAAGTTGTAAAAGAATGTGGATATTGACAGAGGCTACGCAGGTTTAATTTCACCTGACCCTCATGTGCGTGTGGGCGGCAGAGTGAGTCATGAACTTAACTACGTACAGTTGCTAGCTTAGCGTATCCATTTTTCTTTGTTAAAAGCAGTTTTTGGTGCGATAACTATTATACCACGTTTCTGTCAGTCTATTTGTCAGATATAAAGAATAGAATCGCTGAAGTAGCAGATAAACAAATAAAGGAGTATGTTCAAAAAGGGAAAACATCAAGAGAATGACTAAACAGTGGCCATCTGCCCAGTTTTAACTGTTTTACTGTAGTTAGTGAAGACACAATACACAGTCATTATTATGTGTATGTGTGTGGGCGTGTTTGTTGTCATGTCAATGCAGCTCATCTTAAAGCTCCCGAGACAATAGCAGTGAGATAATGAAGACGAGGGCCAATAACAGCTGACAAAGAACAATGCAGCGGTAATAGCTCTGGCACAGAAAGTGGAGTTTACTGTTTTTCATGGACGCTTCCTTCCTGTCCTGCTTTATCAACACACAGGAAACAAAACAACCCCCCCCCCCCCCCCCGCCCCCACCTTCTGAGTGACTCAAGTGTCTTTCCACTCTTCACTATTCCCCTCCTCCACCTTCTTTTATAGCATCTTCTTATTTCGTCTAATATCTTGCACGCCATCTCTGATGCATTCCTTTTCCAACACTGTCAAATTGTATTGTATTGTCGGCTTTTTGTCGCCACTATCATTCTCAAGATCCCTTGTTTTCATTCTCCACAGGGAAGCCGGACGTATTTTCAATAAGGGATGCCGCATGCTGCTTCGTGTCCCACTCCACGCTCTTCCTCTTTATTCCTTATCTTTGCTCAACGTCATGGACCCTGACCCGAGTGCAGAGGAAGGCCTGCATGGGGTTAACATAATAGCATGACTCCCTTTACACACAGTTGAGCTGTCTTTTTTTTTTTTTTTTTTCTGGTATTGTGTGTGCTTTCTGGCCTTTATTTGTCCCATAATAGAGTCTGATACTTTGAAAATGATAAGATATCTTCACTCCCACAGAGACAGTCATGCAAAGAGATATTGCCTTTGTAGACGGGCCTAGTACAAGGACCTTAAAGTTTTCAACAGTTTCCTATCAGTGCGCTTTGATGCCTACTCTGCAAAGCTATTAAAAGATGTGGAAGTGATAAACAAAATATTTACCTAATGTTGGCATGATGTTCTTTTGATCAAAATGTTTTGTTATTTTTATGCCAGATATAAAGTCTTGATTATCATCAAAATGTTTATGGCAAATAGTCACAAGTCTTGCACAAATGCACTTGAGTCCCTAACAGTGACACTTGAGGTCAATGAGGGCGGCAGGTCTTTGGATGTCGTTCTGGATTCATTTGTGGCCTCCTGGATGAGTCGTCATTTCATTCTTGGAGTAAATATGGTTTACCACTGTTCCCATTTTTCTCCATTTATGGATAATGACAGCAGTTCACTCCATTTTCAAAGCCTTGGAACTGGTTGTGTAACCCTTTCCAGATTGATTTCAATCATTTTGGTTGGTTTGTAAACGTCTTTGGATCATGGCTTGATGTATGTCTTGTAGCTTACTTTGTTTTGACAGGTTCTTTTGGATTCAAACAAATGTGGTAAACAGGCCTGGGTGTGACCAGTGAAATTGAGCTCAGCTTTGAAAAAAAAAAAAAAAAAGTGTTTCGTGAATTGATGACTTTTTCAAATAGATCCAGATAGGTTTAGTTTTTTTTTTTTTGCCCTTAATAAATCATCAATAAGGAATCACATTTTGTATTTACTTGGGTTCTCTTTGTGAGATTTTAAAATAGTTTTTTTTCATGAACGACAATTGGCATGCGTTGACGTCTTTAAGTGGGGCACGGGGAGGTAATTATGTGCATTCATTTTTTTTTTTTCAAATCTTCAAAATAAAATGACATAAAAAAAATCTGATTTCTTAATTGTATTTCTATAAGTTCATCAATGCAACAAAACATAATACTACTGTAATAGAAGTTAAAGCACCATCGTACAGTGGAGTCGTCAGGTGGTGCATCATTCGCTCGAGAATACTCTGCAGGGGAAATAAACATTTAATCAGGAACATTTTGCATTTGTAGCCTTTTTAGTCATTTTGATAGTAAACTAATATAGCTAATTACAACATGTGTTGCGTTCATTGTAAGGCTTATACAAGGCTTTCATTTTTATTTTATTTTTTCGGCTCCAGACATATTTGCTTTTTGGTCAAACATTTTGGATTGCTGAACCCTGTTTTAGTCCAAACACACTATTTACTTTTAACAGTAGGTCAGATGATTTTCATCTGTATAACTTGTTTGAACTACTGTTTACTAAATTATGATATACATTTGAGGTCTTTTGGATCTTCTGTTGACAAGAAGGGGCTCTGAGTGAAGATGTTGATGATGTTGACCATCGATGGACAACGTCTATGGTATATGTTGCCATTAGTCATCAATTTGTGAGTATTTTATTATTTTTATGTATTGCACTTGGTCAATTTGATTCCCAAAGATCCCATAAAAATGGAAAATCTGGCATTGATCAAATTTTCTCATCACCTTCCTTTTTGTATCAGCAAGCACACATACCGGAGAAAGAACTGGATGATGTAGATTAACGGACAGATCGATGGCATCAGCGCTATCCGGTAAAAGTTTAAATCAGCACCCATTGTCAGAGAGAGAGAGAGAGAGAGAGAGAGAGAGAGAGAGAGAGAGAGAGAGAGAGAGAGAGAGACTAATCCCAGCATTCAGAGTGAGACAGGCTGTGCATAAATAATGAGAAAAAGTTCAAATAACATCAGTATGCATGACCCTCCGTCTCCACAACTGCGCAGCAGCCAGAACAACAGGCCACTATGATGCCATTGTCTTCTAGACCAACAGAGGCTGGCCTACTGATGCGTGACTACATTTATTTAAAAAAATAAAATGAAAATAAAGTGCTAAATTTGTAAATGAATGCCAAAGGTGGGGGAGAAAACCAGCAGAAGATACATTTCATTGCTCTCACTGTTAAGTCATTGTTTACGCCGCTGATCTAAGCCTGATTCCCAGCTCAGGCCCTCCATGGGTCAAATTAGTTCTAATGCCAACAGCTTAGTTGGGCTTGAACAAACAGCTGGCTCCATGTGGGGCCCTATGGGTCCAAAATGGCTTGAGTGGTAACAACGGTGAAGCTCAATCTCCACAACATTCCCACAGTCTTGGTCCGAAGCAGTCTCGCCCAAAGAAGGACTTCTGAAGGCTAAACATGGAGATGTTATTCCTGTTGGTGTTACAGGGTAACTGTTTCCCATGGTGTGGATGACGTCTGGGTGTGCTGATGGTCATTTGAAAAAGATGGACTATGGCAGATGTGGCCTTTTTCAAATTCAAGGTGCATTACGTTCTACTTCTGCTTTTAGAGCAAAATGCTTGTTGACCACAAAGTGTGCATTCTTTATTCTTTACAGAAAATAGCTTTCTTTGTGTACAGTAGTAAATTGTGGTAATTTCTAGTTATTGCATCATGATCAGCTTCAGATTTCAGGTCTGATACACTTTAAATGCAGTAGTGCATGATGACCCTAAACAATTCTTGGAGGCAGTTGACCTCTGATTTTGTTCGATTTTAGAAAATAAATAATGGAAATTTATTTGGTCTGTTCTGGAGTGAAACTGTCAGCACTCTTGTAAAAAATATATATATTCTACAGGTAATATTTTAATACTCTAAACAAGCATTCAAGTGCCAACGATTGTGATGGCAAAACATAGAAAGTATCAAAACCTTTTGGGATTTACTTGTATGACCTTCAGAGCCTTCCAATTGTGAGATTCCATGATATTTAAATAGAAAATAAATATATTCATATACATCTGGATCAATCTTTTCACATCCATTCACGTAGGTAAAAGCAGAGGAAACATTTCTCATTAACTTCTCAGTATCATAATAGTCTCCTTTTGTAGTCTTCATGGTTTTTAAAAACATAAAGCCCTAAACCCCGAGACAAACAGACAGAGGTGGGATTTGAACTCAGCGACAGATGGGCAAATGAGAAGCCAAAAGACAAAAACATGCCAAGAGGAAGCAGACAACACAGGAAAGTAACCGAACGTGGAAAGAGGCCGGCAACATGTGCTGCTGCCAGTCTCCTGTTTAATCCCCTTGGATTTGTTTCTGCTTCTCTTTCCCACGTTTGCAGTGTTAATTGATAAACGCAGCGAGGGAACAGGACTCCATGACTAATCATTCTGGCTGCTGTTGTGTGCGCGTGTTTTTGTGAGTCAGTGAAGGTGCAAGTGGATGTGTGTCAAGTACAATAACTGTAGACACAGACATAAAACATAACTATTAAAGTTTGTAATATTTTGGGACATTTTTTTCTGAATAAAAAAAAAAAAAAAAAAAAAAAAAAACTGCCACTGTGGGGACCCCACAATCTCTGGAGTCGGCTGCATTGTCCTTCAGCAAGACACCAATACTTAGAACTAGTCCCTGGGCACTTAAGCAGCCCCCTACTTCAGTGGGTGTCACTAACAATGTGATGGGTAAAAAGAAGAGGTCAAATTTTGTGTATATGACCCCCCCCCAAAAAAAATAAATAATAATTTTTCATTTACCGTAGTTATCATATAATGTCCCCCTCACATTTATTGCCCACACAGCAATGATTCGATTCCGTTTGTGACCAGAATTGGCGGCACAATCTTTGTCTTCTCCTTTGGCATCAGCCAATGGCAAGTTACCCTCAGGAACACGCCCCACTCGCTCACCCTTCTGACACTCTCATAAACATACAGGGACTATTAAATCGCCCTTTAGTCATACTCCCAACCACAGGGTTTACGCCCACATGTTAGCCCCCCCCCCCCCCCCCCCACACACACACACACACACGCAGTGACTCATTCACGACCTCACTGCTGACTCACAATCGGGAAATAAGCAAGTTGGACCAGATGTGACCACAACTTCATTGCATTACTGAACGTGACTTAAAAATATATATAAAAGATGTTTTTGTTTTGTTTTTGTTTTTTTTACTCTTTCGCATTACGTAAAATTTTAAATGAATCACATTTGAAAACTTGAAGAATCAAATCCCAAAATAAGTATTCACAACATTATTATGTTTGGGTATATTATTCTGTGCTACATAATTGTTTTGATGTAACAAAATGTGGTTATTGCTCTAATTAAGACGAAAAATGCTGACGCCAAACATGGGATGATCTAACACAAAAAATTATAATTATTACTTTTGCCACTTTAGCTAGCAAAATGCTATCTTGGTTGGTTCAACAGCGCTAAACATAATGCAGTCACCATTATCAAACCTTTTTGGCTTGGTCCCGGCAACTATTGGAAGCTGAGCCGTTTACCTCGCGCTGGTCCAACAGTGGAATTATGCGACATGAAAACTACCTCAGCTTGTGTTGGCTCTGAAACAGCGAATGCCGCAGTAGGGTTAAATTTCCCATGATTCTTAGACACAGAAGCAGGAAGTAGTTATAGGTCCGCCTGCTACCAATTAGATCCGGATGAGAATGAGAACGCAAACGTGAGTGTGAAAGTAAATTGAAAGGAATGAAAAAGGACATTTTTCAATGGCTTTTTTTTCTGAAACCCTCTGACAAATGAATGTCAAATAATATTAATAATATTCTTATTTGTTGTGTACCAAGTTATCCTCAATTGTACGTTAATACAAACCACTTCTACAGGTATCACATTAGAAAATATATTGTGTTGCATATGCCACCTAGAATCACCTGTCAATCACTTGAAAACGTTATTTAAAATTCAGTTAATTATATCTTTTTGAGAACAGAACTTTACTATGATTCCAAAAGATGACACTTTTTGTTTATAATCATTTGTATGTGCACCACGTTTTATTTTAGTTAAAAAAACTAAAATTCAAAAATAGTTTCGTTAATGAAAAAAAAAAAAATGTTTTAAAAAAAAAGAAAAACTAACTATAATTATAGCAAAAATGACGTCGCTCCAAGGTGACAAATTTGCCTGCTTGACTTTTGGCTTCAATGGCTCGGCTCGTCTGCTTTTTCATTTAACTCAGCCGAAATGCAATGTTTAAAAAAAAAAAGAAAAAATGTGTTACTGTTTTCATTTTACCATGGTGTTTATTAAATATTGCGCACAAGTAATATACATTTTGAAAAACAAAGGAAAACTAATACTGAAACTATCTAAAACTGAGCATTTTTTTACATAACTAAAAACTAATAAAAACTAACAGAACCACCCACTTGGCTTAAAAAATATATATTTCACAGGGGGTAGGCTAAGTCACTGAAAAAAGGTTGAGAACCACTGCTATAGTGTATGGTGAGGTCAGCAGTCTTCAAAAAGCAGCTGTTGTTTTGCAGCCAGGATTGAAGAGATAGAAGAAACCTTTTTTTTTTTTTTTTATGGCTCTTGAGCAGGAACCCCTAAGACCAACCACCTAACAACGTGCCACAATTCTAAACCACTTCAGCCATCGGCGGTGAGTCACAGAGAACTGCAGCTGAAGCAGATGCACTGAACTTCTAAGTCCCTGAAGAAACAACAACAAAATGACCTCAACAGCTCCAGCTGGTTGATGGTTTGATTTGAAATGACTGACTGCCACATGTATGGATAAAAAAACCAAACTGAGACAAAAAACAAACAAACTGGAAAAAACAAACAAATATTGTTTCCTCTGCAAGTTACAAAGTGCATTGATGGAGGTTATGCTAATTTTGTCTATACCGCTTATCGTCACTATTATACATTTTTGTTTATCTTCTCTTTTGTTTACCACAGCCACATATAACAAACAACAATGGTATCTAGAGAGTTAATTCCCAAATGATTGCAAATTTAACCCTATTTGTTCCATCCTGTGTTATATTACCCACTTCCTCTTTGCTTCCAGTCTGGAGCAGTTGTCCTCTGGTGGACAAAGAAGTCACTGAGACAGACAGTCAGTCAGTTAGAACTTCGGACTGGTCCGCATTACGACTAATTGATGCAATCATAATAAAAGGCCAGTAAATCCCCACCATTAGCTTGTTAGGAACAGGAAAGTGAAGCCGGCTTTTATCACTCCTTGTCCCTTCTGTCGCCCATACCTGCGGCTTTGTCTTCACACACAATCATACACACACTGGTTTCCTTTTCCTGATAGCTGTTACTTCCAGTAACGCTAATGAATGTATTTGGATACAACAGTAAACACGCACAGAGTTCACTATGTTGTATATCGTCTTTTTCTTTACTCTGCTTTCTTGCATTGCTTCAGGGGGATTTCCCTTATTTTCTGGTCACAGTGGCTGACTCTGAATAAGCCCGGCTAGGATGAGAGCACAGAGTGGAGGTTGTGTGTGAGTGTGTGTTGGGAAGAGGGTGTGCAGTAGCTAATAGCCAATGAAAGGCTGTTTTGTTGGACTCCTGCTGTTTGACAGTGGAGTTATCCTCCCAGGACTCATCTTCAGCCAGCCACACCCGCTCTGCCTTTCATATGGTAAGGATTCCCTAATGTTTTTAGCGCTCACCCAATTTCTTCAGCACTCCCGAGCAACCAAGAGGACTATACCCACCCAACCCTGCCTGCCCCCAACCCACTCTGCCATGGCGACCGCCCACCTTCACTGCTACCCCGGCAACTGCTTCTACTCCAATGAACCTACCATGGAAACTGCTTTTGACTCCCAATCAGTTCAGGTTCATTTCTGACTCCCTCGCTGGGGAGATGGGAACAGAAAGAACAGAATAGGGATGGGGCAAGATGCACGAATAGGGGTGTGCATGGTATGGTGCAGTTACCACCCTCTGTAACTTACACGCAAAAGTTGTTGTTGAGACTTTTGGATTGGCCCATAAGGGGTCGACGCAGCGAGACATCGTATGTTTGTTTGGCACAGTTTACACCTGATGATGTTCCAGCACGCAACCAGGGTTTATGATAGTTTTGGATTAAAGTTTTTATTTCGTTGTTTTTTTTTTTGTTTTTTGTTTTTATTTAGTTAGTTTTAATTAGTAACCAGGGTGGCTCTGTTAGTTTTTTTTTTTTTTTATTATTATTATTGGTTTTAGTTATTTCAATAAGGCTTAGTTTTAGTTTTTTTTTCATTTTTTTTTTATTTGTTCATTTAGTTCAGGCAATAATCAACAATTAACAATTAACAATATATGAACTTTTCTAAACACATTTTCTAAACCTAGCCTGAAAAAGAGTGGGTGGAAGAACAACTTATTAAGTCCCACCCCCAATGTCATTAATATCAAAAACAAATTTAGCCAGCCAATTAATACCAGCAATGGTAATAAAAAAATAACAATACCAGCAGAAACAAAACACGTCCACAAATGGCACATATTAAAAATTCTAAGACACAAGTATACCAGCAGTGGCAATAGACAGTATGTAAAATAAAAAGGCAGCAAGTATACATATCACAATAAGTTGAAAGATTGATGCTGGTTTAAGATGTACTCTCCAAATACTGAGACCAAACCATATGTTTGTAAGACAGTTTGAATCTGTGGCAGTTTAGTTTTAGTATTAGATTTATTATTGGTTTTTTTTGTTTTGTTTTTTTAAGTGTATTACTTGTGTGCAAGATTTAATAAATATCATGGTCTTACCTAGCGTTGCTTTTAGGCTGAATTAAATGAAAAAGCAAGCCGTTGGAGCCAAATTCAAACACGCAAAACTGTCACCTTCGTGCAACGTCATCTGAAGATGCTTTTCTATTGGCTGCTGTTAACTGACATCACTTCAGTGGCAACACACTTTCGAATGTCTTTGGTCCAGTTAATATCAAAATAAATACACATACATCACATTTAAAATCAACCCCAAAGGATTAGGTATCACATTCTCATTTTCATCAGCATCCAATCGCTAGCAGGGATATCTGTTTTCGTCATACCCGAGCTAGAGTTTCTCATGTATGTTACAATGTGTGACCGGCGCAAGTTAAACGGCACAGCCATCTTCCAATAGCTGATGTGAGTGTGCAAAAATGGTTGGCTAATGGTGAGTGTGTTGACCTCTTTACAGCTGTTGAACAATCAACCAGGGTAGCATTTAGCATTAGCCAAAGTGATAACACAACCACCGGTCACTAGGTTGGCTAACCATGTTCAACCCCCCGCCCCATCTGGATCTCCTTTTCCGCTCATGTAGTTGCATTTTTCTCTCCTGTTTGAACGTAACAAAACAGTGCAAAATCTAACAATAAACGTATGGTACAGTTATACACTATTTCACTTACAACGCTTCACAAAGACTTACAACCTTATGCATACAAATTGTTTTAAAATAGATCTGTTAATTGGTATTGTACCAAATATAATGCGCCGTATGGTCTGTAAAATGTGATATTTGGGTTTGGGATCAGCAGTAGTGTAATTTACGCTCAAAAGTCTATCGAGGAAACGCACGTGGAAAGACACTTGAAAGAAAGCAAAAATGCTTCTGATCAGGTCTACAAGATTAAAAATGAGTGAGATTTTAGGTAACAATATCTTACTTCAAATTAAAAGCATATTTACACACTAGTACTCACATGAAACGATAAACTGTGTTGTGGATAATGAGTGGCTCATGTCAGTTGGTGGTGGAGCCAGGTTGGTCCCTGGTCAAATAAACGTTGGCTTTCCACAGGATCTTCACTTCTGGATTTGCATTTGAATCCATTTGTGAATAGCTGGAATTATGCCTCCGTGAGTGGTGTCCAGCAGAGCTTTTTTCCAGACTGTCTCTTTGACCATTCTTTTTCACATTATACTCAACTCCCCCCTCTTCAGCTCTTGTTTTCCAAGGCAAGGCCCACATTAGATAAAGATCACGCTCACCATGAAGGTCTTTTGCAGTCATCATTCAAGTCATATATTATGCATGTAATTGAAGAACATTTGAGGATGAATGGCTACAACTGCAAAGAGTGTGGTTGTTCTAGTTTGCTTGCAAATTATTTGATTCTTAGGTTTTAAGATACTTTGATGAATAAGAACACATTTGGGATCTGAATTAATGAAGATCCTGTCTCTTAGATGAAGGGAAATTCCCCCCTCAGCTCTATTTGACTGACTGACAAGGAACTCAGAGGCATGAATATTCATAACCAAAGCCCCACCAAGCTTTCTCACAGCCAGAAGTAAACTTTGCCAGGGGAGAGAGTAGCGTTGTTAGCTGCTTTCTTCATGTGGAAATTTGGGGCTTCTATTCAACTCCCAGCAGGGATTTTAATAAATGACTGAGGATGGAAGAGCAACGGGTCAATGGGTGGTGTTAGGTGAATGGGTGGGCTTGAGGGGGTCTTGACTGAAAGGGAACAAGATTTGAGGATTTTGCCTGGCTCAATCTTTTGTCTCACAAGCCTTTGCTAGTGAACACGAATTAAATATCCTAAATTTGGTCGTGATAGTAAAAATGGGGAGTATATTTAGGAGAATCTTATTTTACACAGCACACATACACAGATGCAAAAACATGATTGCCGTCGTTTCTCATTGTAAAAATGCTGAAAAACGGCAGATTTGTTTTCAGGCTAAATGATTGGAAATGCTGAGAATGAAGAACAATTGTGTTCACTGGATGAAGGCTGGGGTAGGTGATGAATTCTGACTATTATAGCCCTGAGTGCCTTTTTTTTTTTTTTTTTTTTTATAAACATTTAATGCTTAGATGGCGTTTTCCAGACACGGGTCCTTAAAAAATGGAACAGAGCAAAAATTACAGAGGTGGACTAATGCACTTCTGTATTGTTTATGTTGAGTTCTTCACCAATGTATAATTTATAGCACCTAGCAGTTTCCTAACAAAACAACAACCATTGTCTTTTATAGGATCCATTTGAACGGGCTTGTTTCCAAGTAAACAATCCATTTTCTTTCGACATTGGTGACCTCTTTTCTCCCCAACGTTTTCCTGGTCTACCCAAAAAAACAACGGGGAGTCTTTTTCCATAGACCAAACAAGGAAGGGAAACTTTGGTTTTGGAAGAAGATGATGGGGTAGGTGGTTGAGAGGGGGTCTGGCATCCTAATCGTCCCCCAAACTCTATCCATAACCACCTCACCCAACTCAATAATCATCCTTTGTGGCAGGGTGACCTGATTTTGGCTCCCAAAGTCCCAAGACCGTCGGGCCGCAGCAAGACACTTTTCCCATGGACGGCAGTGCTCTAGGGCTTCCATTACCATTTAATATCCTATGATACCTCCTGTCCCGTCCCCAACACACACACTGAGGGGATGGAAATGGGGGCTACCTGCACCACAAATAACTTATGATACCGAATATCCCTCCTCTTTTATTTGTTCCTAACCAGTGCATTGCTGCAGAAGGGCCCAGTCATTATAGACAGGCCACTAAGTATGGGTTACTGTGATTTGGATAAATAAGCATAAAAAAAAAACTTTGCAAGAGCATCAGGAAATTCGAAACCATATTGGCTTCATTTACATTTGGGAATTTCTCATTCTATGGCATTGTGTTTGGGAGAATACTGGAGTGGCTCAATTATGTATGACTGATTATATGATTAGATATCCACGTGCGCTAACATTTTTCAGAATGGCCGTATGTTCATACTGAAACTTACATTAGTATCGAAGTTGAAACTATAGTATTGTTAAGCCTCAATCAAAGGCTATGGCAGGCTAACGTGAAACATTTTTGAAATTGAAGACTATTTATTCTAATAGCGCCCTAACCCTTGTATGGAGGGGAAAAAAACAAACAAACAAAAAACTCTCGCTGATTTGGAGCCAAGTGTTGGCTCCTCTCTTCAAAGTGTGATAACCATCCATCCATGCATCCATTTTCTTGACCGCTTATTTCTCACAAGGGTCGCAGGTTGTGGGGGGTGCTGGAGCCTATCCCAGCTGGCTTTGGGCAGTAGGACACCCTGGACTGGTTGCGTGTGATAACCAAGTCATTTGGAAAATGTTCAGTGGCTTCACCCTAGCCATACACATATAGCTTATATATTTATTCATTTATGATAGATAGATAGATAGATAGATAGATAGATAGATAGATAGATAGATAGATAGATAGATAGAATTAGATTCTTTAATCTGTTTGCTTATGTCCAGTACACATTTTGTCATTCTGTGCAAGTGGAAAAATGGAATCTGTGATTGACATGTGAATTTTAATCTGGTTTTCAGCGGCATTGGAGCTCTTGTGAAGAGCTGCATATACTGACCCCGGAATCTGATAAGAAGCAGAGCAAAGCCACCATGAATTCAACCTCTGTTCAGTCACACTCTCTCCATGGCCTTTATGGTTCATGTGAGAAAGTTGCCAAGATGGGGGTAGGCGGAGGTGGTTGATGTTTAATTAAACTGCATTAGAATAAAGCAGGAAGCAGGCAAAAGGAAAGGGAGAATAAATAGAGGAGCACATCCAACTACAGCTATCTCCACCTGTCTTTCTTCTTCTTTTTTTATTATTACTATTTTTTAAATAGAACCAAAAATAATGTTTTCCATTGCAACATAAAAAAAAAAGGCAACCTAGAATGAAGAAGACGGGATTTAAGTTTTATGAAATGATGAGACAAAAGTGAAGTCCTTTTAGGACACTAGATACAGGCCTAAAGCACCTATATATGAGTAATCACATTTGACTGCTGTTGATAGGAAGACTGTAAACTGAATTGTGCAATGAGGCATAACCAATCAGTGATCAAAAAAACATTATCATAATTTACTGTAATGTTTATTACATTGTCTATCATTGTCAAATGTCAAAACATTTTGTTCAGTTTGCGGTCATTAAACATCTGTTGCAAAACTTTGTCATGAATTTCATGCACAATATTTGGTGAAATTAATCTCTATGGTAACATTGCAATCATCATCGCAGCCCCTGAGTCATGGAAATAGTTGACCCAAGTGCTGGTTTAGCCTTTCAAAAGAGATGTCGAGTGCTTGTTGATTTTTGAGTGTGGGAATTTCTTTGTATAATGGAACCACCTTTCAACAATGCATCCCCAAATTTCACCACCCATAAGAGCAAATGCCTCAATCAGTCTCAGTAGTTGCTTAACAAACTGAGGTTTTGTTTTTCACTCATGTGTGACCTGCATGTGCAGGTCATGTTCCAGAGGGTTGATGGGCTAGTGAGCACACTGCTGGCATTTCAATCTCGCCACTACCACCTGAAAGATCTAATACACAGGTACTAGTTGTTTGGACCAAAACAACAACAACTTGCTATATGACCACAACATTACCTTTGTAGATCATGAACTGCCTTCTACACACTTGGCTCGAACAGTGTTTGCAGTATTTGTTCATACACCAAAATTGAACCTGTAGAAAAAAATGGGATCCATTCATTGCTGGACATTTAAGGAGCTGAAACCCCCAAGGCTGCGAGGATGGGGTCAAGCTTTAGACATATAGGAGGTCACAGCTGCTAAAACATGCGGCAAACAAAATTACTTGTGTTTGTTTTTCAAGGAAGCCTATATAACCCACAGGCAAATAAACTCCTTTCAATCTGCTCGGCCCTCTTCCCCCCGGACTCCCAATCACCCCGTGAGACATGGTCAGCACATTTCTGCCCCATGCTGAGGAAAACTAAGGCCTGGCCTGTGTCAGTTCTGCTTTAGCTCCCTCCTGCCTTACATAAGCCCAGTGGCCCACTCTCCTATTGCTTTAATCAGCACAACCAACTCAGAACTTAGGTTGGCTGATTGCTTCTTTGCTTGTCTATCCACCAAATGTTTGACTGTGAAGACACTAGTTGTGTACTGGCGGGTCAAAGTTACCTGACTAATATGCCAGTTTTTCTGAGTTTCCACTGATCCTCCAAAGATAGTTTGTGCAACTGGATTGCATGTGCTCCGAAGCAGTATTGTTACCAGCTGCATGGCTGACTGTTGACATGCTCTGACCTCTTTTCAAAGCGGCTCCATCTTCATTTAGTCTCATTAGTTCCAAGTCTCTGGCTTCCAGACAGGGACAGCACCAAGTCCTTTGGCGAAGGAGGTCTACTGTAGCTGCACTAAGGCAGTCGTTTCAAGCCTGTAATGTGTTGTCTATTTTAAATGCATGAATAAACTGCACGGAGATCGAAGGGCTGTGCAGACATTCTGCTCTTAGCTAGCTAATATCTATGGTCTCTGCGGCTAGATACTGTACCAAGTAGCATGCAGGCTAACACATCCAGCATTCAGGATGTTTGCAAAAGTGCAAAATTCTATTTCAGGTAAACTCTTTAGGACAACTCATTAAAAAAAAAAAAAAAAGGCAGAAAAGAAAACATTTAAAAACATTCAAAAAGTAACCAAATTTCCAAAGCAAAAAATGTCTTTGGAATTGCAAAAAAAAAAAAAGTCAGAACATTTATTTAAAAAAAAAAAAAGCCAAAAAAGAAACCAATCAAAAAAAGTAATGTCTAAAAATGAAACAAAAAATCATGAAAACTGCCATAAAATGTCAACAAAATTGCCAAAACTGTCGGAAAATTGATAGCAAAAAATGTCAAAACATAGCCAAAATATGTCCAAAAAAAGGAAGAAAGAGGCAGAAAATTACCATTTGTCCAAAAAATTGCCAAAAAGTACATTAGACTAACACAACCACGGTTTTGTTCATCACAATGCTAATTTTTTTGCGGCTCCAGGCAGATATTTTGTTATTTATTTAGCCTAAAAATGGCTGTTTTGACAGCAAAGGTTGCTTACCCCTGTTGTAGATAAAGTGCTATAAGTCTAACCCATTCACTATCCATCCATCCATCCAACCATTTTCTCGACCTCCTATTCCTCACAAGGGTCGCGGGGGTGCTGGAGCCTATCTCAGCTGGCTCTGGGCAGTAGGCGCGGGACACCCTGGACTGGTTGCCAGCCAATCGCAGACCCATTCACTATTTAGGCCAAATTTGTTTTATTATCCTGGAGAAAGGTCAGCATACTATGTTACAAATTCAACTAGCATTCATTTGCTGACATCGGCAAAATGATCAAATGTGGATTTTCAGAACGAGTCCTGTCTCTAGTTGAGGTGTAAGTGGCACTATGATCCCTTTAAGGCTCTTGGTACTGGTACCTTTGGCCAGTACCAAGTAAATGTGCAACTAAGTCAGTAAAGTTTTAATCATGCAGTGTCATATCATGTCCAAGCATGGTACAATATAATTAACTGATTGTTCATGTTGATTGAATTCCACGTAGTTCTGTGTTGTACAACTAAGTCCTATCTCAGTCACACAATACGGCAATTTAATTTTTCCTAACGTCATGTAAACACTTGACTGTTGAGACACCTCTCTATTCATATCCATCCATGTCTGCGTCTGTAGGGACATTTGGAGCTTGAACACGTTGTGTCTTGTCTGTCATCGCAGCGCAGATGTCCAGTAGATTACATCACACTGACCGCACCCACAACATTTCTGATCCCTTAAAATTGACCCACCAGAACAACACCATTCGGATCCCTCACAAAACATGCACATGTTCCGACAGCGCAGGCAGTGGGTTTCTTAAGGGCGTTTCCATTGCTTTCCCATTGTCAAGTATCTCCTCATGATTCATCTCCCATCACACTTCACATCATCTTCCTTTGGCTATGACACCATTTGGTCCATTATATAATTGGAATGTGATCGAGTGTTGGCTGGGGGAAAGTTTGGGAAGTCTTCAATCCTCATTAAAGCAGGCAGAATTCTGGATCGACTTTTTTCCTGGGATAGTTTGCACATATGCGCAATAGAGTCAAATGGTTTTTCCCTTAGCTCAAGTATGACTAGTTTCTTGCGTGACAATATACTGTATATTTTAATCTTTGGCAAAGATTAGTTGAGACCGTTTACTAGTGAAGAGCAGGAAATACATGATCCCTTGGACTATCAGTCAAATGCTCTCTATTGCTAGTCCTACTCTTTCCTTTCTCTTTCTTCATGAATTTATTAATTTAAAACGTTAATGAATGGGAAATGATTCTAGACCAGCCTGGACAGAACAAAAAACCTTAGACGTAGTATGAGTGAGGACAAGTACTGGTGTGTGCGTGCGGGATTGACAGAAGAGACATTTTGACATTCATCTACATGAATGTCAAAATGTCTTCCGGTATACAGTGAATGATTGATGGCGGTTAATTTAGCATGCAGTCCCTTCAGCAGCTTCCATGTCCTGGAGGGTCCGAATGTCCTGCAACACACAGAGCAGCTAGTTGATCCCACATTCCCCATCCTCTCTTGTTCACAGTGACCTCGGAGATGCTCTCCATTTCTTGACACCACCCAAAAAGCACAAGCAGTCTGTCTCTTTTTCTCATCCTCGCATTCTAACACAATACGGTCATGTCCGGCAAATGAATTGACGGCTCTGTTCGTCGCCATGAATGGGTGGGAACAACAGAGTGTGAATAGATATGAGGAGAAAAAGGAGTTTATGTTCAGACATTTTGCAATGAAATAAATGGATGTATTGGGCTACTTCAGATTGAAGACGGAGCAGGTCAAGAGGAGTTTGGGAAAAAGATGAAGACAATAACTGTTCTGCACCCCCCAGGGCTTCTGGGAGAAAGTCATAGGTCACCATGCTTGGATAAGATTCATATCCATTCATATCCGATCCTCTGTTGGCCCTTAAACTCTCAACGCTGTTAGCATCTTTTAATGCTCCAGACATTCTCTCTTACAACCCCTTGCACTCTCACTCTTAAATTTTGTCTTCATCTGTGAACACGAGTATCTATTGGTGGCACATCCAGTAAGCCTCGACTGCACATGCACAAATGCACCTCTAAGAAAGATTTAGCTGATGAAATTCCATTTCCATCAAGTTAGAAGGGATAATAGCCTACAAATGTTGTGTACTTGAGTTTAAATGCAATTTTGTTCTGACCCTCCAGGAGGTTTGTGTTACTCGTCAGAGAGAGAGAGAGAGAGAGAGAGAGAGAGAGAGAGAGAGAGAGAGAGAGAGAGAGAGAGAGAGAGAGAGAGAGAGAGAGAGAGAGAGAGAGAGAAGTATATTTCTATCAGTTTCCGTTCTGCAGCAATTATCATTAGAATATAGCTAAGTTTCAAAGTTGTTCATATTCCTGTTGAAAGCTGGCAAAAAAAAAAAGTGATTGTTGCAACATGGCCCTGGCTGATCTTTTATACTCTGCTGCCACCTGCTGGCCGTTTTTTTGTAATAACTACCATTGCTTTAAGGACCTCTTCAGGTCAGAAGAAACCTTCCTTATGCTCTAGCATTAAAATACAAAAAAACAAAAAAAACAAAAAAAAACGTATGAATATGTTTTTGGGAGTGATGGACAAATATTAAAAAAAAAATATTTACATGTTTTTTGGTTTGAATGAGTTAACAGGGCAGGGGCTCTTACCCGAAATCTGACTTGAGTTGAAGATGATGAAACACTGAACCAGGATTGGACCGTCAGTAAATACAGTCAGATGGAGGTCAGGTGAAGGCGTAGGCCTGAAAAGATGTTTTAGGGGACTGTTCAGAGGCGGTGGTGCCATTTTGGTAATTACAGTTAAATTGTTTTATCAGTATTAAAACATCTTTTTTTGAATTTAGCTTATACAACTTTAGCTTAAAAGTCAATTTAAGCTCAACTGTGACGCTCCCTGACCTAGACATGGACCTCCGCGCATTAGCGAGCTGTATCAGTGGACGTGATGTTTAGCTGTAACCGAACCAGACTGACAGCTGCTGTCTGTCTGCTCACCCTCCGTCATCAGCTCCGGTCATGTACCAACATGGCCCTTGCACCAAGCGCCAACCACCTGGCTCTTGACGGGGCACACAGGGAGTATATATAAATAGCTGGAATCACAGGAGGCTATGCCATTTGGCTGCGCACGTGAATGGAAAGTGGGTAAAAATATCCTGCTTGAGTCCAATAGTGAAATGCTGTGAATGTTTAAAGCAATGAGTTGCACACTTGACCTCAATGTTTTTCCGACATAACTTTTTAATGACTTCTAGTATGTATGACTAAATTATTCATTAACCCAGACAGACAGCTGTCATAACCAAAAAAACATTCTTTGTCATCAGGTTGTTCAAACGTAATCTTAGATGTACTGTTTTTGTGCTCGTTTATGGACTCAAGGTATACTAGAAGCTGCTGGTTGATTTTGGTAAAAAGGTGCACATGCACTCTGCATTTTTTGTGGCGGGGCGTATTTGTAAATTTGATAGGCCGTGCTAGGCGTTCTGGCGGACGGAAGAGCCTATACCCTATATACCTATACCTTCCCCCCCAAAAAAAAAGAAAAAATAAATAAATAAAAGCAGACCAGCTAAGAAATGGTCTAAGTTGTGGCGAAGTTAGTGTAATGTGAATTTGATCAAGGTGAGTCAGAGCTAATTCATCAAATAACAACAGCGTGACAAGATTTTTATTTTTACGAGTTTTCTATTCTTAAGAAACATTGCTTGATGTGAACTATGCCTCACACAATAGGGCCCACGGAATACCAACAACTAAAAAAAAAAAAAAACTTTCATAAATCAAAAAGAACTGCAAATCTATCTCTAAAAACCTTCACATTCAGTCATCCATGGAAAGACGGATTGTTGATGAATGAAGGACGTTTGGAGAATTTGGACACGTTCTCTTAAATGAAGAGCTTTATGAATGACATTTAATTTGCTAATATCAATTTTAACACTCCCTGGGAGTGGCTGTCTTGTAAACTTGACTACAAAAGCACAACACAGAATGCTTAATGCAGTTAAGAAAAGTTCTTCTGTGTTGGCTAAAGACTTAGAGAAATTCCTGAAATTCAAATTCTCTCGAGTAACTTTGTTTACTTTGCTAAATCAGGGCTTAGATGTTTAGTTAATTAAAGCGTAACAGAAGATAGAATATACAACAACCTAAATGGCAGAAATAAATCATCAACTGAATGTTTTCACCAGAGAAAAAAATGGGCCTTATAAAGTGGCTCTAGGCAGTGTCCTGACCTCAATCTAACTGAGATGATGTTGACCTCAAAAGAGTGATTCACGCCAGACACCCCAAGAATATTACTAAATTGAAACAATTTTGTCAAGAGAAATGGTCCAAAACTCTCCCTGACCGCTGTGTGGGTCTACTCTAAGTCCAGGAAACATTTGGTTGAAGTTACAGCTGCCAAAGAAGCCTCAACCAGTTATTAAATCCAAAACGTTCACACTTTTTCCACAGTGATTTATGTCATTTACATGTTGTGTTCTCTAAAAACAGGGTTATTACTCAACACAAAGGATTGTGTGCAATTCATTTTATGGACACCGTTTGTCTATTGTTGGGACTTAGATGAAGTTCATATCACATTTCAGTACCAAATTCTCAAGAGTACCCTGATGATGTTCATTATTTTTAAAGCTACAGTAAAATTTGAACCCTTATGTTGTTACTGACGGAGCCACTATCAAACAAAAAGATCTGGTCAGAAATACAAACTTGAAAAACCAACTAATGTTGGCTCACCATATGCAAATGGAGGCAGATAGAGTCATAGCCTCCTGTGTTTAATTTATCAGCAAATTTCTATCACAGATGACGACTATATCTTCCAGTGAAATAAAACATTAGCGGTATGGAGAACCCTGGGAACCCCAATGAGTTTGGATGTCAAATGACATTGTGTGCAAAATGGGCCAAAAGGCAAACGGCAAGGGAGTCAAATGTGATCAATTGACTGGGCGCCATTTGCTCTTGCTTGCCTCCCAATTCGCCAGACAGTATTCGCCACCAACCCGCCATTTTCTCTGGTATAACATTCCTTTAAGCAAAAACAATAATCAAAATTATTACCTCTAAATATTTAAACTTTGGAAAATTGTTAACTAATAATAACAATGAGTTACTATTACCTAATTTATGTAACTATTGTAGAGGAAATGTATTTGAAATCCAACAAATCAAAGGTCAACACTTTTAGTCCTTCGGAATGCTTTGATTGCATTTTTAAAATATATTTGGTTAACGATCAGATTTCTTTGTACTGAAACTATTATTGGCTTTCATATTTCATACCACAAAAATATTTTTTATCATCTTTGAAGGTTGAGAAGAAACATTTTCATGTTGCTTTTTGCATCATTTTATCCACTCCAGAGGAATTATTCAAATCCAAAATAAACTATATGTGGATCATATCAGACAGTGTCAGCAGTGGCTGCTGCACAACTTCAGTGTTAAGCGCTGTTGGGATGCATGAATATCACCACGAGAGTTTTGAGGTTAGGAACTCGGTCGGCAGTTGTGGGAGTATCCATTTCCCAGCACAAACCACTCAACCTAGTTTAATCCCCATGGTCACTCTGCTCTCTGCAACTCCAACCCTGTCCTCTAGGTAGGGCACAGGGCAACCCTTGGGGGGGGGGGGGGGGGGGGGTCACAGGTCATGGGTCAGGGCAGTTCTTTCAGCTGGACAATAGCCAAAGCGCCACCTGGAGTAAATCAGTGACTGTCTCTGGCGATTGGCCGTGACAGCCACCATTACCAGGGCCAAATAAATGTAGCGGAGGAAGGGGATTGTGGGTAAAAGCTACTAGACAATCATGCAGATGTGCACGCACACATTCATCAAGACCGCCATTGCTGATGGTCCAAAGTCACCTCCCTCTTGGGTGTCCGTGATTATCTGTTGGAGTGCACAAGGTGAAAGGTGTTCCGAGAAAGAGCGCACCTCATGTTTTAATGTGTATGCGTGTGCACGTGTGTATAGAGACAGAGAGAGAGAGAGATTCATATTTCAGAGAATTAGTTTAATGCTCAATCTGTGGGATGTCATGTCCATGTTTTGTTAATCTTAATTCGAATGAGAAATGATAAACAGCTAAACATGCAACCTGTCTGGAGAAAGTGAATCACAAGCTGTACATAATAATGGCCTTTTTGTTGGCCATTATTTGAAATGAGAATTGAGAAAGCCTTAACATGCTAACTGTGTTCATATGCTAACATAGAAAGACAGTAAAGGGGGTGGGGGGGAGACTTCACAAAGTGGGACCAATAAAGATTTTTATATTAATAATATATTATTATATTTATATTAGTTTATAATGATAATCTTAAAATCTCATGTAAAATTTCCCTTGCCGTCTTGACTTCAGAAGCAAAACATAACAACAAACTTTTAATCGCAACTGAACTAAACTGTACTTAAACAAACACTGCCAATCAACATGTCATAGTTTCTGCTGGCGACTCAATTATTTGTTCTCATCAGTAGCAAAGCAACACTTTGTGAAATCAATCATTTCTGCCACATATTAAATTAAAAAGAACAACCGAAACATTTAAGGTTTCAATCAAATGAAATGAAAATGAAAGTTAGTACGCTTTTGGTCTCGTTATGTTTCGATATTTGAAGTGATCTGCCGTGGTCATTGGGGTGTTGTTGTTGATGGATTGAATAGTTGGCGTAATTTCCCACAGTGGTCTGTCTGGCTCCAGCTGAAATTCATTGTTTTGGGTTGACACTGACCTCTGCAATGTGTGGTTGGGGCTCCGTGTGGTTCTCCTGTACGAGACTACACAGTGTTCATTGGATGCAGGCCTGAAAGGCCAAGGGCAATGTGGATAGAGGGGGGAAAAAGATGGTTAAGACAGAAATGATAGAATTTAGAGGAAAGGGTAATTTAATATGAACTTTTTATTTTGTACTATTATTTCAAAGCAAAGGGTGGTGGGGAAATCTTAGGGTGGTATAGTTGGGTTTATGCTCTTCGACTTTAATAGGAGACCTGAAAATAAAGGAAAACATTCCTGAGGCACTTCTGAAATGTTTTCATACAAGATCAAATTCTGAAATTATAATTTATCATTCGGGCTTTACGTAATCGTCATTGTGTTGATAAGACCGACAGCATGAAACAAGAGCGCACAGATATTGTCAGTGGCGTGAAGTCAGGGCTTCTCTGATGATCAAAAGCACTGACCAACATTTACAACTTACACACAATTATAATAATTTATTTTCAACAGTCTATAGTCTTCATTTCATGGTGTGTGTCTTGGCTGCTCATCTTCCACTTATTCCCCCATCCCTCCAATCAGATTTCAGCTTGTACTGTATGTGTTGCCATACCAATTTAATCTGACTAGGGCAGGGGTGTTCCAACTTTTTCCTCTGAGGGCCATATACAAAAAAAAAAAATACAAAACTGCAAGGGCCACTTTGATTATTTTTTTTTTTAGTTATTTATTGACACATTCATTGCCAGACCAGCAAAAAATTCATCATTTGACGCCTTTTTACGTCCATGGCAGTGAATGAGTTAAACATGGTAAAAATCAATGAAGCAATTATAAATTGTTGATATAATGTACAGTTACTTATTGAAAACTGCTAACAGTCACAAGGCAAATAGTGACCCGTGTGCCACTATAATAGATATGCCTCTCCACTGAGCAGCAGCTGATCCCAACTTGACATTCTGAACCACAAGAACAATCGATCGTCAACTGACCACACTTAACAACCATTAATGTGATGTTTTCACATTTTCTTTCATTAATGATTAACCATTAATTAATGTGATGTTTTCACAAATTGGACGTTGACACTAAGAAACAAGTGGATGAAACTATTTTTATTTCTGGAACTGAATTATTAGCTGCAAATGTGTGTCTTTACGTAGCTAGAAATGTTTAATCCACCCTTTTCTTTTTTTTTTCATAAACAGCATTGAAAAATTATTTTTAGTATTTGCTGCGGGCCGCCAAAAAATGTATGGCGGTCCGCAAATGGCCCCCGGGCCGTAGTTTGGACACCACTGGACTAGGGCCTTCAATGTCCGATCCTTGCCACGCACACACACCCAATAAAGAAATACATGGTTTTTTGTACTCTATGTGAACCAGTGAAATTTTAGATTCTCCACTCTCGCAAAAGCTCTGAGTGACGTCGGTGTTTTCCCGCAATTGCGCAACAATACTATGAAACAGGCATGAATGTTTTTTGTCATTGTTTTGATTTGTGCATGCCAGTCCGCACATGTGGTTGAAAATGTCAGTACCGCAGTCTTGGTTTGTCTGATTGGGTCGAGGTTCCAAAGTTTAGACAACATGAAAGCAAAAGAGCTTGGTGATGGATAGATGTTAGCGGTCAGATGTTGGGCTGTTTGGTGGATGCTGGTCAGGGGTTTCTCTCCCCTTCATTCCCAACCCTGAGCTGCTCTGTTATTAGGGTGACAGACATGTCCTTTTGAGCCCAAGTGGATGTGTTGCTAACAGTTTTAATAACCCAGGCGCATGTAATATTTCAATGCTGTTTGGACCACCGTGTCACACTGTGGAAAAACAGCTTCACGCGAGGAGGGAATTACTGGATGAACTCTGGGAGTGTTTGTGTGCGTGTGTTTTGACAGGATGACCTTTGCATGCATTTTAACATTTGTCTCAAGTTGTGGGTCATGTCATTTGAGTATATCTCTATATAAACATCTACAGTACTGTACACCGGCCTATATCTTCTATAAAATAACTCTGAAAAGAGAAAATGTATTACTGTAACAGAGAAAATTTATTACTGTGATTTCAAAATAAAATACAGTGATACTTTGACTTTGAATTGAATTGGTGGTTGTATTTCCAAAACCTGTACTGTGGCACTCAAATGTGCTCAAGCAGCCATTGCATTTTCACATTCATAAGAACAGAACTCCACCACATCTGCAAAGTCTGTGGCGGCACGAGCTCAGCGGGTAGCAACACTTTTTATTTATTTATTTTTTTAATTGCAGAATTGTTTGCAGATTTAAATTTCTCGAGCGCCATTTTTTTTTTTTTTAATGTACAAGTTTTTTTTTTTTTTTTAGTACACATTTTCTTTTTTACAGGTAAATTTTTTTTATAGGTACAAATTTTATTTACAGGTACAAATCACAACTTTTACAGATACAAATTTATACAAGTACATTTTTTTTTTACGAGTTAGTTTTGCACCATATTTACCTCCATAGATTTGTTTGTAAAGCGATTTGTTCGTGAACGCAACTGCTCAGATGTTTCATCTAAATTGTTCCATCTTTTTCCAATTCACTGCAATGGTTTGGATCGTAATTCCCACAATTGTAAACACAGGTAGCACATGGGTGTGTCGTACATTTGAGCAGATTCGAACCCAGATCTCTTGATTGTGATGCAGCTGTGTTAACCAGCCATCGACTGAACTCTAATAAGAGAATTGTTGACCAACTTCATTGTATTGCTTCACTTAGTAACACACAATTGAATTTAGTTAATCCAAAATTAAAATATTAAGTTTAATGAACTCAATGAATTAAATTTAATGACCTCATAATTAATTAGACCTAATATATGGTCAGCAATACTCATTTTGCAAGTAGTATATGCTGTACATAAAATTCTCTTCTTTTGTGAATGAAGATTTATAATTAAAACAAATATTCACAAGTACTAGGATATGATGCTTTTAAAAGTGCAAGCCCACAAAAAAAAACAAAAAAAAAAACACATTCTTCAGGATGCAAGCATGCAAGTTCTTTTTGTGTGTGTGCAAAGTAACACATTCACATACACCACAGACAGCTGGCAGTCCTCAGCCTGTCGAGACAAAGACAAAGAGTAATACTGGAGCATGGAATCCGGCTAGCTTAGGCCCTCCCAAAGCAGCCCGCATAACAAGGGGACCATGAGCAGGTCGTAGCCCGCCAGGGAGGACTGGAGACGATTGCCCACAGGATAAGCGGCAGGACATGGCTGGGGAACATCAGGGATGATCCACAGAATGCTTTCATTCTCTGCCAGTGAGCACGGAGCTTCCAAATGGGTATGAAAATGAGAATACATGCTCAAGAAGAAAGCCAGACAAACAGTTTTTCTTCCTCATTGTCTAGCTCAGGGACGGGCAACTTAAATGTTGGATGGGGCCACACGTTTTCATCAGTGTTACTGAGTGGCCACATATGGACATCCTGTTTGAATAAATGTGATTTTAAATATGGACAAAATCTGTGCATATGTGCTCTATTTTTCACAATTTTTCTCAATGGACATTTAAAAGACTCACTATCCTAAACCAGCAACAAAGGTTTTGAAGCAAACAACAAAATAACCAAATTACTATGCAAGAATTCATATTGTGCATTAAGAAAATAAAAAATAACGCTCTCAAAATGTAAATAATAATGAGGTCCTGCATTTGTCCTACTTATTATTCCAAATTTGTAAAGGAATATTAGGGCTACTGATATTGCAATATAGGGCAGCCATCTAGTGGTAAATGGTGATATTTCAACTTAAAACTACATTTGATGCGTATTCACAGTTCGGCACCCGCAAATTTGCATATGTGGATTTTTTATTTTTTTTATATGTATCAATATATCAATATTAATGTCCAATTCTAAATTTCAGGCATATGTGCACATAGATCTAAGTGGTGCCGAAGCACCAGCCACTTATCCCTGCATGAAAAATAACAGTCGTTAACTTCAGGAACAGAGAGATGACAACCATCCTTTGCCATGCAGAATATTTGGGAATGGTGCCAAAAATGAGAAGACTTTAAACAGCATTAGTAAGAATGAGGTCATCAGAGCCACTTTATTGGAACTTTTTTCATTTTAGGAGAGAAAACAGAGAGGACTTCTCGTGTAAGATTTTATTTAACAATTTAATGAGATTCAATTAAGATGAAGTTGAATTTGTTTACACTTTTTAAAGGGCTTTAACTATTTCCACAAATAGCTTTTATTGGCCATTTTCCAGATGAAACAAGCCATCTGGCATGTTGATATTTACTGGATCAACCAAGCAACTTCAGTAAATTAAGTTTTATAGAGGGTTGAAGAACAAATTAGCAGCGTAGCGTATGGTTATAAAAGAGAATTTTACCCTGTTCAATAATGTAGCTTGTTGAATACTGTGTTGTTATTAACACCACCTCCGCTATTAGTTTAGCTCTGCGGCAAGTGAAAGGTTTTCTGAGATGGCCTTACCATCGTGGCAATTGCAGTAATATATTTTATTATCACCATCTGGAAATCATAGCTCATTTATCACTGTGTAAATGTCAGCCGTGTGCCACCGTATATTCAATAAACAGAGCCTAACACTGACTCTGAAAGCTTGGTGGGCTGCAAGAGGTATCGGAGTGGGGGTGGTCATGAATTTTGAGCCACTGAGTCTTTGAACGGGAACATGAGCCATTTATAGAGGTTTGCATAACAGCCCAAAACGCTGTTAAGGCAGATGTAAGAGGTGACGCGGAGGCAATTAACACTGCGGTGTGATGTATGGGTGAGTTGAATGAATGGTTCTCGCTTGTCCCGTACACGCATGTACACGCACACAAAAACACACACACACACACTTTCCACCTGTTCCAGGCTGCACTGAAGAGAGTGCCTGTATCCCGAGTGCAGCAAATTTAGCACGACGTTAATCAATGCTCGACACATCCACCTGTAGGCCCCCATACAAACACATATTTGCATGCCTGTAAACACTCACAACATGAATCATTTTAATGACCTTGGATTGGAAAACAAAATAAATATTTTTGGTACTTTTTCCAAGCTTACTTGGTGCATTATTACTTCAGTGTGAGCAGATAAGCCGAGGCTGTTTTGTGCTCTATTACTAGCTAGTGGTTACGAGTGAGTTTATAGATCCATGGTCTGGTATGCGCACTCTTCGCCGCTCTCCATGTGCTGTAGATTAGTTCTTTGTTCTCTGCAGTGATGCCAAAACACTCGCTCATTAATCACACTTTTTTTTTTTTTTTTTTTTTTTTCTAAACGACTCCCCTCCTCCTCCACCAACCCCGCTCTTCTCGACTACCAGGGTTTGAACTCCCGGCCCTGCTAAACCACACTTTGCTGTCCAGCCAGCAGTTAGGAGGGAATGTGGGTCAAAGGAAAACCACACTGCAAGCTCCTGAAATCAACAGGAATGCAAGACCACCTTGCACTTTTGTGGTTATGGTGCTTGCTGGATGGTATAATCATATATCGGTCATAAATTTTAATGGCATAATGAGGGGAACACAGCAATTTGTAGTTGCTTTACAGCAAATATTTCTTTGGATGTGTTCTTCATAGTACAAGCAGAATCGTCTACCGACTTGTTTTTTTTGCAAATATTTTTCAAAGTGTGAATTTGTATTGATAATTTCATAATTGCACAAAAGCCAAAGACACATCATCTCATTGATTCTAATGTCCTGAATAGATTCGATTGCGATTCACAAGAGTTCAGTTGGATTCGATTTTTTCTGATTAAATTCGATTCACTTCAGTCCAATATTGATTAATTATGGATCATCAATTCTTCTTAAATATCAAAGACATGATAAAAACTCCACAAACAATTCAAAATTTAATTTTGCAGAGCTGCAGTAACTGGTTAAATGATTTAGTTTATTAATGAAAGTAACACAAACATTGACACCAGAAAGGTTGAGATGAAAATATCTGCAGAATTCTAATTCAATAATTGTAAATATAAATGAAAAAGATTCTGAACTGTGCAATAAGTCAGGTCTTTCATAAATGTCAGAAAATACTTTTAAATTCACGTGAGCAATAAATTTCAAGAAAACGGTAAGATAAAAAAAAAAAGGCCTTTAAAATTCGATTTTCTTAGGAATTTATGGGGAAAAGTGATAATAATAATAATCGATATCAGGCTGGAAAAGCAAAATTGATTCTATATTGATTATTCGATTTTTTTAAACCCAGCCCTAGTTTACAATCCTGTATTTGTGATTGTGAAACAACTTATGTCAGTCCATCTACAACAAGTTGTCCAAACTATGGCCCCGGGGCCAATATGTGGACCGCTGTCTATTTCTAAGCAGCCCGCAGCATATGCTAAAAATGACATTTGGTACCAATGAATTTGATTTATATACTGTAGAGCTTTTCTAAATATGGAAATTAGCTATGTACAATTAAACAAGTACAACAATTCTCTTCATAAAACTGTGGTAAATAAAGATAATTAATTTGTACAAGCAAAAATGTTTGCCTCCGCTTTCTGCTCTGTTTCAAGGTCCAAATTGCCAAAATACCACATAAATGATTCCCAATTAAAGCAAAATTGTGAACTTTCAGTTTTTGTTGATTATGGCGATGCCGTATTGACAAAAGCGGTAGTGCGTTACCTGAAAGAAGACCACATTTCCCCATGAGGACCAACACATAGCGTCGTGAAATCCTGCAGTTGGACTGACTTACACCTGATGGCTATTTATTGCTACCACGCAAATGTCCGATAGCTAACATTAGCATTGTCATTTGGATTTGAGCATCAAAATCTACTCACTAGTCCAGCAGGAACAGAGCCAAGGCAGCGTCGGTTGGAAATTCCTCCTCGTCTTTGTGCTCATGCCAGCGAGTGAAAGCCGAGCCAATGTTGATCCTTGAATGTCCTTTTATCAGTGTGGTCTCCCTTTTTCTTTTTTTTTTGTCTCCTCAGATAAAACTTTTCATTTCTTCGGTTGTTTTGCAGCTTCTGCCATCACAGTAATCGCACGTAGACTTCCGTCTTTGTAACGAATGGGGGAAGTGATGTGTGCCGTAAAGCAGGGGTGGCCAAATTCCGTTCTCGAGATCCACTATGCAGCCTGTTTTCCATGTTTCTCTCCACTAACACACCTGATTCATGATTAGGATCGTTATCAGGCTTCTGCAAAGCTTGCTAATTAGCTGAGCATTAGATTCAGCTGTGCTGAAGGACGGAGACATGGAAAACAGGCTGGATAGGGCCTCCCGAGGACGGAATTTGGCCACTTCTGCCGTAAAGCAATCTGCATGTTTGTAGGTTGTTTTGTTTTTGTTTTGTTTTTTAATTTGTGTGGCAGGATTCCTGCAACCCTTGTTGCTTCGTGCCAGTAAAAGTGATACAGACCGCTGAAGCCATGACAAAATCTAGTTTTATTTTCTGGTGGGATAATGGGTCTCGACCCCCGCAAAATCTTGCAAAATCCTAAACTATTTACCTTAATGAAAGCAGCTTTCCAAAACACTCTGCATTGATTTACTTGATAAAGTAAGAACAAATTTAAAGTGGCCATTGCGTTCTTCATTTTTTTTTTCTGTATGTTGCCCCAAAAGTAAAAAGTTTGGACACAACCCTGCTCTAAAATCATAGGAACTTTTTAGAAAAAGCTGCCGCAAATGTAATTTTTTTTGACCAACAATCCAAAAATAGCCCGCAAAATGTTGGAAGGACTGACTGTTTAGGGCATGGTACTGAAAGTGAACATGAAAAATGCATGTGTTTATTGGTTTATGTCACAATCCAACAACCTCAGCTCTGAGATTTAAAACTACAGCAACATGCAACAGGAGCTTGAGTTACACCGTGTTGGAGGCCTCTGGGCCAGCTGCTTTTGTTTCCAACTTTCAGCTGTGCCCACACACACACACCCCCTCTCCACACAAACATGCACCCGAAGCCCATTTCCCAAAATATCTCTTAGGCACCAGACGCTTGCCTTTCGTTTCACTTCTACTCTGACAATCCCCCTGCCTCTTTGTCGTGGCTTCATCCCCTGCCCCCACTCTGATACAGCCAATCATGAATTAGCATTTTCCTTAGATTTACCTTTGTCTTTGTTAGCACTACCCACTGTCACCCCCGCCATCTCTAAGCATTGGTATGTGGCCCTTCATTAATCGGCAGCGCCCCCTGAAATGACTACCCCCCCCCCCCCCCAAAAAAAAAAAAAACAAAAAAAAAAACACACGGGCCAGTGGGGCTTTTGCTGGGAAATGGGGATCTTCAGTTCTCATTAACACACACACATGCAAACAATCCCACTGGATGCTTATGCTGTCCTGTGGCCTCATTAGCATGGTACCCTCACTTGGTTTCAGTGGTGCATTATCAAGCCAGGCAGGGGAGCCGGCGCCTCTCTTTTTGTCAGAGCTGGCTTTTAGAGATGCAAAATATGATACCCATTCATTTACACTCACTTCAATTCAGACCCTCCCCAAAGTCTTTCTATGTGCTCTCGCCCAAGACAGCTTACACAGTGCCCCCCCAAAACCCACTCCAGCTGTGTATGAACGACGCTCACTTGATCCGCAGGCCTATGCCAGGTTTGAACAAGCCGTGTGCCAGTCTAGACGACCCATCCCCCTTGCCGCCGCTTGTTCATCAGATGCTGATGAAACTTGAGGCTAGCGAGCCTCGTCTCTCTACCCAAGTCACAAGGCTCTCAGCTGAGTCAGTCTTAGCCCCTCGGTCTGCCACCCAGACTGTGGCGGTCTGAGCCCAACAACTAACAAAGCCAGCACAGCTTTTCTTGACTTTGCTTTTTCGAAATGTTGATCCAAGCTCATGATGAAAAGAGAGTGATGCACTATGGGGAAACCTCGTAAGACATCGACTGATCGGACAGAACAAATGTACTACTCATATTGGAGAACATTCAATGATGGAAAACTTTGACATAACATCAATATAGTTTCCCTAATGAATGTAAGAACTTTCCATGACAATGTGACACAGCTTTCAGGCATGTAATAAAATGCAGTCAATGCTTAAGTAGTTTTCTGTCAGATCATAACAAACATCACATATTGAACCAAACAAAGCCAAAGAAGACGATTAAAATTTAGTTTTAAAGGGATACTTGACTCATTGAGATATTTTCAACAGTAAGAAGATATTTGTCTGTAATTAATATGATAAGCACATTTTTTTTCATGAACAATTAATGCCTTTTAAAACTTTTTTTGCCACTTGCTGTTGACTGAAGATGACATCACCTGTGCTGAGGAAACAGATAATGACCAATCATGGCTCAGCTTGCTCATCAACCCAGAAAACAGGTGAGCCGTGATTGGTCGTTATCTTTTTCCTCAGCACAGATGATGTCATCTTTAGTTGACAATAAGTGGATTTTTTTTTTTTAAATGTACTATTTGTACATAAAAAAATAATGAAGTTATCAAATTATTTCTGGACAAAATATTAACTTTTTACTACTGAAAATGGCTCAATGAGTCAAGTCTACCCTTTAAATTGTATGCCCAAAGTGACTATATTTTTCTATTTAGTAGATGGATTGATTTAATTGATTTTAGTTGTTTTGTTTACATATAAAATGCATTGTGTGTAGTCATTCGAGGTGTAACCAAAAACGGTTGAACTGGGAAATCTTTTTTATTATTATTATTATTATTTATTTAAACAGACAGTGTGTAGAATTTTTCAATGTTCATTAATTTTAAAAACCCACTACTAATTTCAATAATATGCAAAAAAAACAAAAAAAAAAAAAAAAAATACCGCTATCACATCAACGTGGCTGATATGCTTCTCACCATCTTTCCCAATACCGAAAGCAAAAAAAAACAAAAAAAACTTCACGAACGTAGTAATTGGCGGTAGGCTTGCGAAGAGTGTACAAAGCAATAATCAGAGCAAAGGGTTGCTGTTTTGAAGAAACTAGAATCGAAAACGTTTTCAATTATTTCACCTTTTTTTTTTTAAGTACATAACTCCGCATGTGTTCATTCTTAGTTTTGAGGCCTTCAGTGAGAATCTACAATGTAAATAGTCATGAGAATAAAACAAATACATTGAATGGGATGCATGTGGCCAAACTTTTGGCCTGTACTGTACGTATCGAATTGGCTTTTTTGGTGGGGGAGAGGTATACCTTAGAAGGAAATGGCACTTTTGCAGTACTGAAAAATCATTAAAATGTATGTAAAATGACCACAAAAAAAAAAAAAAAAGTTATTGTATAATACCCACTTGAATTGAGGCCTACCATATTGAATCGACTCTGGATCCCACTGAATTGAATCGCTCCATTTTCAAACCGTGCTTCAATCGTTTGACACGCGTTTTGTATCTAGAAAACTAGAATTAAAATTAGACAGCCTCTAGTTAATTACTTTAATATTTTAAGAGTCCACCACAATTAAAAATATCACTAACATTTAAATAAGTAAATCACTTTTTGCTCCATCTTTGCACATACCTACACACCGACATAGTTTGTTTTTTAAATATATAACCACAGATTGGTGCTACATGTCCCCCCCCCACTATCAAATTGTACCCATTGAGTCAATAGACTCTGTACCATACATCAGCATCCTAACAGGGCTTTGCAAATCCCATCAAACTGGTCATTCATGCCAGGATTCTTTGCGATGCACTTTCTCTTTGAATGTCACTGGGCTCTTTTGTCCATTTGCCCAAACCCCTAAAAAACGAGCACTCTCCCACAGTTCACCCACATCTGACATGGCTGACCTTTGTGTCAACCTCCTTGCACCCGAGCCCGTGACCTCTTTGCCAAACTGTGGGGTCGAGCTACCATTTCTCCACGACCACGGCATCATGGGAAACACAGTGAGCAGAGAAAGAGACAGAGGGGTGGGGTCACATCCCCAATCAGTGATGTAAAACAGAGCCATTGTCAGTGAGGCAGAGGAAGAAAAAAAATGATTAATGCAACAGAGTGTTTGTTTGAGAGATGAAAGGGGAGAGAAGGGGAGGAGAAAGAGCAGTGAGAGAGAGGAGGAGAGCGAGCGAGGGGCAAGAGAAGAATGAGGGCATGAGAAGTTTTTGTGACGCGTTACAGAGTCTGTTCAATGTCTAGCAGAGGAAATCTCGTGTGTGTGCGTGCGTGTGTGTTGGCGGTGGGGGCACTGAATGAGGGACAGGAACTGATGAAGTGTAGCTGGAGTGTGTGTTGAAAGAGGGGGTGCTGGAAATATGTTATGTAACCTCCTCTCAGGGGAAAAAAGTGAGGCGAGGGTCAGTGAGGGAGGAGAGGAGAAGAAAAGAGGAATGTCACACGTAAGGGGAAAAAAAAATCAGAGTTATGATCTCTATCCTTACCTATTTCAAGACATTAGCAAATGCACTACTCTTATTGCTTCTTGTATAAACACAATCCATGTTATACCATGTATAACTTGTACTTTAATTGGGTCTTATCCATCAATCAAACACTTTCAATCCAAAGAGTAAAACGTATAAAATAGGCAATTAACAGGCATATTACGTATGTATTATTAGGGATGTTCCATATCACTTTTTTTCAGACAGATACCATGAGTAGGCTTCTCTACTCTTGAGTAGTCACTAAGACCGACACCAAGTACCAATACCACATATAAAATACAATCTTTAAAAAGATGATTTTAAAGATGCATTTGAAAGAAAATGCACTATATAGAAACAAGACGTATACCCGTGAACCCCCTCTCAATCTACACCTCTGAGCTTCTGTTAATGTGTGGTGGTGATTTTTTCATAAACCCCCACACCCCCAGCCTGTATTTTGCCATTTAGTGTTTGTTTTGTCAACAGTGGGACGTTTCTGTGGACAGACAGTTGTTTACCACTCCAGCCAATCGCAGAGCGGGGGGTGGTGGGGGGCGTGTCACTCACTGGGGCCGGGCGGTTTTGTCGGCTGCATGACGTCACTTCCGCGGCATCTTGACAGCATGCACAGATTTTTTTATTTTTTTTTTCCATACAAGAAGCTTGTGTGAGCGAGTGATTTTTTATTTTTTATTTTTTAATCTGTGCGTGCCTAGGTGTGATTGTGAGTGTGAGTATGAGTGGTTGTTCGTCTCTGTGTGCCCTGCGATTGGCTGGCAACCAGTTCAGGGTGTACCCCGCCTACTGCCCGAAGCCAGCTGGGATAAGCTCCAGCACCCCCGCGACCCTTGTGAGGAATAAGCGGTCAAGAAAATGGATGGATGGATTCCTTCTACTGTATTGCATCATTTATTATCTCTTGTGCAGATGGAAATCCTACTAGGCCGACAAAATGGCAGGCTTTTAAACTGTCTCAAAAATTGGACTAAAATAATTAAAAACACATACTTCCTGTTAATAAATATTTGCATCAGATATTATTGTTGTTGAAGTATAATTTGCCTCTGTATAGGATCTATAAGCAGACATGAGTGAATGTGCATCACTCATCTTTCATTAAGAGAAGCTGAAGTTGAATGTGAAGTAGTCAACAAAACACAACCATGAGCATGTAACATGAAAAAACGTGCCTGCTTGTCAGATTATTTTAGCATATGGAAAAATGTGCACACAAAAAAATGGTGGTTGGCCATCTGCCTCAAACGGTTTGGCAGGTTTGACACAACACAGGAGAAAGAGGGGTGCGAGGGAACATTTTGATAACAGTGACTAACATATTTTAACCAACACTGATGTAAACATGTTTCCCATTAAATAATCATTAGTTAGCTAACAGCTTGGCAGTGACTGGAATGGATTAATTCCCACCTTGTCACGTCTATGTTATATGACTTTGTCTGACTCAACTCCGATCTCATAAACTGTCAGCATATGAAATTACTCAGGATTTTCTCGAAGACCCGCATGGTGGAACGTACTATTTGGCCACGGACTGTACAGGCGCTGCCAAACCAAGCCATTGGGATCCAGACGTCTTTGCTCTGAATGAGCTCTTGTGTGCCGCATTTTGACACTCTTTTATGATGTGGATGTGTAGAAAGTGCTATGAAGAAATGAATCAAACTCCAGGGGCCAGAGGGGAGGGTGGTGGGGCTTTGATTACAGCTAAACCACGGCTTGTATTGAATAACTGCTCTTGGGTGGTGTCGCATAATTGAGGGATGTGTAATGTACTGTTTCATCCCTCAGGGGTGATTGAAAAATACATTGTAACGAAGAAACACCATTATATAATTATGGTTACATTATATCATCTTGCAATTTTGTTTTTCTCTTTGTAATCCAGGACAAAAACTCGTACTTTATTGTCATGTTTAAGATGTTTCAAGCACACATTGTGAATCAATAACGTGAGCATTATGCTCACAAAGAACAAAGTGGCCTTTTTCATGGTTCTGCTGGCTGAATAATAACGAATAAGGCTGCATATGTGTCTCAATTGGCATTTCATTATTCTGTGCTGTTCATTCGATAGACAACCGACACCGTCATTTTTGGCAAGTCCCATAGCGTATCATGTGTAAAAATAAATAAGTAAATAAATAAATTTCTATTTTCCTAGTCTCTGATGTTTACTGTAGCGTGCCGCAAGTGAGTCGTTCGGTTAGTGCATTTCTAATCAGTCTGGCGACCGGTGGTTGCGTTATTAGCTAATGCGAAATGCTATCTTGGTTGACACTTCAACATTGCTAGCTAAACAAGTCAAGGTTTTTGCTTGGTCCTGGTAGCTATTGGAAGGTCCCACATTGTAATATTCAAAACGTGCCACCAGAAACTCTTAGTTTGCGTTCAATCTGACCACAGTATTAGGCTAGTGGGACTACATTTCCCATGATTCTTAGCAGAAAGTTGTTCTAGTTCTGGTATGACCAAAACACATGCTTGCTAGTAATTAGATGTGAATGAGAAGAACTCAAACGTGAATATGAAAGTAAATAGGAAGGAATTTAACAGTTAAATTCCTTTGTTGTCCTCATGAATCGCTACGGCAACTGTGTGATTTACATACACATGACCCAAACAATTTGATGTGTTAAGCTATAGGCTGTGCACACACCTTTTTAGGGTGGGAGCTTTGCAGGTCTGCAGTGAGGAATACAAGTTCCTGTGAGTTCTGTGATTCATTCTATGGCGAAACATCGACTTTAGAGCAACATTTCAAATGAAGTTAGTCATATTTACCCTCAGATTGAATATTATAGGTGGCTCTGCAGATATTTGGGGGGGATAGAATGGACACACGAAAACCATTAAAATCTCAGTTCAAACACAAATATCCTTCCTTCCTTCCTTTGCCCCCTCATGCCTTAAGGTGAAATTCTAAAAAAGCAAAAGTTGTAACAGGGCTTTGCTAAGCGGTCAGCTTGGATTCATTAAAAGAGGCGGGGAGAGGGAGTGGGGTCCCATCAGTCTCTGTATGCTGGAACATGACAAGGGAGGAGAGTCTGGCTGTGAGTGTGTGTGAAGGCTGGACGTTTTCTTGCTGAGCTGAGCTTCACGGCCCATAATTAATGGTTTCTGATGGAGGTGGAGTTGGACAATAGGAGCTTTTCAGCAGGACCGAGGGGCCCTCATCCTGGACCCATACTGGCCCTGTCCTGTAGGCATATTGTTGCTCTGCTCTAACTTTTGCCAGCTGGGCCATGTGGAAAACTCCAAAACAAAAGTGTCCAGAGACACTAACTACCTCCACTGGTGTCAGTGCAGTTGTACATGCACAAAACCACCTTATTTATATTTTGGGTTCTTTGAGGTGGTAATCGTGACCTCAAAGATCATATCCTGTTGTTGTTTTTTTCTCTCTCTCTCGCTCTCTCTAACTAGCACACATCTCTCAGTTAAACCTAATACATTCACAGTTTACTAATGGTGTATGTGATCTGGTGTCTTCCTTTATTTTTATTTTTTTAACTCCTTGTGCGTGGCTATGATCTTGACCCTACTATTCTAAATGTACAGTGATTAAGCTTGCATGCAATTTTTATAAAGTGCACGTAACAAACACTTGGGGTCAGTATTGAGTAAAGTATCCGATTGTGCTGCCAGCCGTCATCAACTCATGACTCAGGATCCCGCAGCCCTGTTTTCTGTGTAGCGTGTGTAATGATGGCTTATTATGTAATCAACACATATTTTATCCTTTTTGATTCCATTTGTATTGTGGGTTTAATGATTCTTTATGGCTCCTTCCCCAAACCCTGTTAACTGTTAATGTAGCTATGTACCACAAAAACAACTCATCAACTAAACTGATGTGAATTTATGCCTTGCATGCGGGTGAGGCAGTCGTAGCAACACAAATTCATGTTCAAACCTTTGTATTTAAAATGAGCATTTTATTATTCCTATAATGCAGGTCTGCTGTCATGGAGGAGACATTCAGATGTAAGATATTCGCGATGGGGCAATTTGGAGTGTAGTCAAAAGTATCGATCCACTATTTCATATCCTCCTTATCATGTTCAGTGTCACAGGGACCTGATGCCTATCCCATTTGATTTTGGGCACACCGGTGGACTACACTACATCCTGGACTATCGATCACAGGGCACATAGAATAAAGACTATATTACCAAATAAAAATAAGTCATATAGTGCGCATTCACAGTAGACACCATTCACACATGTCAGGGAAGCTGAAACATACTCAATGCAACATGCTAACTTGAAAATAAAGTTGACCAAATACAGTAATACATTGATGGCAATGTAAATAGCCTTAGTAGACTTTTACTTTAAAGTTGGCCCAGGCCCACGTAGTGACGTGATGGCTAAATTGACTTCCCTTTTAGCCATTGAGGCTTTCTATATCATAGTTTTGATCAACATTGTAGTTGCGACCAACATCAGCACAGCGCCATCCCAAACTCATATTCAATCTGTTTAGGACCCTAAGTAACCATTAATTAATTTTGCCGTCATTGTATGATACAGTAGAAGTCTCCGACGTAAATTGTTAGCAGCTAGCTGTTAGCATTACCTACGAGTGGGCTGCTGGTAGCAGTGACTGACAGCTGGTATCTGGCTTTAATTCTTTTTCAATATTCTGGACCAGGGCTACTTTGTAATTCACTCTCCATGTTTAAAGGAAGGGAATGTGCCCTAAATTGTATTTTGAGGTCCTTTCATTATTATTAGAACAAATAAATCAATAAAATCAGATAGAACTTCTTCATTTATTTTATAAAACACTTTTGGCCATTAAAAAAACAACAACATTCAAATCAAAATGTCAAACAGCTGTTTTTAGGAACACAACTTTAAGCCATTCATACTTGGTTATTTTAAACATGGACCATGTTTGAAATAAGAATGCTTCTGCCTCATATTGCACATAAAGTTGTGTTCCTAAATCCAAAAGGGCTACGGTATATTAGATATTTTTAATTTATTTATTTATTTAAATAGGAAAAAGTTTTACAAAATAAATGAAGACAAAAAATATTATGATCCAATCCATGAGTGAAATCCGTAGTCCGAACCGTGACTTTTGTGATCCGTTGCACCATTAACTGGGACACATACCAGTATCGGGTATCATAAAAAATTAGTTTTTGTTTTCCACAGGATGCATCCATTTTGTGTTTGAGGCTATGTTATGAGCATTGATCAAGAGCGTTCACACTGTGACATTGTCAATAATCTTGGATGCATCAGACAGAAATTACTATGGTGACAGGGGAAATAGGGTGGGACCCAGAGCCCCTTAATCTGCCCTCTGCAAATGTTAATCCCATTACTGTGCAAAGGCGAAAGAGCCCCAGGATGCTTGAGCACAGTGGCCACAGCCCAGTGACAAAGCTCACTGTTGGCCTCTGAAGTGGGAGTTGATCTCCTGAGATGCGTTTTCCTGGAGGTTTAACAGTAGCAGCAGTCGTCACAGGATGCGTTTATCACATTGAGACTGATATTTTTTTTCCCAAAGAGAACTCCGAGTGGTTACATGCTACCATGTGCTTTGTTGAACAACTCTCTATTTTAAGATTGCTTTATATTTTAGCACAGTGACACTCAATTAAAGAAAAACTACATTTGTTGAGCAGCTGTCGTTAATAACACAAGCATAAATTCTAATTGGTCACGTTCAGTTGACTAGTTGACAGTCACAGTACATCAGATTGGCTATTTCATCCTCTTTTCAACTGTAGAAGAATAACTACGGTAATAAATGTTTATTATTTTAGGTCATTTTAGGAACATGAGCAATGTCTAATACTTTGGGAAATAGTTATATCAATGACAACTGTCAGTGATGTTTTCCTCTTGTTGAGTAATACGGCCTGTGCGCCTGAAGGTGAATGCGTGTGTGCGTGTGCATTTGTGTGTACATTATCTGCAGCCACATGCCTGACTGCCCCTTATGTGAAGATGCGTTGGCCGATCTGCCAAAGGGGAAGGCATGCTCTGTGTGGTGGCATGCCTCAACATGTGTTTGTGTTTTAACAATCTGAACCACTGGTTGAATGTTCATCAACAGGTACGAGCCTGTGAGGGATGAGGGTGGAAGTGAGGCTGAGTGTTTTGAATACAATGATTTGAATCATTAGCCTCAGCAAAAATTTCAAACAAACAGTAAAACCAAACATTAAATAACTTCTTCATATTAATGTGTTAATCTCAGTTAAAAGCAGACATACACTTGTACGACAACTCTCCTGGAGCTGTACTTTTTGCAGCCAGAGCTAAGTTATGTAGAGAAAATATATATAAATGCTGCATATGACCATGTTGTGTGTGCGTGCACGTGTGTGGAAAAACTCACACCAAAATAGTATTGCGCATCAGACAAGGCTGTTTACACAAGCCTTTACGGACTTTTGTAGCCCCGACACAAAGGTCAGGGTTTCTTTACCAATGTGATCCAAAAATTGTTAACAATAAATCCTGATATGGTTCAGGAATAAAATGCTGTCCATACATTGCCCCACTGTACATAACTAAAAGGCTTAAGCCTTTTAATTGGCTTTAATTTATTATTATTATGATTATTATGATTATTATTATTACTATTATTATTACTATTATTATTATTATTATTATTATTATTATTATTTTATATTAATTGTTTTTGTTTTAATTGGCTTATCTATTTTCCACGCAGTGGTGGGCAAACTCGGTCCTCGAGGGCCACAGTCCTGCAGGTTTTAGATGTTTCCCTTCTCCAACACAGTTAATATATGATCAGCTAATCAGCAATCTCTGCATCAGCCTGATAACGATCCTGTTGATTGGAATCAGCTTGTGTTGGAAGAGGGAAACCTACAAAACCTGCAGGACTCCGGCCCTCGAGGCCCACCTCTGTTCTACAGTCATTATAGTGAGTGTCCATTTTACAGTTTAACCCTTGAATCATATAGTAACTTGTGAAAAACTAACCAGCTATTCTGTGAAATGGTGAATTTCAACTCTTCCCTAAACAAAATGTCAATTTATGTTGAGCGATTATGATTTTATAGCACTTTTTATTAATATTTTAGTACTGGATCGGCCATTTTGTGGTGTTGACTTATTTTGGAGAACATGTAGCCTATGCACTTGTGAGTTTTTTTTTTTTTTTTGTCTCCCCCACTTTTCGGCCAAAATCAGCATGAATATAGAGGAAAGCTGTTGGCTTTGGAGTGTCTGGTGAAGTTAGTGTTTTGTTCTTCACATAATTATCTTTCCATGTGTCCTTTCGGTGGCCCGTGTGCACTCCCAGTGAGCATAATGCAACCCTCACGCTCTCCCTGTGCATTTGTCTGCATGCCTCTAATTGTCTGTCCTGTCTGTCCACATTAGCAGCCTGTTTGTTCCATGGGCCTAAAAGTTGTCCTGGGCCCCCGCATAGCAGAAGCCCAACCAAGAGTTGGGGGATACGATACGGTCGGCCCAAACAAGGGCCGGTGGTTGTTCGTGCTGACCTCGTAGATGTCTATGCGTGTGCATGCGTGTGTGTATGTGTAAGAGGGGGTCTTGCCATGGTGCCTGGCCCTAATGGGATCAGAGGGGAGTGGCAGCATAAGGGGGTTAAGGTCAAGCTGAGGTGCTGCCAACTCTGGTTAACCACGAGCGTACCCGACTCCAGCAGGGACAATTGCTCTCTCACGCCATCGCTCCCACTCTTCTGTTATCCCACTTTCTCTGTCTGACCCCCACCCCCACACGTCCATCGCCAACTCATTCGCCTGCCATTTTTTGGCTCTTTGTCCTTTGTCCCCTCCCAGCACACCTCGAGGACATTTCTTTCGCTAATCCATGATACAGCAACTACAAAATCAGCATACCCCCCCCATATAATATGACTATGAAAATACTAACAAAACAATTGAATCAGTTTTTCTATGTCCTAATATTTTTGTCCAACATGGTGCACATATTGATGACTACATTTTACTTTTACTTGGTAATATTATTTTGAAGTGACGCAACTCTTGAGTACAATTTTTGGCTACCTTACCCACCTCTGGGGGTTTATGACATGCATCTGTTGTAATCAGTCATCACGTATTCACGGAAGCCTCTGCAGGAAACATCATGCATCTCAACACAAGACTTTTACAAGCTGCAGCCTTTACACTTGCGTCAACACGGCAGCAAAAGAGGCAGCGAGAGAGTTGCAGGTTGTGTGTTGACGAGGATGCCACAGCAAAGAGATAAACAGCTCTTATCTGTGGCTACGTGTGTACTGCAGTGCTGGCTGAGAAACCGCAGTGTACGTAAGAAAGCAGCCAGCACGCATGGGGTACGAATGTGCTGATGTCAGGGAGTTGAGCGACGATTAGCAACACGTACACGCAAATGAGGAAATAGAATATTGCACTTATCATAAGTAAGGGCTTGCATGTTTATATAGAACTTTCTTTTTTCGTTTACAGTCTTTCTAGTGAGTGACTAGACTGTAGTCACTTAAAATGTTTGTCTTGAGCAGGGGGAGGTGTCAATTACTGAATTAATCGATGCAATTATCGATAGGTCAAAAAGATTTGTTTGTGACAGCCATAATTTCCATGTTGTACATCTGTTGTACTAATGCTGCCAACATACTGTACAAGCTTTTCATGATACCAGCGTCGCTCTGCCATTTTTTTTGCTTTGACTTTCAGGAGAAATTTGCAATATTAATTAGTGTTGTTCCGATACCGATACTGAGGTGCCGATACTGCATTAAAACAGTGGTATCGGTATCGGTGAGTACTCACAAGTAACATGCCGATACCATTAATTCCAACGCTAATATAGGATTTTGGATGCAGCATCTCGTGTCTTGCTTGTGCACGACATTCACTGATATGTGACATGCTGACTGCATGCCGATCTAAGATATCCTATTGGCCCTTGAATGTTCTGAACCAATAGCAGGACAGCTTTTTCATGTTGAGGAAAAAAAAACGTTAAGTATCGGTATGGTATTGGGATCGGCCGATACTGCAAAGCTGGGTATCGGTATCGGTATCGGGGGCCAAAAACACATCGGAACAACACTAATATTAATGTTAGCTGTAGCAGCAAAAATAAACTCAACTTCACAACAGTTTGGAAGATAGTGAATAATTCTTCAAAAAGAGCATTATAGCCGTTTACTGCCACTCCTTGTTAAAGATTAGTGTCAAAATAAATGTAAAACAATGAGCATTATGCTTTGTATATTAAAAAAACCAAAACTATGAAAGTCTGCTAGCTTAATGCTAACACACAATAGAAAAGGCCGTCCTTGTGTTATAACACTTAAAGCAACGACTATTTGAACACAAACAGCAGCAACACATGTAGACAGACAATATAAGAATACTCACATGCATATAATGTACTCTTTATCCTCTGGGATAAACAACTAATACTGCAACTAACATGTCTGTATCATACTGCCCCCTGGTGGCCAAGGCAGAACGGAATACAGATATTTCCATTCATTTCAATCAGGAAAGATGATTTCCAAACAAGTCATACAAGTTGTACGAATGTAACTCATATGTCAGGGCATTTTACGTTGTCAACAAAGTCTAAGCAGAAATATAACATATTTACAAAATACAGATAAATAAGCCAAATATATTCAAACGTGTAGGCCATTCAGTGAAAAATGCCTAAACGTTGTTTGAGCAGGCACCCCGTTCATGAAGGTTATGCACAGAATAGTGTCAATAGTTGCATTGTGCCTGCGTGTGAATTCTGCTTATGTCACAACTTTCCTCATGTCCCATCTGTACAGTCCATGAATGAGTCACTCCGCTCCGTTCAGTACAGCCTGTGCTCATTCAAAACAATGTCTTACTCATGCATCCATTGATGGTCTTTTTTGGCACATCAGCAGCACAAAGGGAGTGTCCAATGAATGCCGGGCAGCTCCAGATCATCACTGTGTTTTCACAGGGAGTGAAGGGATACTTGATAAAGAGTTTGATGTGGGGAAGCACATTCTGTATGTGTTTACTCACACTGAGCTGGTCCATGACTTGCTGGATGGTGCATTAGCTCGACTCAATCAGACATGCAAATGTACGAAGCTGATACATTACTTAACTTAGTCGGAATTCAACAAAAACAAATTTGCGTGCATGCTTATTTTACGTGATCTTTCAGTGGTATTTTCCGTTGCAGGCTCAGGAAGTGTATGTGGTGGTGTGCGGTTTTGTATGTGATGTGGTATCAGCACAATATTTGCAGGGAGAAGCGCAATTCATACGCAGGTTTGTAAATGTTTTGTTGTGAACACAACGCTCCACACCTGTGTGTACTGTACGCGGCTGTGTTCATGTATGTAGAACTGATGTGGTTTTAGCTTCCAGTCAGTACGCTCTGAATTTGTCGGATATCAGCCCACATCGATAAGATTTTCTAGAATCGGTATTTCTTTCTAAAGTCCTTCCTTACTTTGTTTTTATTTACGGTCTTTTCTGTTTGGATTATTCTGTTTTCTGTGTTGTCATGCAGCACAGTTGTGCATGTCTTGCAAAGCCACGATTATGCTGCACGCAAACCAACAATGAAACCTTACAAGAAGAGGTTCTTGATTTCCTCCAGTGTCTACGTGTATTTATTATGACTACAGGTGTTCATTATGCAAGACTTCAAGGTTCCCGTATGTTTCTAGAGAGTGTTTAACTGCAACTTTGAATATCTCGTTGAACAACTTTAGTTACTGTAATTTATCATTTACAGTAAGGTAAGAATAGTATTTTTAGTTTGCACTTACATTATTAAATCTATAAATAAACGTGAGTTGAGTATCACTCTCCTAAATAACAATGCACATAGACTCACAATTTCCATAAATCATTTTCAGGAATTGTAGGTGAGTGGTTATTATGTGTACTATTACTATCTACTGATGACAATCACATGTTAATGAGCTCTGTTCATGCTTAAAGTTAATGCGATAAACATCTTAAAGCAACACTAAGGAACTTTCAATTATGTCGATTCTGGCGGTTCCATATGGACAAAAGCGGTAATATAATGCCTGAAGGAAGACCACATTTCCCATGAGGACAAGCGCATTGCATCATTTTTGAGCTCACGCCAGCGAATGGGAGGCGGGCCAATGTGACTGTCCTTTTATCCGGGGAGCTTCCCTTTTTCTTTTTTCCGGTCGGCGGACAAGGCTTTCAGTCGCCATAAAAAATAAAAATCAAATCAAATGTGAATGATTCCAGGATAATCGGAATGTTAGTCCAGATTCTAATCGATTCTCACCACCACCACCACCAAGATATAAAATGGGGTTGCCAGATTGGGGGGCCCCAAGGGGCCGCGGCCCTAAACTGCCGCTTAGTCTGTTCATAGGCTGGGCCGGCCCTGAACATGAATAGGATAGGTAGGGGAGAAGAGTAGAGGGAGGAAGGGCGAGAAGAAAGAAGTTACACAACAAAAGAGATGAACAGGGGGTCCAGAGATGAGGATAAGAACGGGTGGAGGGGGTCCCCTAACAGTCTTTACGAAGGCTGTTTCCCCTCACCCGGGCTTTGATGTGCAGCGGTACACCCAGATCTTGTCAGGTGCACTGATGGGGAAAAGTGTGTGTGGGTGTGTGGGTGTCAATGTGAATAGTCGGGGGTAGGCATAAAAAAAGCGAACTTGATGAGCTTCGGAAGTGCGGCTAAAAAGAAGCACAGCTGGACTGATGGGAATGATGAGGGCCTCCTCCTCTTATACGCAACCTAAAAGGACACACGTGCACAAAAACACACAGAGAAAGTCTCTACCCCCCCATCTACATACTGCACACATGCACATCTCTCTGTCTCTAGCAAGTTGGTGAAGTTTTGGTAGATATTTTTTCTCTGTCTTCGTAACTTGGACACCCTAGTGCACTTTTCCAAGTCAGAGGTTGGAAAACTCCAGACTTCCCACTTTACTGGAATGCGGCATTTTCTGCTCCGGAATGATTGTGATTTTTCCTCCCCGGTCTGCTCGGAAAATGTTTGGGGACTGTTCATCATTTATAATTGCAAATCCTTATTGTGTGTGATGAACTCAAAGTTTAGCTGAAGCACAAACTGTATGATTGTGAGCTAATTGGGGAGCAACTTGAAGCTTGAGCTGTTGCCAGACACAAATAGAAGAGCAACTGGTTGTGCCGAGTGTTTTGTATAATGTGTCCCCAAAGTTAAGTGTTTGCAGCCGCAAGATAGTTATCTGGTATGCTAACAGCTAGCCTAGCCACTTCTTTTACTTGTTCTACTACTCTCTTTTTCTTTTCAGGTACTTTGTATGCCCAGTCGTACCACGCTGCCTCTCACGAGTCAGTGTTGGAACTACAACATACGTCACGATTGGAACATCATTTTGTATGTGACTATTATTGGCCTCTCGAGTATAGATAGTATTTATATGACGTCGACGAACCACGCCGATCGACCCACATTGTGTGCCGTTAATGGTTGCAGGTAATATTGATGCAAACAAACAAACTGAGTGTCCAGAGAAGAAACACATGGATTGCAAGGATAAATCAAAAATGTTTCCAATCAATAAAGTCTACCAAAGTGTGTTCAGACCATTTTGTTTAAGGTAAGCATTATTGGAATATTGTTCAAATGCATTTCAGCGTTATACGATCATGATATAATGTATTCGACCCGCTCTGGATAAAACTAGATTGAATGGTCAAACGTTTTTGCTTTTAAGATTTCTCAAAATTTTCCTTTCCCAGCAGCCCAAAAGTTGTAATTGTAGTCAAAGTGTATGAAAATAAGTGATGAGTGAACAATGTTGTTGAGTTAAACAACATGCTAGTGCTCGTAGCTAGAGCGGTCGGGGCACTTGTCTCAAAAACTGAGATTCTTCACCTCTAATTCACAAATGATTTATATAAATACACATAGCAACCAACAAAAAATCTAAAGTACACCATAATGTGACCCTACAACAGCACATAGTTGAGCAGAAGACACAACAACATTCATGTTTTGTAGGGTGACCAAACGTCCTCTTTTGGCAGGGCATTTGGGAGGACAGACCGCTCTTTTCTGCCCTATACGCGTGTTCTGGGGGTTTCATAAATTAATGAAAATGCACAATGTAATTGACATTGCACGACTAGTGGCGTCTCTGGCATGAAAAGTTGAGTGGGACACAACAGTGGGCACTTTTCATCCACAGGCAGCAAAGCCTACATAATAAATTCTAATTCAATTCAATAAGTAGCCTACCATTTAAACACAGTCTTACAAATTAAGGCTATGAATAAAACCTTTGAATGGTTCAACTTCAAAATTAAAATGCTACTCACCAATGCTTTTCAATCTTAACTTTATTTCCAATTGGCCAGATTTTATTTGCTGCTTCAAATTCAGCACATGGAAATGTTTTTGCTGAAATTACTGAAACGTGCGCTGTTCCACAAGCTGTGCTATAAGGTGGTCACTTGAAAAATCTCGCCTCCACTTGAGCCACAAGCTTCCTTCATAAGTGCTTCAGCGTTGCCTCGCTCTCTTGAGAGATAACGTAATCAACGAATCTACTTACTGTTTGTTTGCTGTTACATATAATCTTTTTGCTCCAGATGAAAACCAATCTAGCATACTGCTGTATACTGCGGCTGCCGTCCGCATTAGTTCTGTATTTTAATTGGATGATGGGCCTAGTTAATGTGGCCCCATAGCTGCTGGGGTCGAGCAGAGAAAGCAGAGTAAACTTTCCAAAATGATGCTGAGAAGAGTCCACATTGTTATTGACAGTGGTGGAAGTCCGCAGCTGATTAGCTGCTAACAATTAGCTACTCAGTGTAAGGTTTAGTAAGTGCCAATCTCAAGATAAGGTCCCTTTTTTGTCAATCCATAACTGAGTCAGAAACATAATAAAAAGGTCTGTGAACATTCAACTCACACTCACAAATCTTTTTCTATCTTTTTTGCATTCTTGTCTCATGTACAGACATGCCACTGAATTCACACTAAAGCCTCCCGGCTTCCTTGAGCTGCCGTGCTCCAAGTTTGCCATCATTGACACAAAACAGTAACCGTCTTCTCAACAATACTGAAAATGAGGGCTTGTTTTTTGGAAAAAAAAACAACTATGGAAGGAGTGATAGAGCATCATCTCCTTTATTTGTACAGGTGTCAGGGTTTTAGTCTTGGTGTCAAGCATCAAAACAAACCTGTTTTTGACTGCTTGAAAATGATTTTCACTCGCTATCTCTATAACAAAAAAACTTTTGGCCAGGTCTCGGGACTGGCATATAAACCCAGACAGATGCCCACTGCTCAGAGCCAGACTGCACCCTTAAGGCTAGCCCACCTTTCACTCATTATAATAGGTGGCAGTGTGAAAGTCCAATGGCACTAACAGCAGCCTTTTGGCGGGTAGCAAGCCTGGACGAAGAGTGTTGACGGGGAGGGAGCGTTATAAAATGAAAGGCTGACATCGTAAAGCACAGCCTGAACAAGAACACAGAAGGAAGGCAGAGAATCACCAAAACAAGTTACTCAAGTCTTTCACGCATACACACTCATCAGCCCGCCAGCCCCCAACATTTACATTAGAAGAGGAAGGACACAGTGGGCCTGTGGAGGAATAGAGGGATGGGAGGAGAGGTTGGACACACTATTGGGAGGTTGTAAACACTGTAAGACAGTATCTCCATGGAAGCCTGCACACTACTCTGTGGCATGTCACCCCTTCCATCCACTGCCAGCTCCCTCTGCCTTTCCAAAGACAAGTGCCTTGACCGCTAGGCCCCAAATCGGCCCCTCGCCTCGCCCGCCAGCCTGGCTGCCCAGCACAGCAGATGTGCATGGAGGAGTGCGTGACCTTGGATGACTGAATCTACTCAGCTTTATAGGCAATGGCAGTGAGGCCTTGACAGAGGGTTAATGTGACCCAAGGATTCTCTTTGTTCAGTTTCATCTTCTGTACTTTTTTAGTATGTGGGCTGATAGTTCATTAATGATCCTAAATAAGCTTTATGCAGATGATCCATGATATTCAGAATAATAAGCCATATATTGTCAGCACTCGACAAGCCACGTCTATCAGATTATTTTGTGTAAAACATTAGATACAGCATTACATGCACAAACTGCAGATTCAGTTGCGTTGCAGTTTTGTCAAAAACAACTATTTACAGTGTTATTTACTGAAATGAAGCGATCCTTTTAATTAAGACAACAAACGGTTAATGTTGGTGTAATCATGTCAAAATAATCATCCGTGATATGATGCATTTGTCATGAAGCTGAAGTTCCACCGACCTACATTCACCCAATCACAGATGCCAGAAGCAGCCACGTTTTATGAATGAATTTGGAAGTAGGTCCCATGTTGACACGTTGAACTTTTGCCAAACAAGTAAATAAAGCGCTCGGCAGTCAGAGTGGCTCATAAGAAAAGGAGAAATTATTTTTTTAAAAATGACTAAAAGAAATGTGTAGCAAATTAGCCATTTAAATGACAATGTAACATCCCACTTCATGATTTATTAATTAATTAATTTATTTATTTATTTACTTATTTTTACTAAAAGAAGACAAATTTCCCTGGATCAGTATGGCAAAATCAACCAATGAATTAGTTAGAAAAGAAACAGACATTAAAAAAAGCCAAAAAACAAAACAAAAAAACAACCAAAACCCACTAGAATCAGATTTTGCCCATGTTATTATGGAAGAAGACTTCAATAGAGGAGTTCTATTCCCAGAGATCACTTCCGTATTTTATCTCTTTAATAGCATATTCTCATGTAAAACGTAGGCAGTATTGTGACCCGTTTGGGGCTTTTTGATGGTTCTGACCAAGCCATTTCAAAATAAGATACTGCCTACGAGAACTACACACTGTTTAAAAAAAAAAAAGAGAAATATAACTTTGGAAGTTGGAATGGATTCATTGCCGTTCCATTCATTTCAATGGGAAACATTACTCCGGTTTTGGAATGTTTCCAGTTATGAACTGGCGCATACGACCAATTAAGTTCGGAACTTGAGGTTCCTCTGTGTACGACTGTGGTGTGTTTTATATAGAACAATGTTCAAAAGCAATTGTGGTTTGTGATCTAGCAGTTGTTTTTACCATGACCAAACAATATCTAATCTTAAAAGAAAAAAACACACCTGATTGTTGACAAGTTGCAATGGAAAGGTTTACAGGTAAGGACTCCACTCTGAATGGACAATGTCAGGATGGAACCAGGTGTATTGAAAAGATATTCTGGGCTGAAAAAGAGCATCTTTTGAGATAACTTTGCTTTTTCATGTCAATACTGTTGTATTCAATTACTCCCCCAAAAGGCATAAAACAGCACTGTCCCTTCCCATATACGTATTGTGGCTTGGCCCCCTCCCTGTTGTTTCTTATCTGCTCTTATCTCACTTGGCGGGAAAGGAACATGGGATTTAGTTGCTGGTAAATGTGGATGCCCTGTAAACCAGATTCCCATTCAGCACTTTTGTGTATAGGCCTTTCATTGGAAGCTCATTTGTTAGTCCTCTCACCTCCAGTACAGTAAATGCCACTTTAGTCGTAGGATATAATACGCAGAAGGATCAGAACAGAGGGACTGAGAGTAAAAGGGTAGTCCGGGGGGTGCAAAAACGGCCTTCAGGGTCTGTGGGGAGCACAAGAACAGACAGCGATAGAAGATTGAATGCTTAGAGAGTGCTAAAGAGGAGGATCGAGCATGTAAAGAGCTGAAGCGGGTAGCGGCTGCCAGGCGCTGAGGAATTCATGCTCGATTTGTCCTTGTTTGTTGCCGCTTCCTAATAAAAGGGACTTGAAGGGGCTGAACTGGGCTGGGAGCAAGCAACAGATTGCAGATGCCCCTTTTGGAGAGAGCTCCTTGTGCAAAAGCAGGTTCTCCTCTCGGAGTCCTGAACCACCCTTGAGAGAAAAGAGCCCTTCTCTACTGTAAAGGACATTGTGGAGCTTGTCAATGGCTCTCGGCTGGGGCACATGGAAAACACAAGGAGGCCCAGTGTTCAGCAGCGTAGCTCCTTCTATTGAGGCCAGAACTGTAATGGGGGCCCCAGGGGCTCTGCGGGGAGTTTTGAGGGCAATGTTTCAATGGAGCCCGAGTCCTTTTAACTCCTACATTGTGAGACTCTCTCTCACTCATTCCTCCAGATTGGGAGAGGGAAATTCCTCTGCAGATCAAACAGAACGTCTTCATTTCCAGATGAACTTAAGACACAGTTTGAGACATGGAGGAGGCATTGTTAGAGAAGAAAGGCAGGGGTTGTGATGGCGTGTGCGTGTACTCTCCACTTATGATTGGTCGGCAATTTGCCCATCTCAGGTGAGATTAAAGCCAATCATTGCTTATTAAAGCAGCTGTCAATCAGCGCAGTGGACCTCTGGATTCAGGTCAACTTCCAGCTGTGTGTATACTCTGTGTGCTGATTCTGTATGACGATGTTAGATGAGGTCAGTCATGAGTTGTTAGATTTGACTTTTTCCGTGAAATCATTACTCGAAAGCATATTTAACCTTTTTCCGAGGAGTATAATCACTCGTGGCAACTGAATAGACACACGTACACGCAAAGCAAGCTTTGCAGACATTCAGGACTTCTTCAAAAGACGAACTTTACACAGTCACCATGACCGCTGCAGAATGCTGGAGAAAATGCTGCCGATAAACAAAGTGCCGTCCAATGGAGCGAGTGACTGGAGGTTATCCCCAAACTTCAATCTGCACTCTTGGAATAATTATTATTTGTTACTTTTTACCTTTTAAATAATGAGCAAGACAAATAAATTGCAGCTAATATTGCGATTCAACCAGCAAAAAGGTGAACTTTTACTTATTTATAAAGTTAGCAACTTAATAAATACATCAAATTTGTTTTTGTTATTTATTGTATACGTGGAACACACAACGAGACCAGAAACAACGACAATGTATCAAGAATCAAGAGACGTGGAGCTAACTTGGGCTGTGGAGGTGCACAGAGGAACAGAAGAATCATCCGGCGAAAACACACTTCTCTGCCAGATTTATATAGATGGCGAATGGATCAGATTGGCTGTGGCCAGACATGTGGGTAACCCTGATAGGTCGCTGAAAACAGGACTGACATGGATTTCTCTGATTGGCTTCTGACCAGATAAAGAGATTAACGATTCCTGACATCACATAGCTTCTGACTTCACATAGCTTCTGACCAGTTGAAACTAGTTGTTGGTTACATGCTGATTGCATCAGTACAAATCAGATACTTGCCCCAAACAAAACAGTCATGACAAAATTACTTGGTGGTTTCCCATCCTGACATAAAATGCATTAAGGATTCCAACTGTCATCTTTAATTTCCCTCAAACAATGAACAAACAGGAAAAATATTTAATGCACAACAAAGTTATGTGTGTGTGCGTATCCATAGAGATGAGCAAAAGTGTGCATGTGTGTTTCAGAAAGATGAGAGCGCAACCTCTCACCGCTGGTTCCTCCAATTGTTAGTTGGACAGGAAAATGATGCTCCAATTGCATGGAAATGAAAACTAGACAAAAAAAATACCGATGATAGAAGAAGTGGCAGGTCACCCCAAGGAGAAAGTAGTGCAAAGGTGAGGGTCATGACACGACACACAGAGCCGTGAACAAAAAAACGGCACTCAGCTGTGCGTACGCGTGTGTGTGTGTGTTGCGTGCGTGGCTGCGTGTGTCCAACTCTGTACTCTGGGAAGAGAGTTCCCATAATGACGCACTCGTACACCTGCTCCTGCAAAGCACGTGTAAAGCAAGCTTAAGATAAGTGGGTTTTTTTTGTTGTTTTTTTCCGAATTCTTACTCACCATCGATGACCTTCCATCATTTGTTTCATGACATTTCTTAGATGTAACTAACTTCAGAAATAGTTGCATAAAATATTATACCTTTATGAAAATAACACTCAGTTTTGACACTATGAGAGAATCGTTAATTTAAAGTCCCTGTAGGTTCTTGAAATTTGACACACCACAAGTGTTGGTCACAACCCGGACAAATTTGAATCTTTTAAAAATTACCACAGCCCACTCAAATATCAAACGAATACGATCATACCTTTCTTACTTAGGGATACATTTATTTGACAATAAATTTGCTTAAAACCTCTAGTGTTCCTGTTTTCCACACAGCAACAATGAGGCACTCTAATGTGGCCATGCCCGCGTAAAGCTGCCACATTAGATCCTCCCCCCAACTATCGAAACGCAAGATGCATTTTTGGAGTGTAGGTTGTTGTAATTGTATCGCTCAGACGGTGTCAATTATAAACAACACAGTTATTGTCTGTAATGGCTGAATGATTGATACGGCTCTTGCCTTCAATATCATTATATTGTGCAGTTGGTCATGATGTTGTGACTGGTCCATGTACACAGTATGTACTTGTAAGAACATCATGACATGAATGTGGGTCTCCATAACAACAAGCTAGTTCTGTGACGGTGATGAGCAACTTGCTGATAAAGTTTTAAAGCAGTCAAGATGGATAAACACATTTTAACATCCTATAAATTCCTTCTGACTAAAGACCCCATTATTTGTGTTCACTATAAAGATGAGAGAACACATGAAAACAGTTGTGACTCTTGTATGGACAGGAGTGGTGTCTAAAAGCAAAACAAGTTTAGGGGAGAGCGAGATTGGGTCACTCGGGATTTGCCAGAAGAAACCTCTCCAAATTCTGTTCATAATACTTCAAACATTCGCAATGGTAAAATTGACGTTTTTAGTCTTGGCATCACCACCACAACGCATTCAGCCAAACATTGTTGCCCGATTAGAAAACGCACGCAATGTGCACCCAAACAGGCTGATTTCTGCCACTTGTCCATTCAGTAGATGATGTTGATGTGATTGCTCTTGTTGTGGTTGCCTACAAGTTGTCATGGTGATGCTTAATGGTAACAAGTTCAGATTGGTTCTCTGAACATGCATTTCATTAGGCTTGCGCTCACAGACTTTGTTGTAGCCTGCCAGGCGGCCGGATCATGACAAATGAAGTTGTGAGTCAGAGATTACAAAAGGAATACACACAGATAATAAGTGTTTATGTAAACGTTGCGGTTTAGACCCGGTGCCAAACCACTTATCCAGTTTCCTGGGCAGTCTTTTCCAGTAGTATGAATAATGCCTGACTCATGTGTTATGTTTATATTGTTTGGAGCTCAGATTTTAATGTAGGTCTTTGCAGTTGAAACAAACACAAACTTTTGGTTATCTTACATAAAAGATTGCACGTGAGAATATTTGTATGTATTTATATATTTGCAAAATATTCCTTATTATTAGGCAAACAATGCGTATTGAAGTCTGTCTCTATGATGGTGGTGTATTGATAGTGGTACTGTATCATAACAGACAAAAATACATGCAATATTGGATACTTTGTCTGCCATATAGGTTGGACTGCTCACTGGATAGGCCAGTTTTACTTCCTGAAAATCAACCTACTTTCCTTGAGCAAGGCACCTAAACCCCAAATGCCCCAGAGCATAACACAGCATGAACAGGAATGTCTATCCTCAGCGTGTAAGCACAATTTCCCACTTTGAACCAATTAAAGGCTTGAAAACAGCTTAAATGCGTCTGTCTTCGGATGACAAATGATAGGAGGACAATAGCAAATCACAAGTCCATCGCAACCTAAATTGTCAGGGTTGAGTCACAGCCTAAACAAAAAGCAAAGCAAAACAATGGGAGCTCTATTTGTGGCCTTGAGACAGGTTTAACAGTGACAACACATGCCGCACTGCAATCACCTGGTTCCTTGCGGCACGCTATTTATCTATGGAACACCCTGTTCGTTGAACATGATTCCTCTGCGCGACTATGCATATGAGAGAGAGAGAGAGAGAGAGAGAGAGAGAGAGAGAGAGAGAGAGAGAGAGAGAGAGAGAGAGAGAGAGAGAGAGAGAGAGAGAGAGAGAGAGAGAGAGAGAGAGAGAGAGATTCTGTGTTGCACTTGCCAGCACTTACCTGCGAGGATGTGTCACAGTATGTGGGTCATGTCTGACAGCTTCTAATCCCCTGTGATGAAGACTTGTTTGTTCAGCCAGCAGGTTCTCACCACCGCATTACATAAGAGCCAAATGGAGGCCGGGGAAAGGCAAACACTGGTGAGGACAAACCAAGGCAAAGATGAGTTGAGAAAGAGAGAGATTGGTTTGTGCTTGTCAACATTATTTCCAAAGTTATACAATTACGAAGGACTGTCTTGGCACCTAAAAGTTGTGAGTGTGCGTGCGTGTTCAGAAAAGTGGCACCAAAAGTTGGACTAAGAGCTATTGTGCATCTGGTGATTGACATCAACAGGGAATTACATTTTTGTACAGGGGGAACTTCAGTCAAGTCAAGGGAAACGTATTGCGTAGCCCGTTATCACAAAAGAGTCCAAAAGAGCTTCACAACCCCACAGATGACAAATATTAACTCATTCACTCTCAGCCATATTCACAAAAGTAGTCCCGTTCTCTCCCGGCTGTTTTACTGGATTTTGACTGATTTTGCAAGGCCCACAGAATATTGTGTTCTATTGCTATAAAAGCATGGAACCTATCAAAATAAAGATTAAAGTATCTTCTTTCATCAGGAAAAAAAAGTATGTTTCTATCCATTTCCGTTTTGCAGCAATTAACATTAGAATAGAGCTAAGTTTCATAAGTTTTCACAAATCTATTTAAAATTCTAAGTAATTTAGCTTTTTATCTAGATGGCCCTGGTTGATCTCCTTTGCTCTGCTGCCACCTGCTGGCCGTTTATGTAATAACTACCATTTCTGCAACCGTTCTTTGCAGCTGAGAGGCTGCATCAAAGCCTTCTGTATGCTCTAGCATTAAAAAAACAAAAAAACAAAAAACAAAAACAACAACAAAAACGTATAAATACGTCTTTGGGACACTTGGAACATTTAAAAAACGTATTTACATGTTAATGGGAGCAAATGTGTTAATGATGTCCCCTGATCATTACCATTATTAACTCTCACCCCATACTACACTGAACAATCGTAATACGAATCACATATTTCTACTGATACCTGGTGGCATTTGGAATACAAGTCACATAAAAAAAATAAATGCATAAAGCCAAGTAAAACAAAATACACCAAGAGGTAGTGCCTCAAATGATCCTCATTACTGACATCTCATATAATAATAACACTAATAATCATAATAATTTATATGCCTAGCACTTTTGAAAAGACAAAGACACTTTACAAGAATAAAACTGACACATAAAAACCTGCTCTGGCAATTACATCATTGAGTGGTGATGATAAGGTCGTTGGTGAACAAAAGCCGTGCGTTGTTGCGTAACAGCCGACAGGGGCCAAGTGATTGACGGAAACAGCCATGCCTGAACTGAAATGAGGTCGCACACACCCTCACACGCACACGCACACAAACTCGCACACACAGTCTGGGATACGAGTAGTTAATTATTACAGCCGTAATGTGGTAGTCTTTAACTATTGCACCTGTCTTATCAAGAAGTATACTTTGGTTTGTTTCTCACAAACTCTTTCAAGTCGATAAGAGTTCAGCTGCAGATTGCCACTATAGAGAGATGACACATTTACACACAGTATACAGCAGTGTTTCTCAATCCTGGTCCTCGGGGCACCCTATCCAGCCTGTTTTCCATGTCTCCATGATTCCAACACAGGTGAGGATTGTTATCAAGCTGCTCCAGAGCTTGCTAATGAACTTTGGAATCACCTGCATTGGGACTTGGGAAACGTGGAAAACAGGCTGGATAATGTGCACCGAGGACCAAGGTTGAGGATCACTGGTATACAGTGCTTGCACTGCACTTTGAAACACTTTGTTTGGGGGTTGGCCATATTTAAAAAAAATACCACCATATTGTACCCAAAAAAAAAAAGAGCTCATACTAAAAAAAAAAAAAAAAAAAAAAAAAAAAAAAAAAAAAAAAAAAAAAAAAAAAAAAAACACAATATTGTACTTGTGTACATAACAGCAATGCATATAAACCACCTACAATCTCTAATAACAATATTGAGGCACTTAATTGCTAATGCAAGCACACATTGATCGCTTGACAAGCAAATTCGGTTCCCCTTCATCTGATAATTAGCATAGATTTTAAACATAGAAGGCCAAAACATCCCTAATGAAAATTAAATTGCACTAATAAACTAGCCACTAGAGGGTGCTAGAACTGCACAAATGGAAATCAACCTGACTTTTTTTTTTTTTAACAGATCTGTTCCTTTTAAATATTGTGAACATGACGACGACGATATTGTGGCAGTTTTAATATCGCGATATCACAATATTGCCCATATTGTTACATCCCTATTAAGGACTGCACTTGATGTCATGGAAGTGTGCCAAAAATATTTGAGTTGAGAAAAATGTGAACTAAAAAATGAACTTATACTGTTTGTTGGAAACAAAAAGTGTCCTTTTATGCTATCTTTATGGAATCATGGACAGCGCATTGTTTTTATAAAAATTGCGTGGGAGGTAATAAGAGAGAAGAGAAAGCACAAAACTGTTGAAAACAGAATAGTTATTCCATCCATGATGGGGAAAATTCTAACAAGTGGCCCACGGCAACATAACTGAGGGATACATCAAGAGAAGTCTGAGCCAGCCTTAAATGTCAAACCTTTATCAGCTGTATCAGTCATAAAAGCCTTCTGGACTGAACTTGCTTGATGAAAAGGAGTTGGAGTTAAGTAACAAGTTACAGGAAAATCTTTGTGGTCTATCAAACGACTGAGTGATTTTTTTTTCCACCCACATTGATCATTTTGACTTACAGACATAAAAAGAGTAAATACTAGTAACAATACAGCTATCAGCAATTTGTGAATAATGCGAAAACCATTTCCACATAAACTTGTAGTCAGGTGGTGCATGGCCAATGAAGGAATGAATGTGCAATGAAAGATCATCTCTATAAAATCGTAATGGGTCAACCCACCTGTACATAAACCACGTAGCTTGGTAGTAACAAACAAACACAAGGGAAATACTCCATAAATGTTATTTTTGATTGTGTGGCCTTGGCAGCGGACGGAATACCACTGACACTATGACAATACTTAGAACTTAGCGGAGAGCTGGAACCAACAACAATTTTATTCGATACTGATGAAACGCAGCACACATACACGTACCAACATGTATGGATTATGTTACAGTTGTGCTATTCTACTATTTGCTAGACTTCAGTTTGATTGTTGTGTTTGTCTCAGGATAGATTTCACACAGCCTTAAATTAGTGACAAACTTTGATGTGTATTCACATGCCAATAACTGTCATTGAACCTGCCAGTCTGAATGCATGAGACGGAGAGCAGTAAATGGCTCATAATCCCATGAAAGAAAAATAAGCAGTGGCAAAAAGGTTGACGTACGTTTTGATCTGACAGCCCCGGGCGAAAGGTTAATTACAAGCGTAAGAGCTTGACTACACTTGTTGCCCAGGGAAATGAGTGCAATGAATTAACTGGCTTACATGAGCCGTGTCTGTCGTTCCAGGCATAGTCGGAGACAGACAAGACAGACGGGCCTGAGCTGTCTCCACAGGTAGTACTTTTGAAGACTATCATATACAATTAAAGGGACATGGGCCTGAATAGCCTATTGTACTTGTTGTGTCATCAACCCGACCTGTATTCACTCTTCAAAATGTTTGCTTTGTTGTTTATGTTTATGTACAGCACTTGGCATACAGCAATGCCTGTTCTTAACACATTCATTGCCAGACCAGCAAAAAAAAAAAGAAAAAAAAAAAGCGTCATTTGACGTCTTTTTCCGTCAATGGCAGTGAATGAGTTAAACGTGGTAAAAATCAATGAAGCAATTATAAATTGTTGATACAGCAGGAGTGTCCAAACGTTTTCCTCTGAGGGCCACAGACAGAAAAATAGAAAGCTGCAAAGGCCACTTAGATTTTTTTTAAAGTTAATTATTAACACATTCATTGCCAGACCAGCAAAAAAAATGCATCATTTGACGTCTTTTTCCGTCAATGGCAGTGAATGAGTTAAATAAATAAAGTTGAGTTGAGTTATATTTCATCAATACAACACCTTCCTATATTCATGTTCTATGGCAAATTTGATTAGCTAAATGCTCATTGAATCTATCACATGATATGCTCTGTTTTTGTAGACAGGCGCTCGATGTAAAAACAGGCACATTGTCATTTTCATGCTGTGGTAAGTCTTGCCTACCGTGTTTGAGACCTTGTTGTGCCTCTGCACATCTGGTTAGTAAAACGAGACAAGATTTTAGACTCACAAAAACCAGGTCTATGTAGTGACGCGGTGGTGTAATGCGAAGATGCACGATCGGGGGTGCAAGGCCGTCTGCAGTTGGCGACTACAGCATCCGCAAGGGCAGAGACTGCAGTTTATTACAAAAGGAAAAGAAAAAGACTAGACTTTCAAAATAACTTGAGCACTTTGTACTGTACTTCAATTCTGCCACTTTAAAAGCTCATCTCAGGAATAATGTGTGTTTCGTTCCCCTCCAGAGGTGATATACGGAGATGTTGAAAATAACAGCAACATGTTTGTTTCCTAGGCAAGTGCAATGAGTGTGTGAAATGCAGGTCAGATGAGTCATCTCCTCTTCTTTGACAGTGTGGTCTGTTTTTTTCACACTCAAATGGAAAAATACACCAGGTATGTGTAGGTGTGTGTGTAAGTGAGACAGCGAGGGAGAGAGAAAGCACAAAACTTTGTGGAAAGGCCAATAACATACAGGAGTGCACATGCATGAATGTATACTAGTACACGCGTGCACACATGGAGTCAGTTTTTTTTCCCTTCAGGTATTTCTCATTTGGTTTCTCACTCACACACGCGTGTCTGTCTCATTCACAAAGTGGCTCAAAATGAGGAACTCAAACACACAAATCACATCTCCTCTCACGATATTGCTGATGTCATAAAAAGACCACTCATTGAAAACTGATTGAAACTTGAATGGTGGCCAAAGATACACACACACGTATCACTAGTCAGTTCCTTGACTATTTTATAGCCTACACATGGGTTCAGAGATAAGTTTAGAAATGACATCTCTCTCTCTGATCCAGGACTCTGTAGTGTGCCAACGTGGCTACTATAAATCAGAGCATGAATGGCGGCGCGAAGGAATGTATGCGGGCTACTGTATGAAAGTCGTTAACTACCTAGAATTCTCCTTTTGAAAGGAGGTTTGAGGAGATGAAGATGAACACTTAGCAATGGTAGATCAATAGTAGCCATCAACTCAGTGGATGATATTTGCGACGGCATATTTAGGCATGCAGAACCTTAACTGCCTGCATTTGAAGCATAAAAATAAAATAAAATAAATGTCACTTGTGCCCCTAGATGACTTGACTTGACTTGACTTGACTTGACTTGATTTAACCCATAGCAACAGTCCTCTGTGATTATTTCTGGAGTATATTTGTTTTATTTTTTATTTGATATAAATATGAATATTTTCTTTAAGACTTGACTTCATTTAAGCATATATTTTTGGTAGATTAGGGCACACACTAATTTAAATCTAGATTGAAGTTACATCACTGGCAGAGAAACGGCACTCCGTCGTAAACCAAGCTCCCCCATACAATCTTTTTTTTTTTTTTTTTTTTTTTTTCAAACTCCACCACAACCCTCTCCTGTAAATGTGCATATAAATAACTTGGTCTAGACGTGCTCTATATTAAGTGGGCATCGGACCTAAGTTATGATCAAGCCTTGTATAAATAGAAATGACTTCACACGATCGCTCACTGAAAACTCCAAACACGTGCGTGTGTGTTTCTAGTTCTATCTTAAACTGTATCTAGGCTAAAGTTAACCCTTCTCAAATGGCCATCACCAGGTCATCCATCAATCCTCAACCTTGCTCTAACCCACTGGTGTGTGTGTTTGTGTGTCTGAACCTGCATCTGGTTTCTACTTTGAGGCAACTATTTTTAGCGTTAGAGCTGCACTTTTACTCAACGTTTTGCCTTTTGGTGTTGTTTAGTTAGCCGCCTCCTTTTTGCTCAATGTTTATCCCTGATGTCTCTCCCCTCTCTCTTTCTGCCTTATCTCTATTTTTATCTCCAATTTTTTTTTTCCAGGAAAAGGTGTGAAAAGAATGGAAAAAATTAAACATTTCAAGAAAACGTGAGCAAAATCATCATGCGGTATTCTTAATAAAAACAAAAGTGACACTGAGAGCAGATGGCGTCATGCTAATAAAAGGCATATGAAGAAGAAAAAATCTCAGGCAAATGCGTTGTTACTTTGATCTGTATCCTGATAGTTTATCCAAATGAACTGTTTACGCAAGTTTTGAAATGTGCTTTCCTCACCATCACGCTCATGAATTTCCCAGTGGCACAAGAGATTCAACGGTGGTGGAGTCAACATGGCACATCTGCAAATATATTGATAATATACTTACAAATACTGTACCCTGTTCTTATTACCATCCGTCAACACTCTTCTAAAGAAATGCATACAGAACAATGCTGATTGTTAGCATTATTGAGCAAGAGTGGGAACAACTTTGATATGATGTGTGATATGATCAGTTTTGGAGCTTGAAAGGCCCAAAATAGAACAAGACTAGCTGTAAATGCCGACCGGACCGTAACACATTCCAAAACATTTGGCCTTTAATTTATACGTGGAAATTGCAAGAATTTTGACTTGTGTTGCTTCTCTGGATCTGTTATTCTCATCTTCCCCCTCCCTTCTTCATTATTCCCCCTTTCCATTGCTTTTATAACCTTTGACTTGTCGGTGACCCAAACTGGTTTTACTGGTTGCATTCCTACTGCAATCCGATGTTTTGATGGCCAACAATGAAGCCAGAATGCTAAACTTATGCAGCAGTTGCAGCTGAATAAGCCCATATAGCGAAAACATTATTTGTGACCCGCTCCGGCAAAAGTGTCAATCAAGATATGGCCGATATTACACAGTTGGACTTTGTCCATTTTGAGATTTCTCCACAAATAGCCTCCTTGAGGTCCAAGCAGCCCAAAAGTCCAAATTGTCATAGAAGTGTCTGAAAATAAGCAATTATTAGACAACATGCCTCATAACTATGGGGCATATTTTAAGCATTTTAAGCATTTTTGCATTTTAAGCAATGGGTTGCTATTTTGAAGAAACTTGCATTTAAAACGTGTTTTCAGTTATTTCACCTTTTTTCTTTTTTGTTAAGTACATAACTCCTTCTTAGTTTTGATGCCTTCATTGAGAATCTTCAATGTAAATAGAAATGAGAATAAAGCAATTGACACATTGAATGACATGTGTGTGTCCTAACTTTTGGCCCATAATGTGTGTACATTTACAGAACGTCCGTAAAGTCTCTTTACAATTCAAACAATTTATTACAAAGGCAGTTGTTGAGATATTTTAACTAGAGTTATCATCCGAACATCCGATTTTGACTCAAGAAAACCAACATTGTGCCTTTTCATAAGGGTTCAGTTTCAATCAACAGCATCTGAAACACAAAATTTTAATGTGAATAAAAACTTTAATAGACACTGAGTACAATAAAATAAATTTTAAGATATCTCTTCAACTGCCTTTGTCATATATATTTTTTTAAATGTAATGACACTTTATGGACACACTGTATATAGGCTTTTGTATGTGGTATGTATTTATACTCGGTACTGTATAAGAGATCTATCTGCCCAAAAAAAAAACACAAAGTCTGGCCTTTGTGTACCTGAAAGGAGAAATCACACATTAAACTTTCTGTAAATGATCTAACAGTGTCCTTGAGATGAAACAGTCTGTCCATTATGCATCTCGGGAACTGTATTGTAAATGATATCATACATCATAGTGTTCTGTCAAGGAGTGTCTGCATGTGTTTGTCTGCCACCGGGGCCAACGTGACAAAGATCAAAGTGTTGGTGAAATGTATTTCCACATTTGTATTTAAAAAAACAAATTGTTTTTCCTGTGTGCCCCAGTTGTCTTGCTAATGACGACAAAAAGCGTGCAAAGAGGAGTTATATTACTTGTAAGAAAATTTCTCTGTTCGACTATAATCAATACATTTCATGAGCTACTGAGTTTTTCCCCCTGTCAATTGGTTCTCTACGTTTGTTTCTTGGTTTCCCCTCTGAGATGCAGGGAGGGCTTGAGTAGAGGGGCCCGCACATGGGAGCTATTATAATCAAGTCACAGTTTTTAGCTTCACGACAACACCAATTTCTTCCTTGTATCGGACTTTTGTTATGATGCATTCTGTCTCGCTTCTATGTTGGATTTTGTGCTTGGAAGTTGTTGGGGTTTTTTTGCGCTCTTTGTATTTGCCAGTAGGTTTAGATGCTTCCATGGTTATCCTCCTTCCTCACTGGTTGTTGTTTATTTGTACCCCCCCCCCCCCCCCTTTCTCTGCTCAAAACGATTCTCCTGATAAATAAAACAAGTCAGAAGCATGACCCATGGAGAAAAAAAAAATGCAAATGACCCGAATCCAATGACTGAGCAATTTCAGCAATTGTGAATGTGCACAAATGCAACTACACATTTGTCCTTTTCCCTTTCTGTCATATGTTCATTATTTAAATATACTAAACAGAGATGATGAGAAAAGGATGACAAAGAAACATGCATGGCAAATACTAAACGTTTCTTATAATGAATTGAGGTCAATTTAGGAGAAAGATATTTACAAATAACCTTACTTTGATATATGTGTTTGAATGTGTTATTGGTAGGATAAGAAACAGTACTTATGAGAAACTTCTTGTTCAGGAATGCAAGTAATAGATTCCCCTTAGCTGTAGATTATTGGCAAATGTAGCACAGTCAATCTTCAATCCAGATGGCCACATAAACTTCTGGTGTACATTCCACGCAGAGAGAGAGAAAAAGCACACACACCTCCTGTGTACTGCACACCCAGAACGCCAGTTGCTTGAGTTACTATTTAACAGCGTTGGGATTTTGTGTAAAACGTAAATAAAAAAATGATTTGCAAATAGTCCTCAACCTAGATTTGATGCTCAAGCAGGTAAATGTTACTGCATTAAGAAAATAATAATAATACTAATTTTTAACATTCATTCTTCAACATTCCCTGCAGTTTTTTTGTTGCTCCCTTCCCAGCTTCTTTTAATTTTATCTGGAATGTGTTGCAGACAACAAATTCAAACTGTCAGAATATTTACAATAAAACAGTTTGAACCTCAAAGGGCAAATGCATCCAACTGAATCCTCATTTATTGGGAACGGTTTTGGTGTGTCTCTGAATGAAGTCCATCCTGTTGTTTGCTGACACACTTAACAACTCACGCTCATCACGTAGAGATCCATAAAGGTATAAATGGAGACAGGTGGAGCGTATCAACAGTCTGCAATTTACTACTCGTATAAGAACGCAGTGTTCCAAGATACAGTTAACAGAAGGCTCACATGAGCTTCAAGATTAAATATTTTTCTCTTTAAATCTTTTGTTGTGGTTTTAACAGCAGACACGAGTAGCAACATCCAATGTATGTTACTAGATGACCTCTTTTGTGATAACACCCTCTTTTTCTGTCGTTATTATAGGCAAAATGGCTGAATAATAGATCATGATATAAGTATACTATTTCATATCAGTCGATATTGATAATTTGTTACTAATGTACTTATTTGACCTATTTAAAACAAGAAAAACAAGTTAAATTGATTATAAAACACAACTATCAAGAGGAAAAATACCATTCAAAATATCTTGTAGTAAAACTAATTTTCAAGGAATGTACGGTTTTTGTGTACGTTGTAATGCAATATCATGCGTAAGGTCGTGAATATCCTTGCTCCAAATCAGGATTTTTGATACAATGCGAGTCGAGGTTGCTGGAGATGTTTAATATCTACTTGCTAACAGGTCAGCCTGGTAGTTAAATGAATCATTTTACAGCTCAACATCTTGTATGGTTTATTTATTACCACCACATGACTCTTGTGATTATGTTGGTGCTCCAAGACATGAAAAAGAAAACAAGAAGCTGAATGCTTCAACACACTGCTTTTCTCCACTTTTACAATGAATGTATTCACATATTAATTTGTGTCTATACATGCTGTTAAAATCAGTGTTGGTTTGATAAGTGTGTCAAATGATTTGCAATGGCTTCCTTTGTATTTGGAAAAGAAGAGGAAAAAACACTCCACAGTGCAGGCAGGCCATTGTTTTAAATGATTACATGTTTATGACTTCATGTGAGTTCTTACTCAACTGGATAAAGTTTGATTAGTACAGTGTACAGTGTTCCCACGTTTATCATGGGGATTACGTTCCAAAAATCTGAAATCTGTGAAATAGTGTGACTGTTTTTGTTGTTTTTTAACCTTAGTTTTGTTTGTTTGTTTGAATCTTTGTCGCCAAAAGGTACAATCCTGGTAGATTCATACACATTTTAGATCCTGCCTTGTTGTTGAAAGTGAAACTGGACGTGCCATGACTCCTGTTCTTCTTCGTCTTCTTTGACATATTAAAATGGCAACATTAAAACGAAGAAGAAGAAGTTATGGCAGTTTGGTTTCACATTCAACAATAACGATTTCAAATAAATCCACCAGAATCTTACCTTTTTGGTGACAATGCAGCGTGGGATTCTATTTGAACATACAACAATAAAAATAACTAGACTACGTGCAATTTCTGGAAGAAATTGCGTGGGAATGGTGAAAGCTGAATGCTAAGACTTTGAATGCATGTGGAATGCTTATGAAATAAATTGAGAGATAAATTATGAAATAATGACCTCCTGGTTACTGGACAATGAACTTTACCAACTGTGCCACCAAGCAGTATCAGACACCTGGAAATGATGGTAAGTTATATGTACGGAAGAGGGCATGGAAAGTGATAGTTAGAAAAAGTTCAATGTGTCTCTCATTGAAAATGAATGGGGAAAAGTTGATATTAAACATTAAATTGTGCAAATGCTGTAAGTAATGTGGAATCAGACGATATATACCCCGGGAGGTGTGAATTTTTGAAGATAGTTGAAATTTGAACAGTGTAATTTGGAAGTATTATGTGGGAGTTGTTACGTGGCAAAAAAAGAGTGGAGAATAAAAATCACAATAACATATGTGGTAATGCTGAAGCAACTTTAACATAGATATTGCCGCCAGCGTCGCCACATTGACGTCCACAACCGCTGCCGTGCATGGTGAAGAACATGCACGGTGCTCTGTTTACTTTACCTGCAAGTACTGGCTCGTTATTTTTGTTTTCAGGGAGACATGATTGGACTGGCCATCTGACATACAGGGCTGATGCCCGATGGGCCGGCGTCTTTTGGTGCTGATGTAATGCTTTTTAATTATTTTCCTCCATTTTACTCCAATAAACTGGTCCAAAATTTAGAGGGACTAGTCCAGTGGTGGCTAAATCCGGTCCTCGAGAACCTCAATTCAGCCTGTTTTCCATGTTTCTCTCCACTAATCAGGATCAGGATCGTTATCAGGCTTCTGCAAAGCTTGTTAATGAACTGATCATTAGATTCAGCTGCGCTGAAGGAGGGTGACATGGAAAACAGCTCTCAAGGCTCTCGAGGACCGGACATGGCTCTCACTAGACTAGTCCATTAATCCATTTTGCATATAGACAGAAAACTGAACCAACATAAGTCAGCATGAGTGGCAGAACTATGTGTTAGGCGATGTTTTCCTAGTATATTGTACTTTGAAATATTTCCCACTGAGCCATATTTTCCCTCAAATGCTTGGCAGAATTACAAACTTTAACTCCCTTCCCCCCAAAAAAATCGACTGAATACAAAAAAAGTCTGTTCAAGATGTGGAGGAGGCTTGTACATTTGACTGTCAGGTCCTGTCAAGATGAGGATAGGGTGGGTGTAGATGGGAGTGTTTGTACCCCATCAGCCCCCCGGCAGGACGGCGAAACAACACAAGACTGTCAACAGTTTCAACTGTCCGCATCACAGCCAGGACAGTCCTGTCAGCAGGACGCTTAACATTCTGACGCGCACGCACACATTTCAAAAACACACACTCGGGCAGAGAGGCGGGGGAGAATTCCCCCATCGCCCACATACGCACAAGATTGCCAATGTTTTGTTCATGTGTTTGTGCCTGTCACTCACCTCCTTTGCACTGCCTCACTGGGGATCACCACGTCTGGGAAAGAAAAAAATGCTTTCCCCTGTGATGTCACTGCCTAGCGGGCAAGCCTGATATATAAATATTTCATCATCATCATCCTGTTAGCATCTGTTTGAAAATTGATGCAAAGTCAACCAATCATAATTATCCACCTTTTTACGACCCAAATATTCGCGACTTGTCCTTTTAAGCTCACATGCTAGCTTGTGCACCTCATCCCACCCTTGTTCGAGCTCATCCATATGCACTGCTGTGTGCTCTGACAATGGCGGCAGGCTACAGATGGTGATGAATGCTGTATGGGCTGCCGATGCTGCGTCACGCAGGGCTGCCGGCTGACGTTTTATCAGTTTGATCTCGGTGACCCTACTCGGCAGCCCAGTCTATGTTTGTCACCGTTGATCGTTGGGGATTTAACACAAAGTGAGATTTTAGATTAAGGGTACAATTCTGGTCATTTGGACATCATGACCTGTCAAAGTTCCATTACATGGAAATGAAATTGGGAGTGCAAATCCATTATGAAAGTATACATTCTTTGTTTATTTAACTAAAATGTGATCTTAAGATCAGTATAACTTTGAGACAATCAGATCAGCAGAGGATAACGAGGGGGACTGCCTAATATTTAGTGGAAGGTCGTTCCAAGGCGGAGGGACCGGCAACAGCAAAGGCTCGATCTCCTCTAAGCCTCCGCTTAGCCCTCGGTACCTCCAACTGAGTCTGGTCTGCTGACCTGAGGCACCGGGCAGGTGTGTAGGGGCGCAAGAGCTCGGCCAGATAAGGGGGGGCAAGACCATTGAGAGATTTGATAACAAATAGAAGAATCTTAAAGTGGATTCTAAATTTCACGGGCAGCCATGAAGAGAGGCCAGGATAGGGGTTATGTGTTCCCTCTTCCGGGCACCAGTAAGGAGACGAGCAGCAGCATTTTGGACAAGCTGGAGTATTTACTTGTTTGAAAAAAACAAAAACAAAAAAAACCTGTATTCGCACTTCTAAATGTTTGCTTTGTACTTGTTTACCGCAAAACTGATGTTTGTTGATGTACAGCATTTTGTATACAGCAACGCCTGTTCTTAAAGCGCTTTATAAATAAAGTTGAGTTGAGTTCAACAAAACTAACAAAAAAAACAAAAAACATACTGTACATAATTTGCCTTCTATCTTCTTCTAATCTGAATTGGTGATTGTTGTAAATTTCAGGAAATACATGACTCATACCTTGAGGTTTTGCAGTTGTGCCAGTTTATATAATCTAACCCTGCTCTAAATTTCTCCACGACTTTATGCCTGACCTGTCTGGTGAGTTCTTCATGTTGCTATTGTTCGTTATTGTTGTCGAACAAATCACTGAGGCCTTCACAAAAGAGGTGTATGTTTACTGAGAGTAAATTACACACAAGTTGACTATATTTACTTATTTGCACTCCCATAATGAAGAGTCAGTTATTAACAAGGATATTCAACTTGTAGATTCAAGATCTGAATTAAAGGTCAACCTTAAGCATGTCTTGAAAATGTTACATGTGACCCCACTAGTCTAAATATGACATTCTGATTAATATTACATTTGTGGAATATGAGTTATGCAGCAAAATCCAGCCATTTTAATCCACCTCAGGGGGCGGCCATTTTGCCACTTGCTGTTGACTGAACATGACATAAATGCTCAGGGCTCAGGCAGCGACCAATCACAGCTCACCTATTTTCTGAAGCTGTACTGTGATTTGTTGTTACCTGAGACCTGAGCAACTGTGATGTCATTTTCCCTCAACAGCAAGTGGCAAAATGGCCGCCTTCTGATATTAATTTTAAAAAAATAATAATTTGCTGGATTTTGCTGCTTCACTTATACTTGTATTTCACTAATGCAACATTAACTAAAATACTATATATCTACATTTTTTTTTTTTTTGCATACATTTAGGAAACATGTTTAATAATTCTCAAGGTCAGCTGAATATTTTGAAGTAGGAATAATTTGAATAAGTCAAAAAATGTTGAATGAAAGGGCAAATTTGTACAATATTTCTTAAGGGGATTTTGTTGTGTAAAATTGTGAAAGTGTAGGATTTGGACAGTGTGGGAGTTATTGAAATGTGCAAACTATTACCCAAGAATAGAATAGCTAATAATCCAAACTTGTGTTGCGTGACAAATTAGTGAAAGCTTGTTTGTCCGTGGTTCAAAGGACTTTTGAAGTTAGTCAAGTTGATGAGGAAGTCACAAGGACATGGATTGAGTTGCAATAAACAACCGTGTGTCAGACGTGCAGCACAATGCAGATAGTCAGCTGCCTTTTATATTGAATAGCTTCAGACGGAGCATTCAGAACCGTTACTGCCAGCGCCCCTGGATGAAGGAAGATTCCCATGCCACGTGGTTAATATTTAAGCACAACATAAAAGCATTCGGGCTAGCTTACAGATGATAGTTTTATTTAGAGAACTGCTTCATTGTTAGAACTGTCTTCATTGTACTTGTGTTGAGGCAGTGAATTTGAGTTCAACTGTCATATTAACATGATCACTCACACACAGCAGTGCATGATTCCAATATAAGCATAAGTCGTGTTAGCTAATTCAATTTGTAGGTCATAGGGCAACCTACTGAGTGGCCTAACTAACTAATTGCTACTTGCATTTTTGAAGACAGAACAAAAATCACAAACTGATGCATCCTTGTCACATTTCAATGATTTTTTTTTTTTTACCTTTCTTTGTAATACATCATCTAAACTGCTCCACAAGAATGCAGACAGCAACAAGACTATTGAAAAGCAACCACAGAGCTGCCACACTGTTTGATCTTTAACTGAAAACAACAGGCGTGCAATTAACCTTCTTACTTACAAATGCAATTAAATTAACAACATATAACATCAACGACCCTCTTCCGAATGACCTCAATCAGTTTGCGTATAGGACGAACAGGTCAACAGAAGGTACAATTATCAGAACTTCACAGAACCCTCACACACCTGGACGATGCTAACACCTATGTGAGGATTCTGTTGGTGGATTTTGGTGGAGTTGTACCCAATAAACTGGTTACAAAGCTGAGCAAACCGAGTATTATTAACTCATTCAATCCCAAAAACGTGTAAAAACGTTTTTAAATACTTTGTCCTTCCCTCCCAAAAACGTGTTTACACTTTTTTTTTTTTTATGTTTTTTTTTTTATGCAAGAACATACAGAAGGCTTTGATGCAGCTTCTGGCATGAAGAGGTGTCTTAAAGCAATGGTAGTTATTTTTTATTTTTTATTTTTAAAACAGCCAGCAGATGTCAAGAAGTATAAGAGATCAGGGCCATTTTGCAACAAGCTCTTTTTGTCAGGGTTTTCACCAGGAATCTATATTGACAAAATCTAGCTATATTCTAATGGTAATTGTTGTTAAACAGAAACAGATACAAATGGATTTTTGTTACAAAGACGAGACTCTAATCTTTTTTTTTGGTAAATTCCATGTTTTTATAGCAGTAGTCAATAGTCAATAAAATCAGTCAAAATCCAGTAAAACAGCAGGAAGCAAAGGGGGCTGCTTCATTGAAAATGGCTGGGAGTGAATGACTTAATTGTTGCAGAAGAATTTTGAACATGTTCAAAATTTGATGATGCAAGAAAGTCGACTCGAGACCATCAAGAGGGTTTAAGAGAGTGAAGCATGTTTCTTTGCAACAGTTTCCAACATTGAACAAAGCTGGCCTAAAAAACAGAAAAAGTGAAAAAAAGAAATGCTTATTTTTCTAAAGCCTGCCTACAATGTTCTGACTTACAACACAATGACGTCTGAGCTGTAAACATATTGCTGTTGGAACAAACAATTTCTATGGTAGGTGACAAATATTAAGTTTCACTTTGAGCTGCTGCCCGTGTTCCTCCCCACCAGTCCTGATGTTCCAATCGATTGGAATTGCCCAATATTTCTATTCACATCCAACTCATTTTCATACATCTGACCCACACAGACATACTGTGCAGACTTGTTGGCCAGACATTACGCCGCGTAGTGTTATAGTCCGGTGACAGGGGAGTCGAAAAGCCTTTCTATGGAAAACAAGACAAGACTGGACAATTTGCTGGACAGTCACATGCAAAGGACTCCAACCAATGGTAACTGAAAATAGCCTAATTATTTTTTGAATCATTTGTTTATTTTTTCACCTATCCGTATTATTATTAATTCAATCTCTGGTGTAATAACCTTATTTATTGATTGATTGAATTTTTTATTTTTTTTTATGATCTATTCTTATTGCTGCTGGACATGTAAATTTCCCAGAGGGAGCCATCCCAAAGGGATCAATAAAGTCAAGTCTAAATCTAAGTCTAAGGTAACAGACAGAGAGGTGGTGGCCATGACGTCCGCGAGTAGCCATGTCAACACAACAGGTGAGGCCTAATAAATTGAGAGAAAGCGCACGGGTGTGAGGTTTCTCTTGCTGAGGCCTGCTTGTGTGCGTGCGTGTGGCGGCGTGTGGCGGTGTGTGCGTGTGTCCGCATCATGCGGCTATGTTTTTATATAGCGGTAATCCGGTCATGTGAACGTCAACACCTTGATTCCACACAGTTGGACCTGTTAATAATTGTATGCAATATATATATATATATATTACATCGCGATACCGATTTATCCCTATAACTAATTATTAGTCGATTATTGCAACTTTTTATGAACTCAAATTTAGAAAATACTAAATCAGTAAACTCACTATACCAGAGAGTACAGAAATCTGGTAGCTCTTTACTACCAGGATAAGAATAACAGGAGTGTAAATAGAAGCTTGAAAGCTCAGTCAAGTGTTGTAAACAATTTAATCAGCTGACCAGTTGGCAGACATTAGCTGGAATTAAGCTGAGACAGATCTAGAGCCAAACTCATAACTTGTAAGACAGAAGAGTTTGTTGTTGTGCAAGCAGTTTTAGAAAATAGGTGTTTTCTTTTCACATTGTCATTAAACATTATCCTTTAAATGAGACATAAATGTGGAGACCAAAATTCTTAACATATTTAAAGCTTTCTGAAGTGTGCTGTAAGTTTACACGTAAATTGGTCCAGCATACATTTAGCATGAAACAGAAATACAAATGGGGGAAAAAAAAAAAAAGATTAAAATGATTTTGTAATTCCTGTACCTTTTGAAATCTATTTTTCAATTTTTATGTTGTTTTGTTAATACACAACAGCATATTAGTAAGCAAATATGTTCTGTCAATGAGCCTTGGAGCAACATGTCCTCATTACAATGTCTTGAGTGTCCTGCTTTGTGTCACCCCACCCATCTGCTTTCCACACATGTGAAGGCAAACACGACACTTTGCAAATACTCACTGACCCACTTCCACACTGCAATATCATGCGTGACAAAGTCCTATGTCATTTGACTTGCGCCGCCAGTTTCCCCAAGGACATCCTCACACACAGTATGCGTGTATGTGCGTAACATATGCGAATAAGGAATGTCTGTAAACGATCTACATTAAAAAAAATATATAAATTGCAAAGAGTGTGGCGATTCTGTGAGTGTGTTCACTGAGGTGAACTAATTACCATGTGCTGCGATCAGCTGTGGGCCATGAGGTCTGCAAGGAGAATTGCTCTGTGGTCAGCCGACCCAGGTTGTCCCGTCAATCTCTGCCTCCACATTTCCCTCCTTTTTTTTTTTCCTGTCTCGCTCGCTTACATGCATGCACAAACACTCATTGTGAACTCAATCACCCGACCCCACCGGACCGAGCTTGTCATGTGGCGTCCAAGCAACAGAGAGTCTGCAGGGAGGGAAACAACAAGCTGTAATTAAGGTTTGTGCTGAACAAGCATAAAAAGGACGTCAAATTAGTGACAGTGGGCTCGAGTCTGGAGGAAGAAAATCCTTCCTGACCCGCTTGGTGGTAAAGTTGAATGACTATAAGTTTGATTTGGATGGTTTCCAGGGAATTAAAATATTAAGAACGATGTATAACGAAAGGGTATCATTCTTGTTTCACTAAATCAGCCCATATGAGTCCTATTAGGAGTTTTGATGTGGATTGGACATCAAACATTCGATAAATTTTGGTGAAGAGAGCCAGATTTGGTGAAAAGGCTTTACTCTCCCCTGTTCAATTTGTTCCCCAATAAACTCGATGCTGCATTCGAGGATGTTCAGAAGTCGGAATTTTCCGAGTTCAAACCAGTTAGTGTGTACGGGAACGCCCCCTTGAACTCAGAAATTCCACTTGCGAAGTCGGAAGAAAAAAAGGACCCCGACTTCACCGGCGGACGACAATGTGACGTCACTCTGAATGGCAAAACACAATTTACTCGAGTATAAAACTAGATAGCTTTCTTCATTCATAAATATTCGCCATAACTTCACGTTAAGCAACGTACGTGACAGTATTGCCGCTATATCCCTGCATGAATTTATACGGTCAACTGCAACCTGCAGTAATTTCATGATTATGAGTCCGAAAGATTGAGATCCAGAGTTAAAAACTCCAAGCACGAAGACGGGTTTTTTTTGACAGCGGTGTACTGGAAAAAAAAAATAGAACGCCACATTAAAAGGTTGATGGGGTCCAGCAACCGTCCATCCATCCATCCATCTTCTTGACCGCTTATTCCTCACAAGGGTCGCGGGGGTGCTGGAGCCTCTCTCAGCTGACTCTGGGCAGTAGGCGGGGGACACCCTGGACTGGTCGCCAGCCAATCGCAGGGGTCCAGCAAACTTTGCCCTAAAAGCTCACCCATCTCCAGGCTAAGCCACTCTGCATGTTAAAGAGGACTTTGCTGCGCTATGTTACACAGTTAAAGCTCAAGAATGTGGGTATGTAGTAGTAAATTTCACATGTGCGCACATTTGCCCACACACACCTCTATTTCCAGCCGGGCAGCTCATCAGAAGGCCGGCAGATTAGCAGCTGTCACGCTTAAAAACACAGGCTCTGCAGTAGCAAGGCTAAATATCCGCAAAGAGGAATCCCAGCAACCAACCAACCAGTGATCCCCTCAACCTCCAACACACACTTAGCACACAGTATAATCACACACTCCTTGCCACCTGCCCAGACTGAGTGTGTCACTTTAGTAACCCTAAACCATTTCAAGCCTTTTACTCTCACTCTCTATGTTATTTTCACCTGACGATGGGATTTTGAAGTGAAGGGGGCATGACACTGACTACGTTTAACATGCAGTCAATATTCAGGTTGAGGTCAAAATTCCGCTTTCTGAAACATTCGAGATAACCTGTATACATGCTTGAGCGGACAGTTACTACCATATACGTGGTCAATCTGCTCAATTGGAATGCAAAAAGCATGACGTGCGGACGTGATTACGCAAGTAGATGTCATTTACACTTTTAACTTTCTATGTTCAATAACAGACAGTATATTTTTCTCACGCTAAATAAAGTAGTCGGTTTCCTCCTCACTCTAAAAGTGTGGTTCTATGCTGTGTTGTCATGTTTGTTTACCTCTGCTTGAGTATTTCCAGTGGGTTGCATGCCAGAAACACGGATTTGCCGTCTAAACACGACACTGTGGCATTTTCATTGTAGAGACAGAAAATAATGTGAAAGCAGTGCAGAGAAATAAACGTATTCAGTACTGAAAAGACCAAGATTCTTTATAAATAGCAATACCTGAAGAATAGAGCATCGTGAAAAAGGCAAACTAATCCCCTTCAATCAAGTTAGTCCAAATGTGTTTACGTATATAAACAAGAATTCAGGTTACGAAGAGTAACCCAGGGGTTTTATTTGCGCATATTCGGGTTTTTGCACGTGTTTACATGGCCTTTCAAAACCCAAATATTAAATATACTGTGTTCAGGTTATAAAAGGGGATTTGACTGCCGAGAACCAGATCAGTTTGGTTGTTTATAGGCAAAACTGTGCTCACTTCCAGAGAAATGCTACTAAACACTTCACAGTTCAAGTCGATAGCAACTGTGATCATGCTGTGAAAGCAACTCGAGACTTTTTTGCAGGCTTGTTAATTGATTATTCTTCAGCGGTCAAGCCAGTTGCCTGATCTCACCCCACTAACAATAATAAGATAAAAGTGAAGCTTCAACTTTAAGGTGGCTGCTGAAGTCCTGGTAAAGCATCTCCAGAGAGGAAACTGACATTTATACTATGTCATATAATGTATCCTTCATACAGTCTTGGCTTTAATGAGGGGGAAAGAGGCTAAGACGTTCTACACAAAAACAAAGCAAACATTCTACATCTCACATGCAAACTCGACCATAACCAACAAAAACAGTCATTTGAATTGTGATGAGCAAAGAACAGAAACACATACACACACTCAACACACATAAAAAATAATAGGAGGCTTTCGAATCGCAAGCCATCTACCCGAAACTTATAGGTCCTAAAAAGCTACTAGAAACATCCATCCATCCTTTCTTTGACAGCACGTAGACGGTTCAGACACTCGAGGAGCTGCAGCTTGTCCCTGCTAACTTTGGGTTGAAGGCCAGTCAACATCGGAGAGTAGGTCACCATTCAAAACAATCGAGGCATACATGAAAAAGAAAGTCTTACTTGAATGTTAGACATGTCTCTTACAAAAAAAAGAGAAAAGAAAAACAACACATGACAAATTAGTGAAGCCTAAAAGCTCAAGAAATTCGAACCACATTATAACCACCCTATTGCCTGAATAGTAGACTGAGAAATTTAGAGTGAAATCTGATTTTAACACAAATCAGTGTGAGGAGAGCAATGTGTTCCCTTACTGTTGGTGAACTGATAAAGACTGAATGGACACGGTGTTGTTTTCATAGTCTGAAAACAGGATGGTGGGCTTGCGCATGTGATGTATTTTCAAATCACTTTCAAAAATACACTAAACAATAATTACATTTTTTTTTTTTTTTAAACGGGTCAGTTGTCATAGAAATATACATAACATATGAAGTTTGATGTCAGGTAAGGGAACAAACAAACAAGACATCGACAGCGACGAATAGTTCCAATGCAGACAATTTATGGCAGCTTCTGTATTTTTTATTTTTTTTTAAATACAAAAACAATAGTCAAATTTTGGCAAGTTGTGTTTTGCTCTATGATTTCCATGACCCGTTGCTGATCCATGACTTTCACTCGGCTCATCCCTACAAGCCATGAGACTCTGCACAGCTATTGCTCATCAGCAATTATGTCTTGTGTATCTAAGAAGCAGCTTCTGCTCCTGTCTTGTCGGACTATTCGATTGCTCATGCCTTAGTCCAAGATAGCCTCGACTCATAGACCTTGTTTTCGACCTCAACTTTGATCTTGCCTTCCCGTCTTATTCCTTTTAAGGAAGATTTTTGTTGTACTTTGCCTTGATGCCTTTTTGGACTGGCTCGTGTGTTTTCAGTTCCGCGTATTTGTTGCGTGAGGTTTTTGTTAGTAAATTTTCTCTTGCCATTGCAAACTATTTTTGTTGTACTTTTGCCTGTGTGCCTAGTTTTTGTTGTAAATAAATTTGTTTATAAATTCACATATTTGTGTTTTGAGCTCCACTGAAACCCTCACAAAGAAGGCACTACAGATGGGGCGCCGTAAAGTCAAAACGATGTAGGTCACGAACGACATAACTCGAGGACTCCCTGTATTTATTAAAAAAAACAAAACAAAACAAAACAATGCGTTCATGTGGTGGAATTATTTTTTGAATTCTATTAAAATTAAGTGTTTTTTGTAAACAACTAAATTATTCGTCCACCACTAGATGCTGTGAAATAATACACATTGTGTCTTTAAAGGCATTGTTTCTGATCTCTCAGGTACTATAAAAGAGCAAAGGTATCTGTCAAATGTGTCTTATGAATGCCGTTCAATAGAATATGCGGTTATTAAAGGGTTATTTTAATGTCATTTTTGCATTTATGGTATCATGAGTTGTTTCTTTGGTAAATCAAATTTGAAGTGCTCAGAGTTTAGACAAAAGTTTCAAATGAAACATGCATCATTGATTTCTCTCAGCTTTTACAAGCGTAATTCTGTCTTGCAGGCATTCATTTAATGCCATATCCCATTTCTAGTGCTTGTGTATGCACAGTAAACATGTTCTGCCCTTTTTTTTTTTCTGTGTAGTGCCTGACCACTTTGTTTTTGTCATCTTATCAAATCTCATGTACTGTATACATTGAAGGGGGGGCTTGACTTGAGTTGCATAACTAATAACAAAGGCGCTTTGAATATAAAAATACAAACATAATAGCTAAATCTTAGAACTGGTGAGAAACTGCATCCATGCTCTTAATGCTACTGTAGATGATCCAATTTGTATCACTCATTTCGATAGTCCTTGTCCTCTTCAGTATCACGGGGAAGCTTGTGCCTCTCCCAGCTGACTTGAGTCCAAATAATAATCATACAATTATGTTGATTGCATCTTTTTAATTTGTTGTTTATCATTTTGTTAGTTGTCAGGTGACCTCCCAGAGAATGATGCAACAACATGATTAAATTGGTTCAGCTTTAGTACGTGCAGCCTCTTCAAATCAGTTAATAGTGTTAGTGCTAGTAATTAGTATTTCTTTTCATGGTTTCTATTCTTTAAATGTGAAACTTCAATACTCGGGAGTATGCGCTCATTCCCAGCAGGAGACAAACACGAAGGTAGATAGCCGTATCACAGACTGAGAGCAGATACGGTTTTAACCCGGAGACCTCAGCTGCTCTTGCACTTGTGAGTTATGGGTAGGTTGCGGGTTGGAGGGCCGCTTGAGATTAACACGCAGGTCATACTGACGGGTGTGCAAACAGTCATGTGCCTCCTCCAGGCACACACGCATGTGCTTAGGGCAGCCCCACTTTGACATAGATGAGAATGTTACACACAGGGCAAAGTTGTAAAGCAGAACGAGTTTTAGTAGTTTTTTTTAAGTGGACATTTTTTTCCCTTTGACATTTTCAGACAAGAAACTTAATGTGTTCAACTTTTATTTCAAATCATTTGAAGGGAAAGACCAAAGTAGGTGCATCTCAAACATATCTTTCTGATAATACGCACATGAAATATAAACATTTGTCATAACACACATGAGCACACATTCACAAGCTTTTAAGTTATTTAGCGTGGCATGACGGTGGCTTCTGTTTTCCACAGATGATGAGCACCGTCTTTGTGACTAACAGATGTTTAGGTCTCCCCTCCAGCTGTTCCTTACCTGACAGCATAGGTCAACCGGGCGGGTTCATCTCACACACAATCATTAGCACAGCCACAAACACAATTATCCCTTCAACCGTCTATGACTCACCAGGTTGTGTGCCTCGCGCCTGCACATGCATACATAGCAGTCTTTACTGTGGGGACGTGTTTACCATGTGGAGGAATGGACAGTATTTGGGCATGTGAAAAGCAGTCCTCAGTAGTCAGGAGTTGTACAACACATCGTGTTTTATTGGATGGGCCTGAGAGTGGACCGTGTGCACTTTGGAGCGAGAGGGAGGAAGTTAAACACAACATTCTGACTGCCCTGATCTAACACTGGCTACTACTCTGGGTGTTTCATTTGTGCTTAGCTGGGTTTCATCCGGGACTCACCCAACAGGTGCAAAGTTTAATTATGCTTAAGCCACCATGGAACAACAACAAGAGTGGAAAAATGTACAGTATTTGTTTCAGACAGGGTCAAAAGTTGAGAGTGTATTATGCGTAATACTAACAAATGTTGACTGATGTATAACATGATCGCTCAAGTAAACATCATGATCCATTTAGCCTGTGATATGTTTTTACAAGCCTGCATATGACTTTAAACAGTAACATTAGTGATGATGTTAGTGTTAACACAATGAGAGGTGTCCTGGCTGGTCTACCAACATAATAGACCAGGGAAGTATGTCAAACTGACCTGGATCACTATGGATATAACAACAGCCTACCAAACAAATAAAAACCTTGTTTTGTTTGAGTGTACAGGCATATGCCCATACTGCATTACATTTTTATTTTTATTTTTTAAACTCAAGAAACATTGATTAGAATACCGTATTTTTGGACCATAAGGTGCGCTTAAAATCCATTAATTTTCTAAAAAATCAACAGTAAACCTTGTAGTCCGGTGCGCCTTTTTGTATGGATGGATGAATGTGCCGTAAATAATGAGAGTCAATGTCATCTGGGTGTCACCATGTTACAATAATTTAATACCAAAAGTACCAAAACTTTAATGCACGAATAGAAACAAAACCACTGTAGCTATATTAAACCTTGTTTGTACAAAAATAACACATAAGAGGACAAACCAATCGCTAGTGTTACGAGCAACGGCAACAAAGCATGATGGGAAAGCCTCCTAGGATTACCGTTACTGTCTTCAAGTTAGCATCAGTCAGCTAAGTAGGGCACCAGAAGTGGTGAGAACAGGTTTCAAAATAAGAGTATCAACAGGAAGTACATTGTTAGCTGCCTTAATCTTGCTGGATTAAATTAATTTGGTAAGTGTGCCTTGTTAAGTGAAGAATGTCTTATCCCATTTAATTAATGTACATTTGCTTAGTGGTCCCTTTTTGTCTTTTTTCTTTTTCGTTTGTTTTTGTGGGACCATTTTATGTTCACATATTTGTTAAAAAATAAACACTGATACAAGAGCTGATACACGAAAATTGTGAATGTTCATTAAAACATGAATAAAGTGGGCCAGTCTGAGCCCTGAAACTCCAAGGCTGAAAATTAATCCCAGTCCGGCCCTGTTCTCATCTGCATCTAATAGCTAGCAAGGGTCCATGTTTCAGTCTTACCGGAACTAGAACTACTTCCTGCTTCCTTGTGTAAGAATCATGCGAAACGTAGTCTTTCATGCCTTTACTTGCAGCGTTCATTAGCCCATTTCTCAATTACAATTATTAATTATTATTAGTATTATTAATTATTATTATTATTATTAACATCATTACTATTATTATGCAACAACCCGAAAATTGCTCTCTGAGTGACCAGCTGAAGTGACTCAGATGCACGGAAATGCAATTGAGTTGAAACAAGTTTTCGTCCCAAGTGATATCGCATGACGCCTTCTTGTGACTGGCTCCAAGTCAACCCTTAGATCATAATCGCCAAAACTGCATTGCTGAATAGATGATATGTCACAATAATGTTTGTTGTCATTTAAAAAATGCTGCCTTTCATTTATTTGGACTTTGCTGGCACCACTTTGCTAGCTGGTTTGTGACTAGCTTTCAAACATATTATTTCAAGGTTTGAGATATCACATTGTGTGTTCAAAATATATCTATTTGCATTGCTTTGTTGGTAGAGCCTAACTGTTTTGATAGGTTCCATAAGTACTCTTGTTACATTTCAATACAGTTCCTGTTTGTAGCTTATAGTATTAGTGAGTCCTGGCTATTTTGAGTTTAAATATGTGCAGCCCAGTTGAACAGCAGAGTAAGCCACTATTGAACCTGAGCAGCAATGTGACCACATGCACGTCTTATCGTGTTACATACATGCAATACACGTGGAGGTAATCTTTAAGGGAGAATGTAGGTCAGTGTTGTAAGCGGAAATAGAGCAGGGAGCTGCAGGCAAATCCTGACTTCATATGGAGATGACGGCCAAAGCATACACAATCCTATGGGGATTTTTTTTTTTTTTTTTTTTTTTTTTAAATCAATCAATGTATAGTGTAGTATTTCTAAAATACCACTAAGACTTTATGCTATAAGCACAAGGTGTTTGATTAAAGGCCTGGAAGCTGAAGAGGTTGGAATGCCCTACTTAACTGAATGCATCTCTTTATGTATATTGTGAGTCTTGATCACACAGTTTGGAAAACAGTCATTACATTGTTCTTCTCTCTTATAGTTGCCCTGATGAGACGCTTGTGACTTGCAAAGACCTCCTTTCAACTGAATGTGGTTCAAAGCGTGTACAAAAGCGACTTCGCCCGGAAATGAAAGTTACATAAAGTCTGAGTAAAGCATGTGAAGCTGTTGTGACTCACGGAGTGAGTCAAGGAGGTAGAGGGGCAACGCTGTACCTTTATGTGATGCAGGCTGAGCATTCGTTTGAATGCTTGAGGCTTCGTGACTCACATCTTTGTCTTGATACTTATCAGTGTTTCAACATGCAGAATTTGTTGATGTCTGTTGCTAAGTAATTTCTTGCACGAGTGCATTGTTGAAAACTTATTCAAGATAACAAGTGTTTGCTTTTTGTGTACAAGGTTGGCTAAAATAAACTAACTTGACTGAAGTTCCATTCAACTTCTGTTTTTTTTTTTTTGTGTCGCAGGTGAGCTGGAGCCCATCCCATCTGACATTGAATGAGAGGCAGGCTGCAACTTAGGCTGGTCGCTAGCTAATCACAGGGAACATATAGACAACCATTCACACATATGGACAATTTAGAGTCTTCACACGACAACCCTGGGACCTCTCAACTGTAACCACTACCCCACTGCTGCCTCAAATGAAATCATTGTTATATAAAATCGAGCTGTATTCACAAAATCCACTGCGATTAGTGAGTGTATATACTTTCATCGGTGATGCAAAACTTGCACAAGACACAGATGCACATACAGAGTCTGCAAATGAGTGCAGGAGGTGTGTTTTCTCACTCCCCAATCATATTTGAATTCGTGTACACACACACATACTGTAGCGCTCCTTCCCAAGAGCATGAATGAGTGTCCTGAGAGTGCAGGATAAAGGTGGTCTGTGCTGCTCTTTTACTCCACCTTCCCTTAAAGGGGGCATTGATGGATGACCAGGCCTGCTGAAGCTGGTGAGGGCCTGAGCAAGACTTGGTCTGTCCTGAAAATGCTGAAAGATATGATGATTGAAAGAGTTTGGTGTGGGAGAACTTGAGAGACCGGACGGACCTCAAGTATATTAAACACCTTTGGGATGAATTAAAACACAGGTAAGCCTCTTGTCCAACATCAGTGACCTCAAACTGTAGAAAGTCTTCCCAAAGGAGAACCTGTTAGACCTGACAAATTTAAGACTTAGTTAAATATTTTTACCAAATTTTCCCTTCTTGTGTTCGCCAAGTGTCTGAATGTCTTGTCCATATGTACCATGTTATAAGATTATTAAATTAACAGGCCTTGGCAGCAGATGGCAGTAGTCTGTATTTGTCGTTGAATTCAGGGAAAGCTACATCAACAAATATTTCACAACACCATTTTTCCACCACAAAAAAAAAAAATGCATCTCCCACCAAAAAGCAGTGGAGTTGATATTCTTAGCGGCATTCTACTTTTAAAGTTTTAAAGTATTAGGGATATCACGATAAGGGCAATATTGTGATATCGTGATATTAAAACTGCCACAATATCGTCGTCGTCATGAACACATCTGTAAAAAAAAAAAAAAAAGTCAGGTTGATTTCCATTTGTGCAGTTCTGGCACCATCTAGTGGCTAGTTTATTAGTGCAATTTAATTTTCACTAGGGAGGTTTTGGCCTTCTATATTTAAAATCTATGCTAATCGTCAGATGAAGGGTAACCTAATTTGCTTGTGAAGCGATCAATGTGTGTTTGCATTACCAAGTAAGCGTAGAGATTGTAGGTGGTTTATATGCATTGCTGTTATGTACAAAAGCAAAATATTGTGCTTTTTTCTTTAGTATGAGCTCTCTTTTTTACAATATTGTGATCTTTTTTAAATATCGCCAACGCCCCCACAATATCGTGATAATTATCGTATCGTGACCTTCATATCATGATAATATCGTATTGTGATGTTTGGATATCGTTACATCCCTAGTATTTATTAGTATTGAACTGGCACAGCCACCAACAACACCTCTGGTGTCTTATTAAATGGAGTCAAGATGGCATATAGCATATAAGATATTTTAAGCAAAATCTTCCCCTAATTTGCATTTCCGTGTATAAGAATGAACTCATTCTCATCACAATTTTTCTTCCTCCTAAATGGAATTTGACATTTTAGTAAAGAACCCCAGATCTCTTTCTTACTAAGAGCCCTCAGGACCATGTTAAATAGAAACAAATGGAACTCTCCCATTGAATGGCGGGGCATGATTTGACTTCTCTCAGTGAAGTCTTGAACAAATAGATGTGTGGTGATGTTAAGAAATGAAGCAGGACACTTTAATGAGCTTAATGGAAAAACAGGATCACACCAAAAGAGAAACAGAAACATCGTTTGTGAGCATACAAACACTCATTTCCTCTGTCTGGCCGGCAGATTATATCAACATAGCCTTTTGTTTGAAAGCTGCAGATATGAAATATGGACGCGAGTTACAACACTGCAACTAGACCTAGCAGAACTAACAACACCCCTCTTCCTCTGTTGGAGCGTGCAAACATAAGTACGCACACGCACCCCCACACGCACACACACACAAATACAATGCATCTGGGAATAGGACCTTAAACCTTCCACCAGATGCAGGTCAACCCTCAAAGGTGACCTGAACTCTTTACCTCTTTGAGCCAGAGGGGGCTCCATAAATCTTTTTCTTTATTTTATATTTACCGGTGTGATCGGACTGCCACTTTTCTTTCTGGTCCCACTTGGGCAGCATTCCCCAACCTTTTTTGCACCATTGACCCAATTCACATGATGTCATATCTTGACGGACTACCATAGTATAGCTTCGCTTGTTGTAACACTAGACTTGGTAGCCAGGCTCCAGAAATTAAGAATTTCTCTGTTCCACCGTTTCCGTTTGATTTGCACTTGTATTGTTTTTGAGGACAGAGTCGTTCATATACTAATTTGTAGGGTGGACAGGTTTACACCTGAAGTAATTTTGTGATGGCACATCACAATGAAACTTATATAATAGGAATTATGGACAGATCTGCCACATCCAATATGGCGTACATGGTGATGTAAAAGAAGCATGCGCTGAAGCATTTATGTATCTGACTATGATTTGACTTAACTGAGAACATCTTTATTTTTGTCATTTTTATTTAGCAAACAGGTTATCGCCACCATTTGTGTAGATAGCCTGTTAGCTAGCTAACCGCACAGTCACGGTTTTGAGCCTTGCGTCTCGAGTCCTGGTGGTGGATTTCGCCAGCCCCATTGTTTTGTCTCACTTTTACGCAGCTCTCGTCCCGGCATCCCGTTTGTTTGTTTTAAAGTCGATCCAGTCAGCAAGTTAATTGTTTGAGCTAAAAAGTTTGGATAATGGTGAGTACTTTGACTTGTTTAGTGCTGTTGAACTAGCAATCAAGCTAGCATTTAGCAATGGGTGAAGTATGGTCACCAGAATAACTTGCAAATACATTTATTACAGTTCTTGGTGAGAAATTATTGTATTGTTTTATTTATATTAAATTTCTATTTATAAATTTATATTTAAAAATTGTAACATCCTTGTTTTTAATTGTGAAAATCTGGTCACGCAAAGCTCACTATAGCTATTTATCAAACACCGTTAAATACATACTTTCACAAGTGATATCGTTAAACATGGTGAAAATCAACCTTCAGTCTGTTATTGTTAACGTACTAGTAATCATTAGCTCCTGTCCCACGGTTCAAACTCTGGATTTCACACACAGTGAACCACTCTTGTGACTTCTCACTACTTGATCTGTATCTGGAAACACCCTGCAAATAAAAAAATAAAATAAAAATCACACCCTGTCTGTGTCTTTTTTGCATTGGCGTCCAGCGATGCCGATACACAGCACTTCTCTGTGATTGATTGTACGTGTGGTGAAGAGCATGACAATGCAATCCTGGCTGTCATCCCGGTGAATCACACAACATCTGGCCTCGTTCACAGTACCAGCAAATCACGACTAACATGGCCTCTCACTCGGAATAGTTATGAAGTTTGTACAACATAAACATTTAGATGATTATATATAATTACTCTGCGTGCTCACTCAGACATCCTCTCACGAAAATCTGCACACTCTGACTCCGGGTGTCTTGCTGCATAAGAAGACACGAGAGAAGTCAACGGTGATATTTTTTCCAAATAACAATGTCATATTGTCACGCATTTCTCTGCTTTCCCCTGCAGCACTGACCATAAATCTTCATTCACCGCGGCGTTCTTCGTCTCATGTGAGCCTATTGAAGTCTAGAGCGTGATTGGTCAAGGAAGTGTAAGTAGGCCACGCGCGCGCAAACGTCCACGCACTCCTCACCCCTTATCACCTTCCGAGCTTGCTTGCCAATCACGTGTTTGGAGACCACGCCTGGACTAAGTAAAGCTCCTTTACTCAACTAGATGGGACATGTTACATTTTACAGCTGCATCTCTCGAACAGCACAGCCCGAGGCACGCCGGCGGATGCAGGCTTCGATGTGACTGCTCTGTTTGTTCACACGCCGACCGGGACTGTCCACAACCGTCATATTTGTCACAAATTGCCACTAGATAGTGGCTGATCCACATTTAGTAGTGATGTGGGTGATGCACAAAAGTGTTGCGGACTAATATTTTAGGTATTTGGAACACTCACTTCTTGAAAGAAGAACAGCACTTTGTTACAGCAACCAAATATCGTAATAAAAGTTTGACTCATTAGTAATACAATCTCTTTGAGTACTCTGCTTGACTATTTTTAGGCTGGGGCCGCTTTAGGACTAATATTGGTCAGTCATGCTGATCTTGTAGGTTCAGCTCAATGTTAAATGGTTACATAAACGAGGGCTTATGTACACAACTGTAGGGTGAAAATTGGAAAAGAGCAAAACTGTTCAATTAATGGAAAGGCTGACCATCAACATTAACTAAATATGATGTTCTCACCAATTATGGTATAATTAAATAAGTTATTTTCTTGAACTTTGAATTTTCCAAGAAATTACTTTTATAGCCTGTTTCTTGTGTTCATTTTATTATCCATCCATCCATTTTGTCTCTTATTTTTTTTTTTTTTTAAGTTTAGCTTCCATGTTTTGTTTTTTTTTATCTTTATTTACTCAATCAGCATACATAATATGGGGGAAAATTGAATACAATCCATCCATCCATTTTCTTTGTCCTCATTTGGGGTTCATCACTTTATTTTCAACATTTGTGTATTTTTTGTGTGTGTAAAGCAGATTATATTTGTTTAAAGTTGAGTTAATTTACATTTAAAATGTTACTTTCATAAAATGAAAATTCAAATCAAAGTTTTTCTTTACAACAATATGTTCAATACAACCTCTGTACCTGTCTTCGATGTCCAGTCCAAGCTTGTTCCAATCGGGGTGGGGTTTCTGACGTACTTTCCAACGATTCAATAGTCCATAACAAAAGTCCAAAGAAGTAATTTGATCCGAACTGGTCTATAGCGATCCTAATTTCAACACAAAATCTATTCAAAATGCAAAGACGTAATCAAATTAAAGTGGTCGAAAAACTGTCTGTCCATCCCCTCTGTGTCAAAGCGCAAAAAGCCACCAAGGTGCAGTTTCCACCTGCCTTGTCCCCAAAAACACCCCACACCTGCCTTGCATCTCCTAATCAGCCCCAACTAGACTGCATACCTCAATGACACTAAAGGGGGCGCCCTCCCCCAACTATTCCAAAACCCAAATAAATACATGTCAGGTTTACAATTAATAGAATACAATTACACCTAAATTATAACAAAGAATTGTCAAAACAAAATGCCTCAAATAAGGCAATGCGGCTCCAACAACCTCACTAGTCTAAACGTTCTGATAAATAATTGTTTACGGAATATGAACTAAACGGTTGTCCACGCGTTTTGTCTCGGGGGGGCATTTTGTCACTTGCTGTTGATAGAAAACGACGTCACAGTTGCTCAGAGCTCATATAACGACCAATCACGGCTCAGCTTGCGAATGTCACATGACCAAACTCAGAAAATAGGTGAGCCGTGATTGGTCATGACCTGAGCCTAAACTGTGATGTCAACAGCAAGTAGTAAAATGGCCGCTTCCCTGAAACGGATCAAAACGGGCGGACTTAGCCGCTTAATTCATAATCGATAAATGTAATATTAATCAGAAGGCCATGGTTAGACTAGTGGAGAGCACACAGAACATATTACTGTAAAGAAATATTTTTAAATTGACTTCCCTTTAAAAACATTTGTGCTGTAGTTTATCATGAACTTTATAGCTGCAGTCAATCATGACCTTGAAACTAAAACAAGCTAACCCTTTTTAGCAGTAATTAACTACAGTGAAATTATTGCTCACAGCAGATTTAAGTCAAAGAATCTATAACATTTCTAATAAAGCAACTGTATGCCTAAAATGGCCAAGCTGTGTTATTTACATTTGTCAAAGAATACAGAAAATGTGTTCTGTGATAATATCCTGTTTCCAAAAAGATGATGTCAGTGCTTTTATATGGAGTGGGGCAACTTAAACAAACACTTCCTGCATGTCGTTTGAGGGGGTCAGAGGAGCTGGCCAGCTAAAGCCCAGTGTTAGTAAACAGTAGAGACCAAGGGAAGTACCTCATCTGACACCATTTTTTTTTTTTTTAAGTTTTACACAGTGCAGCAAGCAAGATGCATCCCTCCTTCCATCCACACAGACACTTGCTGAGGAGCCACAAACGTTGGCAGTAAACACTCAGGCCCCTCAAGATGCTTTGTCAATATTTACAAGCTGGCAGGCGTCGAGGGGAGACGAACACAGAGGGCCAAGCAGCAACGGTTGAACGAGATCAGCCTCAGCGGCGGGAAAACAAGATGACTTTTCTCAACGTCTGCGTGCCGCCGCTCACCTTGACTCACCTTTACGGCATTTACTCGTGAAGTGAGGCGGAGTCAACACGGAAAATGGATGATAATTGATTCGCACCACTGTGAAGAAAACTAAACTTGACGGTAATGTAGATCAAACAGCAGACGCAGGCCTCGAAGTGAACAGTGTTTGTTCTTCAATTTATAGTTGGCAATCTTCCACCCATCTTGCCGTACACTGGAGGCCAAAACAACGTCTCGAAAGTATGAGCAATTACTGCCTGACCTCAGGTCGGCCCTGAGCATGCCCAAAACAATACCAGGACGAGCTGAGCTTCCCAGTGCGGCAGTTGAACACAAATAGTAACTTCTGCGAGCCGCTGGCCACCACTACAGAGGCGCGAAAGGAAACTGACGGAGGAGGAAAAACAGCAAGACAGAGAAGAGGTGGAAATGGGTGGTGGCCAGGAACCCGTGTTCTTCCTGCCCTAATCACAAGTCAGAGAATTTCCTTTCATTGTGGAAACTCCAGACTCATTAACCAGTAAGACCCCAACGTGCACACAAACACTGCTACATGCGGAGCGGGAGCTTATCTTTGATAGAGCTGACTTGCATGAAACACGGCATCATACAAAACATGTAGGTTTCGTGATTGGCACACTCAGACATTAAACTACATTTTATCACAGGCCCATTTGCACACGCACTTAGCCACAGGTATCCTACTTGGCACAGCCCACAGCATTGTGCAGCCCTTGGCTCTGCTCTGATAAACACACTTCATTATGAAATACTGAGGACACAGTAAATATTTGCCAGAGCCTTTATCAGCCCACCTTATCTTGGCGTGAACTCCAGGCACTGCATGGCTGCTGGGACTCTTATTTTCTTAATGCCTATGCGACCACTGATAACTTCACAGAGTGAAGAAAACACTGACTGTATTCTTTTAGAAGTTCCGGGAGAATTAGCACAGCCACTGTGGTCTTATACTCAGAATATGGGCCAGACATCAGAATGTTGTCTAGATACCAGAAGAGCCCAATTATTATTTGTTTTATTCATTTGTAACAGTAACGGAAATCTAGCAAATATAAGGTTTCAATTTATCACTTTATTTAAATGAGCTCATTATTCGGTGAGCATGCCTTATATAAAGCAGATTATACTTGTTTTAATTCAATTGGAGTTCATTTATGTTTAATAAAATAAAAACAATCACTGAGGCTCAGAACACTGGCACTCAGAACATGAGAAATGAGAGTTTAGAATGTTGTCTAGACACTCGAATTGTTCGATTGGTGCTGTTAAGCAAGATGAAAAGCCACCATTTTAAGTGCGTTACTGATAGTTATTCTTTTGTCCACATATATTTGGATGACGACTGTTGGGGGGCGGGGGGGGGGGGGGGGGGGGGTAGGCGGGGGGTGGTTGAATCATTTACCATTCAGGTATGACAGGTTTTATGTATAACATATGAATTTTCTGGTACTTAAATGTAGTTGAAGAATTTACATGTAGTTTATTAGTGCGGTTACCCAAACTGCATCAAATTCCGGGGCTTTAATATGCTGGTTATTCCATTTGGTCACATTAGTGAATCACAATACTGTACAAGACAAGTCTAAGTATGGCCAGTCATCTATTTCTCTTCTTCTAATTAGGTGGGTCAAGGTTGCGGGGGGGAGAAGTCGAAGTCCACATGCCTGCACCGCTCTGTCTCGAGCCACCTCCTCCAATTAAACCAAGAGATAAGGAAGCATTCCAAATCTGCAACATAGTTAGTCCCTCAGTCTACCTCGGGGTTTCCTCCTATTCCTGCCCACAACACCTGTCAGTATAATGCAACTACAACCCTAATGCAATTAATAAAAAAGTTAAAACGAAAGCTTCTAACGGTAACAAATCAAAACTGTCAAGGTTGAAAAACATACCTGATGTCAGTTGGAGTTTCCTGCAGCTATTTGGTGCATGGGATTATATTCAAGTATGTGCTTGTTGATTTTTCAGTGTACTGAGAATGACAACCTCAGGCTAGAAATGATGCAGGCCAGACAAAGTTCTGTGGTGTCTTGGACTCATTTTCAATTGTCTCCAGACATTTTTTTTTTTTTTTTTATAAGCACCATTGTTGTAATATTTCTTATGTATGTTCATGTCTGCAACAGATCAAGTCAAAACGACCTCAATTGCCAAATGACTACAAAAACAAAATTTTCAAAAGTTTTTTTTTTTTTTTATTGGGAGAACTACAAAAAAATGTACAGTACAAAGTTAACAGTCTCACACTCAATTTGTAGTGAACTGACTCCCCGAAAAATAAACAACTCTCGTTGCCTTTTTGTCCATTTTGTTACATTCAAAAAGCTTTACTTCTGATAAAGTAGTCAAAAGTACATAGTGTGCATCCCCCTGTACCTACTATGTACAAACCAGACATGTTCAACCACTTCCCTCTGCAGCAAACTCAACACTCAAGACTAGATTTTGATATCAAAAGAAAGAAAAGCTGAGCAAAAATCAAATGAAGAGGAATGGGGACTAAGAGAGGTTATGGCTGTTGTTGTCAGAGTATCTGAGTGGTAACAACCTTTAGTAAAAATAGAATCCAAAACTACATTCATTTCAACCTGCGTATAAAAGATGCCATGTAAGAAAAATACTTTATTTGGTTAATTTTAAAGGCATGTCATGTTGGTGAGCCCCATAGGCACTACACAATAATACTGGGGCACATGGGATTGCTACATTCTTAAGCACGTGGCTGGAATCACAGTGTGACCTCGTGCAGAGGAAAACAAGAAAAAAAAAATACTTTTTGGTTAATTTATTGACTTGGATTCTTTGTCGCTGATCTAAATAAAACAAGGTTTGGACGGTCTATACAACCACACAGTTTACATTCTACAGAATCATCTAAATAGGGATTCTCAGAAGAAAAAGAAAAAAAAAAAAAAGCCTTCTACAGCATTGACACACAAGCTCAGAAGCAAAACAGCAATTATGCAAACTTTAATAAACGTAAACAAGGAAACAAAATTAATGAAATAAATATCACATACCTTCTCTTAAATTAAGATTTTTTTTTTTTTTACTCATTTACAATAAAAAATAACCAAGTGAAGTTACAAAAAAGGAGAAAACAATATATATTACTGTGAAAAGAACATACACTCCACTTTATGCAGATTAATAATGGCGATCATAATTTAAACATAAAAGAATATAGATCTATTGCTTCATCATACTTGATAAATATAGTATGGACACAAATTACCAATGTAGCCTATACTTGTTTCACAAGGTAATAAATAAGTTAAATAGTCCATAGCCAGTTATGCACCGCTATGCAAATCACTCAAACAGCTAAAAAAATATATATTCAACCATCAGCAGTGATTTCCCCAAACAAACCCAACTCAAGAGTGCTTTTCAACCAAGCAACAAGCTACACTAACCAACCTAACCACTGGGTGGCACTGTGAGAGAACAGATATGGAATGGAAGTTGAAGCTTTTCAGAGGAGACGAAAAAAAAAGCACTTTGAAAAAGGAAAAAAAAAAAACAATGTTACTTTGAGTCGAGGCAAATTCTTGGCAGGATAGGAGGAAATCGACTCGCTTTTATAGTCTCTTCGTCTTGTCAAGTCATCTAATCCCAGGAAAAGTGTGACTCGCCTGATAGAGCAAAAACAAAAAACAGGGAAGAGGGGCTGGCATGAGCCCTTGGGCAAGGCACTGATGGAATGCCTTCTGTTTACTAACTAAACTTTTAATACAGCTATATTACAGAGAATGGAAAAAAAAAAAAAAAAAAAAAAAAAAAAAGTAATCTAATGCCAGGTCAAGGACACTTATTGATCCCCGTGGGTGGAACTTTCCTCACTTGCCCCCCACCAGGGAGGTCAGAGCAGGGCCACCACCCCTTCAGCTGGTAGATTCAATGTCTTGTTGCTCAAAGGCACTTCAGCAAGGTGGAAGCTGCTGACATAATCCACTACAAAAACAGAATAAAATAAACACGCTCAGTCATCTGAAATCGACAGCCTGCTGAAGATTGGCAAACGTCTCCCAGCGTCCAGACTGGGAGACTCGGAGCCACTGAGGCTCCCGGAGGAGCTGAGGGACCCGCTGGCGTAGCTCTCCCGGTCTGAGAGAGAGTCTGGCGGGCTGGGGGGAGGTTCGAACACCGGCGACTCGCTGAGACGGCGCAGCGTCTGCAAGTGGCTCATGTTGTACGTGGGAGGCGACGGGGGGCACATGCCGCCCTGCACGCCCCCGTAGTGGGCGCCGCCGGCCGAGTGGTTGTTGGAGTAGCCGCCGGAGGTGTGCACGGCCAGCGGGGCCAGCAAAGTTTTTAAGTCTTGCCCGGGTAGGTTGAAGGCACTGTTGATGCAAGACATGGAGTTGGGCGACAGCACGTCGTCGTAGAAGCTGGAGGAGGACATGCAGGAGGAGGCGGGCGGCGGCGGGGTTCGCGACGTGGGGCTTTCGAGCAGCGGGGAGTCCAGGCCGTGGTGGCTGGAGAAGCCGGAGAAACTAAGGCTGTGGTGAAGCTTTGGTCTGTCCCTCTGGGCGTAGCAGTGCTGCTGCTGAGGGGGCAGGATGTCCCTTTGGCCGAAGCCGCGGGACTCCCCCGCCTGCACGTTGGCGTTGGCGGCCGGAGCGGGCCGGCGCTCGTCGGCGTTATGGATAAAGTGACACCGGGGACCGTAGGGGCAGAAGCCGATGGTGTGGAACGTGCGACACGGCTCCGTTTTGTACTTGGGGTGGCGGGACAAGCTCCTGAGCTCGTGGTAGCCGTGGGCGAACTGGCATTTTTCGCCGTACTTGCACGAGCCGTTCTCCTCGAAGGGCCGACACAGCTCGGTCTTGTAGCGGGTGGAGTTGATCTGAGAGCCGGCCTTCTGCTGCAGCACGGCCCGCTCTCCGCTCTCGCTGTACGCGCGGTCGCGGAACTTGTTTTCCTTGTTCATGAGAGTGGTCGTTCCGCTCGGCGTGTTCTCCTTCAGGCTGCTGTAAGAGGAGCTCATGGAGTACTTGTTGCCGTTGTTCATCGCCTCCACGTTGCTGGTGGAGTTTCGGCGGAAAAATCCCGGCGCGAAGGGGCCACCGGAGCCCGCGGAGGTGACCGGGGCTCCGACCGCCTTCTTGTCCAGCATGCTGTTGATGTGGAGGGCGTTCATGTTCGTGCTTTTATCCTGCTGCGGGAGAGAGAGAACGGGCGACATGTTAGCAATTGCACTCCGGTCACATGGCTGAAACTTGTTGCAACATGATGCACTCAACTCAAATTAAACGAGCAGCTGTACCTTGTAAAGCATGTCCATGTCGTAGAAGGCGGACAAGACGGTCGCAGACATGTCGTCGTTTCCCCAAATTTGCTGGTGCACTCCTTCTTTCATGGAGGAACGAGCAGGCTGCACTGCGACGAGCGCTGGTTTGTGCCACGACTGCTTTTTGGTTGAGGGGAAAATGTTCTGGAAAGTTGTTGCAAAAACAGCCGGCGGACTTTATAACCGACGAAGGAAAACGAGAGCGGGGATAGTTTTTTTGTTTTGATGAGTAGTAGATGGGTGTGATTCCTCCCCTGAAGAAGCGCTGAGCCAAAAATGCTTCACTGCGGGCTCAAGCCCCTTTTTGCGGGCTATAAATACGTGCCGGTGGCCGGGGAGGGGCAAACTGAACTAAGTAGAAAAGTTTTGACAGAGCCGCCTCCTCTTTTCCGTCTTCTCATTTAAAAAAAAAAACATCCACTCACTGGTTGGTCGCTTATTCTTTGACACCACGCCTTGAAATTCAACCCCAAAACTCCTCCCCTCATCGTCCATCATCACATCCCCAAAGTTTTATTTTTTCTCTCCCTCGTTTTAAATCACACATCGCATCCAAATTAACGGAGGTTGGTCAGAAAACCGACTTCCATTGAGACCATCAATTCTTCCTCAATTCTAGGGGGTTACTAACGTGAATATCTTGGAAGCTCGCTCACTTATACAGACTTCCTGCACACTTGAGGAGCTTTAACCAGCACAAATGCGGCTGAGACCCCCTCCCACCCACCATCCTCTCGCTGTCTCACTTGGAAGCATGCGCACATGTATTTGTAATGGAAGGAAACTGCCTCACCCTTGCGCTCTCTTCGCGTGGATAGGGTGAGAGAGACCACAAGTATGAGCGGAGAGGAGTCCAGGCAGAGTGCAGGAAATTTTTTAGCATTTAGTCTTTGCATAATCCACAAAACAGGGTAAAAGCCTACGGAGGAACAACACAGAACTAAACTACATGACGTACGTTTAGTCTTTTTCCACAAACTAACTTTAATAATTAACCGTAGTATGGGAAACCTGTCATTCCTTACAGCTCAGTAAAAATAAAACAAAACCTGTGGTAAGAACTTTTTTTTTTTTTTTTTCCCCTCAGCGGTCTTCCTTCATCGAACTTGTTTTTCACAGTCTGGGAGCACAAGAGTGAAGGAATGTGGTTTGTATGTACTTGCGTGTGGAATAATAGTGTAACGCTGCCCCCTGGCGAGCGTGTTCGGAAGTGACATCAAAGAAAGTGACATCAAAGTGCGCCCCCTGCTGAGTAAGGTTTTGTACAGCGGCAAATGCTGCCACGACATGTTTGTAATCCAATTTTATGTTTTGTTTCTTATGCGATTAAAACTATTTCCTTTATATATTTTTCAGTAGTCAGGAAGCAAACAACTCTCAGGCTTTCCAACATCTACAGTTGCCACTAGAACTGTGACTTTCCGTTTCCAAAGTTAAAGCTTTTACAGATGAATTACTGAATGTTCAAATTAAATGTCAGCTTCACAGAACAGACGACCTCACTAAGTTGGTAGCGCATGGATGCGACTGGGTGTAAAACGCACAGCGCGCTACCAGAAATTACCGGTTTCTGCAACACCAGTAACCATTATGGCCTTTTAATTTAGGATCATAATTGCAAAATAGGATCTAAAAATATATCACGTTTATTTTTACATGATTTAATATCCTCTCAAGAGTTGACGAAAAGAGAGAGGTGAAGGAAACAGAAACAGGCAAAGGGAAAAAAAAATGACATGAGTTTGGAATCTACTACTACTACCCTAAAAATATGCTCTGAGCTGCTCCAGGACCATTTGCCCCGTTTGCTCTCTGCAGTCGAGATAAACAATTTGAAGTGAAGGCCAGACACGGCGAAATTCTTGAGAAATCCCTTGTACGTGCAGGAATCGTTCCTAATCAGACAGCTCCCTTTTTATGGGGACATGTTGAGTGGTTCCAAAACATTACGTCAGCGTTACTGTAACAAGGAACACGGATAGCAAGGGAGGGAGAAGGGTCAATGTGTATATGGCCACCGTGAACACAAACAGTAGTCTATTGTGCTGTCCTCTATATTATATAACCAGAGTGGAAGGACAAAACAAAGTCCAATTGGAAGGATTATTAAACATGAAAGAAAAAAAAAGTCAAAGTAGACTCACAATGTGCAACTTGAGTGGGAGGTTTCAAGTTGTGCTTCTTGCACGGAGCTTAAATCTTAAAGAGACAGGAGTTATGAAAAAAATATTCTAGATTTTTTTTTTTTTAACTCTAAAATACATTCTCAACAGATTCAATTTCAGAAATCAACAATTAAAAGTCATAAAAATCTAAAAGACGTGAGCAGGCAGTACAAATAGATAAAAACAACTTTCCTGATCACATGAGGACATTTTGTGACAGGTTTTCCGACATTACAGTATTACTCAATTTCTCCTGTCAGAGTGTCCAGCACATCCAGAGCCAGCGTGGCCCTCCGCTGCCGCAGTAGCAGGCGGGCGTGCTCCATGGGGCAGGAGAACTGCGGCAGGACCGGGAGCGAGTCCAGGGCCTGTTTGGAGCTCAACAGTTTGGTTCGGGCGTTTGAAGCCAGAGCGTCAATTTGGCGAGCCTGCTCCTGCTCGGGACGTCCTAATTGTCCGTTCTGTTTGTAGATGAGGATGAGGGAAACGAGGTTTCTGTGAAGCAGCGTCACCCATTGGACCGGCTCCGCCCACAGGTTAAGGTTGCCCTTTTCAAACAGGAAGTCCTCTTCATCCTATTCAATCAAAACAACCAAATTGCTCCATTAACGCTATTAGGTAAGAAGACTCCCGTCGTTTTTAACACATCCAGCACATATGGACAAATAGTCGCACACATTTGTGCCTCGACTTACACTTACAAATGTTCAGAACTAGCCAAAAGGCAGAGCGGGTGCAAATGTGGCACTCAAGTCAAAAGGGGGAGGTTCTATCCAATCAAATTCAATGAGGTTCAGGTGCTCAAATGTTAGCACCATCACTAGTATCTTATTAGAAGTGTGAGCCACTTTTAGATTGAGGAAATTGGAATCGATACCTAGCCCTAGTTGAAAGCATGCCCAGTAATGTGAAAAAAAAATATAGATATATATTTATTTGTTTTTACCAGACTGGGGTCATCTGCACGTGCCTCCTCATTGCCTTCTTCCTCTCCCAGCAGCCACTCAGTCAGAGCAAGGACGCCTGCCGGTACCTGCTTCCACACTTCCAATAGGCGACACAAGAGCCTCACGCCAACGTCCAGGGCTACGGGAGGACACACCGTCACGCCTGCCATATCTGTTCAAACGAAATTTGAAGACATGGACAAGATCGATGTCACAATTGGTTGACAAGAATCAGAAAGCAAGATTATTTTTGCGCTGATCCAAAACGGTCTTGGTAAGAATTGCAAACAAGTGCATGTGCTCGACTGTGACCTTTACCTGCGAGTTGACGAGTCTTTGTACTAAGAAGGGTTTTATCTTTAGGAATGACCAAATTGACCTTTACATTAAAATATAGCACAGGTAAACAGGTTAAGAGAAACGAGACGAAGAAAATGAAGCAAAGCACTAAAACTAAAAACGAGAAGATCAAGTGGACCACACATTACTTTCATTAGTTCAGTAAGCTACATAAAAATGTATAAATATTACTATTTACATTCAATTTTGAGGGCATAGTTTAGTAATTAGTTATTTTTCTTTTCAGATTTAGCAGAAAATGCAATATTCCTATCCGGCCAATCGGATCAGTTTAAAGTCTGTCAGGGACTTTCAGGGACAATCAGGGACTGGAAATGACAAATTAGAAAAACTTCGCAATTACCATTAATTTATTCAATTTTAAGGAAAAATGATATATATAAGTCATACTTTAAATGATTTGTCATATTTTGGGGGTGAAAATTTATGTAAAAATTGTTGTACTTGGTTGTTGTTTTTGTTTTCCCACCTTGACCATCGTCTCTGCAGCTGACACCCGGATAATGGCACAGACATCAAAAGGTTTGCCAAGTCCAAACACCACTACCACTATGGGAACCAGAGGAGGGCGTGTGGGGGTGCGTAGAAGTTTACAGCCCCCCCCTCATCAGCACGCATACAGTACAACACATACAGCGATGGGAACCCATATTGATTTTCCTCTTGAGAAAAGAGGCGTAAAATCAGAGTCTGAAGGGGGAGAGACGCAGTCGGTGAACATTACAAGCCATTGATTGCACAGCATTAGAGGAGATTTAGCAGTTTAAGAGCTTGGGTGACAAATTCTTTTCTTTAGCAAGAAGCCACCTCTTGTCAGGGACAAGTTGATGTAAAAGTCCACTTAGCAACCCTGCCTCCAAACAAAGGGTCAGAATGGCTGCATGCATTTTTTTTTGTTTTTTTACCTCTACATCTTGTAACGTGATTTCCTTCCTTAAGCTTTGCTGTTAAATGCTTGTTTCTCAAGGAGATTGTCTTTCATGCCATGACCAGCATGAGTGTTAGGTGACTGTATCTTTGCCTGTGTGTTTGTTTGGCGGGGATGTGTGCAGGCATATGAGCTGCTTGTTCTGTAGTGTATATTTACCTTGCATTGAGCCTCTTTTTTTTTTTTTTTTTTTTTTTTTTTTTTGACAATAATGTGGCGATGGATTTGATGAAGACTTGAGTGTGCTGCTGTCATTCAACCACAATACACTGTGTAGTCTACTTGGGTAGAGGGAAACGTCAAACTATATTTAATGGGACACTGGCTTAAACTGTTAAGTTGTTTAATACTCCAGTACAGTACATTTATTTTAGTACAGTTTTACGTAACATTTATGTGCAATGCATGTTAATTGAATCATTAAGTACAATTATTTCCTCTATATGAGACCAATGTTATATTCCAACTGCGCAATACTTTTTAGAAATTTAAATTATTTTAATGTTGGTCATTATGATGGTACTTGGGGAGCTAAGAATATATTCATTTATTTTTAAAGGTAATATTTTGGTTAAAATTCCGAGACAAGAGTGGAAGCGACATGCCGGAGATGTCACCAGTATAACAACAACAACGGTTTCTTCACTCTTCACACGAGAAACTTGCTCAAGCCACTTTGGAGCCGAGAGACCAGGAAGCTAAAGTGTGAGATGCAAAGAGGTGTGAAACCAAAACACAGTCTTTACAGCCCTGACTTCCTTTGGTTGTTGGTGGCGAACAGTGATGTCGACCAAATGCAACAATCTTGACACCGACAGGAAACATTAACCAGAGAGGAGTGAAAATCGCCGTGACAATAAGTGCTCCAGGTTACAATGATGGTCTGAGCTCACTGCAGCAGATGCAAAAGTCACCTCCGAAAAGAAAAAAAAGAGAAAAAAAGCCATCAGAAGCCTGAAGAGGAAACTCAAGAGGGCACGGCTTTGCAACTATGCGTTTTTAAAAAGATTGCACGTACACCCATTTATCCGTTTCCTTCTTATCAAGGCCGTGGCGCAGATCCAAGCACACTTAAAAGGTTGCTGGTATAATTTTCTGAAGAATGTTTTGGAAGGGATATCATGCCAGGAAATCCATTGCCAAGAAAGGAAATCAGGTTGAATTTGTGTTTCTTTGATTAAGACCCAACAACTGCCCACTAGCCATTTCTGCCCTTTTAAAGACATTTTACACTTAGATGTGCATTGCTTTATTCGGGATTGCCAGGGAATGTTCATTAGAGGTCGGACAACCACACCATTTACTCACTTGTGAAATTAGTAAACTAAAAATTAAACCTAATGTAATATGGTAGTGGTACATACTGTGATAACACTACATCTATGATCCACAATTATAATTCAAAATGTTAAGTTTAGAACACATTTTATAAAAGAAACCATGGAAGAGTTAAAGTATTCAAAATGTATTTCTGGATAAGACCTGTCAATACAAGCCCTTATTCTGCATTGTATTTCTTTACAAAGTGCCACTGCAAACTACAGGTCTAAAATATTGTATTGTGCTTTAAACACATTAAAGTAGAAGTCAACCTGAAATATTTCTTGACAATAATATGTTATATGTGACCTCACTAGTCTAAACATGACATTCTGATTACATTGTGGAATAAGTTGTGAAGCAAATTCCAGCCATTTTGTCTATCTCAGGGGGAGGCCATTTTGCCAATTACTGTCGACTGAAGATGACATCACAGTTGCTCAGGGCTCAGGCAACGACCAATTACAGCTCACCTGTCTTCTGAAGCTGAGCTGTGATTGGTTGTCACCTGAGACATGAACAACCTTGATGTCATCTTCAGCCAACAGGAAGTGGCAAAAATGTCCACCCCCTGAGATGGATAAAAATGGCTGGATTTTGCTGCTCAACTCATATTCCACTAACACAATATTAAACAGAATAACATATTTAGACTAGTGGGGTTGTGTAGAACATATTTTAGAAGTTATATTTTACTAGAATTTTTCAGATATTGTGTTTTGCATGAAATACGGCAGACAGTGAGAAAATGTTGCATAAATGTCAAGAGTAGTGACTTGTTTTTTGTGTACTTTATCATTGCTGGTATATTTGTGCTGCTGGTGTAATAGTTGGGTGAGTGTCCTCCTGAAATAGGACAGGGTCTGTTTAATGAATGTCTTGCTCTAAAGGGCCCTTCACTATCATTCAGCTGCATCATCTACTGTTAATGAATTAACTAAGGGAAAGGACATGTGAAAGTCAAATGACACAAAAGGGACTTGTTTGATATTAATTTCTTGTTTGAACTCTGTTTTTATATGTCTGACGTACAGCACTTTGCATGGAGCTCTGGTTGGTTTTAAAGTGTTCTATAACTAAATAAAGTTGAGTTGTTGCTTTACAGTAAGCAAAGTGGGTTATGCTGGACGAGCTGTCTGATAACAATTCACTGGGTCAGAATGGCCTGCTAAATGTGGGCGTGACGGCAGTTTGTCTTCAAAATAGTGGTTCAAACATTCCCACGCAAATTAGACATTCCAGCGCAATTATTTAGAATTACTTTATGCTTTCATTTGTCATACCATCACAACAAGGTCTAACTGTTGTTGCTGTAAACAAATGCAAAAGTTTAAAGGCAAGTCGAGAAGAGGATCGACGATAAGCTTCATATTCACGTTGCCATTTTGTGCTTCCAATCACATTAAATGCCCTCTCATAAGCCAGTGGCCACTCCAAATCTCTTTGTGCTATATATGCTGTCCATGAAGTGATCCTTTTGTTCCCACCCTTACCCACTGTCATTGCTGGAGGTCCAGTGAGAGTGAGCAGAGTTTGATTTCAGACCCAATTAGTCTTGAGGTATTTGGCCAGCGGTGGGAATAGGTTAAATCGGAGATTAATAAATCTTCAAGTCATGGACAATAGCTCCTTTGTGTCTCAACGTGCTGGGAAAGAATCAGTTCAACAAATCTGAGGTCTTCAGTGCTCTACCGCACACAAAACAAACATGTTTTAAATGAAATGTTGCATTTTTTTTAATCGGAGGGAAACAGGTGTGTGAATGTCTCTGTACTCCATATCAAAGGGGTAGAAGCATTGTCTCTTCTGAAACAACTAACACCTCAGACACTTGATGAGAGGTCATAAAACATGCAGGCGCGCACCCACACATTCACAGTAAACCGACAGAACATCAGGGGATGGGAAAGACACGCAAACAAGAAACTCGGCACACACTCGCAACTAGTATCCAACTTGTATGCAAACACACAAACGGTATAATTGGGCTCATTCACTGCATCCAATATTAAGTTAAGAACATTTTTATATCCAGAGCAGAATCCCAAGTCCTTACCGTTGAATGAAATATAATCAAATTAAAAAGCTCACTCTCCAGCAACCAGTCTCACAGTGCATTTACATGAGAATGAGGTCATAAAAAGAGGAGTTTTGCTGCTTTTAAAGAGTTCAGCATCGACCAAAAAAAAACAAAAAAACGTTATTCACATATGACCATTCCGGATTAAGACTGTATTGCTTGATTAATCTATTGCTTACATATTGATCCTTAAACTACCCCACAACGGAGGAATAGGGTAGATAGGTTGCACAAATACAACCTTTGGATAAATTGAATAAGCCAATTTACAACTGAGATAGTACATTGACAAAGGGTTCTCTAGTTAAGCAGTAAAAAAGGCTGGTTAGCTTCCAGACTCTTATCTCCCATTTGATAACAATTCTTCCTTGAATGACAAGCACAGGCTTGGGAATATGATCAGAGGGGGTGGTAAAAGTACAGGAGGTGTAATAAATTCTGTAGAAAGGAACAGGGCATTGGTTGGCTGAGTCACCACAAAACGGTTATTTCCAGGTTAAATCAAAAACCATGATTGTTGTGTACTGAAGGGTTGGAACCCAAAGCGCAGACACAAATAAGGTTTTAACTATTTATTCACATAACTTGACAAAACTAAAAACAACGAGAATGCATCGAGAGTCACGACATTCCAAGCCCCCTTGGGCTGCGGAGAAGCACAGAGAACAGTGAGCAATAATCCGGCAACACCCACATTTCTCAGACAGCTTATATAGACAGTGAATCGATCTCATTGGTTGTGGCTAGACATGTGAGTACCAGTACTGACATGGAATTCTCTGATTGGTTGTTAACCCAGTAATTACAGATACATCACGTAACATAAAAGATTCTTCAGTAACGCGATTAAAGATTCCCGAAGTAACATAGTTCTTTATAGAGAGTTCCAAACATCATATAACATCACACAGCCAAAAACTAGTTGAAAGTAGATTAACAGGTCATGAACTCAAACTCAACCCCAGACATAAGACAAGACCCAAACATTTCCTCCTGCATGACTCAAGTCATGACAATGATGACCCTTCAGATAGACTTAACCAGTGTTGGCTATTTTAAATTTGTGCTGTTTTAGTGAAATAACCGAGCAAGAATGCAAATTAGTGTTTGCGTCTTACGCATGATGGATTAAACCAAGGGCTTGATGATGTCTTTCTATTTGACGCAAAATTATAGTGGTCGCATGAGAGAATGAAAATGGGTGTTAGGAGTGTCAGCGCCAACTACATGCACGCACACAGCCTTATAAATGTCATTCGGGTGACCACAGTAAGTACAGCCTTACAAACACTGTCTGTAACACTACAGTGGATATAAAAAGTCTACACACTGCTATTCATATTTTTGTGAAATTAAAAAAAGACACCAAGATAAATCATTTTTCCACCATTAATGTAATGTACAACCTGTACAACACAATTAAAAAGAAAAAAAATCTTACATGGGGTAAGGAAAAACAAAAGAAGAACTGGAATAATGTGATTGCAAAATTGTGCACACCCTCATAACCTGGGAACTCTTATTAACTTGCTGTCAACTCTTCTGGTAGGCATTTCCTGGCATTACGGTATTCACATGCGACAGCACTAGTCATGGTTCACAGGCAGCTTCCACGGTATCAGAGGGATCTCATTGTTCAAAGGCATCAGTCAGGAGGAGGGTCGGAAAGAAAATTCCAAGGTATTAAATATATCATAGAACAGTGTAAACCAGGAGGGGTGTCCAAACTTTTTACATATAGAAAAACAATTTATGTTTGGGAATTTATTTATTATATATGTATGACGTTTTCTCTTTCTTCTTTACGTATATGCAATGGATAAGGGCTCATACCAAAATATTTTGTGCACTTATGATAAGCATGCTTTGTTTTATTTTCCATTGTTTAATTGTATCCTATGACATATTATGAAATAAACACAACTCATTAGTCTAACATGATAGACGTAACAGGGAGTAGGACTAGATAAGCTCATGTACATTATGACACTTGACAAATTATTTTCTTTCTTCTTTCCAACTCTTTCTTGTATTTTATTTAAACTTGTAATGTGTTTATGTTTATATGTTCAATAAACCAAACCTCCCCAAAAAATTAAATAAATCAAAGGATGTTAGGGCCACTTTGACATTGTACGACTTCATTAAACACGCTAAAACCATTAAATCAAGACATTATGTAATATGTAATATATTTTGTGGTTTTTCCCCTTTTTAAATTGTATTTTATTTATTTATTTTTTAATAACCATCGGTTACAGATGATAAAGCCAACAGTTTGTATGTAAATACGGGAAATGGTAGAGATTTGGGCTTACACCATCCAATCGCGGTAACGCTTGCATATTATGTCAAACTCAAAAACCTGGCATTTGAACAGGGGTGTGTAGACTTTTTATATCTACCACAGCTTTTGTTTAAACCAAAAACCCTTCCAACTGACTTGTACTCATCTATTTCAGAACGTCTGACAAGTTTAGGCTTCAAAAGTGGAGTGACAATATATATTATTGTTTCCAATTCAAGGTTTTTGCGGGTTTTCATTTTACAGACAATGTGATTTCTTTCGGGTTTTTGGGTGCTTTCTCATTAACTTGAGGAATGTGACTTTCCTGACCTAGTCACACATTCAATTAAGATGACCACATTACAGTGTTACATTCTTTTTGTTTGTATCACACGTGTTTGGAATCTGATTTTAAAATTTTCATGATCATAAGAGTTTGGAGGACAGAACAGCAAATATATATAGAATACAATGGGAGAATACCTCAAACCAACTAATTATGTGCAATTGTTCTCTTCCTCTTTCAAAGAATCCTGATGTCTAGTTTTTGAGGTTCTATCTAATTTTTAGCCAACAGCTTATCTGACATTGTCTGACTCACACACTGCAAGAGAAAAAAAAAAAAAAAAAAAGGATGGTCAGAAAGAGTATCCAGGGGAAAGCAGGGAAAATAAAGAAAAGGCTAAATATCATGAGGATATAAATTACAAGTTAGTAGGTATAAATGCACTAAAGAAAACCAAATTACTGCTTTCAGTCAAGTGAAACTACAATTTTAACACAAACGGACCCTGTTCTTTTTTTTATTTTTTTTTTAATTTGTATTAACACACCCAGACAATTTGATTGCAAACATTCCTTTCACACAAAAGAAACTGGGTGGGGGATATGACTGAACTGACAAGCAAATAAAGTCATGCCATCTGAAACAATATTTCAATTTCAATATTTTAAAGGATATGGATGGAAGGAAAAAAAGTGGCAGAATATCTATGAATAGGGATGTTCACTACCACTTTTTTCAGACTGAAACCACTGCGAGTACTCATTCTGAATACTCACCTCATCGATACAAAGTACAGATACCTCGTACTTTTGATATATAGCACAAATGACAAAACAAATGTGAACAGGGACCTTTGTTTCTGGGGTAAATGATGATTTGTCGATGTTTCAGACTGTAGCACACAGTAACGCAAAGACTTTGCCTTTTTTTTTTTTTTTTTTTGCCTTTAAGTAGCTGTGGCTGGTATTGATAGTCTCCATGAGTACCCGATACCTTAAAATAAGGCCTTGTATGGGCCCCATATGGATACCTGGTATCGGTATACACCCATCCATATATATGAATGAATTGAATTTCTTGTTAAAAATGTTTACATGATGACAAATTAACGTGTTATATTATAAAATAGGTGTCTTTTTACACCCAAACTGACATAAGCATGAATGGAAACTGTAAGACTATAAAACAACAATTACAATTAAAAAAACAAAAACAAACACTGCTTACCAAACAAAAGTCATAAACGTAATCAATGATACATTTAAAATAATGGTGGGCACAGTGCCGTTTGTTTTCAAACATTGTACTCAATCAGCAGCCCACTCTTATCAGATCAATATTGATCTTTGATCAGTATAAAATGCTTTAATGAGTACTTTTATAGTAAAATGGACAACAGTATTGCAGTGAAGAGCCACCATATCCATAAGAGCCAAGGCAAATCTCCCTTTTGTAAAAATCCTAATGTTCCTGTACATATAAGTTGTGCACAGATGCTATCTTTCTAACCATTCAGTTTGCACTAGTTAGCTAGTAACAAATAGAAGCAAGTCACTCTTCCTGATGAATGGAGTATCATCACCACATAGAGTAGTGGAGGCAGACACAGTTCTGCCAAAGATAGAATTTAACCCCGTGTATGTAAACCGGGATTTCACGAAGAAAGTAAAAAACTACATTATGTCAGTAGCTTGATTCATTTGTGCATAAAAACAGTCACAAGTGGCTGTTTCTGAGTGCTATTTTGCAGCGGTCATGGCTAACTTTGTGTGGGTGCGTGTTCGCGTGTGTGCTCATCTGGCAGAAAGAAAATCATGAAGTACAACTCTTATAAAAGGGTTCTGGTTGTCTAAAGCATTTATGAGTCACACATTTACGGTAAGAAGGGCATGACGAAACCCTTCTGTGAACAACAATCGAAGTTGTATTCCAACATTCAAATTTGATAAGGTAGGAGTTGGTGGGAATTCTCAATGTGTCAACAAACTAGAGTACCTTTAACACACTATATTAACCTGGTGTTAAAAGTTGTGGCTGTGAATATACATATATAATGTAATATTTAATGAAAAACAAGTTAATCACAAGGTGTAACCAGATTGAGTGTGTACCTTCACTAATCAGATGAGTTGGTGGATTAGCAATGAAATCAGAGGCAGAACTGCGAACTTCCTGGTCTTCATCTTGCAACAGCATAAACAGACTCCTCCACAGAGACACTGTGCTGAGCAGACCTGAAGACAAACACAGGTACATATATACACACACAGGAACACAACATGACGTTTTTTTCCAGCGTTTCACATCACTTTCATTATCCATCTCAAATGAATTTCTTCAAGTTGGTTTATGTTTGAGAACTCACCAAGTGGCAGTTCAGAGCTGGTCAGTAGCGTGCCTGTTGAGTCCACCAACACCTTGGCAGCCATCAGCTTTACTTCCACATGCTGCTCCTCACTGCAGGATGAGCACACGAGTGCCCCCCACTGTGCTAAGCAAGTCATGATACTTGCACTCTGCATGACAGGTACACCAGGAAATTAAAATGCATATAAAAATATACTGCCACGCATACAAGTGAAAAAAAAAGATGTCTATACGATTCCATTAAAGTCATAAAAATATCAATAATGTGAAACAATAAAAAAAATACTGTGTAGTCTATGATGTATTTTTGTGAAAAACAAAAACAAAAAAAAACTACTGGAAACAAAAACAATGGACGTATATTATACTGTCAGATACAGCTGGTCCGAGACAATGAGGATGGATTTAAGGAACAAAAATGGACAAAAAAACACAACCCGGGTACTACTTTTGGCTACAGTACGGCGAGGAATCCTGGTTAAAGTAAAAATAAATAAATAAATAAATAAATAAATAAATAAATACAACTTCTCCTAGGAAGGAAGAAGTGGCATCAAAGCACGTCAGCGTACTCTCTAATTCAATAGACAGTTTTGAAATAGGTGAATGTGAGGTTTTGTAAAGTGCTTTGGACACCATATAAAGCGCAATATAAGTGCACTCTGTTTATCATATACCATTTTGATCAAATTGAAAAAACATTCGAAAGTAATTTGTCAATGTGAAAAGTGAATCAATGTTTCGAGGGTAATTTTGAGCTCAACATTTGTTGCACAATGTCTGAGGCTATCACCGCAAACTAACCATTTCTATAACCATCAATGAAACTTGGCATTGCTGGGCTCTTGCCCCAAAAATTTGAGACATTGCAAGTAAGTTTTTAATCTACTGGCGCATGTGTGAGACCTGCAAATTTGCTGATTTGTTTTTCATTATTATCATTCTTGAATATTGAAAACCCCTACGACAACAAACTAACTGATTATTGTAAAACGCCCACGCAAACACAAAAATGGTAGCCCGTACCAAGTGTGCGCTTGTGCCATGTAGGCATGCGTGCGTTACAAAGTTTGTTCTTAAGATAATGTTGCTAAAACCTCAAAATACATTTACATTGGCCTACTTACCCATACATACACAAAAAAAGCTACTAACAAAAAATGTTTTTTGAAGGAAAGGAAAAAAAACAACAGGACAAGAAGTGACTTTGTTACTGAAATTCATGTAAACAAGCATATGACATACAGTATTTGACTTTTTTTAAACAACATACCGTAATCAGTTATTAATCAATGCACTCATAATTTAAGATAACAGATTTTACCTTTGGATATGAGTTCACAACTCGGATTACCAGCTGAGATAGCAGAGTCATGGCTGCACAATACAGCTCCACACTAAAACACACAAACGCTTTACAGTCAGTTAACTTCAATTTACATGATCTTGGTTAAAACTAGAGATGAAATAAATTTTGAGCACATCATGTGAACCTACCATTTAATTCAATTTTGTAAGATTCTTTAAATGAGCATGTGACTTTATGTGGAAGTACCTCCAATGACATCAACTTGGCAAACAACAAGCCAGTATTAGCTTACTTGGCACAAAAGAAGTGTGCTGGTACTCACCAACACGTTCTAAGCACAAAAGCCAGACTCCCATTCAATTTCAGGGAAGATGAGGACAACCAGCAACCCAATCTGGTCCTGCCGTGCCTCTAATCATAACCTTGAGGCCACTAGAAGGGAAAGTGGATCCAGCGTTCTGAGATGGTGGCTAGAAATAGGCTTTATAGGTCTAATACTCTTTGGAACCTGATCTGTGTTCAGGCCTGTACTTTTGTGAAATGGTGAGAAAAGTGCAGCAGTGGTTTGTCAAGGTGGTGTGTGTCTGTCAATTGATGTCAAAGGGATTACAGTCGCTGTAAACACACAAATACAGGAATATTGAATGCCATTTCCGCCTGTAAGAAGAGTCTCTTACTCAAGGACTTACAAAAACAAAATAATCATGTCACAATGAAGCACATATGACACCATTATCCCTAGCAAGACTATAACTTAGTTTGCTACTGGAACCTTCGATTATTTCATGGAGCCAATCAATGACATCATTCATTGATTGGGAAAATTAATGAAAATTAAAGTCAACCCCCCATTTTTTTGACAATATGGTCTATGCAGACCAACTAAATATGGTATTTTGGTTAGTATTGCATAAGTGAAATATGTGTTCAGCAGCAAAATCCAGTCATTTTTATTAATATTAGAAGGCAGCCATTTTGCCACTTGTCGAGTGAAAATGACATCACAGTTGCTCAGGTCTAAGGTAAAAAACAATCACACCTCAGCTTCAGAAAACTGGTGAGCTGAGATTTGTCGTTGCCTTAGCCTGAGCCACTGTGATGTCATCTTCAGTCGATAGCAGATGGCAAAATGGCCGCCCACTGAGATGGATAAAAATGGCCGGATTTTGCGGCATAATTCATATTCCACAAATCTAATATTAATCAAGATGTTTAGAGTAGTGAGGTCACATATAACATATACTGTTATTGTCAAGAAATGTTTCAGGTTCACTTTGCCTTTAAGACAGCTTCAGTTGTAATAACTGATCTCAGATTTTGCATAAAATGCTACATATTGTTCAATCTCGATCCAGACAATTTGATCGGTGTAAAGTCTGCAACAAATACACTGCCGCTCTTGAACCCATTGCACCATCATGATGACTGTACTTGCTGTAATGACCACGCTTTCATAAAAGTCCAAAAGCTTGTCTTTTATTGGCGGGTGCTGGCACCCTGTTTGAAGCGGAATCACTAATTACTTGTAAGTGGAAAAAAGTCAGCTGGCGCAGATATCATTCACCAATATATATCACAAAGGCTGAAATAGCCGACTCACAGTCGCTCTTTGATCTGCTCAATATTCATTATTTTGCTCAGTCTCGACACACAAACTTGACAGCTTTCAGGAAGTGTCTTCCAACACTGTAAAACTTTAAGTGCAATGTGATGTTTCACCTTCCTGTGACGCTAGACTTATTACAGCCTCTGAAGTCGACGGGAAAATACGTGGAAACCAGATTTGACAGAGAACACCCACGTTTGAGGATTGCCACACTCAGAGTGCCAATCTGGCATAAACGTGCGTAAAAAGTGGATGGGAGAATTGCACTTTTGAGCATGTGGGAGAATATGACCCTATATGAATACGATGTGACTTGTCTGGTTTTCATCACTATAAAAAGTCAAGTAACGTGACCGTCTTCTGACCTGTGAGCAGTCCTCTGAGCCAGAGCAAGCAGGTGCAGCAGAAAACTGTCCTGAGACAAATGCTGCACACCATCCATCCAGTGGAGCTCACTACTACAGCTCAACACGCTCAACACCTGGAGCACCTGAGGAGAAGAAAGAGATGGCAAGATGAGGGTGAAAGAAAAAGGAGGAGATAATGATGAAGTCCCTCTTTTTCATGGTTTTCTGAAAAGAGCCACGGAAGAGTGACGTTGCTCTGGGCAATCTATCAAAACAGCTTTGGTGTCTTTTCTCTAAGTGTGGCTTGTAAGTCGTGTTTTACACATGCACGTGTGAGCCTCTCTATTCACACTTTATCATCCACTCCCCTCTAAGCAGCTGCCCACAAATATTCTACATTCATTCATACCACTGCAAAATCATAGCATCAATTCAAGCTTCATTTCCAGTATTTTACATGGTTTTTTTGTGTTTCTTTCCCCCATCTTTCCACCCCAGCCACTATTTCTTCATGCACTGTTTTCTTTGCCAGAGGAGGAAAGATGTTGTTTTCCGCAAAGCGAATCCCCCATTACAAAACACAAATCCCGCAGAGAACTGTTGTTGACATTTCTCCAGCATATCTCATTGATTATTTTTTTCTTGAAGGCCCCTATGTGTTATTTGGTCTTGAAAATAAATATTATCTTGTAGAAATTGAGTGGTTGGAGCACGGGTGAGAGGGTGATGGCAATGCATGTAAACATTTCTATTTGAGCTCGACTATGCCCTTGTATATTTGTGCATACTAGAAAAGGAAGAGTTTTAAAAAAAAAAGAAAAAAGAAGCAGGGCAGACCGCTTTGTAGCAATACTGTCTAAATGACCGTCAACGAATTTCAACTCCCAATGCCGGCAGAACTTTAACCACATCCCAGGGAGAATGGGGGACACTAAATCCGTGTGGGCTATGTTCCGTGCAACCAATGCTGAGGCAGCCGACTGAAGCTAAGGAAGTTCATCGCTGAGGTAATCCCGAATGTGAACAATCAGAAGTGGCCAGAGCTAAAGCCAAACTGGGTTTTTACTTCCTGGACCTGGATTTGCCACCTCTGCCAACGATGACGGATGCCATACACCTGAAGAACATGCCCCGTTGGGCCGTTTAGTCCAGTAAGTCGCTGGAGACATCAGATGTGTGACAGCAGGCCAAGTGGAACATGGCTTTGCTGGTACTCTGGCGTGGTAGGAGTTCGGAGAGGCTATGGAGAACAACTTCCCGACTTCCTCTTGGGAAATTCTGGTCCATCCAGTGGGGATGGAGTGCTGCCTGACTCAACTTTGAGGATCAGGTGTGGTGAATACTTCGAAGACAGACCCACCAATGAGGACGCAAAGCCTGGTGTCTCTTCTACCACTGTGATTGAGTTCCTTGAGGTTTTCAAAAATCTCCTTGGTAGCAGGCCCTCCGTAGATGAGAGTTCCTAATGGCTCACTGAATTTTGTCTGTCCTCTGGATGTCTGAGTGGTGGAGTACCCTGTCCACGTCATTATAGAGCTGAGCATTTTCCCCACCCTGACCTATGATCACAAGCTTTGGGCCGTGAAGGAAAGAACAAAATCACAGATACGATGAGCCTAAATGAGTTCGATTTTTGGGTTCTCCTTTCGAATAAGATGAGATGCTTTGTTATCCTGGAGGGGCTTAAGAGTAAATTTTCTGCTTGGAATGGTTTGCTTAAAAACAACATTTACATTTGTTTAATAGATATGGGTGAATGTTACTAAGTCTATGTCTTTTTGTCCCTTCAAGTGTTGCAGTCACATCCAGTCAAAAATATAGCAACTTGCCCATTGTTGTGTCGTGTCTTTGGCACAAGCAATATTCCACTATACAGTGTTGACACTTAAGCAATTAACTGTGGGGCTACTAACCAATGAAAAAAATACACATAAAAAAAAAAATGCTTCATGAAAACTAATCCAGGCAGCGGTGAGCTGTCGTTGACAGACAGAAGCCACCCAGCACGACAATCAGATCTGATGGCAAGCTGTCCCAAGTTTAAGAACACACTGTAATATGACCTCATCTTGAAACAGGACATAGACTACATTTCCCCCTCCAAAAGCTGTTAGAGTGGAAGCCCCGTAAACCTTGAGTGTGACAGTGAGGCAAAGAGCAAATGAGTCAACTCTCTGCTAGTGCGCTTGATGTATTCTCCTGTAGCCGATTAGCGTCTCACGCAAGCCTCTGTTGGATGGATTTGGGAATTCAATCAATTTGCACTTAATGTCAGTGTAATTTTTGCAGAATACTCCACCCAAATTTGTAGTTCGGAGCTACATGGTCAGAAATGAATGGCAGACAATACACATACAAGCGCACTTCTATAAAATGGGCTACACTAAGCAAACATTGTTACCGTTTTTACGGTTTCTGTTTGTGTGTCTTTGTCTTTGCTACATTATGGGGCCCATATTGGCGTGTTTCTCCTGGTTTAACTACCATTGTGGGGACCGATTTGATCTTGTGGGGACATTTTGGTGGTCCCCACAAGTTCAGACGTCTTTTTGAGCATCAAGACTTTGTTTTAGAGTTTAGGTTTGAATTGGGTTTTGGTTGGGGTTAGGGAAAGGCATTATGTCAATGAGAAGTCCCCACGATGATACAAAGACAAACGTGTGTGTGTGTGGCCTCACCTTGGCCAGACACTGGGGGTGTCTTTCATGAATTGCTAGGCTTGTCAGGTTCAACAGGGTGGTTTCATTTAGCCATACAGGTGTCTTCCTCTGGACTTCGTCCTCTTTCAGTTTCATCAGGACTCTCTCCAGAACCAACTCCCTCACCTCATACTGTGGGCACTTCAGAAGACACTCTAGGAGCTGAGCTGTGAGCGGATGCTTCCCCCACAGCTCAGGGATCTCCACACTGGCACTGAGGGCTACCCTGGTCAAGCTGAGCATGTACTGGATGCTACCGGGCTCCAGGTTGGATGCGGGGCTCTTGTTGGCAACCAAAGTTGAGGTCAACAGGAGGGACAACGTCTCTTGACGCAGCTGATGGACGTCTGAATCTGATACACATTGAAAATGACATTTTTTAGTTCAGATAATCAACTTAAAGGCTATCATTATTGTTTGATGGTTATTTATTGAGTTTGCAAGATTATGAAAAAACCCCCCGATAAAAGTTAAATGTGTATAAAAACTAAAATGAATGTCTGCAGTTAAAGTGATTTCAGTTAAAAATATCACTTTATTGCACTAAGGAGTGCCAACATTTTAACCTTGCTCTGCAAGATGAATTCTCGCGATATTTGTGAGTTCACAAACTCCCGAGAATACATCTCGTACTGAGCCATTGATTTCCACCTATCTCTATACTGTATATGACTGGATAGCCGATAGGCCAAGACTTTTGAGGTCGCGAGGCCACCATATTGATCCTCTCAAGAAACGTTTCTCGGCATACGATCCTATACATTTACAGTATCGAAACTGGAGAATATTTGCGACAGTACTTAGTACAAACAGCATGATTTATGGTGTTTTAAATTAAACATAAACAAGAGGACTTCAGACATCCTCCAACTTTCCTTAAATACATGTATAAATTATATGCTCAATGATGTTTATTACAGGAGGTAACTTGCATATTTTTTTAATTAAAGAATTACAACTGTAATTCAACAAAAGATGCCTCTCCCAAATCTAATATTGTGATCTAAGGAACCTAGCAATAGAAGAAATAGGTGGTTTTCAAAGCAGCACATACCATTATCCACTTGTTAATTATTATTATTATTTTACTTGTTAAAAAATAGTGACCACCCCAGCACAAACCCCCCACCCCGCCTCCTGTCTTATATTAACTGCCTACAAGCTGTATATGTCTCATCTGTACGTATTCCGTATAGTTTATATAGTAGTCTGTTCGCGAGGTGGGAGTAACAAGATGGTCGCCCTGTAACCAAAAACCAAAAGGAAAGGTTTACCAAGACATTTAAATGACAAATACATTTCCAATTCACAAAAACTTTAAAGGCTGACGAAACATAACAATCACTTTATGAAGCCACCAGATTTAGACAACAAGCCAGCATGAACAATACAGAATTTCCTGTTCTTTTCTATTTTCACATTCATAGGAAAGGCTGCGTCAGTGTCTGTTTGGAAATGTACATGTCTGTGCCAACACAGCCACCTGTCAATGTACACACTTGGGGATTGATGGACGCACAAATAAACACACATTGGCCCACGCAAAGCTAACTATTTCCTCTGAAATGCAAGTCACATTTGGAGGCACAGCAGCATTATAGTAACTTGATACTATTCAAAAGCTGCGCTCCTGCCTACAGTAATTCTCCAGACTCCACAAAGATCCTGCTTTGACAGCCAAGTCTATCTCATGTATGCACACACAGTGCACCGAATGCAATTCAATCCGGCCTTGCAGCACAAGTCAAAATGTGACCTGACAAAAGAGCGGGAAATGCAGCATTCCTGCAGAGATGGGCTGGTTTACTGTGGAGACAGGCCAGGTTACAATGGAACCTGATCCTCAAAAGGGGTCCAGGGCCAAACAGGCATAGTCTAATGGATATAATGGTGGGCAGGAACACAGTAATGACACCAATGATGAAGGGAGGAGAGGATGACTGAGGTCGACTTGTCATATGTAAATGCCTGTCATGTGTGAAAGCACATCTCTTATAATTCTTTTAAATACAAATCAACTGTCATGATTTGTAAAAAAAAAAGACTCTTCTACATGGTGGAGGCAGTAAATAGAGAAAAAAGAAGAGTAGTCATAGCCCCTGATGCTGCTTTTCAATGGTATTGATCCAAAAACGTGTGCAAGTAAAGTACGCCAGGGGCTCGGGTAATTTTCATGTGATCACAAGAGTACAGGGAAATGCAGCGTAAGGTCAAAGTAGAAGTAGCAAAGGCCAAGCAAGGGGGTTACGATGACTTTTATGCTAGGTTGGACAGTAAGGATGGAGCGACTGATCTATAAAGGTTGGCAAGGCATACATTCTTGAATAATGGTCAAAAAAGGTCATTGACCTGTGCACAATAACTTGTGTTCACGTCATCTTTGTGTGCAAGTGGATACTTGTGCCAGATGTAATGAAATTCCTTCATGGCATTCTTGAGATATCATGTTCACATGAATAGGCTGGACGGGTGGGCAACCTGAGAATATATTGACTCTTATTACAGCTGGTGCAAATGCATTAAAATCAGGAGTGGTCTTTGAACATCTTAAGCCTGGTTCACACATAAAAAGAGTCGGGCTGTTTTTGTCCCGATATTGCCCCCTTCCTGACCAAGGACGTCAAACGCCCGGCAATCTTTTGTCTTATAAGATTATTTTACAAGATTATCTTTATATGTGAGATGTGTTAAGAGTGGATTTGTCCCGATAATTGGGTCCAAAACCAGGCAGAGCCGACAATCTTAAATAATGAACGTGTTCAATATTTACGACAAAAATCTTAACATTGGCGGGGACGCCGAGGTGCGCCTGTGCCACCAACTGTGACGTCAAACAGAATGTAGCCAATCAAGAGGCGCCATAACTGAAAAAGACGGAAGTGTGTTTTTCCCCTTCCGGTTTTGATTAGAATACGTATAATCACACGAGAGGTCTCTCACGGTGGACTAGAATCTTGACCAGTGTTGAGATGATAATCTTTATGTTTGTGAGGGACCTGTGATGAGATTATCTGCGCATCTTACACACAATACGACCAAAGCTGTTAAATGTCCGATTTTTTATCTTTATGTGTGGCATCTGACGAAGATAAAGAAATCTTTTAAGATTTGAAAAATCCTTATATGTGTACCAGGCTTTACAGTACATCTGCATGAATACCAACTGTGTCTGGCATGGGTGTGGATATGTGTGACATGCATAAAGATTAAGAGCTTGGTTTGTCAGAAGGTCATTAAAAACATGAGGAAAATGTGTAAAGTTGTGTGAAGTTGTACATGTGTGTAAGTGAATGTCGGTAAATTTAGTGGCTCTCGACAGTACAGTCCACAGCCTTGTAAAACTGGCAGTAAAGGGGCTTTGCTGTGTCAAGCTAGTACGTTGGCTAGACACATGCACATGCTCTTACACGCCAGCACACAGCTGGAGTTCACATCAACTTCCACCATCATTAGCCAAACTGTGAAAAACAAACCCCAGACACTATGCGTGTGTGTGTGTGTTTTCATGTACTTCCTGACAAGAGAAATAAATAACAGTCCGCTATATAGTTATTTCGTTCACCACATTACAAGTTGCTACAATTACATGATCGTTTAAAAAAAAAAAAAAAATCATCCCCGTTAACTTCTTTTTACAAATGCATGATATTGAAGACTGTTAAAGAAAAAAAAAAAAAAAAAAAAACTTTTACTATGGTGACAATTTCATCCTAGCATGGATTAATTGAATTTCCTTTATTTCCTGCAGATGTGGGTAGAGTAGGCATACATTATATTCAGGTAAGTGTATTGCTACTTTAGAATAACATGACAAAAAAGTTAAAAATGTAGTACTACAAATAATCACTGGAGTAGCAGTAAGTCAACAATAATAAGTTTTTTTTTTTTTTAAATCTACAAAAGTACTGCATAACTGGTCAGTAATTTCAGATTTATTTAGTATGAATGTCAAATAGACAAAAATAGTGAAATCTTCATAAAATAATACAAATTATGGGAGATTCAGTAAATTGTCTAATTTTGTTTGTTTGTTTGTTTGTTTACACTTGTGAAACAGCACAATAGGCTCCCCAATGTGTTTTCTGACTTCTTGTAGACTGGAATCAACATCCAGACTTTTTCTTCAGGCAGACAGAGATGACAGCAAATGGCACAGTTTTTGTTTTTCACAGTCTGGAGGGTAAATAAACATAGATTGAGCAGGGGTGTTGTTTTTCCATGCTTCACGTAAATTTCAGTCAGTTTGAACATTTTGGTCAGTTTGAAAATTGCTTCTGTGTGTGGCCACAGAGACTTTGTGTGCAGTCGATTGAACTCTGATTGGTGAAACGGAGTCAAACAACACTGGTGGTTATGTCTACAGTCTGACTGGTAAAACATGTGACAGTGCCCAAAGCACAAGCCTCGCTGATGAACCAAAACAGATTGTGCAAGCAACAACAGATAGATACAAATTAAAGCAGCGAGCAGAATGTAACTGTAACTGAATAAAAGTAGCGAGGTTCCGCTTCACAAATATACTCAAGTAAAGGTAAAAATTATGTTGGACTAAATTTATTAGTAGAGATGAATAGGCTTTTTTTTTTTTTCCCGTCAGGGCTCCAGAAGACTGTTTAACAGTCTAACAGCTTGTAGACAGAAGCTGTTCCTCGGCCTGGTGGTCCTGCTCTGCATGCCCCGTAGCCCTCCTGCCTGAGGAGAGGACGGAATAGGGCATGTGCAGGGTGGGTTGGGTCCTTGATCCTTGGGCCCTTTTTCTGCATCTGCTCGTGAAGAGGTCTTTGGTTGTGGGAAGGCTGTACCGCACAATCTTTTGAGCAGCCTACAGTCTTTTGAAGAGCCTTTTTTTTGCAGCCAAGCAGCTGCTCTGCCACACCATGATACTGCTGCTGAGGGGGCTCTACAATACACATCTGTATACGCTCCCTAAGACACAGCTCCCCAGTCCAGCATGCCACAGCTTCCGGAGGAAAGAGAGAAGTAAACGTGGTTTGGCGCCAGGTGAAATGTTGAGAAAAGTGGACCCCAAGGTACTTATAGCTGGAGACCACTTCCACTGATGCTCCTCCAAAGTGCAGGGGGGTGATGGGGCCTCTGTCCTTCCAGAAGTTCCCCACCATATACTTGGACTTCATCACATTGATGCAAAGATCTTTGCGTAAGTCCACAACATGTTCTACCTCCCCTCTGTACTCTGACTCATTATGTCGTCTGTGAACTTCACTATATGAGAGCTCAGGAATTTCGCAGAGCAGTTCATAGGCTTGTAGTGTGAATAGGAGGGGGCTAGACACATAGCCCTGGTGGACACCAGTGCTCAGGGTGATATAGGAGACAGTTTTGTGGATCCTGACAATCTATGGTCTGTTGGTCAGGAAGTCCAAGACAGTTCCCCAGTGATGGACTCAGCCCAACAACATTCATCTTCCGCTCCAGGAGTGCGTTGAAGGTGAAGGAGAAAGGAAGCACAGGCAGATGTAGGAGTTCTTGCTTTCCAGGTGGGTCAGCTCTTTGTGGACGACTGATGAGATGACACCATCATTGGAATGGTTCTTCCTGTAGATCTACTGATGAAGGTTTGCAGTGAGGGAGTTTTTCACCGATGACTGACCATGAACAGCTTCACAAAATATTTCATGACAATAGGAGAGAGGACGACTGGCAGGTTGGGATAGACGTTAGTTGGAGTAAGGTGTTGAAAATGTTTGTGACCACCTCGGTCAGCTCATGGGCACTTTCACTCAGTACACGCCCTGGGATATTGTCAGGGCCTACAACTTTGCGGGGTTTGTCCTCAGTTTGTGCACCCACCTTTGGTGATTTAGATACACAGTTCATCCGAGAGTTTCTTCCCGGGGGTCACTGTCGCCTGGAAAAAGTTGTAGTCCATCGATCTCGAGAGCCGAGTTGAGTATGTTGTAGTTAGTCCGTTCCCATCAAACAAAGTAATGAACAATTCCCAATCTCACAAGAACCACCAAACCTCAGGTAAAGTAAGATGCTTTTATTGCCCCGTGAGCGAACCCTAGCAAGGAAGAGTGATGGTAAAGGTGACTTGATCACCTTTAGCTGGGCTAGTCATCCAGCACATTTACCTTGCTTTTGCTAATGCAAGTAACGCTTCCTGTTGCCCCTGGTTTCCCGTGCTGTGTATCGCTCTGTATGCTCTGTATGTCATTGAACTCTCTCTAAATTGGTGTTGTTCGTCGGAGCTACGTACTGTATATTATTTTGTACATTCTATGAAGCACCAATGCATTGCAATGCAACATAGTTTTGAGTCACAAGCTTAGAGAAGTGAGAATCCTTGCATCGAGGAAACTTGCAACCCATTTTCGAGGCTGGACATATTTTTTGAGGCAGAGTGGTGATTTGGAATGGCTGGTGCAGATTGGGGGCAATAAAAGTACATATTGAAGTTCGACGATGAGTGAAAGTAGCCAATTATGGGGGAAAGCAAGTTTAGCAAGCTGTCAGCGATGGATATCAATCATATCTACTGTGGTTGATAAAGGTCTAATTATGGGAACATGTTTTATGGGTGTTTTGCTACTGTCAAACAAGTGTCCAGTATAAGGGCATCTACAAAAAAAAACTTCACGACAAAAATTCACTACAAATTCCATTACAAGGTTTTATTTACTCCGCCTCAGCCCAGAAGCAGATTGAGTACTTTCTAAAAAAGTACACGATGAAAGCAATTTGTGCTACATTAACATACATTTATGTAGAGTAATTTAAAGGCAGTCCATTTTGTAGCTACACACTATTTATAACACTGGCGTCTGACAGAATCCTTGCATATATACAGCCATAACTTTTCAAAAACCAAAACGGCAGAATGTTTGTTGAGCCATTATCATTGCATCGTCTTGCAGAGCAAGATATTTTCAACACTTTAGTTTGGTCAATAAAGAAGTAAATAAATAAATAAATAAATAAATAAATAAAACACAGGTGGCTCCTGACCAATAGTATGAATTTATGGGGGAAAAATATGAAACAGAACAAATTTGGACATACGAGTTTTCTGTAAGACAGTGACCATATAATATTGTGATCATAGTATGGTAAATCATGATTTGTTTGAATGGATTAGACTTATTGCATTGCACACGGTTGATGACTGAAAAACTTATAAATGTTGTGCACATTTGTTCACATGTTGGCAGTGGTACTTTGAAAATGTTTAAATTAATTTGTTGTATAGCTGAGATTTTTTTTTTTTTTTTTTTTAATGTTTTGAGCCCCCCAAAATGAAGGCTTTTCACTTTTATAGATCCAAATGTGTGCCTGGACCTGGGATTCTTTCAAACCTGTTTTTTTTTTTTTATAAATATTTATGTTTTCAGCCTGGGTTAAATTAAAAAAATCAGGGAAGTATTTGAAAAGGTTTTGTTCTACACTTTTTGCTAGACAGCAGTAAGACCTCTTGTATTTATATTAAAAAACAAAAAAACAAAAAACAAAAAACAAAAAAACTGGAGATGGCCACCAATCTTATTATTTGACCAGTATAGCACTGAGTTGGGTGTCATTTTAACATTTTTTGCAATTGTGGTAGTACATCAGGCTGATGCGGTCTCAGAAACTCACTCCTGAAACTTTCAAAACAAGAAGAACCACAAACTAAAGATATTCTTTTTTTATAAAAGTGTGTTGGAACATTTCATAAATGTTTAAACAGGTAAAGATTGCTTCAGGACATGGAGGCGAACCAAGTGTATTCAATTGAGATTATAACACAATGTTGACGTTTAGTCAAGTGATGAGGAATATGTGATGTTAAATTCACAAGATACTTCATGAGGTGACAGCTAACCATAATTCAGGAAAAGAAAAAGAAAAATATATTTAAAAAAATAATAATAAAAAAAGGCAGTGCATAAAAAAAACACTAAAACTAAGTTCTTTAATTTTTAGGTGAAACATAGGCTACACTGGACGACAAGGAATGCATGAGGACATTTTTAAATGAGTGAATTATAAAAACAGAGCAGGGCTCCATCTCGAGCAGAGAAAAGGGGGAAAAAAGGAGCAAAAACAGACTAATAATAAAGGCATTAAAAGGTGTGTAAGCAAGAGGGAAGGTGCTTATTTTGTTATGTAAGGGGCCACATCGGGCTAAGCCTGGTCCTGAATCTGCTGGCTTGTTTTGAGAAATCCTCGGTATTTCCACTGTCAAATGCAAACATGTGTTCAGCACATGGCCAGCAGAAAACACAAGTTCTCCTCTCCTCTTCATAGCACTCAATAAAGTGGGTCAAAGGCACAAACGCACCATCTGTCTGAGATTGCGTGCCTTTGGTTTCACATTCCTCCTGAGGAGACCCCCACGGAGATGGGTCTGAGCACATATACACACGGAGACACAATTCCGAATCTACAAAGACACATAGCAGGGCGCTTCTCCGAATGGTTATAGGCATGACTTCTGTTAACAGTTGATCGAGAGGGAGAGTGCCGTGCACAGCCTTGCCAGCAAACGTTGCAGGGTCATCTGTTTTGATTCACGGCAAATGGATGGGAACACAGTTGCTGCTTATTGAGCTCATATACATCCCTTCAACATGATGACATCAGCTAAACTACGGTAGTCAGACATATCGATATTATACCACTTTCAACAAATTTGACCAATTATACAGTAGAATAATTACACTATCCATTTTATATATTCTCATTGAAAACATAAAACAAGATAATTTGGTACGATGGCAAATACTTTGTCATGGCACTGTAGCTGATTGTGAAGATATAACTTAAGTCTGAATTTACTCACCACACAGAAGACTAATCTTCGGCCCACACAGACAGACCAACACATCCAGAAAGGCTCCTCTGGTGACCACACAGCTATTCTCTCTTGAATGAGATGAGAAAAAAGACAAATGAACTTTTTTTTTGTTTTTTTGGTTTTATCCTTGCAATTAGTTTGATTACTGTAATCATTTAAAAATGTGATTAAAACATATTTTTGAGATTAGATGTTGATTTTTATTTAGATAAATTGACCACTACTTATTAAAATGCAAAGAATAGTTAAACTAAGTCTAAACCAGAGCAAAGTATTGCTGCGATTGGATCATAGGACTGTAGCAATTTGTAGCTTGTTAGTCACATGAGAGGCCCAAACCTCATATTTCAGTAAAACAAAACCAAAAAAATGATAGATGCTCTCCCTCGAGCAGAGACCAGAGTGACACTTAATAAAAAACATTACAGCTGCCGCATATCAGGGTTTAAGTTTAGCAACTTGTGTGGGAAGTGTATGTTCAGTTTATGTGCAGCCTCAATTAAGACTATGCCCATGGTGCTATGAAAGCCTACAATTGTGTGAGAACAAGGGGGACTGTGTGAGCTCAACGTCATCTTTTCATCAAGCAGATATTAAACACACATGCACGCACACATGCACGCACACATGCACAGATACTATAATAGTGATGGGAGCATGGACAGAGTGCGCGTGTTAGCAGGGTAACCTTGCAAAAAAGGTTCACAAGGAATTTTAAGGTCAATTAAAGCAAAATTGTAATGCCGGCATCAATGGCGACAGTTTTCACAAAATCTAGGGCTGGATTAACACTACATGAGACCAATTCTTAATACTCAATTGGAATATCTGTCATGGTAGCTTAAAGAGAGAACAAAAATACATGGAATTAAGATTCAGTCCAGGATAAGGATGATGCCTCTAAACGTGACAATGTGGCTACTGCTGCACATTATTGACACTCATGTAGTTTACTGTGTATGTTTTTTGCTCGCGTGCTCTTCAAGTGCTTCAAGTCCTAAATCCGGTACCGGTAGTACTGCTACACTTCGCCTTGATAGGAATATTTAACGGGCCAAAAGGAAAATTCCTTCACTGCACATTTAATCAAGTCAAAATGCTATGTTTGTCATGTTCTTGTAGCGTTTGTTTAATCCTGATAATTCCCTAACTATTTTAAACAAATCACTCACCAAATTACAAAAAGTAATCCAATGCACTCAAGCACTGTAGTGAAACTACCTACATTCCAATATTTGTACTCTATTACAAAGTGAACATGGCAAAATATGACATGACATGTAGCGGGGGCTTACTTAGAGAGCCTGGGGTGTAGTTCATGTTTGTGTGTGCGTTTAAATTACTGGAGTACTGTGTCTGGCAGCATGCGCACATAAAAAGAAACTGGCTGCTTTGGTAAGCAAGAATTCCCCTTTTCATCCTAATTAAGACTCATCAGTGTAACCATGCGAAGCTAGCAGGGCTACTGTTGCTCACCCAGTGACCTTGTGTTCTCTGGTGAACAGATGAGAACAGAGACCCTGGACTGACCCCAGCTAGGAAATGAAATGAGGGGGGCAGGGTTGCAGCCGTGCAGTAATCTGTGCCCCATCTCAAGACCTTAATTTTGGGTAAGATGTCCAAAGGTAGAGGATAGGATGGGGGTGTTCAGGTAGGACAGAAAGCTGTCCCTTTGAAATTGAAGCCTCGGCAGGACATGAAGCGGACATGGTCAGGGAGGGGACGACTGGAGGGACAAGGAACTATTCTTCTGCTGGGGGAGTTGGGAGGCACTGAGGGATGCTTATCTGTACGTGCATGTGTCTAAGATTACCGAGAGGCGAGCCACATGCGCTGAAGGACGGCTTCGGCGATTCCATTTCCTGCTGGCAGGGGTCTGTGTGACTCACTCTGGTAAGACTGAAGCAGAAAGAGCACCTGAAAAAACATTCAAGTACACATGTAAACATACTTCATTATATAACATGATGGTTATTGGCTATTAATTAATGGTGTGCCTACCATGTGAATTTGATTGTGTGTTTTTATGAACATAACCCAAAAAAGTACTATCAGACAAACACACACCAAAAAGTGCAATAGTAGCTACAATCCATATTATTGATCATTATGAATATAATGTTCTAATTAGGGAATATAATGTTCTAAATTAGAACATTATATTCCCTAATTAGAATTTACATTTTTCCAACAGGAAGTGACGATTTCAACAGGAAGTGACCCAGAACTGACCTAAAATCAACAGGAAGTGACCTGATTTCAACAGGAAGTGACCCGTTTTCAACCGGAAGTGAACCAGAACTGACCTAAAATCAACAGGAAGTGACCTGATTTCAACAGCAAGTGACTTGATTTCAACAGGAAGTAGGGCTGGGAAAAAAAGTTGGTCGACGGAAAAAGGATTGCGCCAAAGCTATTTTAATAATTTAAAAAAAAAATGTTTGCGGCACGTGGAAGTTGCCAGAACCAATAGTTTGTATTTCCGCACGGACACTTATTGCTGACGAACTCTGACCGGCATTCACCACTATTAACTAAGATGCTTCTTAGGGTTTGTTTGTGGTCTCTTTAGACTGAAAAGGGAGAAAATTAGCATCGCTAGTCTTATGTTTGTGACAAAACCATCTACGTCCAACTCTCTCAATGAATAAAAGAGTTCTAATGAATTTATTGGAGCCAAAACATGTAAGACTGCGGCCCTACGTGCATCATCAATAGGAAGACAGACGTTATCTACTAAAGCATAGACCAAGACTCACTCCTCCTGATATGGTGAGTCCTCCAAGTTTTTTTTTCTTTTTTCTTTCTACTCTCCCGAGTAGCGCGCATCCAGCATTTGCCATAAGTACTATTATACTACGGTTTTACGCCACCAAATGTGCAATAACCGCGCAAAATTGACCAAGTTAACCACAATGCACTTAACAGACAAGGAAGTTTGCAAACACGGACGCTGCCGGAACTTAGAACTTTGCAATACCATTGGCTAGGTTAGCATTCGCTCGTAGCAGTATCTAACCTGGCAAAGGCCAATTGGATTTACAATGGAATGTAACCAAAGAAAAACTACAGTGTGACAGCGCGGAGCATAAATCTCATTTCAGAAAAGAGCTCTTAATATATTATTTACCTTTTCATAAACAACATAAAATGATCTATCTAGACACATTTTCATTTTTAAACAATATATTATTTATTATTTAAAATATTACATATATTATAATTAAATGTAATTAATAAATACATTTATACAATAAATTGATACAATAAACATATTTTCAAGTGACCTATCTAGACCACCAGGAATGGTCAATGCATGCCCAATCTATTGGTTAATCATGCAAATATGAGCTTAACCTAATAGTTTTTTTTTTTTCTTCATTATAACCAGTCCATTGTGTTTCCTTACACAATAAATACTACTGATCCTAATATAACAAAAAATGGTGGTGTTATTTCAAAACATGCTATTCATTGTGCCCTGCTCGATTGTGTGAACACATTTCATACACAAAATAGAATGCTCAAGTTAAGTGATGGTGGTGGAGAGTGTTCAAAGGCCAGAACACTGGCTAACTAGCTGACTGGCTGGGTGGCTGACTGGCTGGCTGGGGTGTGTATTCTGGGCCTTGGTAAGTATACTCTTTAGGTCTGGGCCATGGCCACAGACCAATAGGAAGCCATTCATTACACTATGCAGGGAAGGCAACGTAGGGAAAAACCAGGTTGACCACGTAGCACTGAGCCTGGCCTGCCCCTTCTGCTCTCCTGCAGTCTCCACACCAAAGCAACACCCACTGGCTCACAAAAACTCCCTGCAGAACGTTGGAGTCGACCCTCTTTCTTCTTCTGTCATTTTATAAAGGGCTTTTCCATTACAAGAGCCAGTGTCAAACGGAATCCCAAACCAAATATGGTAGCATTCAAATGCTTATCAATGTTGAAAATGTGGCACTCAGGGATGGCTAACGTTTTATAGTGGACATAAAAAGTTTCAAATGCAAGATTAAAAAAATAAAAATAAAAAATTAGGTCAATATAAATCATTTCAAAACCATTTTCACCACGAATTTGACCTATAATCTGTATAACTCAACTAAAACAAAAATGCATTGAATAGGAAAAGTAAAAAATAAACTACTGTGAGCATTTGGTTGGACAAGTCAAAACGTATAAGGTTTTGTGTTAACACTGACAAGTAACCGCCTCCACCAAGACTAAGGCCACATTTCCAGCTGAAGGGGGGGCAAAAAAATGCCCCAAAGCAAGCCTGATGCTGCCACCACCATGCTTCACTGTGGGTATGGTGGTCTTTTGTGATGAGCAGTGTTGTGTTTGCACCAAATGCAGGTGGGTTTGGATGGTTATTTGTCATAATACAGGGCTTCCGTCTTGCCACCCTTCCCCTTGGCCCAGACGTACAGTATGAAGAAGAGAGAAGTACTGTACAGCCAGGACTTGACAGAAATTTCTAAATTTTTGCATGTCTTTCAACATTATTATTGGAGTCTTGAAAGATTTCCTGACCAGTTTTCTTTTTGTTGTCAGTAACTCCAGTGTGTTGTGCCATATTTTATCCACTTGATGACTGTCTTTACTGTTTTAAATTGTATATTTAATGCCTTATCTATAAGATCCCATGCAGTGGAAGCTCTGCCAATCATGGACTGTGCTCCAAGCTGTGTTTACAAAAAATGTCATGAAAAGTCTATTAGAACAAATAAAATTCAGAGGCTGGCAGTTATAGCCACTTTAAATGTGTTGACTCCCTTGTAACATAGTTTGAGTGTGATGGATTAATTGTGAACACAGCCACATCCCAAGTTTGAAGAGGTTATGCACACACAACAAACCAATTATCACAGTTGTTCAATTTTACTTCCCTCTTATTTTTTTTCCCCCTTTTGTTATAGGTCACATTAACGGTGGAAAATGTTTTGAAGTGCTTTATATCACAAAAACCTGACATTTGAAGACTTTTTATATCCATTGTACAAATACTTGGAGGTAGACAATTAATGAATTAGTTAATTTTCTACAATTTTTTAGAACGAAGTTATCATAAATTATAAAATTCAGCAATGACACTAATTTCCAAATGGGCTTTCAGTGCAATGCGAGTATAACCATAATTTATCAATACACCAACAAACCAGCAAGGTCTCAGGTTGACATGACTGTATTTATTGTAACTAAAAATAAACCTCAACTGTTTCAACTCAGCAACAGCAAGATCATATTAATTATTTATTCTACATTAATAAATGCAGAACCTGCACCTAATAATTAAGCTTTGAGTTTAGTTACCTAACAAAAAAAGATGAGCTGTCCTATCAAGTCTTTAATATCGCTGACATCAGGCTGGAACTGCCTATGTCACAATTTGGTAAATTTCATATTTATTTCACAAATCTATACTTTTGGTCAGGCCACATGTGGGGGTGTTAATTTTACAAATTGTTGAACATTCCAAAGCACGGAAAATAGTTTGCTCTTTGACGATGTGAACAAACGTGGCTTTCTTGGGGGTCTCCTGAAAAGTGTGTGATCCAAATAATAAATCATATCAAAGGCTTTTGAGGTGTATTAATACTCATTACTAATTATATTTACATCTTTGGAAACAGTAGCAAATGTGACTACCACTACTCATAAATAGCCGTTTCAGGGAAAGCCACGTGTTCCCTCTTTATTACATTCAAACTTCCCAGTTCAATTAACTGGGCTGGAAAGTCCCTGCATGGGATTTTTAACTGGTTCAGTCCAGAACAGAAAGGAGAAAGTGGAATATTTATAGAAAAGTCAACCCCCTTTGTTCCTCCATACAAAATGAAGTTTCGAACACAACTGTAACCAAAGGGTGGAGGCAGGCAGAATATTTAATGTAATTATACCCGCACACATCAACGTCCATATAAAAGCATGTTTTGCCAATTATATTCTTTTTATCAGAAAAAAAAATTCAAGTCAATTTCTAGTCAATTTAAAAGTGCTATCGAAAATGGTCAAATGCATGGCAAACTGAAGCCCCCCAAAAACAGAAAAATACAGTTGATGCAAATGAGGTCATCTAAGATACATTATTTGTTGTGTGACAACTGTTGAAGTCAAAAATGTGTATTAAATGGCCAGTGCAACATAATGCACACTATTCTCCAGTAAGTTTACTACTTGTATGTGTGTATTTCCGTATGTGAATCTGTGTTGCAAAGAGCCTTAATCCGTATTTTGGCGTGGTAAAAATAGTGGTGGTGGATGTGAGCTCCATTCAGACTCTGTTATCAGCCTGCCCCGCTGTCCCTCCTACTGCCGCAACCACAGACTGACCACATGATGCAGTGAGCATGCATGCACATGCGCACACAAACACACTTGAGCGAGAGCGAAAAATGTTATGTCAATTCATGACTTGGTCCAGCAAAACATATAGGCACACAGACACCCCCACACGTGCAGTCAAAGTAAGCATAATGCAGTTTTTAGATCATTTTACTGCATTCATTAAGGAAAAAAGAATGCTAAAAGCTACCTGGCCCGGCGCATAATAGTACTTGACCCATACTTGTTTGTCTTGTCAATCCATAGAACATTTTCCAAAACGTTTTGGGAATAATTCATAAGTTTATTTTATTTTGGGGTTAAAGTTAAGATAAGCCTCTACGTTATTTTGGTTAGAATTGGTTTTCGCCTTCAAACTCTCAAATGGCACTTTTCCACTAGCTCCGAACGGCACATCACCACGCGGTCAGACACCGCGCGGCCTCCATTGCTTTTCCATTACAACAGGTTTTTGGTGGGATGGGGACGGCTCAAGTGAACTCGTCAAGCTTGCACACTTGCAGTATGTGGGGTTTTTCCTTAACATATCATGAGTGGCAAGTCTCAGCCACTGTTTATGTGGGGATTCCGTTGCATGATGTGGCGATGGCCCAAAGTACAGCCCATGAAATGCACAGAAGCATTCACAAATAGCTAAAAAAGTTATTTCCAGGTTTAAACTAGCAAGACAAAGGTGCCCGTTGGTCAGCCGGCCACCAAAATCATTGTCAAAACAATGATACAGCACAATTATTTTACGTTTTACATCAAGATTCAACCATATTTACCACATTCCATCATATGTTTCCTGATCACTTCTGTGTTAAATAATGGTACACATTCTGCCAGGGTATGTCAAATTATAAGCACAACTGGACAAAAAAAAGTGCTGAAACATTATGCATGTGCAGTCAAAAGCTGAGAGAAGATCAAATTAAGTTTAAATAGAGGGAAAACACACTATAACCTTTGCAGGTAAACTTAATTTTACCTACTCCAAACACATTTGTGTGTTTAAGTAACCAAACCTGTAGTAGGGTCCCATGAATGTAATTGTGCTGAATTTGCGGCCCTGGCTCCTGAGGAAGCGCTTGAAGCAAAGAGAGGACAGTTGATGAAACCTGGGTGATGAGTACAAAAGGAACTAGGGCTCGGGCTGCCATCTCTCTCGTACGATACACAGCTGAACGGCCACATCTGCACGACAAACAATCACACACACCCAAACATAACAGTCATGGTTACTAAAATGTCTGAACATGACTATAAGCAGTGCTATGATGACCGTATAGTATTTTATGTTATTTAGTATTCCGTGTTTGTAAAGTTCGGTTTGCTTCACACAGTTTCATTAATTCCAAAAAGACGTGTCTGTTATCATAACCAAGTGTCAACAACTCAAAGGAGGTTATGTTTTCACATGCCTCTTTGTTGTTCTGTAAGTTTGTCTCTGAGAAGGTTAACAAAATGTATCAGGTCAGCTGTTATATTTACCAGAAGGATGTAGAATGTCTACTGAAGATCTTGGGACTAATCCATTGAAAACACACAAACTATGTTGTGTCAGACTGGTGTTGGTGGGGGTTTGTACTTGTACTCCACAAAGCATTGCTATTCATTTGAATGCTGGTATTTTATGCGAGACACACATTTCCCAGTCAGGAAACATGATACACAATTTACTTTTGAGTTTCTCGCCACCTTTCTCTGCACCCCATGACTAAGCAAAATGCTCTGTGCTCCCCTCATCAAATACTTTCTCAAAGGAAGACATGTCAATGGAATTGAGGTCTTCGAAGTATATTCCTCACTAACTTACAAAGTACCGAGTCAAGGTCAGCAACACCCCATCTCCACTATACAGGGTGTTGTTACTCGTGCACTGCTTCCCCCCTCCTGAGACGCCGGACGGTGGACCTGAATTTTCTCGAAGCCATTCGGATATCTTTTTCCATGGCCTCGCCAAACACCTCCCACACAGATGGATGGTTTACTTTATATTTATGTTGTTCCAGTTGCAAGAAAATATTTTGATTTATGAAAAAGCAGTTATTTCTAGTTTGTTATAGTGTTTTGCTAAACAAAATGATTATCCGCCGCCCCTATGGGGGTGATGATTAGTGGCTGCGTATTGTGTTAACCGTGCTAGCTAGCCAGTGGCAGCCACGGAGGTGAATGACATGCCCACACTGTCAGATGCACTTAAAAACATGATGACATCATCAACAAATGTGTCCGTAGAGTCAAAATCTTGTCAGCCAATCACGAGGAGCAGTATTTACTAGCTGGCTTATGTCCAGAACATTTTTAACTTATCCATAACATTGGAACATATGGTAACTGCCCGTAACAAAATATGGACAAATCCAAACACTATATGTTTTTCTTTTTTCGATTAGATGAAAAGAAATCTCAAGATCTCCACAATGCTGCTCTTATTTGTTTTTGTTGTTCTTGTTGTACGTAGACATCTATTATTACAATTACCAGTAGTATAATGTGTTTCAGACCCATATTTTATATTTAACAGTGTAAAAAAAAAAAAAAAAAAGTCCACAGAAGACCAGGTGACAGAAAATAATGCCTAGCTAGCTAGACGGCACCAGCTAGCTTGTGCGATGCGACATTAAGGGCCAATGTTGGTGGGGGAGAAACTTTAAGGGGTGTTTATGTGTTTCAGGTTGTTTGTACAGTCTGGTTCTAAAATTTGTGCCAAAAAAAAAAAAAGGCTGGTTTAGTGAGGCAAAAATCAGTGGAAGGCAATAAATCTTTACAAAGGCATGCAGAGATGAAAAGGAAAGCAAACTATTTTGGTTTTGGCAAGACGAAATGTCAGCTATGAATAGAAGCACAGTTACATTTTCAATTTCTAACAAATCACATTCTGTATAAAAAATGGAATCGATAGAAAACTTGAGGACTGAATAAACAACAATCATGTGAAGTATAAAATCATAGCACAGGTTTCAAACATAAACTGGTTGCTTTATATGACTTGATTTAAATGCAGAGCCAGCCAACCTTTCACGCTCCTTATTGTGCCCCCTTGCCATTTAAGGCGCACATGTTAACTATCTTTTGTAATTTGTCCCAATGAAACTCTCGTGAAAGGAAATGACAGTTTGGAACTGTGTAATTTTAGCAACGGAGCTGTGCCCAATGGGGTCAGTATGAAGGCTGTTGACTGGCATGGGTGAGTCTCATCTGGGCTTCATTTGAAAGAAAACCGGTCAAATGGTTTCCTGCACAGAGACTTCAGCATGTTGTTGGATAAACAAGCTCAAGAACCCAAGTGTGTCACTGGGGAATGAACACAAGTTAGGAAGTGGAGTGGTGACTCATTTCAAATGAGAGGGCTCCATTTGGCCATTCACACAAAATGTAGATCCCTGAAAGTGATACTACTGCACAAAAACAAAAACACCCTCTCAGCCTCTATTTACTTTCTCAAAAAAGAAACAAGTAAAACAGAACATCATTCACAGTGTTTAAAATTTCATATGTTCCAGATATGCCTCCATGTAAATCAATCAATTTATATTCATATTTTATTCTTTTCATTAGTTATCAATATAACTTTGGAAGACAAAACTGTGAGCAAAATTGAGTTTCATATTTCTATGCAAATTTCTTTTACTTCTTCTATAGTAGTAGAAAGTGGAACTTCAACTAACATCCACGACATCTCAATGATGGGTTAAGTGTCAAAATATGATTTACCATCAACATCAATTATATTTGGAATAATTCATTCTAGAGGTCAAATAGTTGCCAACATAAAACCTACAAAATTGTACAGGGATTTTTTTTATGCAACAATATTAATTGTTGTACAAGTATTTCACTTGGTGGTCCTTGTCAAATGTCACAAATAAATTGACTCAATTGTGTGGCAGTTAAAGACAGACCCTGATCAAATTGGGGTCCTAAGATACATTTTATTTGGAGCTCCTCTAATCTAAGAGATAGGCTAAAATCTCAATGCACGTAGACATAAAACAGTTCAAGCTCCAAGAATTCTTTAAGCTTCTCACTTCAATTGTTTTTGTATTACTTGCTTTTTAGGGTGTTTTAGCTACAAGGTTTCACTGTATTTTGAGTTCAAACACTTGTGGCGGGTGACCGTCAATTTCGACATAAGCCAGTATTTCATTAAAATGTGGATGATATGAAAGATATGGCAAAAATGAAAAGGAAAAGAAAAGTTTCACCTTTGGAAACAATACAGTGCATCCACATAGCTGAGCCCTATGAACAGAAACGAGAAATGTGATGGGAGTATAGTAAAAGCAAGAAGGGAGGAGAGATGTCTGGACTGGCATCATAAATCATGAAACTCTGAGCGTTGGCCATTAAACGAGAACGCGGGAGAAGAAAAATACAGACATTGTTGGAGATAAGATACTTGTTAGCAGTCACTCAGAATGCGAGCCAATCAGTTCTAAAGAATACATTAATATGCATGTTATTCTTTTTGATGTAACATTATCACTCTACATGTAAGTATAACTCGCAAAATGTCAATAGGATTTGAAAAAAAAAGTTCTACAGTTGGTGGAGCAAGATGATGTGCAAGGAGAAACACTTATTCACATTCATCAAACATGTTTGCACATGCCAGATGAAGATAGATTTGGGGATGGGAGGGTGGAAGAGACAACTACCAACTATTTTAACATCTTCAGCATGTGGTCTTCATTTGGGTGGAAACATTCACCACATAACTTCTCTGACAGTCAAGCAGCAAGGCAGGATCCAGATGTCAATGAAAAGACAACTATGATACAGATTTGATAAATTTAACAAAACAGATATTTTGGAAATTGGTATTTATTTATGAGAAAGGTTTATGATCACCTGTTTATTGTTACAGAATTGCTAGTCTACAATAAAAGTAAAAATAGTGGGATGTGCATGAGGGGAAAAGATGAATATAGTAAACTGCAATAATTGTTACATTTATTTTATACTCATATTGTGTATGATTTCACTGGATAGTATAATCTCTAATAACCAATCAGCAGATTACATGAAAATTTCTGTATTGCTAAATCCACGAGGGGGGTTGACTTCCAGGTCAGGTCTGATTTGCAGGTGCAGTAGATGAACATGTCTGAATAATATTTGCAGACTTCTCCATCTCAGGAATGTCAAAAATGAAGGTTAGCACCACAGTTTCCCATTCGACTGAAAGCTTTACTCCCCAGTAAACAGAGTGCAGTTCAGATAAAACCAGTCACAATCTAATCACTAAGTCTGACATTAGACAGCACAAACAACAAAACTTTAAAAACAAAAACTTCCAACTAAGGCCATATCCACTCATACATGGATATTTTCAAAACATAAACAGCATTTTCCTAGCACAAGGTTAAGGATCTTACACTCTTCTCCAAAGGAATTGGAACAGCGTGTTTATTTGTTTTCCGTAGGCTAAAAATATTGGGGTTTGACATCAAAATAAGATTAATCAAATGTTTTTAATTCCGGGTAGCCTATTTGGAACTGATATACAATATCATTGCTGTTTATTATGTCATGGAACAGTTCATCCAAACAAAATAACAGTTTAAGTGAGATTTCATAATTAACTTACTATCTGCAATCATTTACAATAACTGATTCAAGCCTGTGATGCTTTTTCAGCTCGTCACCTGGCCTATTTCTGTTGTAGGGGGTTACGACCTCTCTTTAAAGCAGAAGTCAAGTCAAACTTTGTCTTTGCTATATGTTCCCCCACTAGTCTAATCACAGTATTTTGATTAATATTGCATTTGTGGAATATGAATTAAGCAGCAAAATCCACTCATGTTACGTGGGTGGCCATTTTGCCACTTGCCGTCAATTGTCATGGTACACTTGAGTCATATTGCACCCCATGTATTATAGACACAGCAAATATACAGCATTCCTTCACTTTTTACAGGTGATACGTTCGACATCCATCCACAATAAGTGAATTTCCGCGAATTAGAGGTCGTTAAAAAAAGTTTTTCTTCAATAACCGCTAATACTGTCTGTTAACTGCACGATAGGAATCAAATGGTCTATTGTTGGATATTTGCACACTACAGGAGTTTAAATTGGGGGGTGAATGGCATGGTTACAGAGGATTATTTATTTATTTATTTTTAACTTGGCTTGCATTTTAAATTGTCAGACAAAATGTTTATGTAGATCCGGAGACTTCTGAGCTCAGTTTGTTGCTGCTTGCGACATCATCAATGATGATTAGTGAGTCTGCGGCAGAAGAAGCCATGCAAGCACAAGGCGTGTAATTACCGCCGCTATGTTTCAAATATCAGCTTCTACAGACATACAGAATACATGTAGGCCTATTGTATTATAATTTTTTTTTTTAGTATGACTATATGTTTGGCATCATGATTACAGCCTTTTGTTTGTCCAAATTTAGGTTAATCTTTGTCTCATCAGTCCATAATTTGTCCCAGAATGTTTGAGGCTTGTCTCCGTACTTTTCAGCATATTCCAGTCTGGCCATCCCATTCTTCTTGCGAATGAATGGTTTGCATCTGACTTCATTTGCTATTCAGAATGTAACAAACTAGGCAGAACAAAACGCGCACATAAAAAAAAAAAAAAAAAAAAAAGTGTATTCTGTTTTATTTCTTTCCTCTACGCATTTCCAATATGTTAAATATAATACTATGAATAAATCAAAGTCAATAGGAATGGTGTGTTTATTTTTTCCACCCATGGATACTTTGTAACCATCCTCTCTTTTGAGCCACTCACATGGACATTAGAAGTAATCATTAAGAAATACAACAGTCATGAATATCCATATAGCAAATATGGACTCATATTTTGGTTTAGCCCCTGTACTTTTGTTTAACAGTAACGTGATACATTTACTCCTCCCCACTGCAGGTTGTTGCTAATGTTACAAACAGTTGTTTTAGGAGGGTATTTACCCTCAAAAGGCTCACTGCTGTTATTTCCCTTATGCGCCCATTTGATGTCTGTTTGCTTTGTACAACAGAAGTTTATTTATTTTTAAGGACATTCCAAATTGTTGTACTAGTTATGGCCGTTGTTTGAGCCATAACAACCAATTTAAGATTATTGTTTTTATTATTATTAGAAATAAAGAGGCACCTGGGGGGATGTGGATGGGCGGTGGAGTTATCAGGGCCCCCCCAACATGATTGGGACTCCTTGAAAGTCTTCCCATTCAAGTTGACATGCTATTTTATAGACTATTTTGGATATTTAAAAATATATATGTGTCCATGTGAACACAGCCATTGACTGTAACAATATTATTGTTAAAATGAAAAAAAAAAACCAACATACATGTTAAATTTTTAGCATTACCAGATAGATAATAATAAGAATAATAACAAAAGATATCTTATGGGAATACAACTGTGTATAATTTGCAGAGGAACCAGTGCAAAGCAAAAGAAAATAAACAATCCGACATACGTTTTGACTACATGTGTTTTGTCTTGATGATTGTATGTTTCCAAACTTAGAAAGACAGTACAGCTCAGTAAAAGTTTGTTTGAGAAGTTTATCGTGGTTGAGTGAGCAGGTGTGTGACCCTCTTGATGTGATAGGGCGTTCCAGCTGCCTGCAAGCCGCATTCTCATTGATAGTGATGACAAGAGGGAGGAGTTGCAGATGGAACATAAAGTTGGCTACTAAGTCAGCCCACACAGATCTCATACTTGCTCAAGGGCACTTAAACTCTTGTATGAAAAAAACAACAACATTGATTGTACTGTCAAGCTACGTTGTGTGCATTCACGCGGGAATACACAAATATTTTGAAATCACCAACAGTTCACATGATTTAGATTTGTTCTAAAAATAAAAACAAAAACAAAACAAAAACACATGTACGTAGTATTTTATATGTGCATGTCAGTTGGAGGGATTCCAATTTATTTATTTATTTTTTTGCAAATATGGGGCTGGCATGGCTCAGTGATAGAATGGTCGTTTCGCAAACCAGAAGTTGTGGGTTTGATCCCATGCCATTTTGACCACGTCACTGTATCCTTGAGCAAAATACTGAACCATCAGATACTTCTGATGCTGCGTCATCAGTAGGTGAATGAGTTGTAATGTAAAATGCTTTGAGGGCCTTGGAAGGTGGAAAAGCGCAAATGTGTTTCATTTCCTCCATTTTCTTCTCAGTTACTCATTAAGAATCAACTCTGGCATCCAAAATGTGCTTCAATGTGTCATTCACTTGTTGCCTACAAACCAAAGTGCCACGCTTGACGCTTGAGCTGGAACACGTTCAAGACTCTGTGGAAACTAGACAAACAATAATTTCGGCTTAAAAAAAACATGTTTTTTTGCTGGAATTTTTAGAAAGATTTAGATGACATGCTGTAAAAAGGGGGGAAAATGAAGGCAGTCAATCAACTAAGCCACTGTCAGCAGTAGGCATGTGATGCTATAAGTCAGACCTAGGCAAAGTATGGCACGAGGGCCACATCCGGCCCACCCACAGTCTCTGACTAGACCATAAAGTCAAAATAAAATGTAATACATGTGGTGCTTCTCAAGACCTTTATTTATTTAAAAAAACAAGGCGCACAAGAATTTTTTTAACTGCTATATTTTACTGTACTTTGTTTTTAACCCTCAAATGCAGCACACTACTAACTACTAACTACTACTACAAGTGCAAGCAAGAGCTATAAGACTTGTCTGCCATGTTGCCATCTTTGCGACATTTTCACTACTTTAAGTGACTCTTCCAACCACTCTAGAAACAATTTTTCCAAAAAAGAGATTAACAAAAATGACAACAGTGGTCCGAATGTTAGCAACATTCTTACTTCTTGCGTGGTGGAAGCAAGAGGGTAAAGTTACAGTTACAGTTTCATACACCAAACAAATTGGGTGTAATCACTGTAACCAATATATATCACTATCGATAATAATATAATACCCACTTATCTATATAATTGTGAGTCCTGACTAGGAATTGATAATATGAGTTGGCAATTGGTGCACAAAATCAATGTTAGATTTTTCATCATCACCATTATGTGGTAAAAATACTGTAAATCTTCAACAGTAAATAAATGACGAGGCCTTGGGCTATTGTTAGAGAACATGGTACTGCTTCTGATTTATTGTTGCTTATGATTTATTGTTGCCTGCCTGCCTCCTTACCTGATGATGAATGGCATGAACGGGGCAAGTCCCAAAGGTGAAGAGGAGCCATCCATTGGAGACGGGTAGAGTCGACTGAGCACCAGCAGCAGCAAGAAGAGACTGGGATGCAGCTTCACTTGACCACTGTCACTAAACATATATGGATATACAGTTATACACTGACAATCACTTGTACTCATGCATCAGTGTTTCGGTACGTCAGCACAGGCCAATGAAATGGCATGTAACTTTTTTTTGTTATATTTTTTACATCTGTGCTGTTACTTTTGTAATATCTATTGCATTTTGGGAAACTGCGGGTTCTTGCTGGTGTTCAAACACATTGATTGTTGTGTGTCACACAAAACATATATAAAAACAGAAACCGATAGGAATTCAAATTCAGACCTTAAGTTGTAATTGGCTGATAGGACCTGCAGTGTAAATCCAACCTCCTCTGAGCTTGTTCAAGTCCAGCTCAAGACTGGAATATACTACTGACTCTACATCAAGAGAGGATGATTTGCCACCCTTTACTCAGTATACTAGAATGCAACGGCTGGGATAAAGGACTTTGTATTTGCGCAATAAACAAATACTTTAAATTGAACCGCATTTACTTGCTAATATTGCACTATGGTATACCATTGATTTCAATTCACTGTTGTTCTATGGTCTTAAGGTTAATAACCACAAGGCGGTATGAAAAAAAAAATGTGACTACAATTTATTCTTTTTGATTAATTATTCTGATTTTAGAGTGAGGGCATGATAAATCACACAGCTACAAATGGATGACTGTGTTTAAGATGATGGTAGGTCTTGCTCCACAAAACTAAACAGTAGCTAGCTATACATACATTAAAGTAGAACAAAAGCAAATGTCTAAATTTGGAAGACAATACTAAATAATAAGTCTTAATGGGCTACCCTTACATCATTATTTGTAAAAACAAGAAGCACGTTGTGAAATGACTAGTGAAATGTTTTTACTTTTACACACATTTAACTCATCTGGTCCCAAAAATGTATAAATATACGTTTTATTTTAAATGTCTTCAGTGTCCCAAAGACGTATTTATATGATTTTCATCTTTGATGCAGCCTCTCAACTTCAGAGAATGGGTGAAGCAATGGTTGTAATTACAAAAACAGCCAGCAGGTGGCAGCAGAGTACAAGAGATCAATCAGGGCCATTTTGAAAACAAGCTCTTTCCCCCAAATTCTAAACAGATTTCAGAATAATGAGGAAACTTAGCTATACAGTATTCTAATGCTAATCGCTGCAAAATGGAAACAGATAGAAATATACTTTTTTTCCTCATAAAAGAAGAGACTCTAATCTTTCCTTTGGTAGGTTCCATGTTTTGAAAGCAATAGAACACAATATTCTGTGGACCTTGCAAAATCAGTGAAAATCTAGTAAAACAGCTGTGAGCGAAGAGGGTTGCTTCAGTAAAAATGGCTGTGATTGAATGAGTTAAGTATCACTAACAGCAATTATTATCTCTTAATTCCGGTTGTTTGTTTCTACAATTCTTAATGAGGTTTAGGTTGCCAAGTCAAAGTTGAGATTAGGTTCTGTGGGAAATCCATGAATGTTTAAACAACCAGCCAAGGGAGTAAAGGGGATTGTGAAAGAGTCCTCAATTAATTGGATCTAAAGTAAGATAAGGCTGCCTGAAGAGCTGTTGGATGATTCAAATGCTTTTAAAAGGGGAGTTTTGTCCAAGCGGGGAAAGATAAGGCAGATGAGTCTCAGCGGACACAACTCTTCACTGCAGAAGCATTAATCCAAAATTGGTGACATATTTCCTGTATTCTGTATTTTCCCTGAATTTGAAATCGAGTTAGTGAAACGTCTGAGCATGACACACTGTTGTTTTGAAGAAGATCATTTCAATGCAAACATGAGCTGAACAAAAAATATGCATGAGAAAGTCAAGGTGGATTGAATGACACCCCCCCTCCCCACCACCGCCATTTACCTTTCCACTGAGACAGCTGCCTCCTTCAGCTGGTTAAGAAGAAACGGATACAGGGCTGGAAAACGAGTGAAAAACTCTCGACCAGTCATTCTAAGGCAAGACACAGAAGCACAAAAGAACACATTTATTGGGCGACAAATGTTTTAATAAGAGAGAGAAAGAAAAAAAAAAAAAGACTTTCATTCACCTTTTATCATGCAAAAATGCCACACAGCTCAGCAATAGGTTTATTAATGATTATCCCCACCGTTTAGATGGAACTGCTCGATAAAACCAGTTATGCTTTTGAGTGTTTTAGTGGAAGGACAAAATTAGTACAATTTGAAAGAAATATGACTACACAGCAGTGAACTGTCTGACTGCTTTCACTTTCTCATTTTTCTTTCAAATCAGAAACAAATTGAGCCTGTTTTGCTTAAGCTGCTCAAGGTGCTATGCTAACACTTGTGAAGCCACAACCAAGCACGCACACATCAATAAAATGACAAACGTTATATATTTAACACTTGTCTTGCTTCTATAACCACCATTCAACCTCAGCGCTATTAAAGTTTTTATTTAACTGTGCTAGTCTAAATGAAGTTGTTCCTTAAGGGATGAGAGCCTGCTACACCAAACCCAAGAGCATATGACTAGAGTCTGCCTACGGCTTGCAAACATTCAGGAAGTTATGAACGGGCAAAATGGGATGAAAAGCTGTCACGTGTATATATATGTGTGTGTGTAAAAACTGCTATCTACAAGGATGTGAGAAACTCCTCACCACTTGAGACCTAACAGATATAAATGTAAAACTTGATGTTCAAACTAATCGCTATGTACACGTGCAAGAACACGAGTTTCAAAATGAAACGTGCACATGGGCACGTTCTTCACTCTCCTCCTTTCTCACTGATCATAGCCTTTTCAGACAAGTTTGCTGCTTCCAAATAAAAGGTCAAGGGTTATGTCAGTGCAGACTAGATGAGGTATATGGGGTAAAAGGTTATGGAGGAGGAGAAAGAAGACAGTTGGAGGTCGAAGTGAAAACAACTGTTAAGAGTTGGTGGAGTGTATTTCAGGCTAAAATAAGTTAGACAACACCAAAACAAGATCAAATAGACATACAAAACAGACAGAGATCAATCGTTCTTTAAAGAGCTTTGTACGACCTATAACCTGTAGGCCTACCTACAACTCGAGAGAAAATACATAAAATCTTCTGAGGGGAAGTAAAAATACACAATTGAGATAATGTAGTGACAAGTGTGCACAGCCTCTTCTAACTAATGATGGAGCTATGCTTAGGAAATAGCAAATCACAGTCAAGCTCATGATGTCAGAACACACCTTCCACTATTTGAAGTATCTCTTCTTAACTCCAAATAAACTTCAGCATTTCTAGTATGTGTTTCATGGCATGGTTTGCTTTAAAGCAATGATTGCTCCTATAAATGGCTGCAATTGGGAACTGTTGGTGTTTGGAACAGTCACCAAAACTGCCCCAAAGCATGAGTCTGCCACCACTTTTTTGTTGATGTGCGGTGTTATATTTGTGCCAAAAACACCTCTTGGAATTATGGACAAAAAGTTCAAGCTTGGTCAAATTTTACTATGTGTCTCTGTTCAAGAGCGCTTTTTTTGTCAAATTTTGCTGGGCTTAAAGCCCAGACATATGAAGAAGACGGGAGATGTACAGCTAGTCCTTTGACAGAATTTTTTGCTTGTCCTTCAAATGTTGTCACTCTCTTGGCAGCCTTCATGACCCTGTTTTCTTCTTGTGTTTGCATCAATTTTGGATGGGTGCCCAGTTCATGGAAGGGTCACTGTTGTGCAATATTTTCAACACTTAATGACGGTCTTCACTGTGTGCCATTGTATATTCATTGCCTTGGAAATTCTTTTGCACCCTTCTTCCGAATGATACCTTTGAACAATGAGAGCCCTTTGACACAATCACAAAAATCGGCATTTGAAAAGGATGTGTAAACTTTTTATATCCACTGACAGTACAACATTATATGCAGGAAAAATTGATGTTTCTCCAGGCGTGATAAGGATGGATGTTTGAGATGGAACTTGGTAAGCGAAGCAATCTTTCTGTGTCAGCTGGTTGTATTTATGTTAAAGATGATATCAGACCGACATCAATGCAAGGTCACGAAGCAGAGAGGCCTTAGTCTGGGCTCAGTTAATGGAGCAGTGATCCAAAAACGTTGCATCTGGATTCAAGATAAATACAAGTGTGGAAAATTCTGCAAAATGAAAACTTAAAAAAAAAAAAAAAAACTACTTAAACTGCCCATCATCCAACATTTGTTCAATTTTGTAAGAACTTACTGCTCATTATTTGTTGTATCTTGAAGCAACTGAACCAAAACTGAGTGCAAAATTTGGCTGCAACTACCAAAGGCACTTTAGATTCACAACTTTGTGGTCTGAACAACAACAACATGACGTCAATGAAGGCTTGACTCTCTCTATGGCAACTCCAGGGCACAACTAATTTGTTCAGATTAACAATGGCACTCTAGCATAAGTTCAGAGCATTGAGACGGATTCACCCTATCGTAAAAAAATAATTCATTTAAGGTGAATATTTTCCCTTTGCAAACGCCTAACCCAAATGCAATAAGGTTCCTTTCTAACCATTAAAAAAAAAAAAAAAATCAGATTTAAAAGTATTACAAAACACTGACTAAAAATCATGTCTTTTTTTTTTTTTTTTTTCTCAATTAGCAAACATCCTTCACTTATGTTTTAAATTCCATCAGCTCGTACACACTTCAGTCAGGGTTTGTTGTGCATGCCTTGTGTACTGTGTCGTGTCTGATGGTCATCAACATGCTGATGTCAAATAGACAGAGGAAGTTTGGAGGTGACTAGACACCTCGCACCGTGAAACCAGTAAGACGTGAACACAGATTAAACTACTAAACTCACATGCCACATGCAAGAAACAAACCCACGCAGTAATAAAGACGAACATACATACATACATACATACATACATACATACATACATACATACATACATACATACATACATACATACATACATACATACATACATACATACATACATACATACATACATACATACATACATACATACATACATACATACATACATACATACATATATATATATATATATATATATATATACATACATACATACATACATACATACATACATACATACATACATACATACATACATACATACATACATACATATATATATATATATATATATATATATATATATGCAGTGAGCATGTCACATATTTGGAAAACAGCACTTGACCGAGGAGTGTTCACATTTGTTGTTTGTTAAGAAGCTCCCTTCAAGGTTTAAGTTATTTTTTTTAATTGTTACTACTGTATATAACCAACAGTCATTTGGAATGTCACCGTCCTTGTAATGAGACATATGAGGCCTGATTTATGAAGATCCCAAATAGCAGGCGCTAAATTGCATGTTAACTCGCTTCTAAGAGATTGTGTGTGTGTTGTTGGCAGCAAGTGTTTTGTGGAAGTCAGTAACCTCATGAAAATGCTGTTTAAGTTAGTTTGCCCCAAGTATGACCAGGTATGAGCGCATCTCATCTAACGTGTTTAAAACTAGGAACACCACACCTAGAAAACTGCTGTAGCAGAGACCAGTAGAAATTGCACAGTGCACTCAAATGACCCAACCACACGTGAATGCCGAGTTGAAAGGAGTTTTTGACATAGGTGAAATGGCATGACTCCTTCTTGTGAGTGGCTCCAAAAAGTCAACCTTAAAAGTTCCAAAATTGCATTGCTCAATTGACAAAATGTCACAATAATTATTGCTTAGCATATTAAAATTTACAAAAGCGTAAAACTACTCTGCCTTTCATTTTGCTTGTATTACACTGTCAAGAGTTTGCAATTGCGTCCTGGTTTAAACCTGCCCTTACAATACACCACCTACTGTAAAGACACAGCCAGCACAGTTTGTATCAAGTTTGATAAATCATGTTGTGCTTGGTACATAAACCAATTAGCATATTCTTTTTGCAGAATATACACACTGAACTACAGTACGCAACAAGGTATCGTTGTTAGACTTTATCCTGATTTTGATTGGTTAGTTGATCAGCCGCCAGTTTTTAACATTAGCAAACCTTTAGTAAATTGGGTCCTTAGTGTAAAACATTCAATATGTGGATAGATTAGTCCTTGTTTTCTGTTGCATGCAATGCATATAATGCAAAATTTAAAGATGATGAATTAAAAAGGTATTAAAACAGGTACATGTGAAGGAATGATTACTAATATAAGTATCACAATTTAGTATAGTGCTTAGATTATATTTTATTTTACTTTAAAGTATGAATAATGGAAATAGTGTACCTACATCTTCATTTGCAATGAGGTTGGGAAGAGGGGTTGAGGGGGGAAAAAAAAAGGACTCACTGTTGTATTACAATAGTGTCCCCTGGTGGTGTTTCACACATATTGCGTAGTAAAAATGTTTACATTGCCTACTCAAAATGTTTATTCTGACTCTAAATTGGCTCAAAGTTGAAATTCAAAAATATAGATTGCTAAGTAAATGATAACTCTTTTGAAACTAGTAATTGTGACCTTGTGATGCTATTTACACAATTTGTATGCGACTGACTACAGATTTATACGAACTGCATGCCAATGTAAACATTTCATTCTCCCCCAAGAAGGGAAAAGAACCAGACCTGTTTTTTTTCGAGTGTTCATCCCTCCCTTTCTTCACTCCAAAGATCCTTGTGATCAGAGTGCTGAAGAGAAGAGTTGAAGAATTCCTTACCTGAAATAAGAGTGGAAATTGGAGGGAGTAAGAAGTTATTTGACACTAAAACACACACATCTCACATCACATCTCCATGCAGTTTTACAGCTATAAATTGCAGATCTCTCCCGGGAAAGTTGAGCCAGATAAATATTTCCATCTGTATAGTATGTTAGCTTTACAAAAAAACAAATGCAAACTGGCAAGACCATATATTCCTTTAACATCGTCACACAATGTTAAGAGCTACATGTAAAAAAAAATACAAAATAAAATAAAAATTTAAAATTAAAAAAAAAAAAAAAATCACCAATATCACAAGCTTTTACAGGTTAATCAAAGTATGCACCAAATAGCTATTTGGGGGTTTAATTAAGCTCTTTGGTGGTTGAAAATAAACCTCTGTTTTGTTTTGTTTTGATGGCATTTTCGCTTTATTCAAAAATAAAGTTGCTGTTATATTTGAGATTTCATGCTTTTTTTTTTTTGTACAAAAGCAAAAGGGTTAAAAGCATAGAAACTCACTGCCCAGATAGGAGATGTGAAGCCAAGTACAGCAGCCTGCATTCCATCCGACACAAAACAAATGACATTTTCTCCCAAACGAGTGTCCCTGTAAAGAGCTCTCAGGATGTTCAGAGCATGGACCTGTAAGGATGGCATTTAAGTACTCAGTTGGGCCTAGACGAGACAACAATTTAAGAAAACAACGTGGCTGGGCATTAAGTCAATTAATAGGATGCAAAGATCTTACAAACCTGAGGAACAGTGGTAGCGTCTGTATTTCTGTCAGCACTTGGCATCGCGAGGGTGATCAGCTCTCTCATGGTCATTTTTAACAGACTGCAACTGGAGGATTTTGGTTCAGAGGAGAGAAGAGCCTGTAGAGAACAAACATAACACATGATAGACCCAAAAGTTTCAAAACATAAACAAAAAATAGCTCCACGTAATCATGCTGGCGATATTGCCTCATTATGTTTTAGTACATCTTTAATTTAATGATAATAAAGTGCATCTAAAAAGTATTCATGTCCTCCACATTTTGTTATTCCAAAATGCACTATTTTTATTTTTTTTTTACTCAACATTACCAGATATAGAAAACAATCCTGGAAAATTGTTATTTTTGCAAATTGATTACAAATATTTATAAAAGAACAATAATTACGGTATGCCTATATTAGCCTTTTCTCAATACTTTTTTTTATTTTAATTTTATTTTTTTACATTTTTGCAAGGCTGTTGTGTGTTAGTTATCTTGAGGAGGGAGTTGAGCGTAAACATCTGGCCTGAGTTATGGTTAAGAATTAGGCATGGGAGGTATGGAGAGATGACGGTAGGGAGGAGCGGAGAAGGCAACAATATTTGGCCTTTACAAACCCTTGGAGATTGAGAGGTGGTGGAAGGAAAACACAGTCTGCTTCCTGTAAAGTCTATGTCGAGACCAGAAAGAAGCAAGCGCAGAAGGCAGCCTTCCCAGATTTAACTCCAGGAAGACTATTTCTTTAGCTTTCATCATCAACCAACTTTTTTGCTTTCCTGGGATTTGGTTACCATAAAAAAATGGGGAATCATCTTAATACAACCTTTTATAGATATCGTAATCTACTTCTACATGTAAATTTATATATTGTACAGCACAAGACAGAAATTTGGAGATGTGGTCGCAAAATGGCTTTACTTTACAGAATGATTGCAACATTCAGAGGAATATGAGAGGACAATGGTTCAAAGAAGCGTGAGAGAGTAATTCATGTGTCAAAGTAGGCTTAGTCAGGACACATACAGTAGGTGTGTGGGACTGGTGACTAATAAGAGGGGTTACCGAAAGGACAATGATGGTGTGCGTTATTTAGGTGAAAGAGAAACCAGGATTGGAATCCTCCTATTCTTTCAGTGCACGTGCTACAGCTGCATAGCAAGAAGTTTATTTAGGAGTAAATGAGAACAAGAATAGGCTTAGGATGTTTTCCCCAAAAATATTGTACCCTCTGCCACGTTTTGTTGTTAACAGGATTACAAAAACACATTTCTATGAAACAATGTCGACAGAAGAGAAACAAATGAGGCACAATGAGACTCGGAGCATAAGGATTTATCTTTTTTGTTTGTTTACATGGTGTGATATGACTTATTTTGACAGTCAATTAATTTATATCTTAATAAGATATATGTTACATTTCTTGTGAATCAATTCAGTGCCTCCAAAAAGCTGTATATATTTATATTTAAAAAAAATGTTTTGGGATTGTCATTAAGAACAACAACAAAAAAAACACTGGAGTATGATGACCATCTAAAATGAACCACCTGTTCATGTTTGTTCTTACTACTACTCCACTTTAAACACCAGTGAACAATTATTCATTTCAAGCAACTCTTTTTAGTCAGTACAGTATAACGAAACTGAAGCATCATCACCTGAATATAGAAGGGTATTCCTGCGCTGCGTCGTGTGGCACACAGTTTGGATGACGGGTCACTAGATTTGACCTCTTCCAGAACCTCGGATAACCAGCTGGCTGGAAGTTGTTGCAGGACTTTACTGCCACTCCTTACACACACGTACACACAAAAACATATGCAGTATGACCATGGGCCTCTGTCGTCTTTGGAGGATCACATACAATACATAACTTAAAGGAAAACAAGACTTGTGAAAAACTAACCAGCTATTCTGTGAAATGGTTAATTTCAATTCTTCCTTGAAAAAATTGTCAATTTATGTTGAACAATTGTGATTTTATAGTACTTTTTATGAATTAGGTATCGGCCATTTTGGACAGTCACGTGATCATCGTGATCTATCGCATGCGTAACATACACATTGAATGACAGTGACAACAAAGAACTCATGAGGAATTATTGCGTCCCATGGCGGACATTGGCCAGCATTTCTGGATGTTTTCTGACACACCTTGTACATATGACCAGAGGTGACACAAAAACTGAGAACAACACAAAAGAGTCAACATCTGAGAGTACAAACACGGTGGAACACACCAGTGCCAGATCCCAAGACAAGCATCAAAAGGCTGTGGCTAAGCACCCTGCAATCAACACCCCATAACCCAGCACACAGCCTGCATACCATCCCCGCACTGCTCTTCCCTTCCTGAAACACAGAAATGCATACACACAATCCCAGAACAGAACACACACACACACACCACACAACCACTAGAACTTAACCATTATTTTACAAGACACTGGCCCTCTATGATGTACTTTTACAAGAACAAAACAAGAGACCAGTAGGTTTAAGACACTGCTTCACCAGTATTTGTCTCTTTCCACGTGACTTCCACATACCATTCAGGGAAAACAAAAGGGTTAACATGTAGTAACAAATACAGTCATGTCCAAAAATATTGGAACATGACAATTCTTATATTTTTGGCTGTAAACACCACCACAATGAATTTAAAATTAAACAATCAAAATGTTCTTTAACTGCACACTAACAGCTTTGAGGACATTTCTATCCAAATCAGGCAAACAGTGTAGGAATTATAAGTTTGTATTTGTATACATTGTATACAAATACAAATTTTACCACACACTTTTGAAGAGACCAAAAGTAATTGGACAAATCAATCATAAACCGAACTTTCATTTCTTGCAAATCCCTTGCAGTCAACTACAGTCTGAAGCTTGGAACATAGCTGCTCGTTACTAAAATACTAGTGAGGCTCAAACAACTAAAGACAAATTACTTGTGCGTTTTTACATAGACTACTTGTTCAATTACTGTTTTTCTGATTCTAACAGACATCACCTGATGCTGGATTTTAACCCTGGCGATGCTCAGAAGGTTGACTTATTTCTGCTTGTCCTTAGGACAAGTAAAATGCATGCTCAATCGGATTCAGGTCAGGTTGGTTGCTTTCCACAATATGTTTCTGGTTATTGTCCATCTGCACTGTGAACCACCGTTCAATGAGTTCTTAACCATTTTGGCTAAATGTGAGCAGATAATATTGCCTTTGAAATTTCAGGATTCATCTTGCTGCTTTTGTCAGCAGACACGTCATCAATTAACACAAGGGACCCAGTTTCATTGGCAGCCATCCATGGCCACCTGGCCATGGAACAGCTGAGCAGTCAATTATGTCATTACTTTGGTCACTTATGAGGTGGGAGCCATATACACAAAATTTTGTAATTCATAAACAACCTGATTTGGATGTATAAACTCTCAAATTAAAAAATAAAGTCTACAGTTAAATAACATGTTTATTTAATTTTAAATTTATTGTGGTGTTTAAATCCGGTCCAGAATGAGTTTGTGCCGGTGTCCCAATATTTAAGTGTTGTTTTTTTTTTGTTTTTGTTTTTGGAATTAAAAGTTCCCTTTCTTTTAACACCCCCTTTAAAAATAATAAAACAGTCAAGTTTAATGCTGCAGTGCAATCTACAAATATTTGGAATGGATGTGGAAGGGAAGCTACTAAAAAATATCTATGCTACAACTTTATTTGGAACATTCAATGCATTTCAAGGAAGGAAACGGATAATCTTATTGTTGATGCTGAAGCCGACACGTCATTTTAGTTACAGTTCCTCCGTTGTTACTTATGTGATGTTGTTTTGTTGTTGTTGTTATTTATTTATATAGTTATGTTTATGCTGATTTTCAGTTTCAGTTAGTTTCCAATGCATCAGGTCACGAAATACTGAATCTGAACTATGACACTTTTCAGTACTTGGGCCATTTGGGTGCTAGTGTAGTAGTACATTATGGAGGTATGCTAATTTCTATCTGTTGGTTGTGTTTTACAATGGCCTCCCTCACAAAGAGAACCCACAGAATAGTTGAATCTGAACCTTAACATAAGATTCAGCTGTAAGCAGACTTTGCTAATTAGATATAACTCCAATTAGAACGCAACCTAATTAAACTGAATCAGATTGCTTGGTGGAAATGGGCTTTCGAACTTTTGTGTTTTCATTTTTACATCCACAGTAAGACAGCCAGAAAAAGCCAACCTATGAAAGAAGATCACTGGTAAAGTAATTGTCAGCAAAATAATTAGTGCCGCAGGAGGAATGCTAACAAAGTATCATGAAGAGTGACACCGCAAGGATGTGCCTACTGACTAATTACATGGGTGAACAAAAGTTATCCTTGTAATGTGCAGTTATGTCCACAGCCATAGAGCAGTATTACCTTTTATCCCTCAACACTGTACGTTAACACATACCTGCATAGCATGTCAGTGAGGCGAACAAAGCCCACATAAGCCAGTTCAAAGGCGCCACGATGACGGGACTGCAGGAGCTGCTGACGGAAATACAAGCCAATACAAGCCACCTATAACAGAGAGGGAATATGTGATGAAATATAACATTTTGTAATGCAGGCAGCGGGTAGATCTGCTGCGTCTGTTGACTGGGGGCACACTGTCAGTTACAGGACTACCCGGTACTTGTTCTTTCAGAATTGCAGCATGATTATATTTCAGTAACAAATACAGCACATACTGTAATCACAAGAGACCTTTAAGCATTCCCTGACTAGATTCAAACATTAACAGTTATTATCGTGGTCATGTTACGGTAATAAAAGCATGCTTTTGTGAAGTTTCTATGATGGCAGTGTATGTCTTAAACATCATGTGTCTCTGAGATTTACTACGTTACTGTGCATTAACAGCAATACCAAATAAAATGACTGACTTGTTTGACCTATAGGAAAAGTGAACTTTGCCACAACTATTGCGCAGTGAGTGCTCCTGGTGGATATATCAACTTAAATTGTGAGTAAGATGGCCATATTTTCTCCAGATGCGCACTTAAAACAAAAAGGAAGTCTTTAAATTCTTTATGAAACCACCCCTATAAACCATGTAATCCATGTCTGTGTGAGTCATTTTCCAACAAAACAAATTAATATCAAAAACATTGTCCCACACCCCTCTAACTCTAACAACTGTGAATTACGCAATCCCACACTTATCAATAAAATGCTGACATGCCTTTTTAGAAGTCTCTCAACTTTTAAAGAAAGGGGCAGAAAAAGTTGTTTTTCCACTGAAGAACTGTCGCTACACTTTAGCCTTTTCTCTAGTTGGCATTCAAACTGAAGCTCTAACACCAGCAGCAGGCTTGTTTTAGACACCACTTACTTTTCGGCCAGTGAGCAGCGAGCACGTCCAGCATGAGAGCAGCATGGCAGTAGCGTGACAAGTGTGCTCAAATAAGGATGCTGAGACATCCGCATAATAGCCAGTCTAAGTAAAACCATCCAGTTAGTAATAGTGCTAGCAACATTATTCTAACTATACACACACATACACACACTAGTGCCATTTCTGTGGCAGTATGTAAACTGGTGAGTGTGTAGCAGGTGAGGCGGCAGGGCGAGGCGGACGCGGAGCTCCAGTGCCCTGTCATTAAGGCTGTGGTGTCACCGCTACCACTAAGGCAGTCAACCCTCGGCTTAGTCTGGGGTGGCACAGAGGGCACAGGGAGGAGTGACAAGGTTCTGGTGCAAAAACAAACAAACAAACAAGAGACGATCCAAAACGACCCTTTCTGGGATGTGGGTTTAACACAGCATCTCAACAAAAACAGATGGAAGCCACAGGGCTAAAAAACAATGACACAAGTGACTGAGACTAGCATATTTAAAATAGAGCCTACCAATGCAAGAACACAGGTTTTAGGGCATATAATGATTAAGTCTTTCCTTTGACACCATAGCAATGTAATTTTTTTTATGAAATATTGGGTGTTTTGCTGGTTATTTTTCTAATGCGGAAGTAAAACGCCCGATTCAGTAAAATCCCGCCTCTCCCCATGTGATTGCCACGCCCCCGACAAGACTGCTGCAGCCTGCTGCTGGATGTCTGCGTTTGAGCACTCCTCTGAACGGCCAAGCCACTTGACGCAAGCCAATTCTTCAGTAAACATTTGAAACAAAATGGCTCCTTGCTGCAATAAATCATGGTGGAGGAGGGGAGGAGAGGGAAGAAGAGAGGGGAAAGAAGAAGCAGAAAAAAAAAATGAGCAGGTCTCGAACAGGGTACCTGCTGCGTACGGTGTGAGCACCCTATCACACTATTCGTTCCGTTAGGTTCAGCAGTGCAATTGTTTTACTTGTAGTTTACATAAGTGTGAGCCAGAACCCTTCATGGGATTTTAAGACGGATAATTGTCATTGAACTTTGGTATTGCAAATGTGAAGGATAATTGATTGCTTTTAATTAATTTGGGCGGAAGGTTTACTGATAAAGGCTACTTTTGTTACTATTCCATGGAGGTCTCAAAGAAAGTGGGCGTGCGTTTAATACACAGAGGAGGTGTGAGGGTGAGTCCACACCTAACGACGTTATAAAGTGACACAAGCTCGTTTTCTCAGGTTGGAAGGGGCTGGTGCTTGGAGAGCTGAATGACCTAGAATTTCTCATAGAGGGGCGAATGGCAGAAAACGGCACTGGTGATGTTTTTGGTGAGGAATTAGTATTTTAACATGGCTCCAAAAAGTTGAGTTTTCATGTTGCTGTCCCTTTAATCTATATATGGACCACCCTATGACCTTGTAAAGATGATGAATAGACAGGTGGATATAAAATATTTGGAACATGTGAAACAAAAATGAAGAGCTGAGGCAGCCCGTTTATTTAGCCAAATCATAGTTTAGTAAACTTGCCTAACCCTGCAGACATAAAGCAGACCAACTAAAACACCCAAGCACAGAATGAGTGAACCGCAAGTGCTCCAAGCACAATGACTTATCACATAGGTTTGAGAATGGACACCCAGGACAGCCCTGACCTCACCAGAGTAAAAACAGCAGTCACTGTTAGATGCCCAAGGCTGCTGGGCCCAGACCACTGCGGTGCTGAGCGAGGCCACGCCGGGCCGTTGTTCCGCGTATTTAAAGCTTTCTTCCTGAAGGTTCCCGTCTGTGTAACTGTTTAAAAAGGCCGAGCAAGCAAGCAAGGGCGGGGGAAGGGATTTATTTAGACATCAACTTCCTGTTTGCAAGCGTGCCTGTTTCCCTGAAAAACTTCCCTGTGGGGAGAAGGAACTTTCCCAAGTCTAATTACATGTGTGGATCAACCCGTGCCACTGGCCCAAATGGGTTAGACAGCACTCTGGCCATGTTTGTTGTTCTTTCTAACTTGAACTGCAATCTACTAGAGAAATCATGAAGTTTAAAAATCACACAAATATTAGTAAGCCATAAAACTACATTAGCAATCTCATATGGCCACTACTGCTCACAAAGAACACACTGATTTGGGTTCTGTTTGTGTGCTAAACTTTGGGTATTCATTACATCACACGTTGCATATACAGGGGTGCACATAAGCGCTACAATGTTGTGCTCTGGTTTGAGACAGTCATTACGCTTTGCTCGCTACAGTTATTGCTTGCTTTTTACATTGAAGCATGTCTGTGTTTGTGCTTCGTATATTTTACGTCAGGCAACTAGTTGGGCAGCTGAGGAGTCCTCGGAAAGACATTAAAAGGAACCCCCACTGATCTGAATATATGACTGGATAGCAGACAAGTCAAGGCTTTACATACGATCTTATACATTTTCAATATCGAAATTGAACATTTGAGACGGTACTTAGTAGAAACGGCATGATTTATGTTTTAATGTTGTTTTTTCTTTCTCTCTTTTATTTTTTTTTAAAGCAAAAAACAAAAACAAAAAAAACACTACAGCTTTAAGAAAACTGCACTCTGTATGGTGCATGACGTGATTAAAAAAAAAAAAAAGAAGAAGAAGAAACGCTTGTTACGTAACTCATTCCCACCTTAACTAAATGACAAAAATGATCTCAAACTATGTTGATCACTACACATCAATAACAGCTGCTGTTGCCATGGTGCCAACCAAGGACAAAAACATCTGCACTGTTACCAGGCCAACGGCGATGAACACACAATGCTGGCTGACAGAAACATGTTTTAGTTCCAAATAAGCACTCACACATGACATGCATGTGCTCATGCATGTCATCACTGCGGTAGGGCCGAATGACTTTGCCTGCACCCAACTTTTCTAGCACAGCAGGAGTTACACCAAAGGCCGCCAATGCCACGTACAAACTACTCGCTCACACATAGTGTTGACTTGAAAAATAGCTGACAAAAAAAGTAGAGAACGAAGAGAGGGTCAGATTTTCCTATTACGCAATAATACGCACCACTAAAGCCAAACTCTCAATGTTCCTTTTAGTGTTCTAATGTCATATTTTCAACTACTACGTACTGTGGTTGCTATGATATAAACAATATTCACATTTGCAGATTGTGATTATTGTTCTGCCTCTGCCTCGAATATCAAGCCTATTCAATAACATGATGGATTTAACTTAAATTAATAAGAAAACTATAAGGGTCACAGAATATTATTATTAATATTTTCATTACTCAGCTAATACTGTGAATTAGTTGGTTTTGTCCTACCCAAAAGCATAATATATGCAGTGAAAGGATCACACCAGTGTTCAAACAACGCCTGGCACAAAGACACACATTCAGCACATACACCACTTCCCACTTACTCAGAGAGTTTAAATGCACAGTCAACAGGTAAAAACAACCAGACGCACGCAGGCAAACACAACCTTTACCCCCTACAAAGGCAAACGTACTCTTTGTCTGGTTCGCTTGTTAACATGCTGAACCACTCAGACAACTATTCCTGTGCTGTGTGTGGACGTTTGTAGTGCCAAATGTTTTCATGCTGGTTGTGGAAGTGATTTAGAAAGAATGCAGCAGAAAGGGAGCAGCATCGCGGTTGTTAAAGCAGCAGGGTCGTACTTTAAACGAAAGCCTGTTGCTAACATGGGAAGATGCTAAGCACAAATCCTCTCCAACGGTCTGATTTGAAATATATATGGGTAAAACTGTATTTTGTAGATTTGATATGACACTACACAAGTGTATTTCAGTAATTTGGTGTCCCAAGGGGAAAAATAAATAAATAAATAAATAAAATAAATTAAAAAATCACATCTAATGTGGGCCTCAGAAAAGATTTTAAACTGATAAGAGCAATATCTCTTTTTAACACATTCACTGCCAGCCCACAAAAATGCATTATTTGACGTCTTTTTCCGTCAATGGCAGTCAATGAGTTAAGATGAGATCTAACCAAAATTGACGGATTTTTAAGCAAAATTTGCCTTAAAAAAAGAAAAAAGGAAAAAAGGATGCTGCAATATAATCACAAAATATATTGGCACATTGTGTTTAACACATTCACTGCCAGCCCAGCAAAAATGCATTATTTGACATCTTTTTCCGTCAATGGCAGTCAATGAGTTAATACAGCCTATAATCAAGACAGCCACTTGAAGCATACGGCACTGACAAGATCATTATTATTTTTCAGTGAGGACATCTGTATCTTTTCAGTAATTGCAAAACCTACATTCATTTCACATAGTTCCAACTCATAAAGGAGTCAGCTGATCTATCCGAAAACTGCTTCAATGTATTCTTTGAAATTGTGTGTGGGATTTCCTGTCTCACTTAATTTGTTCTGTGCAAGATGACACAGCTACTGTCAAAAATAGACAGTGTGTATTTAAAACGGAGCAGAGCAGATACACAATTCCCCCACCCCTAACCCCGGGAGGTACCACAGTGGTTTTGGGGAAAGCACAATCAAAGTCTACACTTGCTATTACACATCCACAATAGTAGTCAAGGCCAGTCAGAGTCACATACTGTATTTTTTTTTTTATCAAGTCGAGATGTTAGATGTTACCTGAACCTTAAGCCTCAAGATACAGTACCTAAGTTTAAAAGCACTTTGTTGTGAAAAGACTTACAAGCACAATTAATACAAAGTAATTTGCGATACAGGTAAGTTAAATATCTGCCTATTTGGGGGGTGTAGTGACACAGCCTGATTTCTTTTCAACAGATGTGCTCCCAATGTGAAAGGAGCTCTTCTTTGATACCTCCTTTGGTAAATCTGACTAAAAGTGTATATACCTTGAGACTGGTTGCTATTGGATCAGCATGCAGCCAATATAAAAACTATTAGCGTTTAGAAGCAGAATTATTTAGAAATTAAAATTAGGACTATTAATATTGAAAATAATTAGAAAACAATTGTTTTATTATCACCATCCTTATGATTATTCATTGTGTTTTATGTTCAATATTTATTAAGTGCTGAGTTGAGTTGAGCTGAGTGTTGTGAAAGTATAAAAACAGTAGAAGTAGTCCATTGCTGATAGGCCACAAAGGTCATTTGCGGTTTGATTCTCCTAACTAATTTGCAATACTTAAACTCCTATGCAGTCAATTGTTAGAATGATGGACGTTTATACGGATACTAATTTCTAGTAAAATGTAACATGGGGTAATGGCAGATGAAAAAATACCTGTAGGGCATGTGTGAAGGTGTACACCCCAGATCTTACCTGATCATCTGTGATGAGCCCAGGATGTGGTTGTGTGTTGTCATTGGTGTAGTGCAGTGGCAGACTCTGACACAGCTGCCCCAGCAGCATGGCCACTTCCTTCATGCTCCGCCAACAACACACCAGCACCATCTGGGCTGTCACCCTGTAGCCCTCACCACCTGGAGTGTGCCCACACACATGCACGTGCACACACACGCACAAAGAAAAAAAAGAGAAGTTTCATCACTTTTCTGAGATGCAGTAGGGGCACAACCAAAAAGGACAAACATTGCCCCCTTCAGGACATCCCTAACATAGCAGCTTGAAGCAACAACAATGATATGAGTCATATGACACTCGAAAATATAATACTGTGGTCGTTTAGTCAGGCCATCTTAACTGAGCATAAAGTGCACCACCCCATTGCAAAAGCCACAAAACAAATAGACGCCCACATTACCACACCAACAGTACCTTACATAATAGTAGGTGAACATATACAAGTAGTAACTAGCTGCAGTATTTCTCACATTTTGGTTACCTTATCCAGCTCCAGTAGAAAGACAAAATATTAGGAACATATCTCAGTGTCGTGCAGTGCCAGACTATACTACGATAAATAACACACTTCGACTAAGGCTGGGTATCGAGTCGGATTTCCAGAATCGATTCGATTTACAAGTGCCCGCTTCGATTCGATTCACGATTCACAACAATTTTCAATTCAGTTGAGGAATTCACACAGTAGCTATTTTAGACAGTCAAAATTACCAATGCTGCAAATAGTATAAACTTCTTACTCAAATTTAACGCATTAGTAAAAATATGAATATTTACATTAAGAACTGAATCCATTGCAGCTACACTAATAATCTGTTTTATTTAACATGGCCAAAACCCAAAACATGCTGGGTAGGTGCCCTCAAGGACTGGAGTTGGTGGCCCATGATCTAAGGTGACAACTGTGCATTTTAAAGTGATGTTAAAAGAAGTGATGGTGTTCTCATGATGCGTGTTAACTCACTGGTGTCAGGTGACATTTTGCTTGTGGTCTGAGTTTCCTCCGGATCCTCATCATCTTGTGTATCCATCTCTCTGGTGCAGGTGAAGAAATCATTGGAGTCCCTTGGCTGAATTTCATACAGGATCCTTTGCAGTCCTGTTGATGTGTCTGTTACTGTATAGAGACATACACACAATCAGTGATGGGAGGCACTACAAATAAATGGCATTACTAAATAAAACCTGATGATGACGACATCTTTTATTAATAGATGCTTCTACTACAAAGTGAAGCAGTGGCCAATAACGTGGAAGTACTGTAGACTAAGACAGTCCCATGCAACCAAAACTTTATTGTGAAGTGGGGCCATATTCAAATCTTTTTAGCAGTTTCAAAACTGTGAAGTTTAAACTTGTTTTTTTTTTTTTTGTATGGAAGTGCTCACTGAACATACTCTTAGAAGGCCACGTTCTAATTTATGGTGATTTTTTTATTTTTTTGTAACAAATGAATGCATTGCAGGAAATGTCAGAAAAAAAATGGCCACATACTTCAGCCTAGTTGTAATCAGTCACAGTGCAATCAGAAATTACCTGTGCCAACATCCATTGGGATGAGACCCTCAGGAGAAGAGCTCTGGACAATAGGAGAAACCACATCTGACAATCTGTAACATGTGGCGATGAGCTCCGACACCAGTCGCCTCCACTCCTCTGTGTGACACAAACACCTACGTGTGCACAATAAAATCAATACATTATTTGGTTTAATTAAAAAAAAAAAAAAAAAAGAGAGAGAGATTAAAGGATGTAAATGTGGCGATTGCTCTCACTCTGTGTTGAGATTCCGAAGGACCGCGGTGATGCAATGGGCTCGGCCATACAGAGGATAGGAAGCAGCCGCCTGCAAAAGGCAACACTCCGCTTTGGAGACCTCTGACTGCAGACAGCACAGCAGGAATTGAATCACTGCAGAAAGACAACATAGTGGACAATATTATGATCTCTGCCTTTTTCAGATTAAACTTTGTTATTCTTGGGCTCTAGAACACCATCTTACCAGATAAAGTGTTGCGCTCCTGAACATCAGGTGCTTGCGGCAATGAGGAGGAAAGCTGGAAGTCAAGTCCCTGCTCCTGGGCACAGTGTAGTAGCGCCTGGCTCAAATTCGGCTGGTGGAGCAGCAGGTTGAGCAGGTGGCCAGCTGTTACACTGTCAAAGGGCTTGGTGCTGGTGCTCAGATCTAGCGCAGCCTGAAGTAGACCACGCATCACGTCTGGTGCCTAAACCCGCAGACATCAATGAAACATCAGAATGTGTTTGCTTTTCTTCAGATACTTCATTACTACATTAGCAAAAACCGCAAATGGGTGTAATGATAAACATTTGAATCATCACTTTTTTTAAAGTCACTTCTTGTATATACTGTAATAGACAATACATATCCTAATGTGTAAGAAAGAAGGAGAAAACACAATGGAATGAGTCTGAAATATACTACCACACAAGGCATTAGCCCCCATACCAACCTCTAGTCCCAGTGCTGACAAAGGAAGTTTCCATAACAACGTTGTAGCCAATAGTTTGACTTCCATGAAGTTGCTTGCTACACAGTAGAGGACGTTCTGAGCATAAGTAGGAGTCACAACTTCACCAAGGGCAAACCCATCAGGCCCTGACGACAGAACATCAGCCGGACAGTTTCAGAACACTCACGTTTTTGTTGTTGTTGATTTTTGTATATATATTTTTTGAAGCCAGATGTTTTATTCTTTTCATATGGGGGACCAAAACTGCCAAAACAATAAAGAAATATATAATTTAATAAATAAATAGAGGAAAAATAAAAACAAATTAAAAATCTAATTTAAAAAAATCAAACACAAAAAAATTAAATGAAACTAAAACAACAAAAAATATAGATAAATACAAGTAAAAATACAAAAATAAAAACAAGATTCAAAAATAAATATGAATAAATGTGAAAATAAATACATTAATATAATTAAATAACGCCTGCTTAGTGTGAGTGACAATACTCCACCAACGAAAGGCAGTTTTCAATAGCGACACACTTGGGACCACCCCCTTATTTGAATAATATTTCCTTATGCATCTCATGTTGACATTGTCTACAGCATGAAATAAATAAATATGAAAGTAGAGCTTTGATTGATATTTAATTCTATTTATGTGTTTATTTTTTATTTATTTCCACATTTATTTTTATATTTATATTTGAATGTTGTTTCTTGTATCTATTTTTACTTTTATTTATGTATGGTATATACATATATATACATATCATTTTAGTTCATTTTATTTCCATTTGTATTTTTGTATTTAATTTTTTAATTATATTCATTTATATCTGTTTTTGTCACTTTTAATTATTTAATTTTTTTTAAGCAGTTTTGGTCCTCCATATTTTCACAGCTAAAGTATCTAAAATGTCACTGTTGATGTTACTGAGGAGTATGCACATACCTGCACTAAAAGTGAAGAGTTCAGCCAGTAAACCGAGCAAGTGGAGGGACATAAGACATTTAGAGAAAGAAGCTCCAGGATGCAAAACATCAAACAACTTTGAACATAACTCGTGCAGGAATTCCTGTCACACACGTGGACACAAACATCCGTACACATTATTATTTACTCTGACGATGTAGAGGAACTATGCATTGTGTCTAATCATGTACCTTATATTGACATATGATATGCTGGTCTTTGGCTCTTTGCACCTGCTCTCTCTCTTGGCTCTGTCTCTTTTGCAACAGCTGCATACTGTCCTTTACTCTGCAAAGCATCTTTGTAACCAAAGTTGACAAAGTTCAATACAGGCTGATCACAATTACCAAAACCAAGATTTCAAAATGTGACAAATTAAGAAGTATGCTCATGCTCAGTGTGGGGAAAAAAAACATGACAATTATCTGACCTTCTTGAAAAGACTGACCACTTGTTGTCTGACACTTGGTGACTGGCTGTTGAGATTGGGAAGCAAGAAGTGGTGAATGAGGTCCATTTCCTGGGAGGTCAAAACCTCAGTACTGCGGTGACTTTCACACACCAAGCCTAAAGCATCCATCCTCACCTGGAAGATATGTCACATAGATATTGCATTAATATGTTGTAAAAACTACAGGTGACTAATTGTCAATCAGATAAGAGGGATATGACACAAAGCAATGTACTCACTTGATCATGCTTATGTACGAGCGCTTGCCGAACCAGGCTGAAGGGCACCAGTTCCCCAAACAGACCCTCTGCTGGGGTCTGCATCACACCTTGAGACCTGGCTGCCCGCAGGCATGTCATTAGGGCCCCAAGTGCACCCCTGCTGCTCGTTGAATCTGTTAAGCATCAAAAAATATCTGAAATGACCATGAAGACTCACAAAGGCGAATGCCAAAACACGTAACAGAGCATTACAACAACAATTGTTGTGCATAAAAAAGAAAAAAGGTGAGTTTATTTATATTTCGTGCTATCAAAGTTAAAGCATTAACTAATTAATTAATCCCCAAAAAATTACCGCATTAATCATGTATTATTAACGCAGATTAATCACACTATTAATTTTGACAGAAGATGATCCTTTGGCCGACAGTGGATGGTTACGTTAAAGGTAGCAAGGGACGGCACGGTAGCAAATTGTGTTTGAGCAATAAACATAATTGCATGCATTAAAGTAAAGCATTTAATAAATGTTTGTGTGTGACGTTCAGAATATTTTTTCATGTCAAACTATTGGGGTCATTTTTTTCCCCATTTTTAAGGTATGCAACTGATTAGAAAAAGAGGAGGATGAGTGTGTGCAACGGATAAAAAAAATGTTGGAGGTGACCTCATTTAAATGTCAAAAGAATTAACATACATATTGGCGGGCAAAAATGTTGATAAAAAAAGCCTTTTTAATTAAAGGGATACTTGACCCATTTTCAGCAGGAAAAAGTTAATATTTTGTCTAGAATGAATTTGATAACTTCATTATTTTTCTTGTACAATTAATAACTTAAAAAACGAATGTTTCCACTTGCTGTCGACTGAAGATGACATCACCTGTGCTGAGGAAGTAGGTAACGACCAATCATGGCTCACCTGGTGTTTGGGTTTGATCAGCAAACTGAGCCATGATAGGTCGTTACCTTACCTACTTCTTCCGCACAGGTGATGTCATCTTCATTCGACAGCAAGTGAAAAAATTTGCATTTAAAGGTATTAATGTACATGAATAATAATGACGCTATCTAATTCATTCTGGACAAAATATTAGCTTATGTTGCTAAAAATGTCTCAATGAGTCAAGTATCTCTTTAAGTGAGATAAAGATTAAGATATCAGTAATCTTATTAAAAAATGTAATTGTTTGACAGCTCTAATTTATATACAAAGATGGATGGATGGATGTTCACGGTGGCATGATGGTGAATTAGTGGCTAGCGTAGGCCGTCTTGAGGCGTTTTCATGAACTCTCTGAGCTTGCATTTGGTTTCTATGGGTACTGTAGCTTCCTTTCACATGCCTAAAAGATTCTAAATTGTCTATTTTGTCAATATAAATATGAATGGTATACTTGACTGGGTACTAGTCCTGGGTGGACTCTGCCTCTCACCCAAAGTCAACTGGCATAGTTTCCTACCCACACACAACTATAATGAAGACAAGCCATATAGAAAATGGATGTACAATATGGTTAAGTCTGAGTGCTTTTACCTTTGCAGTAAGGCAGTCTGTCTTGCAATGCCTGCACCATGTGTGTCAGACTGGATGGGCTGCAGCGCAGCAATTTGGGAAGGAAATAATCCAAGATGTAAGTAGTCTCATCCACTTTTGCACTACACAGCAGCTGTAGTAAGGGCGTAACCCACATCCGGTGCCAACGCTCCATCCAGTCTTCTGCGGTGGTCAGTTTTTGGGTCGAGGCTGCAGAAAGTTCTTCTTTATGGCTGATAAAAAGCCTCTCCAGAAGGTCGCTGGCATATGGAGCCAAAGTCTGGTCACTCATCAGACCCAGGAGACATGAAGGAAGCTGTGGCTGGATCTCAAGCAGGTACCCAGCACCATAAAGATCAACAAGGCAGCTCAAAGCCCCGTATTTTCCCCGCATGTGCCAATCAAGCCGGAACAGTCTTTGAGTAAGCTCTGTGACATAGCTGTCCGGATTTGCCTCACAGGTCGAGGAAGTGGAATGTTGATGGAGGAGGAGTAGGTTGCGAAACAGGGAGCATGTCTGGTGGCGGACTCCATCTAAGGGATGCTCCCAGTGGGAGTAGATATGCTCCAGGAGGCGTCGGTGTAAATCAGAGCCTCCGTTGAGTGACTGCTGGAGGTTGAGGGAACAGAGATGCCTCTTTCCCTGCAGGCAGTCCAGGGCAGCATTGCTCCACAGCATAAGGACCCGAACTACCAGCAAAACAGTACTAGACTCTTTTATACTGCAAATAGAAGAATACACACAAACAGAAACATTAGTAACCACTACAAAGCTAAGCACAGATCTCGATTAATAGAAAATGAAAAAATAAAAATAGGGATCAAACATCCAGACAGGTTAATGTGCCTTTCGACACTTGTAAAATATGCAAGTATGGATGGATGGATGGATGGATGGATGGAGATGACACCTATGGTTTAACAGCAACATCTCCATTGCAAGGCTTCATCAACAATTTCCAATGAGGAATGAGAGAAATGAAAATGGAAAGTATTAAGTTCCCCTGTAAAAGTTCGAGTGGATTTTAGGTTGATTCTAAAATCTCTACTAAAAGCCACATATCACTAACTTTTTGTGAGTAGTGTATAATGGCAGTTTCTGTAAAGATTTGTTCACAGGCTTTGACAGTGGCAACAGCACTGATTTATTTTCTTTTTACAAAACAATTACCTGACATCTAGATCCAGAAGAGTGTTTGGGACCAACAAGAGCAGCGTTTCCCAGTGCGGGCCAGCGGGAGAACCTTTCCAGCTCAGCATGGCCAGCGCCCCGTGACACAGATACATAGAGATACCTGGCGGACGAGCATTTGCGCACAAGCTCTCACACCTCTGCTTAATCCACACGGGCGCAGTGTCCAAGCCATTCACTGAGCTACGGAGCAAACTGCACACCTGAAATGGCACAGGATAGAAGTGCATGACATTTTAAACTGAGGAATATTTTAATCATGAACAATTTTGAGTTGCCATAACACAATGACACAATCCATCAGTTCTTATATCGTTGGTTTACATACACAAAAAATTCAAATGTATACAAAAATACATTCAATCGAATATTATTTTTGTGCTGTTCCACTCATTTAAATTCAAAGAGTTTGCCCAATAAAAGTTTTAAATAAGTTGAATGTGTGTGTTAAGTTTGATAATCAGATACATTAACATTGTTAATTAGTAATTTAAACTTACCACAGATGCAACATCATCTCCAGAGCCCATCACAGTCCTGATTAATAAGACTATGGCCATGCCGGATGTACTCTGAACTGCTTGCACAATATCCTCTGGGTTCAATATAGGACGGATAGACAGAGAAAAATGTGTGACGTCAGTAAAGATAAACATTTGGCATGTATTGATTCATATTTGCATGCTTTAATATCAGTTGAGGTTTTTTTTTTTTTTTTAAATAGCAGGATCACATTTAACAATTTCTAGCCGGGAGCGCATTACCGCGTTTCTACCACTAGAGCTGGGAGCGCTCTTCTACCTTTAAAGCCGAGAGAGCCAGATATGTCATTTTGTTTTGCGTCTGACCAATTCTTGGTCTCTTAGCCGATGGAACGCATCAAAATATAAACGAGTTGTTTGTTGATTTAAAAAAATATATATTGAAGGTTTATAATAAGAAACTTATGTTTGTGTGAATGCCACAGGTTTAAGCTCTCAAATGTTTTAGGAATTATGTTTCAATCTGCTTCCGGAGCTGTGATATCAATTATTTAGTAGGCAGTGACAATATTGTTGAATTTCCAGGAGAAATTCTGGTTTTCTGGAGTGATTCTAAAGTCACCCCTAGGTTTTAGAGGCATGTTTTGCCAGGCACTTTAGGCCTTAATGGGTTAAGCATCATAGCTTCGCCACACAGACAATATGTAAAGCACATACAGCAAAGTAATAAAAATGTCTGTGAATCATTTCTACTTTTTCAAACTGAGAGTATAACTGGAAAATTTATATTGTATGGCTTACCATCGGTAATGATATTTATGTAGCAATCCAGCAGGTTATTAAGTGTGTCTTTCATTGTCTGGTGGATCGTCATGGCAGAACTTATGGAACTTTGGCATCTCTGGATGACCAGCATTGACGTTTTCACTGCTGCCAGACAGGAATGCATTAACTGGGCTTGAGCTATGTGATGGCCTGCGACACCACTTCATAAACAGCAGAGGGCGACATACACAATGGGATACATGTTAAAGAAACACAACGAAAGTTGTATATGCGATATACAGTACTGTATATGCATACCTGTTTTGCGTAAGATATTCGCGTAATCCATTGTGAAGGAACTGCAAAACTAGATAGAAGACAAAAGAGTCAATGTTGTATTGTTTTAAAAAGAAATGTTTTAATATAAATACAAAAACAAACCTTCTGGAAGTAGCTCAATGACACATCGCTCACCTGAAAATAGCATTTTCGGTAATAAAGAAATATTGTATATGACTTGAAATAAGAGGCAGCCCAAGGCATTGAGCACTTACCCAGAGGGAAGCCATCCATGCAGCCAGCAATGGCGTTCACAACATGTGAATATTGATCAGGAGTTGGATCAGACAAACAGTCTGACAGGCACTTGGATAGACAAGCTGTGGTTCGTTCTTGAAGCCAGGTTGGTACGGAACTCAAGGCACTAAGCAGGTTCACAGAGACAAAAATGTAACATAAAAGTTTAAAAACATAAGGCAAAAGAAAACAAATACTGTCAAGATAGTACTTTGGAAATAAATCCTAAAGCTCTTAACAGTTCAAAAGGAAATGGAAGCATCAGACATTAACAGTTTTATTAACGTAATTAATTAACAACCAGGAATGGCCACATGGTTATAACATCACCAAAGGATGTGTGTGTGTGTGTGGGGGGGGGGACAAAAAACATCTGATTCAGCAAGCGTGGACAGAGCTCGAGAGTATGTGGAAAATAGCATGCATGTGACTTCCTATATTAACTCCTCTTCTTAAAGAAACTCATTCAGAATATTATATTGTGAATATTATCATGCACCTGGAAATGGCACGTCGCAGGGGGTTCTTGGCCTGCAGGGAAATGTAGCCCAAGGCCAATGTCTGCAGACAAGCTTCTAAGATTTCTCCATCAGTTGGCTCTTCGAGTGCCTCCAGCAGCAAACCAGCCTGATGTAGAATGAACATTAATGTGACGAGTTAAAGTCATTTTATGTCAATGGTTATTTAAAAAAAAAAAAAAAAAAGACAGTACTGCATTGCCTTAGTATTCACCTTTTTGACCAGCTGGATCTGTTGCACAGGTTCTTTGAGCGCTATACAGGACTGCAAAGTCTTGGCGACCTGCTTGACTCCATCGTGCCCTCCATCCACTGTCAGAGATGCTGGAGGCAAACGTACACTTTTCATTAATAATGTGACAAATGTGAAAAATCTTTGGGATTAACATTGTCCGTCATTAACAACCAATGCGTAGAATGGTTTGGAACCACTTTACCTAACAGCACGTGCAGTTTCTCGTCTTCCAAAACCAAAGCCTCGACTTTGGGTGTCTTCTTTTTTACCACCATCTCACAACAGCATTCAACTCAGCAGCATTTAAAACTGTCTGTTGTTGTTGCTGCTGCTGCTGCTAGCAAGTTTTGCTAGCTATACAGCGGTAAATGTCCGTGTACTATATTAACAAGTCAAAGATACAAAAATATTACAAATTTTTTACACAACGTAAATGCTTGAATCGAGTCAAGATATAAAATAATGTAAAATAAGACGTGCATAAATGAAATCGGCACTCACCAGAGTGCCGCATGTGATACTGGTTTCTGACATTCAAGCTGCCGACATGCGTCGCTTTCCACAATACATCTTCCGGTGGATTGCGTTTCAGAATTAAACACATAAGCATCTATTATAATGCTTCTTTTTTTTCCACGCTAGGGGTCGCCCATGGCATTTTTATAAATCCCATTTGAGTTAATACACGCCCAGCTGCAAGATGATTGGCTCCTGTTTTCAGGCTGGAAGGAGAGGCAACGCAGATGAAAAGGATTTAACTATTCCCAATACTTTTGTAAAAAATAAAAACAATCAATTAAGTTAGGGTGACGTTGAAGGTTAAGCTCAGTGGGATTTATAATAACTAGCATTCTGTCTTTAGCAACCTGGAGGCAGGAGGGCACGTCCAATGGTAACAGCAGCCAATCATATTGCAGGAGCGTGTGACATGCCACCATGAGATTCATATACTGATCTGTATATATGACTGGAAAGCCGATAGCCCAAGACTTTTGAAGCCGCGAGGCCGCCATATTACTCCTCCCAAGAAAAAAAAAATGTCTCGGCATAGAGCATATACATTTACAGTATCGAAATTGGATTAAATTTGAGACAGTACTTAGTAGAAACAGCACGTTTTATGATGTCTTAAATTTGTTAAATATAAACAAAAGTTTCCAAGAGGAAACCAGCCTACGAGCTGTACATGTCTAATCTATACGTATACATATAGTTCAGGGGTGGGCACACTCAGTCGTCGAGGGCCTGAGTCCTGCAGGTTTTGGATGTTTCCCTTCTTCAACACAGCTAATATATAATCAGTTCATCAGCAAGCTCTGCATACGGCTGATAACGATCCTGCTGATTGGAATTAGCTGTGTTGGAGCAGGGAAACATCAAAAACCTGCAGGACTCCGGCCTTGAGGACCGAGTTTGCCCACCACTGATTTATACAGTACAGCACTGTCGTCTGCTCGCGAGATGGGAGGAGTAAAATGGCCGCCCTGTGGCTTCAACGGCTTGCACGAGAGTTTATGGGCTATTGGTTATCCAGTAATATATACAGATTAGTGGATTCAGAATAATCCACATGCAGCAGGACGCGTTACTTCCGGTTTGACCTGGGTGTCAAATTAAGATCAGATTTAAGTCTATGACGTTCTCTAACGTCTGCTCGTTAGAGGCTTCGCTAAAGATATTTTATGCTTTCCCTGTGATCAAAAGCCTTACCCATTCTTAAAAAAAAAAAAAAAAAAAAGTGGGTTTGGGTGGTGGGTAATCGTCCGGTTTCGAATGAGCGCTCAGCGTTCTGAATGGTGGAATTCATACGTCAATCAAACAGACGTAGTTTTTCTCCCACGTAGTGAAACGCCTACCAAATATATGATTGGATCTGTTGACAAACCCAACTCCCCCCCCCCCCCCCCCCCGAAACTCTTTGGGAAAAAGAGAAAGTCGTTGTTGGTTACCTGATGAAAACCGTCCACGGGAATGTTAAACTATATAGCTGTCGGCATGGACATGGCGTGAATTAACGCGCGTAGCGGTGTTCCATCACTACGTTTCACGGGTACGTGCATGCAGGGAACCTCATGAAATTTCCTCGTGAGAAACACTAGGTAAGCTATGTCTAAACAAAATATAACTATTATATACGTTTATTTAAATTATTCACATCATGTTTTGATGGTCGCTAGTTTTCGCGTCACTGTTGTAGTAGTGTACAATGACTTCGTAATAGACCGTTGCCATCAATGGACTGATGGTACCAACCGGTGTTGTACAGTGTCTATGAGCCATCATTGTTTCATTAGTACGCTGCAAGTGATGTAGTCTTTCAGTTGCCTTAAAAGCCGTCTAGCAAAATATTTCAATATCAATATTGTTTTAATAATCATATTTCATGAAACTGAGTTTAGTTTCATTCATATATTTATATTGAGGAATTTGTTTGAGACATAGGCTAATGTTCGGTGTTCGTTGTGATAAGTAATTAATATTTACAACAATTGATATGATAATTGATCTTTTCAACAAGGGGCACCAAGCAGAAAGAAAAAAAAAATAGGGGTGACAAAGGCTTATAATGACTGTTTGAATTTGCAAATGTCAGCTCGCACCTCTGAATATTTTTAAAACTTCTTTAAAAAAAAAGAAAAAGAGGCATGTAATGGGGAAATATAATACTTCTCTTATAAGCTGCAGTAAATGTTGATGTGGTTAAGATACTATACTACTATATATGGAATGGTATATGCTTGCCCACTTATTTTGAAATCCCCAGTGTTTACCACAGCCGAAAGTGACAAAAATAAGTCTGTGGAAGCCAGTTTATAGTCATCCTCAGCATGTTTTGCAGTCTTTTTGCATAGACGCCAGCTGGGTAATGAGAGGTTATTACACGGAGCAAAAAAGCCAGGCTCTCTGTCGCGTTTGTCTGCTATTAAAGATTAACATCCGTCATTCTCTTTTATCTGTTTTCCAACGACAGCACTGGAAAACTTGGGTTGTATATGTGTGTTTTTCTATTTGGGCGAGCACAGCGATACGCCCACTGCCCACACTGGTCCAGCTGGGTTCAGCCTTGGAATATTTCAGGTGCTGGTTAGTGGCAAAACATCTGGGCGTCAACACACCCTCTTTGTCTGTACTGACATTCCAAACTCTCTGTGATGTAGGCCTAAATGCTGAATAAAATGTGCTATTGTACATTCGTTTTTTCAGTGATATCAGATGTATGTTTGCCTTTCAGAAAGCAGGCAGTATGGCGGAAGGCGAGGAGACCATGAGTCAGGAGGACTGGAAGGACAAGTGTATGGTCCTTGAAGCTCTGCTCATGAAGTTCAGGGTTCAAATCATCAAAATCCGAGAGCTTACTGCTGACAAGGTTGGTTGGAGCACATTTCTTTTATGTACATAAATACTGTGACAGTTGTCGGTATCGTTTCTGGTAGTCATTTAGAGGTAGGATGAAGCACTGTATATAGTCCGGTATATAGTTAGAATAGAACTGCCCACTCCTACTTTTGGGGGAGGATGAATGAATAGCCACCTTCAAACCTAATGAAAATGCACAAGAAGAAACCGGGAACAAACATGAGTACAAAGATTTTTTTGTTCTGGTCACTGTAGTTAGAAAATGGTGAATAATAGGGGTGTTAAAAAAAATCGATTCGGCGATATATCGCAATACTACATCGCGCGATTCTCGAATCGATTCAATAATAGGCAAAATCGATTTTTTTTTTTTTTTTTTTTTTTTTTTTTAGGATTCACACCTTAAGCATGGAAGAATGTTATATGAACGGAACATTAAGCCTTAATATTTTATTTTAATGCTGTTTAAACATGAAACAGATTACAACCTCTATAAGACTGAAATTTCAGATAAATAAATAATACATTTTCATATAAATCTTACACTCTACAAGCTTACTGATTAGTATTTTCTAAATTTGAATGAAAAAAAATCGCAACAATCGACTTATAAATTCGTATCGGGATTAATCGGTATCGAATCGAATCGTGACCTGTGAATCGTGATACGAATCGAATCGTCAGGTACGAGGCAATTCACACCCCTAGTGAATAACAATGTTATATGACACTATCCATAGTCTGCTGCTTAGAAAAATATCAATTTTGTGATATCCATATGCTGCCACAGACCTTACTGCTGAGGATTCTTTTTTGAAGTATATTATATGAATACAGTATTTAACTAAACGGGCAACAAAATGGAAACGGTGAATAAAAAATAAACTGCTAGTGAAATGAATTGAGGATGCTGGTTGTTGGAGGCTCATCACTGCATGTTATTAATAGCAGTCCCCATATGCCATAATATTTGAACAGTATTGGGATTACTCAATTGATTGGATTTTGATTGTCGTTTGACTGAAGTGAATGTAACAACATTTTCAGTTCTGCACCAGTTTTTAACTGTTTTCAATTTTACCAATCTCATTCTTGATGAAAATGTTAAATGTGTATAATTGACACATAAAATGCTGCTATAGACGTCATGAAAAGTAACAAAAATAATGATAGGACCCGATTTAAATGTATAATAGCTGTGTATGATAATAAATCATATTTACTGTGGTTATGTAGACTGTAAAAAAAATGGCCTTGGTCATATGACATGAATCACAGGAAGAAAGGCAGTTTCAACCACCCCTCCAAACTGACCAGCAGCACTGGGCTGGCCCATGCTGCTCAGTGGCCTAGATCTGAAGCTGTTCTCCAGGGAGCTTTAATATAAACAGAAGTCTCACCACATGGTTTCACCATGCACTACTACATAATGGGATTGATTCAACTGAAGACAAACTAGAAACTGTATACAGCAAAAGTGAGATGCATGTAAACATCTGGTCTGGTAAGTGTTTATATTTGTCTCAACAGAATAACTTTAGCCTTCTACAATGTATTAGAAATTTATTACAGTACTTTGTATCCCACTGAGGGAATTAACCCAGGCAGAGACTTTTGCTGTGTGGATCAGCTTTATTTGGGTCAGACTCAAACTGCAGTGTTCCCCCATATAGTCACAAATCAAATTCGTAAATTGACCTATTACAGTTTTTATTAACATTATTTTTTGAACCATTACAATGTTGTGTGTGCTTAGGCCAAAGCCCTGTGTGATCGAACAGTAGCACTTTGATGCCATCTTGAGGTTGAGGTGCCCAAAGACAATCATAAACCTTTTTTGGGTGGGGCGTCAATTAGCAAAGGATGACTATTTGCAGCAGAGCTTGAAGAATAGATAGTGGGATAGTGAGAAAACAATGGCTCTTTTAAATATTACTTTTAACACATTCACTGCCAGGCCAGCAAAAATGCATTGCATCATTTGACGACTTTTTCCGTCAAAGGCAGTGAATGAGTTAATCGGATCAGAGAATCTTTCTCTGTATTTTCTGAGCTGTTGCCATGCTATTGTCATACAAAGCAGTGCCGCCCAGGGGAGTTTTACGATTACAGAAGTCTGGTGTTTAAGAAATAGCACATTTTGCTGAAGAATGGCATGTTGTGTGTACACATTGATCAATCTCATTCACAATCACATTTTGTTTCACATCGCAAACCACATTTGTGACACAAATTTCTTGTATAGATATCTTTGATTCTGAAAGGGAACTCAAAGTTTTCGAACAATATGTACTCATATTGAAGAATGTAGTCAGTATATTGTTATCAAGTCAGAACAATGTTCAAAAGGATCATTTAATTGTATGTCATAGAGTGTGTCACAGTCTAAAGGGCTTCTCAGAAAAAAATGTTCAATTCTTAAATAGTCCCCTCGCTGCCCAGGCCAAACTGCTGATGCCATGAGGTCATCCAGTCCCCTGCTTTGTTTGGTCACTACTGCTGAACAAAGTCTTGTTATTTTAAAACTGTGTGCTAATGTATGAACAGAACACCTTTGCAACCCCCATCTGTATCTGTGGTGATGGGCTTATAAAAATGTTGTTGTTGTCATCAGTCCAAAACATATTTCTGAAACTTTCTTTCTCTTGTGCACAAATTCTCTACTGGCAATTACACTCATTTACTGTCTCCAAGCAGACTTGGCAATGTAATGAAATCCTAGAAAGCCTCTGAAAAATGATACATTGAGAATGAGGGCATGAAAATAAAGTAGAAAGAGGGAGGGAGGGGCCTGTTGTAAAGAGTGAGCTCCCCAAGGGAGGAAATAGCTAGTTTAGTGAACTGCGTGTTCATGTGTGTGTTTAAGAACAAGGTCATTTTGAGTTTGTTGCACGTGTCTGTTTCGGTCCAATCAAATTTTGCTTCTTTTGAATCTTGCAGCCTTCTCTCGTCAACTAATACACTTGCTGTTTTCCTCTGTTTTTTTTTTTTTTTCCCCATTGACAATATTTTCCAAAACGTGTCGATGCTAGTGGGCTTTCCTTTGTAGACTTTGAATGTTTTTGTGTTTTTCTTGAGTGATCTCTTCATTTCTCTTGGCCTGCTTCCACATGACAAAGTCATGCATCTTAGGTTAAGCAAAGCTAACCAATGTAACTTCGACCAAGATATAAAACTCTATCTGTATCTATATGAAATTGGCCGCTAGTTGCAGTCATTAAATCCAAAAAGAGCATTTCTCTCCATATGTGCGTCAACAAACGTCCTCTTGTAATTAACTCACATTATAACCACTACCATATAACTGCCGGCAGCAAACGTTTAACTGACTTTTCCTGCTCTAGTTAGAAATGTGGTATTTCTTCCTACACCACAACAGAAATCCTAGCAAGTCAAATGCTTTCATATGTTTGCATTTGAACATTCTCATTGGCCCTAACACAGCCTAAAACCAAAAGTAGTGTGGAACCTCTAAGGGAGAACACTTTTTTCCTGGAACACTGGTCAGGTTTCCAATTTGTTTAAATTTAGATTACTTTTTTTTCCCAATTCTCATTGGAATTTCTAACATAAGTTAAGCTTAATCTGTCAAACTGTTTGTCAATCATGAAATGTTAAAGAAAAAAAAGCCAAATACAACTTGTATGTGTCAGTAACATGGTTCATGCTGCAGTTCACTTTTTGATAGAAGTGTCACATGTTACAGTGTGATCAGGAGGCAAGGATCCAGTTCTTCCATTAGCATCACCCACAACCCATTGAACTGGTTTTCATCTTACCTCACCTGCCGCACTCAGTTCGTCCAACTCAAGTCCCTTAAATCTGTCCCCTCCCCTGTTACTTCAGGTGTGCCTCAGGAATCTGTACTTGGGCCCCTCCAATTTAACATCTATCACCTCCTCCTCGGCAATATTTTCCCTACACTCAACATTCAATTTCATTGCTATGCTGATGATACCCAACTTTATCTCTCCACCAAACCCTTTCCACTCTACCACCCACCTCCCTTACAGACTGCATCTATGAAATAAATGGTTCAGTCAAAATTTCCTGCAATTAAACAGTAACAAAACTGAATTCCTACTCATCAGTACCAAAATCACCCTCTCAAAAACAGCCAGTCTGTGTGAAAATATTCAAACTCTACATTTTATGGTGTTTTGTGAGCATTCAATATTAATAAGTCCCAGCTGGTGCTGCATCATTTTCGTCCTCAACCCGTAGGTAATATTTTTCAGGGGATGTGTGTCATAGTGGCACAGAAAGAGGCTTTGTGAGCTGGCTGTGGACGGGGGAGGGATGGCGGGAGTTCAGGAGAGGTTGGACACAGAGCGCCAGTTGTGGAATTCCAGGAATGGAAGTTCCATTTAGATCTGAAAAGGGAGTCGTCTGCAGAGGTGCCAGAGCACTAACGTGAGGTTATGGCGCTGTGGCAGAGGTGGCATATTTGTTGTGCCACACCAACCATGTGAATAATATTGTTTAGAATGTTTAATCGAACCACCATGAAATTTCTCTGTTAGTCATACTAGAACTGCACAGGATATGGTACATGCACTCTTGAACTAATTTGAGAATGAGAAGCATATGTTAAGTCTGGTGTCTGTGTGCGGTTGTGCATTTTATGGCGTATGTTTCGGTGTGTGCGTGTGTGTGTGAATTTATAAAACGCCGTTAGTGCAATGATGCCTTGTAATTAGCTTGCTTTTCTCTGCCAGATGCTATATCTGCTACTTAGAATGGCGTGTGTGGCTTGTGGTACGGTGACAAGAGGAAGAGTGTATGTTGCGTTACACTCATCATTTTAACTCTCTTACTGCCACACGTTATCAAAACGTTATCATTCACGTCATCCTTGAAAACATTCTATTTCATCAGATTTTGTCGTCTTTCATTGTAATTTGATACATGAGCAGCCCATTGAAGAGATACAATGCTGCCATCTGGTGGCCATAGTTAGTGAGTGTTTTTGATTCCACAACCCATTGACCAGGCAGCGCTGCACTTAGATGTTGCACTGCTCATTGATTAGAAAAAATTAACAAAACAAAAAAAACGTAGTTGACGTCATTTAACGTTTATGGTGGCATACATTGTGATTATATTAATCGTGATTAAACGTTTTTGGCAGTCAAAGAGTTAATGTTTGTTAACAGCTAACAAAATTATTTGCTTTACATTTAATATTTAATCTATCTAATAATAAGAATATCTTCAGAGCTAGACCTTAACTAAACCTACCTGTACATTCTTAATACCCACTTCCAAGACCAATTGTGGGCACATCCAGTGACATAATCTCATAAAGCCATGTTGTAAGAAACATTTCCTCTAGCTTTATATACTGACACGAAATGGAGGTCAAGCGGCAGAAAAGGCCATGTGTCCAGAGAAGGCCGGGTTTGTGGAAACTATGAATGGCTTTGGCAGGGTGTGGCTGCTTCTCAGAACAGGGAGTTCAGTTTGTTGGTCTGAGAAAAAGGAGATTGAAAGTGGGAGCACGGCCACAGCCTGTACACAATGCATCTGAATGTGACTTGCTGCAGTACAAATGTAGCTGTATGAAATATTCTTGTAATTATAGGATTTAGAAAAGGGGTGTCCAAACGTTTTCGTTTGAGGACTGCATACATAAAAATGGAAGGATTCAAGGGACACTTTAAATTCTTCAACTTGAATTTATTAAACACGCTAAAAGCAAAGCAAGCAATTATATAATGTATTGTTTATATTTTCTACAGTAGTTATTTTTGGGGAAAACTGCAGCTTTCTGTTATTTGTGGTAAGGCAAATAGTTTATCATGGTTTTGGGGTGGCCGACAGCCTTGTATCCCTCTAGACTAGATCCACTCCTGTAAAACAATAGCCAAATCCCATCTCCACATTCAGAAGAAAAAAAAACAAGAGCAAACTGTAGTAACATTTTGACAACATTATTATTGTTATTTGGGGATCCATCCATCCATCCATCCATCCATCCATCCATCCATCCATCCATCCATCCATCCATCCATTTTCATATCCACTTATTCCTCACAAGGGTCGCGGGGGTGCCGGAGCCTATCCCAGCTGGCTTCGGGCAGTATTCCAGAAACATGCATGCTGAATAGGGCAAAGCAATTTAGGAAAATAATCTAATCGTGACCAAACCCCGTATTATTATTATTATTATTATTATTATTATTATTATTATTATTATTATTATTATTATTATTATTATTATTATTATATTTTTTGTATTAATGGTTTAATTATCATCTTGTTCAATTTGTTTATCCGATTTTAAGTACAAGATATTAATTATTAATTTATTTATTTATTATTATTATTATTAGTAGTAGTAGTAGTAGTAATAGTAGTAATAGTAGTATTAATTCAATCTCTGGTGTATTAACCTTATTTATTGATTGATTGAATAGTTATTTTATTATTATTATGATTATTATGATTATTATGATGATGATTATTATTTTTATTATTATTATTATTATTATTATTATTATTATTATTATTATTAATTCAATCTCTGGTGTAATAACATTTATTGATTGATTGAATTATTTTTTATTTTATTATCTGTTCTTATTGCTGCTGGACATGGAAATTTCCCAGAGGGAGCCATCCCAAAGGGATCAATAAAGTCAAGTCTAAGTCTAAGTCTAAGTAGTATTAATAATGCATTCACTTTTTAATAATTTTTAAAGCACACATCACACAAGTAGTCAATTTTCTGTTTCACAGATTCAACAACTGGAGACGCAAGTGATTGATGCGGAAAAACGAGCTTTCACCGCTCAGCAGCAGGTAAGTCGGCAAGCGGCTTAATGTGGACTGTATGGAATGTGCTCTTGGTAGGTTACCTGTGCATAACTTCAGGCGCAGTGGATGGAAGAGAAGCTGAAAGCGGCAGGCGGTCAGCCTGAAAACTCTGAGAAGCTTTGGTTTGAGCGCTGCCAAGAGCTACAGGCCTTAGTGCAGGAGAAGGACGATATCATCACTAAGCTGGAGCAGCAGTTGGAAGAGCAGGTAGAATACACACACACATACATGCACACCCACACACAGTGAGATATTGGTACATTCGGAGTCAGTACGTAACAGCCAAATGCCCGACTGCAGAAGGGCATGCTTTTGGAATATTTTGTATGGAGGCAAAAGCACACCTGTAGACATTGGGGAACCTGGCAGCAACCCTGCATGCCGACAGACAAGCATTGACGTATGAATGTGTGTGACTGGGTGAATGTGACGCATTGTAAAGTGCTTGGAGCACTTTATGATATACATTCGATCCATTTACCATTTACATACAAGTATGCTTGCCTCATTCACTCTCAGCCATTTTCACACAAGCAATCTCCTTCAATCCCGGCTGTTTTACTGGATTTTGACTGATTTTGCAAGGCCTACAGAATATTGTGTTCTATTGATATAAAATATGGAAAGATTAAAATCTCTTATGTCATCAGGGGGAAAAAAACATATTTCTATCTGTTTCCGTTTTGCAGCAGTTAGCTTTAGAATATAGCTAAGTTTCATCATTATTCACAAATCTATTTAGAATTTTGAGTAATTGAGGTTTTTTTTTCAACATGGTCTGGGTTGATCTCCTTTACTCTGCTGCCACCTTCTGGCCATTTATGTAATAACTACCATTACTTCAACCGTTCTTTGCAGTTGAAAGGCTGCATCAAAGCCTTCTAATAACGTATAAATACGTCTTTGGGACACTTAAAAAATAGAACATTTTAAATATGTTTTTGGGAGCAAATGAGTTACTAAAAATATTGTGTGATTATGTCTATATACAATATACAATATATATAGGTGTGTGCTTCTGGGACCTGCCTGTTGTGTGTGTATTCTTGTATCAGAAACAGTCAAGGCTTCAAGATGCCAAGACCGTGGAGGAGAAAGCAGCAAAGATCAAGGAATGGGTGACACTGAAGTTGTCAGAGGTAGCACAAAAAATGAAACACACAAATAAAATTGATTTCTAACCTATAATATGGATTTTTTGACATGCTCATTTTGTGACTTGACTAGAGTACAATTACCTCCACTAAATAATGTTTCTTCCACAGTTTGAGGTACAGAACGCTGCACTAAGAGAAACCAACAAACAACAGGAAGCTCAGATTGGCGATCTCAAGAAGAAAATGGATGGTCAGTATGAGATCCAAGGTTACTTGTTATTTATCTGTTAAAATATGCTACATATATCATGTATTGGTCATTTTTCAGAATTTGAGCAGAAATGTTCCGGCGGACGAGCAGTTCTGTGCAAGCCGGGTGAAGCTCACCGGGTTAGCAGCCTGACATTTGGCTGCTTCCAGGTGAGAGGAAAGAGTGCGCAGGTTCTGACTGGGCCTGTTCCCTCACAGAGGAGTCTCAGCACAGAGGAAGAAAGTGAAGGTAGGGTCAACCTTGGTAAGAATGCTTTCTATAAAGAAGCTACTGCTATGAATAAGGCGGAGGTCAGGTGGGTATGTCTGTAGATTCTCAGTCGTCCAGGTCATGGTGATCGCAAAGGTTGAATCAAGGCAACTGTACTTATTCTTGTTTGCTGAAGATGTTTCACGTTTAAACCAAAAGGCTTCTTAAGCTCTAAATTAATTCTAAGTGTGGAAGTAGAAGTTCCGTGAGTGTGGTCATTGGCCAACAATAGCGTGGTTTACTCGTATTGTGGCATTAAAGGGATAATTGCTAACACATTGTTAAAGTCAGGGAATAGGTGGTGCCTCAAAATCCCTGTTTTGAGATGGCTTTTCTAGTTGGACTTTTCTATCTTCTTTTACACATTTTTGAAACCGGTGGTCCTCCCTATCCAGAAATTTGACATTATTATCCTTTGTTGGCACAAGATCACTGAATTACTGATTGGAAGGTCAAAGTTTCCTGATTGTCATTACTAGGGATGGACGAGTACTGATACAAGGAATTGGTATCGGCCTGATTTCAAGGTATCGGGACTAGTCGTGACGACAGTCGATACCAGTATCAGTTGCTCTCTTGTGGAACATAAGGAACATAAGGCACACGTGACAGATGGCCATCAATTATGTATTGAATTAAATTAATTTTATTGTGTGTTCTATACAAAATATGGAAATTTATTAATACATTAAAAAAATTCAAATTTACATTATATATATATATATATATATATATATATATATATATATATATATATATATATATATATATATATGTATGTATACATACTGCAGGTCTTTAAAATGGTTTGTCATTGTATTATACTGGAAAAACATGCGATATGCGATATAGCTGTTGAATATTGCAATATTTAACATGAATGTAAAGAAATAATATTTTGATTATCAAGTGAAAGAATAGCATTTTTTCATGTGGCAAAACAAGCAAACTCAATGTGTTCTAAATTAATTGTAATGACCCTAGAAATGTTCAACTATTTGATGGTGAGCCACATTTAATTTTGCGTCTGACTGGTCAAATTTAGATAAAAGCAAACAATTCTAAACATTTTACAATATGCATATTGCATGGGCCAATATTGCGATATCGATATTTTTTTATATATATTGCCCGGCCCTAGTATTTTTTCAATATTGTACAGTATGTGTCAAAAGTACGAGTGATATAAGAACTTGGTATATTTTATTTTACTAGGTACCATGAGAAAAAGTAGCTTGTGATTGTATATAAAATAAGTCATGCTATATCCTCTTGTTTACTCTTTAACAGACAATCAAAGTAAGCAGTCAGCCGCCTCAGGCACAGGTGTCACAGTCCAGAGACCAGATCAAACCGGACTTTTGGGTTCCCGTCTGGAGGAGCATGAGAACATTCATTCGTTGGACTTTGGAGTGAGCCGACCTGATTCTTATAGCGTTTCGTCAGTGCTCTCGAGTGCTGAAGTTGGAGGAGGGCGTGAAGTCAGAGAAGGAGGCCTTGAGGTCAGTCGCGCTGGCAGCGAGGCCTACCTGACGGCCTCGGATGACAGCAGTTCCCTGTTCGACGACGACATGCAGCGAGCGGAGCGGCCAAGCTTCAGCATTCTAGGGGTGTCGGATGGCGCACTACGGGAGTGTAACATGAAGGAGGACTGCTCATCTGAGGAGCTCAACAAGCGATTCCAGTCACAGAGACTTGACTCGTCATCCTCATCCAGCGAACTGAACACCCCCAGCCCCGTCGTCACACCAGCTCTCACTCCCAAACGACCCAACCCGCCCCAAGACCTGCGAGATACCCCTGCTTCACCCAAACAACCCAGACTGCGGACCCCAGCGGGATCGGAGCTGACTCACACAGCTATGACCAAGAAACACTTGAGCCAACCGCCAATCAGCACGGAGGCAGCACACGGACAAACGCGTAACGCCCTCAGCATGCTGCGCTCCTCCCGGCCGCAGGAAACCGACCTTGACCAAGTGCAGGAGGTCGATATGGAAACAGGCAAGGATCCGTCCCTGCAGACCCGCCCCGGCTCTCGCGGGAAACCCGCAATACTTTCCCTAAAGGCCACACCCGTCCCTAGTGGTGGGTGTTCAGAAATAAACTCAGACAGTCACAGCTCACCTCCTACACCCCCCTTACACAGACTCCCCTCTTGGGTAAGAATGTCATTTCTACAACAACAAAAAGACTAAATTTACTGAATTTTCATTTATTTATTTATACAGTCTCATTTTAGTTTGGGAATTTTTGCTCTATAATGTTTTCATTTATCATTCAAATGTCTCCATATCAAGGCTTGGTATAGCTCAATGGGTGCACAGTGTACGTAAGAAAATCAGTTAGTTGTGGGATTATGATGGTTATTATTATAGTTATGTTGGTTTAGATGTAAATACAGCAGTGCTTCTCAATTAGTTTTTGTTACGCCCTCCCCGAGGAAGAGAACAATAGTTTGTGCCTCCAGCAACTCTCCACCACAACTATGAATAAGTATAATTTGTAGTGATAGACCGATATGTTTTTCAGGATCGATACCACTACTGATTATTAGTAGCCAAGGAGGCCGATAACTGATATTTCAAGCCGATATTCATTTGCAGTAAAAGAGTGTCAAATAAAAAAAAAAAAAATCTTTTAATTTCAAACATATAAAGAATAGACATCTTTGTTTAAAAATTATAACAAATTGTAGGCAGTTTCCGGGGTCATCAGCCTGTGTTAAGGCACCGGTAAATTAAAAACTAAGCAATTAAATAACTCCCTAAAATTTTCTACTATAATTTACGTTTTTCAAAATGTCAACAAAATTTCTTAATTTATATATATATATATATATATATATATATATATATATATATATATATATATATATATATATATATATATATATATATATATATATATATATATATATATATATATATTATTGTTATTATTTATTTATTTATTTTTCAAAATAAAAAGTCTTTGGAGTTGTCAGTGTCAGCATCATCTTTTATAAAGTGGAAATTTAAATAAATCCATAAATGAAATGTTCTCTGTATATCAAAAAAGTCATGTGAATATAGCTAATTTTAGGTTTTCGTCAGGGTTCGTAAAAGGTTTCAAAAAATCTTCGCGGACAGTGAAAAATTGTTTGAATATGTTTGAAATGTCAAGTAAAAACTGCCTGTGAACATCATACAAATCCTGATGAAATCCCCAAATTTGCTACGTTCGCAAGCATTCACCGCTCAGTGAGATACCAGCTTTTTTTTGGCCTTAAGATTCGTAAAAAGGCAGATGCCGATATTTGTCAAAATGCCAAATATCGGCACCGATAATCTGCCTATCCCTAATATTATCTATAAAATTGTTTTAAATACACCTCTGCAGATAAGATAACGCTCCTTCCGCACTAGTTGACAATCAGAGCAACACTGCCACCTACTGTAGTGGATGTGAAATTACACTTTATTCAAGTACGTAAAAAACAAACAAACAAAAAAACATGTTCCTTTAGGTCACACACGCCCTCCTCCTGGCATCGCAAAATGGGGGCCCTCCCCTTATTTTATGCTGTGGTTGGTATATTAACGTGTTTACGTATGTCTCCAAAGGAGAGTCGCATCTACGCAGTGGCAAAATCAGGAATCAGGCTGTCTGAGACATCATGCGCGGATTCAACTAGCAAAGGTAAAGGCAGCGAGTTTGACACTCATGATGACCAAATCAGGTTCTGATATATTTACTCACTTTTATCCGTTTTGTAGACCCCTCTCTGCAATCCTCCGATCCTGCCTTTGTAACATACACATCCCTCATTTATAAAAATATGACCGCACCAGTTTACACTACTCTGAAGGGGGTAAGTAAAAACCATGTGCAACATTCCATTTTGTGTGTTGTTCAAGTATATGTGTGATTTGTGAACACCAAAATCAAACCTCTTGTCTGTGCAGAAAGCCACTCTGCTGAGTAACAATCCATACTTAGATGAGTCATCCAGTTCTGAGGAGTCATCCAGTTCTGGAGAGGAAGATGGTTCCTTATGCAGTTCCCACACGTCCTCCAGCTCACACAAGGACAGCAACCCAGGCAGCCCACGCTCTCTCAAAAGAGGTACGCATCACTTAGACTGGAAGGAATAACATCAACATCAGCAAATGAACAAAAATGATCAAAACTAAAATCAGTTGATAAAATGGTATTACATTATAACTATATTCTTCTTTTTTTCTCATGCCTTGCCATCCAGTGTAGAAAGTAAGTAATGCAGGCAAACGACAACGGGCATGTCAATAGTGAATTTTAGTGTACAGTGTTCCCTCGTTTATCGCAGGTGTTACGTTCCAAAAACTACCCGCAATAATGGGAATATTATTACCGTATATATGTTCTGTTTTGGTATGATTTTTGCTTTATTATAAATGCTTTTTCATTCGTCATATATGTTGTTTTTTTCATTTACGTTCATTTTTTTCAATTAAAAGTATGTGTGTTTTCATTTTTTTTATTTATTTTTTTATTTACTTATTACAGTATACAGCACAGTATATATATTTTTCATTTATTATGTTTTTTCGTTCTGGTATGATTTTTAGTTGATTATGAATGCTTTTTCATTCATCATTTATGGTTTTTTTTGTCGTTTTTCAAGTCATTTTCTTTCTTTTATAATTTACTTGATTATAATTTACTTAATTTGCGACAGGACAGACACCTCATCGAGACAAATCCGCGGATGCCCGTATGTCCCTGTTCGAGAGATACGACCGTGCAAAGACAAAAAAAACTAAAAATAAATCCGCGAGGCCGACGATAAACGAGGGAACACTATATTTAAAAAATAGATGGCGAATTATAAAGGGCCCCGGGACCACATGTTGGACACCACTACTCTAAAATCTTTTTTTGGGTGATTTATATTGTGAACACAAGCTAAAGCACTTTTCCTTTCCTTGCAGCTGTATCAATGTCTTCAATGACATCAGAGAGCGACTATGCCATCCCACCTGATGCCTATTCCACCGATACTGAGTGCTCTGAACCAGAGCAGAAACTGCCCAAAACTTGCTCCCTTGCTGGTGACAGCAGCAAAAGTGTATGTATGTATTTGTATTACAAACAACAACAAACCGTTTTAACCACGGCCAAATGTAGAACCTTATGTGGCATACATACATATATTTATGTATGTTGATTTCACGTGGTTGGTTTCCCATGCAAAAGTCAAAGTGGTATTTTCTGGGATGACCATCATGTCAGTTTATGATTTTCTGTTTATGAAAATACAACTGAAGTGAACTGGATCTGCTCCTTACCCTTATCTTTATGTGTCTATACAAGAAAAATATTTAGGAAGGAGACAGTACATGTTTGAGTTCTGATAATTTATTTTTCTGAACTATTTTTGTTAGAAATGTCCAGACCAGTATTAAAAAGGGGGAAATATGGCATATTTTATTGGTGAGCTTACTACAATTAGTCTACATCTACAAAGTTCTATTATAAACAAACTGAATAATTTGTAGTGTGTTATGTTTATTTTTTTTTCTTTTATCCAAAACAAAAGCATTGGAGTTTGGTGTAATTCTCATTCTAAATATTTTTAGGAGTCGATGGAGAAATCAGGCTACCTGCTGAAAATGGTGAAGACATGGAAGAAAACCTGGAAGAGACGCTGGTTTGTCTTGAAAGATGGAGAGCTTCTTTATTACAAATCTCCGGTGAGTTTTTTTTTTGTACTTAGGAGACTGATTTTCCCCATAAACATGCAAACAAATAATGTCCTCCCCCAGATATTACTCATAGGGGAGACCGGTGATAATAGTAACACTTTTTGCTTGAGCAAGTGTAACTCAGTGTCTCTTTGGGCTAAAGAGCTCAAATTTTGACATGTGATACCCATAAATGTGTCTGCTATATACAGTACAGAACTTCTACTACACCATCACAGATTGTGTAAAATACAGAGAGGTGTTGTTACAACCTACCGCAGTACCAATTGCTACACTACTTGGGGATGGATGGACAATTAAATTATTATACATTAAAAAAAAATCATACAAATAAACTTATGGCAGCACTTTACTGAATAATAAAGAAGGCACTATAAATTTGTAAGATTTACAGTATGAACAACTAGGGATGGGAATTGATCATATTTTTACAATTTCAGTCTCAGGAGCGCAAAATAGCAAAAGAAAGAGGGAGGGAAAGAGGGAACTTTTGCAGGGATGAAAAACAGGTTTTCAAAGTGCTTAAAAGACGGTAGGTTAGTTATGTCAGCGTATCAAGAGGAGATACTAGTAAACTGACATGTTACAGTTGTCTACAGTTGCAGCTGTGTCCTGAACAGTATTTACAATCTAACAGATCATGAGAAGAATATTAACTATATGATCAATCACAAAATAGATCAATTACAGAAATGGAATGCAGTGCAATGCAGTGAACTCTTACATAAAGTCATGTTTCCATAGAGCGATGTGATCAGGAAACCTCAAGGTCAGATTGAGGTCAACGCCACCAGCAACATCACACGAGGAGAAGGAAAACAAGTGCTCCAGGTATTCAGGCGTGCTTTGTCTTGCAAAAAGCAAATCTGGATTTAAACATGTCAATGTATTTCAAATTCCTTTGCTCAGTCAGAAACCATGGAAACTATAGCACCCTTTTTTTTTTTTTTTGCTTCATTTTCCCTTCCACTACTTTATTATTGTTTTGTGTAGATAGTGACGGGCAAGCGAGTGTACTACCTGAAAGCGGACTCCCCTAATCTACTAGAAGAGTGGCTCATGGTGCTGCAGAGTGTGCTCAGAGTCAAAGCTGCAAGTCCCCTCTTCACTCAGCCGGATATTCGGCCCAGCATGAAGGGACAGCTCGTCAAGGTTACGTCATTAAGAAGACATTTGCAATTATTACATTTTGCCCGGCATGTTGCTTCATTATGCACACTGCACTATTCTCATTTACATATTTTCATTGATGTCTGAGCCATTTGTGAAATTATAAAAGTCATTTTGTGGATGACAGGTAAAACATGGCTACTCGAAGCGGGTTTGGTGTGCTCTGATTGGAAAAACTCTGTACTACTTTCGCAGCCAAGAGGACAAGGTACAACTTACAAAATGTATTCCTCCTTATTTAATTTTTTCGGGTTGCAATGGATGTTGCTGCAGGAAATGGTGTCGTTTATTACAAAAAAAAAATACAAGTGACTTATAACAATTAACTCATTCACTCCCAGCTATTTTCACTTAAGCAACCCCCATCGCTATCGGCTGTTTAAACTGGATTTTGACTGATTTTGCAAGGTTCATAGAATATTCTGTTCTATTGCTATAAAAACATGGAAACTACAAAAAAAAAAAAATTGAGTATTCTTTCATCAGGAAATAAAGTATATGTGTATCTATTTCCGTTTTGCAGGAATTTGCATTACAATATAGTTTCATTATTCATAAACCCATTGAAAACACTGGCAAAAAGAGTTTGTTGCAACATGGCCTGGCTGATTTCTTATACTCCGCTGCTACCTGCTGGCCGTTTTTTGTAATAACTACTATTGCTTTAAGTGACCTCTTCATTTCAGAAGCTGTATCAAAGCCTTCTGTATGCTCTAGCATAAAATGTACGCTCTAGCATAAATAAATAAATACATAAAATAAAAACGTATAAATACGTTTTTGTGAGCGCAGGACAAAGTATTAAAAAACGTATTTATACGTTTTTGGGTTTGAATGAGTTAAGCAGAAAAATCCACTCGTTTCTGGCCATCTCAAGGGGCAGCCATTTTGCCTTGTACTGACACATGCTGGCGACTGAAAATTACATCACAGTGCTTGAGGGCTCAGCTTGCGAATGACACATGACCAACCCTAGAAAACAGGTTTGCCTGATCCCTTGGATACTGTGATGTCATTTTCAACCGAAAGCAAGTGAAAGCAAAATGGCTGCCTTCTGTAATGGATAAAAACGTGTGGACTAATCACTCATCAATTCATATTTCACAAACACAATATTAATCACAATGTCTTTAGATTAGTGAAGACACATAGAACACATTATTTTAAGAAACTTTTTTTTTTTTTTTTTTTTTTACTTTTTTACTAAATTCTCGTAGTGATTGAGTGAAAAATAAAAATAGCCCTTTTTGATTTGACTGTTTTATTTTTGTCGATGTTCTCAGTTTCCACTTGGTCAGATAAAGCTTTGGGATGCCCAGGTGGAGGAAGTGGACAAGTCTCGGGACTCAGACGATGGCTTGAATGCATGTGGGGGTGGATTACAGGTAGTGTCCTATACTATTGCCATCCATCCACAGGATCAAGAACCCACTTACCTCCTCATCGAATCTCACCATGAGAAGGTTAGTCTGTTTATTCCATACTACACTTAGCGTTATATGCTTGGAATTCAAATAGCTTACGGACGTTGTGCTGTTGTTTAGGATTCGTGGCTGTACCACCTGTGTGTCGCAGCAGGAACCATGATGGGGAAAGTTGGCACTGAGTTTGAAAAACTGGTGGGGAAACTCTTTCAAGCGGATGGAGATCCAAGTAAGCATATGTGAGGCCTTGTTCAGACTGCCAGGCAGAAATTTGTATTATTTTGGTCATCGTGTCCACACATCCGTTCTGATTTTATTAAGTCTCAACTACAACCATCACATGAAACTCAGGAGGCGGCCATTTTGCCACTTGCCGTCGACCGAAGATGACATCAATATTGCTCAGGTCTCAGGTAACAACCATTCACAGCTTCAGAAAACAGGTGAGCTGTGATTGATCATTGCCTGAGCCCTGAGCAACTGTGATGTCATCTTCAGTCGACAGTAAGTGTCAAAATGGCCGCCCCCTGAGATGGATAAAAACGGCTGGATTTTTCTTCATAACTCATATTCCACAAATGTATTAATCAGAATGTCATGTTTAGACTAGTGAGGTCACTTATAACGTATTAAGGATGATTTCCACTTTAACTTTTATTACTGTTTTATTTACAGACTCTCAGATGTGGAGACACCCAACATTGTGTTTCAGTAAAGAGGCATTATTGTCTCCCCTCACCACGCTACCTTCACAGGCCCTGCAAACAGAGGCTGTCAAACTCTTTAAGGTGCATAAATATGCATGCTTTTTCTTTGCTTGACTACATTGCTTTTACAGAATCTGTAATTTGTGCCTTGCTCAAAGACACCTCTGACCTTAACCCTTTTGAACCCTTGACACTCAAAGTCCTATACTTTTGCGCCGTTTTTCATTCCTATCTTAAGTGCTTATTACTTTTCTTCTCAGACTTGTCAGCTGTTCATCAATGTCGCCATCGATGCCCCGGCCATCGACTACCACGTCTCCCTGGCTCAGAGCGCCCTGCAGGTGTGCCTCACCCACCCAGAGCTTCAAAACGAGTTCTTCTGCCAGCTCATCAAGCAAACCCGAAAGAGGCAGCCGCATGGGCACCCGGGACCCCTGCAGGTGCGCGTGCTCACCACCTGGTGGCAACAGTTACCTGATCATTGATGAAGCGCTTCAGCGCGTGAGAGTCACGTGATCATTGACGCATAGCCAACTCTGTTGAGTTTTTAGGTCAAGTAACCACAAGAGGGCACTGTTGGCCACTATCCATCCATTTCTACATGACTTATTCTCACCAGCAGGGTGGCGGGTGAACTGGAGTCACTCCCAGCTGAATGAGTCACTCGGCAATCACAGGGCACATATAAGAAAACAACCACTCACATCTTGACAACACAGTATCGATAGAGTCTTCAATGAACCTAAATTGTTAGAAATTCACTTTTTTAAAATAGTAGGGGAGCAGAAGATTCTACTTTGATTCTACCATGCAAATTCAACAGATTTGACCTGTTTTTAAAAAGATACTTTACCTGTTAATCCATTCACAGAAGGAAAAAGTTCATATTTTGTCTACAATTCATTTGGTATTTTCATTAATTTTCATGTACAATTAATACTTTAAAAATTTTGCCACTTCCTGTCAACTGAAAATAACACATCTAATCAGGGCTCAGCTTGCAAACATCACATGACCAAATTAAAAAAAAACAACAACAACTGGTGAGCCGTGATTGGTCGTTACCTGAGCCCCGAGCACATGATGTCATTTTCAGTTGACGGCAAGTAGCAAAATATATTTTTAAAGGTATTATTAATAGGTGCATACACTGGAGCGAGCTGGAGGATCCTTTTGCACCGTTGGGTTAAGTCAGGTGTCAGTGTCTGGTTCAAGGACACCATCGCCTTGGGTCCAGGTGAAGTTTTGGGCACCGACTAGTTGATGGCTAAAATTGATATTAAATATATAAAGATAGTGCTCCAGGTGAGGCTCGAACTCACAACCTCGGCATGGCTCTACAGGATACTGTCATATAAGTACCGTGCGCTAACCGATTGCGCCACTGGAGCCTGAAAACTCTCCGTAGTGAACATATTATCAAAGATTAAAGTGTACATGAACCGCGCTCCTGTTTGGCCTATTACCGATGTTTTGGGCACTGACTGGTTGATGGCTAAAATTGACATTAAATATATAAAAACACTGCTCCAGGTGAGACTCGAACTCACAACCTCGGCATTGCTCTACAGGATACTGTCATATAAGTACCGTGCGCTAACCGATTGCGCCACTGGAGCCTGAATATGCGCCGTAGTGAACATATTATCAAAGATTAAAGTGTACATGAACCGCATTCAGTTGTGTTTGGCCTATTACCGATGTTTTGGGCACTGACTGGTTGATGGCTAAAATTGATATTAAATATATAAAGATAGTGCTCCAGGTGAGGCTCGAACTCACAACCTCGGCATTGCTCTACAGGATACTGTCATATAAGTACCGTGCGCTAACCGATTGCGCCACTGGAGCCTGAAAACTCTCCGTAGTGAACATATTATCAAAGATTAAAGTGTACATGAACCGCATTGAGTTTTGTTTGGCCTATTACCGATGTTTTGGGCACTGACTGGTTGATGGCTAAAATTGATATTAAATATATAAAGATAGTGCTCCAGGTGAGGCTCGAACTCACAACCTCGGCATGGCTCTACAGGATACTGTCATATAAGTACCGTGCGCTAACCGATTGCGCCACTGGAACCTGAAAAAACTATGTAGTGATCATATTATCAAAGATTAAAGTGTACATGAACCACGCTAGGTTTTGTTTGGCCTATTACCGATGTTTTGGGCACTGACTGCTTGATGGCTAAAATTGACATTAAATATATAAAAACTCTGCTCCAGGTGAGACTCGAACTCACAACCTCGGCATTGCTCTACAGGATACTGTCATATAAGTACCGCGCGCTAACCGATTGCGCCACTGGAACCTGAAAGTTCTGCGTAGTGAACATATTATCAAAGATCAAAGTGTACATGAAAGTTCGGCCAATTACCGATTAAAAAACCCCATAACCGATCACCGGATATTGGCTAATCCCGATCGAGCCGATCATATCAACATAAAGACTAGAAAATATCAAATTATTATATACAAATTATTAACTTTTTACTGCTGAAAATGGCTACATAAGTACAAAAAAATCTCTTTAACCAGTGTAAACACCTTTGGTTGTTGACAGCTAAAATTGATCTTAACCAGATGCTGCAAAATTCTGCTCCAGGTGAGGCTCGAACTCACAACCTCGGCATTGCTCTACAGTGTACTGTCTTATAAGTACCGTGCGCTAACCGATTGCGCCACTGGAGCCTGAAAATTCTGCGTAGTGAACATATTATCAAAGATAAAAGTGTACATGAACCGCAGTTTTGTTCGGCCAATTACCGATTAAAAAAAAGAAACATAACCGATCACCGGATATTGGCTAATCCCGATCGAGCCGATCATATCAACATAAAGACTAGAAAATATCAAATTATTATATACAAAATATTAACTTTTTACTGCTGAAAATGGCTAAATAAGTACAAAAAAATCTCTTTAACCCAGTGTAAACACCTTTGGTGGTTGACAGCTAAAATTGATCTTAACCAGATGCTGCAAAATTCTGCTCCAGGTGAGGCTCGAACTCACAACCTCGGCATTGCTCTACAGTATACTGTCATATAAGTACCGTGCGCTAACCGATTGCGCCACTGGAGCCTGAGAGCGTTACGTAGTAAAATCACTGTCGTAGATCAAAGTGGTCTGCCTTGTGCCAGGTCAAATCCATTCTTTCTGACAGTACCCGTCCCCTTTTTGTATCATGTGTTTTCACACTTGGCAAAGTACGATTTTACTAATTTTGTAAATGCTAAATGTTTTTGTGTAACGTATTGTTGGACATAGCTTGTCATCGACGAACCTATTAGCTTTGTATATGTTGAGAGGTGGCCACCACAGAATGGAGCGTTGCAAACTTATGGTGCTATCCTGTTGCATTATGCGTTTGATAACGCCATTTGTCACTCTTCAGGGCTGGCAGTTTTTAGCCTTGTGCGTTGGACTGTTTCTACCTCAGCATCCTTTCCTGTGGCTGCTCCAAGTTCATCTCAAAAGACACGCGGATTCCAGGTGACAACAGCATTGAGTCGATTCAGCAAAAACCTCACATGAAATGGTCGTGAAGTACTTGATATTAAATATATAAAGATAGTGCTCCAGGTGAGGCTCGAACTCACAACCTCGGCATGGCTCTACAGGATACTGTCATATAAGTACCGTGCGCTAACCGATTGCGCCACTGGAACCTGAAAAATCTATGTAGTGATCATATTATCAAAGATTAAAGTGTACATGAACCACGCTAGGTTTTGTTTGGCCTATTACCGATGTTTTGTCTATATTTGTCTGATATCTCCTATTTATATTCTAACAGAGTATTTGCTGATTTTGTCTAAATGCCATAACAATAATTCCTTATTACAGTAGGCGTGGCTTAATGGTGTGCAGGTGCACTTTGTGACATCGTGGTCATTATTGTCCATGTAACTTGGACCAGTTTAATCAAATTTGACACAATAATTTGCAGTTTTACGCATATATTATTTTTGTTTGTACCACTATGCAGCCTTTTCAGGGAAAACACATTTGTTTAAACGCCATCTTGTTCTAATGTGTGTTGAGTCTCAACCTCATACAAATGACATTCAAAATAAGTACTTGTCATGCTGTTTTTTCTGAATATATTTTAATATAATTTGGTTGCTGTTTTTGTTCCAGTACTAAACTGATGATAATTTCAGCCCATTCTTACAATTGAGTGCTCACAAAATTGTTTTTGGTTTTGTTTAACTCATCATCGTTTTTATAGTATTTCTAAATGTTTGTTGCTTGTGATGTGGATTTAATTTGAATTCATCCACTGTAATATTAGGTATGCTGGTACTTGAATGAGATCCAATTCAAGAGCTGTAAAAAAAAAAATGCTGCCTATAAAGTTAATACAGTAATGCAGAATTTGGATTGACGCTGCCTATTAAATTGTCAATGTTGCTAATTCTGTCCCCAGGACTGAGGTGGGTAAATATGCCATCTACTGCCAACGTTCAATGGAGCGCACCCAGCAGAAGGGTGAGAGGCAGGCCAGACCATCCCGCATGGAGATCCTTTCTATTCTGCTCAGGAATCCATATCACCACTCCCTGCCATTCAGTGTGCCCGTTCACTTCCTCAATAACACCTACCAGGTAATAATAATAATAATAATGACAGAGCGATTGGAACAAAAGCTCGGTGTAACACCGCAATGCTGTCATGCACTTATGGAGTGAGTCGCTGTAAAGATTGCAGTTAGCTCATGAAAATGCTGTCAATATTCCCTCGAGGTACATGAAGTTGACACATGTCAAACTGTCTGTTTATATAATCACTGCACGCTTTTCACAGGTGGTAAGTTTTGATGCGTCGACCACAGTGGATGAGTTCCAGTGTCGTCTCAACCAGGACACCGGCATGAGGAAAACAGGGATGTCAGGTTTCAGTGTGTACACTGATGACCCCACTGGACGAGAGCTGGAACATTGCTTGCATCAAGGGAGCATCAAGGTGATCTTCTACTCATCTACAGCTTCTCATTTCTTTACATTTTTTTCTACAAGTTCATGTCTGTTACATGTCTATGGCAGATTTGTGATATTATATCCAAATGGGAACAAGCATCAAAAGATCAGCACACCGGCAAGTCCGAAAACACCAGAACAGTCCGCCTCACTTACAAGAACAGGTATGCCAACAAATAAAGGTGTTAATCGTAAAGCATTAATATATTATTACATGAGTGTCTGATATTCTGTACATGTGGCACATGTTTGATGCTTTGTAACAATTGACATACAGTATAAGCTTAAGGTGTCAGGTGACTAACATTTTCAATCATAATTAATTGCTTGTCTTCAAAAGTTAACTCATGATTAATCGCAAATTTTATATCTGTTTTAAATGTACAATAATTTACAATAAATGTGTACATTGTAAGTACATTTATAAGTTCTCATACTCTTGTTAACATAATAGTGGAAAAAATGTTAAATTAAAAATGTTAAACTAATAGAAATTTTAGTAATTGATACAATAATGCCATAATAATTCATAAAATTGAGTTAAAATTAAAAAATAATGTACTGTACTATTAAAAAAAAAAAGTGTGATATTTATTTGTGTTGAGGTCATTTTTTCTGCCACTAGATGGCATAGTTGCATTTGTAAGATAGCACAGTGCATTTTTCTTTCCAAGTTAAGAGCTATCTAATCTTTAACGTGAAGTCACTTGTGAAATTCTGCACATTTTTAAAAATGTAAAATAAAACTTGACCCCAGTCTCCACAAATATGTGCATTATTATTAAATGTATTACTGCTGAATTTTGATATTGACGTGTCTGCTGTGTTTCAACTGCAATTCCCCCAGGACAGACTTTCCAAGTAAGCGGCGGTCATTAATGACGCGTAAAAAATTAGTGGCGTTAAAGGAACTTTGAATTAAGTCAAAATTAACACACTACTTTTGACACCCCTAGTATAAACATTACATTGATTAAACATTGTAGAAAAAATAGGTTGAGCGAGACATTTTGTAAATGATAGGCCAAGTAGGCTATTTGAAGAAAAGTTTTGGGATGGGTTGTAGCCACACTCTGTATCTAATCAATCAGTGGCTGGGTTGCAGGTGTAATGTCCCGGTCTCCCAATGCTTTCCTTGTATGTAATGGAGCTCAACAAGTACCAGTCAAATCAGAACGTATTTATACATTTACAACCATCTTCATCTTTGCAGGCTGTACTTCTCCAGCCAGGTGAGGGGGGAGTCAGAAAGGGAAAGGTTGTTGTTGGCCTACCAGATCAATGAGGCCATTATAGCAGGACACTTCCCCATCAACAAGGAGCTGGCTCTGGAAATGGCTGCCTTACTGGCCCAGGTCTGAAAGTTCATAAGTTTCTAATCTATATATGACCACGCCCAAAAAAAAAAAAATGTTGTATTTCTATTGTCTCTTTTTATTTACCAATCAGGTTGAGTTTGGGGATTTTGAACGTCCCTTCTCAAGTCCTGGACAACTCCAAACTAAGTCCAACCAAACCTTGAAACAGGTCCTGGACAGATTCTACCCTAAACACTATCGTCGGACCACATCTGAGGAGCAATTTAGGTAGCACAATATGCTTACAAAAATACTCTTTTGATTTTATATAACAATAGGAATGCTGAAGCTGCAAGCAGCAATGAACGAACCCTACACTTCCTTTTTCACGGTGAACCCTTGAAATAATTGCCTAAAATTTTTCCATCAAGTCCAGGAACTCACCCAAAATGGCTGCATCAAATTAAAATGGCAGACTTCCTTTTCCAGTTTCAGGCATGAGTTTGATGATTTCGTGCGCCCCGTTTTAATAGTCCACCAATTTTGTTTTGATCTGTGAAACTGGTATCGTGGCCAAGCGACTCGTTTGTTGGAAGATTGTTTTTGCGAAAGTTGTGCAGCAGAACTTCTTGGAAGGTTTCAAGAAGACTATGATTGGTAATTTATTTATTTTTGTGTTTCTTTCAGACAATTACTCCAGCGTCTCTCTGGTCGCTGGTCCTCACTCAGGGGTCGAAGTTCATCTGAGTGTGTCAGGATTTACCTGACTGTTGCTAAGAAGTGGCCTTTTTTTGGCGCCAAACTGTTTGAAGCCAAGGTGAGTGTTTATAAAGGACTCAAAAAAATAACTCAGCATTACTCTGCTGGTCACGGTCTGCAGTTATTTTATAATCGACACTTCGATTGTGACATGATTGAAACCATATTTGATGGTCTATGCTTTCGTTGAAGTTTAGTTTCACAACGGGTGTTTTTTTTATTGTTATTTTGTGTTGTTTACACTTCACTTGCATCATCATATATCCAATATGCAAGTACCAGTTTTTTAGCAACATTTGGTGGAGGTCTGATTTTTTTCTGAGGATATTCAATGTCATTACATATCAATGTCATATTACATATCTATGATGGAGATCGAATTTTGGCACTCAAACCACACAGTGTAAATCGAGTCTTAAATTACAAATTGAAATAATGATTAAAAGTGTGAGATGAATTAATTTAATTTCTGTTTTCAGTCCATCACTCCCTCTCCATCAACACGTGTTTGGCTGGCCATTCACGAAGATGGCATCAGTGTTCTGGAGCACAACTCTATTGTGAGCATCTTTCTGGCATATACTTTTTAGCATATTTTTGGCATATTTACTTTTTTATACATTTTAGTCACTCAACTGAATTGCTGTGTTAATCAAATTAAAAGTTACCAAAACAAAAAAAAACTCATTGTAAAAATTTTTTGTGGCACTTAGAACATGACAGTAAGTAGTTTTCAAGACAGCTATTAAATTATTTACTGTGCAACAAAAGTGATCATAACCTCAATCATTATCCATTCCATTTTTTTTTTTTTTTTTTTTTCCAGAAGCCACTGGTGTCGCACCCCTACAAAAATGTGATGACATTTGGGGGCTGCAAACAGGATTTTATGCTGGTGGTGACACAGAACAGCAGTAACAACACAACCAAAGATAAACCCTCAGAGAACCACACATTTGCTATGGATGCGTCAAAGGTTCGTGGAAAAAAAAAAGTGTATCAAACTCTGCTTTAATGATTCCCACAGATCCTTAAAAACTGACAGTCTTAAAAAATTATTTCTGAATGACTCTTGGTCTAATCGCGCAATCACGATAGCAGAAACAACAATTATTGATGAGGTTTTAAGAACAGATGCACATCATTTATGTACCGTGGCAACTTTGGACAACATGGGACATCGCGAACATTATGAAGGTGGTCTTAAATTTAATTTCAAAAATGATTTCATAGTCTTGAATTTAACGTGCTTTCGGCTGTAGAGACCCTTGTGAATGGTCTCACTTTAAACAAGCGCATAAACACAAACATGAAATGTGTTTAAGTGAGAAAGATCTCATAAAAAAATTTTTGCATTATATGTTTTTTGTAGCAACCTAGAACTTCTATTACTAGTAATCTTTTTAGCACGAAATATTGTTGGCATCAAATACTTGAAAGCTTCACTGCTGTCTGATGTGCTCTTTTTATTTAAGTTCCAGTTTCTTACCCATCAGGAGTTTACTAAACCATTCAGTTCTCAAAACTATTTACACCAAGTACCATCTATAAAAGAAATCTTACCTCTTTAAATACCACCATCATGACCAATGTTAAAATACAGTAGCATAGTACTGTATGTTTAATATTTTTTGTAAACCGCTGTAGCATGCACAATTTGAACATCAACACTGCCCTTAAACATCTGAATTTTTTTTTTAACCGTACAAAAACAATAACCAAATTAAAATGTGTTGACATAAGCTAAATACAAATTGTATCTAAGTAAATTATTATTATTATTAATAATTTTTCAAAATTTCAATGTTCATTCATTTAGAAAATGGAAAACCCTATTAATTCAATAATGTTCTATCACATCACCATATATTTTTCAATATAATCGTAGGTCTAGTAATCGCTAATTATATTACATATGTCGTGCCACGCCTTACAGGAGGCTGACATGTTTCACCGCCATTTTTCTGGCCCGGATGTAGATGATGATGATGTAGAAATTGATGATAGGCTTAATTAATTCATTGCATTCTATTAGTTCACCACTAGATGGTACTAAATTCTACACACTGTCCCTTTAAATTCTTCTGTCAAAATGCACAAAGGAAAAAGACAGTTACAGTACACTTAATTTATATTCACTTTTATTTTTCAATCATAATTTTTCCCCTTTTATAACCTAATAAAAAGTGGAATTAAATGTAAGATAGCTAACAGGATCAACAGAGAGCACATCGCACTTGTGTATGGTCACTTGTTGCTAGGCAGAATCACGAGTCACATTATTCTTCATCTGTTGCCCCAACAGCAGAGAAAGGACAAGCGGACATAGTAGAAAAATGTCAGAAACGCATTTAGGACATTGGTCATTAAAATTACTGCTGCTTGAGGGAGACTTGATTCACTTTATCCAAAGATTTGCCCACAGGAGTATGTTTATATAAATTGATTCAGTGGTAGGATGTACTGATTGTAGTATTTCACAAACAGATCAGAGAGATCACCCTCCTCATCTCCAGCTACATCAACAGTGCGCATCAGCAGAAGGCCGCAGCGCATCACCTCTCCGCCCCTGCTCTCATGGTGGCCCAGCCGATCAGCCTGAAGTGCAAGGAGCTGAGGAGCAAGTCTCCGCCAGCGCTGGGTCGTCCCAGTAAGACCCCCACATTGTTGTGACAGCACAGTCCTGATGTGTTTATGAAAAAGGTCAAGTCTTCGAGGCCCTCTGCGGGGATCACTCGAGCATTTCCCCGCACACATTTGGGAGTTGACGTACCACTTGAAAGGGATTCCGCTTGTTTTACAGGTACAAAGGTGCAAACCAATCTGAAGCATTTTTCTTATGAGTGTTGCCGTTGAGTGTCCTGGCTGAAAAGTCAACACGGTTTACTGATTGACTAAGCTAATGTTCTCAGTTTCATTACTTTCTACTGTGTGGTTCCCCTTTATGTATAAACACTGTGGTCTGGAGTACAGGATGATTTTTATTTTATTTTTTTAACCATAAAGGGTACGTAATTACATAATTTTTGTGGAGCTCACTGCCTAGACTAGTAATGAAGGTTATGTTATGTAAGAAGTAACGAAAGGTCATGAAATGTATGACAAGTTTGAAGTGATGAAAATTGCTGTTAAATAATAGCCACAAAATAAGCTACATCTGCAGAATCTAATTAGACTGGAGGGCAAAAATGTGTTTAGAAAAATCCCAACACCGGTTGACACTACTCATGTTTCTCATATTTTCCCTCCCCCCTAAACTTATATGATCAGATAGATTTTGCAGGTGTACCTAATACTGTGGCTGAAGTAGTTGCAGTGCAATAAGGGAAATGAAGCTGGTGACCTGGTGAGGAAGAAGGACGAGTTGTAAAAGAGTAACGATCGTGCCGGCAATGTGCTTTGTAGTTACTGAATAACCAGGAGGGAATGGAAACTGACACCATTACAAATAGTGAAAATCTTCTTAAAGCTGCAGAATGATATTATGTGCGACATTTACTACACGCTTCGTGATATAAAAACTGGAAAAAAAACAAGTCATTTAATGTAAAGGTACTTTAATATGATCCTCCCATTGATGTAAGAATTTATTTAAATAATTTCTAGCCTGTGTAAAAAAAGAAACTATAATAAATAAAACTGCAAATGTACGAAATTCCAACTTTGTCACATTCAGCCTTTGTCATTAATCCATTCCTGTAGTGATGCTTGATTTTCATTGCCAAATTTAACATTCAGCATGACAAGCTCTTTGAGCATTTATTAGATTTGATTCCAGCTTAAAGTGGAAGTCAAGTCAAAAATATTCATTTCAAAATGTTCTACACAGCCCAACTAGTCTAATCACAGTATTGCGATTACGCTTGTGGAGAATGAGTTTAGCAGCAAAATCAACATGCTTTTACCCATCTCAAGGGGCGGCCATTTTGCCAACTGAAAAATGACATGACAAGTTGCTCAGGGGATTCGGGTAACAGACAATCAACTTACGAACATCACATGACCCAACCTATAAAACAGTGAGACATGATTGGTTGTTACCTGAGCCCTGAGATAGCTGTGATGTAATTTTCAGTCGACGACAAGTGGCAAAATGGTCGCCCCCTGTGATGGATAAAAACAGGTTGATTTTTCTGCTTAATTCATATTCTACAAGTACAATATTAATCACAATACCATGTTTACACTAGTGAAGGCTCCTAAAACATGGTATTTTTTATTTTATTTTTTATTTTTTTTACTTGACTTCCTCTTTAAGGTACTGGTATGGTCTTTGTCTTCACTAGTACAACAGCTACGCATTACGAATGACTAGTGAGGCAAAACTGTGCACTAGTTGACAACTGCATGCTACTAATACTATTAGAGGCACTCGATGTTAACTAGAAGAATGGTGTAATGGCACTAGTCATACTCGTAGCTCACAATTGTCAACTCGTGCATAGTCTTAACTCACTATATAGTCACATGATGTATCTTCCTTGACTAGAATGCCAAAGAGCACACTGCTACGTGGACCTTCCGCTGGATATCAAAATATCGAATGATTGCTCAAACCCTTGTCATAGTTCAAGTTGCTCCTGTCCACAAAATTGCCCCTGCTGCCTAATTGGAGTGACTCGGTGTGACGTGTGGATACCGTCAACCGCCACCTGACAGCAAATGACACTCCCTCATTCCAGCACTCTTTCACACAAGGCAGGGGGAGGACATACGATACCGACCTGTCTGAACTAGTTTTGAGACATGCTTTTGTTCCAGGTTGCTGTGGTGACGGAAAAAAAAAAAAAAAAAAGGGAGGGCAAAGGGGGAAATGGAAAAGTGGGTGAGGCAAGGAATTAAACGGTAACTTCCAAGGAAATACAAATAATACTATTGCCTTGTTGTGCTTATTGTGTGACTAGTCTAGTACAAAAGAGTACATAAAACCAATCACCTCCATTACTGCCATATGCCTCAAAAATACATTTTATTTTGATTGCTGTAGAACTGTTTTGCATATAGAATGGGTTAATTATGTTTGTTTGGCTTTGTGAGATGGGCTGAAAACACTGAAACCAACCACAGTATGAAAAAATACTGTAACATTTAACTACAAAAAGTCAGATTATACTTTTATACTGCTCAATTTGTATTGATTTTCATTTTAATTCTGCACTGGTAATTTGAACTATTAAGCTAATATTCACTTTTATCTATTTTACAAACACTTATGATTACCCATCCATTTTCTCTCACACTTGTTACAATTTGGGTCAGGGATGAATGGGAAACACCTGACTAGGCATCAGAAAATCACATTTGCAGGTCACAAAGACAATAATTCACACTTACACCTGCTGTGCTGCCAACTGTTTGTTACTATGATTTCAAATTTCTGTCTACAACTCTTTTTTTTTTTCTAAAAGAAAACTAAATAACTTTTAATTCGCACAAGGATTCATTTGCTCATAAACAACCCTATGAACAAGTTCCAGCAGGCATCACAACACCTGTCTCCATTTTAGCTAGTGATTGGCTAGTTCCTTTGCCACTTACGCCATTTTGACTTTTGACGTTTCACCTGCAGTGTGAAGTCCTTATAAGCAAGAGCTCTTCTTGTGTCACTGGTTGCATGAATACGGTCTGTTTCTATAAACAAGGCAAAACCTGACTGTCAGGTTGAGCACAATTCTGAACGGCTTCAGCGACAACACACCTCCCGACAGTGTCACCCAGCTGGTTTCATAGTCAAAACAGTATTGCCAATACATAAAGCGCACTCATATTGCACACGCTCAGCTAGAACAGAATAACAAATCCGGAGCACTACTCACATACACAAGAATGATGTCACTAACATTTACTTGACAGTTCAATTTCTATCAAAAAGGTGACCATTAAGCCTAGACAGTGAAATAAGGTCACCAGAGCCAGAATATAGCACTCTACAATAAAAACATGAATGCCCCTTTTTTTGGGTGGCATCACATCATGCAGGTTTTTTTTTTTTTTTTTTTTTTTTTTTTTTGTAATCAGTGGCCATTAAGCACAAATTCAATAATGAAACATGGCACAGAATAGAATACCCATCATATCAAAAGGTTTGCACGCGAATTTCACTCTTTTAAAGACTATTGTAAACAGTAATGCACTGTCCATTTAGTATACCATAATTTCAGGTTAACATGAATAGATAATCTAAATTTTAGAGCCAGAAGGACTAGACAGGCACTGAAAATACTTGTGATAATCCATTTATGGAAACTACAAATGAAGTTTGATTTTCATCCTTCAAACACTTGACATCAACAAATGTTTGCATTGTAAAGAATGGAGGCACAAGTGGCTTATTGCCCTAGCATAAGTCATTGCAGTGTCACCCGAACACACCTTTAAATAGAAACAAATAAGCTTCAACCACAGTCTTTAAATCGTTTTATTAAAAACAATCCAACAAAACACACATATGAAACTGTACAACCTAACAAAAATTTAAACCATACAGTGTCTAAAATTTAAAAGCCACATTTACGAGGACACATTTTAAGCATGGAATAGAGGTGGAGGAGTGCCAAAAACTTTACACAACTTATAAATAAGGCAGTATGAATAGTGCCAATAAAAATGAGCATGTCGATTGTTCCTTTACAAAAATTTGTCTTCCTTGTAGAACTGTGTATGGCACACTGCAAGTACGTGCGTCCATCGATGACTCTGGCCTGCTGCAGCCATTAAGAAGTTACATGGGATCCATCTCTCTTTGCTGCACAAAAATAAAAAGGTTGACATTAATATTAAATATGAGAAGGTTTTAAGAAGAAAAACCTCTGAAACAGTGTGTTCTAGTCACCTGAGCCTTGTTGTACTTCTGACTCTGACGCCGTCTCAGGAAGAACTACACACCGACAAAACAAAAATTTGTCAATAATTAATGTTTAAGATAATCTACATAGATTTGAATTTTCATCAACTCACCAGGAGTAGCAGGCCGGCCACCACAGCTAGCACGACCACCACGATGACAGCAATGATTCCACCGGTAAGATTCTTCATGGTGAATGTCGGGGGCTCCTCATCCACGTAGTACACCACGATGTCCTCCATTTCCATTCTCTGGGAACCGACAACGGGCTCAAATTTTTCCTGGTCCTTGAACAGTGGCAGCACTTTCACCTGTGGGAGGAGGATGAGACGTCAGTATGTCAATTACAAAAACAAAATAGTGTTATATAGTAGTACATTACATCTTTCTCCATGTAGTAGGCCAATTTGGTCAGATCACTCTTGCGCTCTCCCTTGGGCTTCATTACGTCCACCACAATCAAGCGGGCATCTGGGTCATACTGCAGGGAGAATAAAAGTTGTTCCAAATGTTACATCGGGTGTAAATGCACATTAAACAAAGACTCAAGAGTCCACATACCGCAATCTCTTTGACCATGTCTTTGTTAAAGTTGTCGTAACGCCTGTGGATAGCATCAGCAATAGCGCTGTTTGGGAAAGAACACCCTTTTTACTACAAACATTCATATACAACACTGAACAAATGTCACTTTAGTATGAGCTGTCCATAAGTAACACTATTGCATGTACTTACATCTTCAGTTTATTAGCATCCACAGGACCTGTCACCGGTTTGTGCTTCAGCTGAAGACGGACCCAGCTACAAAACAAAACATTTTAGAATTGTATGAACAAATTACAGGTCACCCTTCTGCTCCGCAAAACAAACAGAGGAGAAAACAACTTACTAGGTCTCCACCAGCTTCTCACACTTCAGGTTCTTGTCTCCCTTGTCTGTTCGGCGAACACCGGCGCTGTTGACGCACCAGCACTCCTCTGTGTTGTTGCACTGCTTGGCCTTGAATTTGCCATCATTCTCACACTCTGGGTCGTAGATGCCGTCATTGTCCACAAAAGCGCTCTCCACAGGCTTTCCTCCAGTACGAGTGTCCAAGCCTTTTTTGGCTCTGTACATCTCAGCCTTCATCAAGAAGCACTTCGGGATCACTGGAGATAAATAGTGGTGAAAAGCACGTGTTAAATTGACCACTCAACCCATGTTCCTTCAGTAAAAGTTGGATTATTTACTTACATTCATTGCAGTCCAGCTTCTGTTTCATCTGATCACCGATCAGGAGGTAACACTCACAAGGATTTCCATCACAGGTGGCCCACTTCATAGAGTTACATGAACCTGGGGAGCAAATCGCCAGAATTAACATCATGATGTAAACAAGACGATTAGTGCTAGAACATACATTCCAATTGTGTGATAAATTATTAAAATCAAGTCATCTTTAGTTATATAGAGCTACAATGACTTCTAAACACTGCTCAAACATTTTAAAATGAAATCAATGATTTAATATAGACAATTAAAAAAAAAATAAAAAATAAAAAAAAAATGCGAAGGTCAGGAAGATTGCACTATACTGTATTTTACACATGACGCCAGTGCAACAAAAGCAAACAAGACACCGTACTGCGCACGCTAATCAAGTCATGGGCGTTGGTTTCTCCAAACAGAGAAGTCCCGGAGGAGCGGGACAAGCATGTTCCCCACCCCCACTCAACAACGAAACAGAATGGCATTTATATCCGAATTACGTTATAAAAACTTGACGTTCCCAGCATACAAGAATGTAACATACTTCCAAACGACCAACATGAGTCGTGATTATTTAAATACAAACAGGTGGGTGAGATATTCAAAATAATTTAGAACGTCGAATATTCTTGTTTTTAAAAGTGTTAGGGCTACTTGAAACAGTATAATTTTGGTTAAAAAGTTTGTCAAAATTCACGACATTAAAGAGGTTGAAAGCACAACAAAAGCTGAGAATTAATTACTTACAGCTTTGAGCCGAGGCTCCTACCGCAAGGGTGGCAAGAACAAAAATAATCCACATCTTCATAGTCGAATTAATGGCGAAAAACAATTTCACTGAAAGTCCTTCTCTTTCTTTTCGATCCGTCCGTCGTCCACAGAGGTCAAAAATGGAGTCGAGACAAAAAGCTTCCTGTTCTTCCTACAGGTGTGTCCTCGTCAAACCTGTTTGGACAGACGGGCGCGAGCAAATTAAGGTAAAGGCTCACTCAAAGCAGCAGGCGTGTCTCTCGAGTGAACTGTGAGTTGACTCAATCACTTTTGGTCCTCTACAAACTGATAAGTCAAGCAGGCATGAAGAGAATTTATAACACAGGTAGTCTCAATACGTCACATTCATTTCCATGGGTGGTGAAAGAGGCGGAGTTTGTGAGAATTCACGCGCACCTTTTCCGGTGTGACCATATTTGGCAATGAGGTGCTCAACTATTTGAAAGTTTCTCCTTTTTTATGTATACGACTTTTGGCTTGTACCATTATAAACATAGCTAATTACCACTTTATGTGAGATATATACAAAATATGCTCCATTAAAAATAAATATATATATCGCACTTTCAAAAGACTTCTTAAAATGTTTTTAATATTCTGTTTTTTTCATGTGACATTCTTCTAAAGGGATGCTACACTATAGGCAAAGAGGGTAGGTACTTCGTGTACATATGTGGAGAAATACAATTTTTCACAGCATTTTAACATAAATACTTAAATGTCAGTATTTGAATGAGGAAGTAAAAGTGAAATAATACTTTCCTTAAGTTTCATTTTGAGTTCATCAGATCTTGTTTTAGTAAAGCTTCTCATAAGTGGAGGCTATTGTAACATTTCACATATGTTGTTAATATCTAAGATACAATGTTACATTTGACTAATTTATGTTGAATATTAAACAGCTTTAAAATCCTTTCAAATTCACATTGTCACAATATGACGTAATAGATTACCTGAGACGGTATGTTGAGTCAGTATGTTGACTGACTGATACTAGTTTTAAGGAACAATTTCTGAGCTGTTGTGAATCACGGTCGGATGAAGATGAGTCACAAGTTTCAGTGATTATTTACCTTGAGAAATATTGTTCAAAACATGCATTGTCTCCATGATGAGTGTCATTAAAATTATAGAATAGAGCAATAGACAGCAAATGGTATCTATAATCTCTAGTTCACTTGCCTTTGTAGTGATACAGTTATATGATAACCAGTCCACGGATGCATCCTGCTGGCATACGCTAATACAATTCACCCATAACCCGAATGAGGACAAACTCTCTAATAAATAGATAAGTGGATGGGTGGTAAACATCTTCATATTTAAACATTTCAATAAAAAAAATAATGTTACATAGGTGAATGTGTGGCGGCACGGTAGTTGATTGGTTAGCACGTCCGCTTCCCAGGTCTGAGGTCTCCGGTTCGAGTCCAGGCTCGGACCTTCCTGGGTGGAGTTTGCATGTTCTCCCCGTGCCCGTGTGGGTCTTCTCCGGGTACTCCGGTCTCCTCCCACATTCCAAAGACATGCATAGCAGGTTAATTGGGCGCTCCGAATTGTCCCTAGGTGTGCGTGTGAGTGTGGATGGTTGTTTGTCTCTGTGTGCCCTGCGATTGGTTGGCAACCAGTCCAGGGTGTCCCCCGCCTACTGCCCAGAGCCAGCTGAGATAGGTGCCAGCAGCCCCCGCGACCCTTGTGAGGAATAAGTGGTCAAGAAAATGGATGGATGGATGGAAGGTGAATGTGTTTTCAGTATCACAAAAGTAAGCTGGTAAGCAAGGAGAGAGGAGAGGAGAAGCTATGCTAAAAAGTCAATGAAACCTTTACAATTTTTGAGAGCAGCACTAAAAACCTAAAGTAGCAAAACAATGTTGACAGTTATGCTCTATAAAGTCATTCTGAAATGGTCGCAAGGCATGTTTTTTAATAACATGTAACACAAGTTTTAAGTTCTTTGAAGACACTTTAAAATGATATAAACACGTTTAATGTATTATATGAAAGGAAGAGCAATAGATAACACAAAAATGTTGTACAGATAGAAAGTGTAACAGTTTACCAATTCTGCTCCTTGTTTATATAGTTTAAACAAATGTTTTTGTTTTTTTTACATTTCCCCATCAGTAAGCTGTCTTATAAATCCAATGCCCCGCCTAGCCAATCAGAGATGCCGTTAAGATGATGATATTCTAGATCAATGAATAGCAAGTAGTGTCATCGCTTGAGTATGTTTTTGTTTTTTTGTTTTTTTAACTCGATCTTACGCATTAATACAATTTTAACTCTGGGTGGGTGGATATCAGATATGGAGTGTGAGTTACTAACTGTAACTGTACTACACAAAGTGCAAAATTGCAAAACCCGAGCCCGTGATGGTCGGGCTTTACTGTACTGTACATAAGATTTAATTTTTCCATAAATCTTTTCCTGGGCGGCACAGTGAATGACTGGTTAGCACATCATGCCTCCCAGTGCAAAGGACGTAAGATTGAGTCCAGGCTTTGGCCTTCCTGGGTAGAGTTTGCATGTTCTCCCCACCGTACACCAACAAACAATTTGACATGATTTTGGAAACATACAGGAAGGAAATAAAAGATGAATAAAGACTGAGACAATGTTCTGGCATGGCACGAAACCACTTTATGCTGAAGCACAGACTTCTAAATGACAGAAATTTGGATAACCGTGATGCTCCATGCAATGCTCCCCATGACACAGCATTCTGCTTTGATATTTACTTGACATGTTTTCATCATGTGATCAAATAGGTAAAGAACAGTAGAATCTAACACTAAGTTGTCTATTTAAAGGCCATACAACTCCCCCGTGATGTACAAGTGAATGACAATCATGTTGATGTCCCGCATGCTTAACAGTAATGAAGAGGACAACAAAGGGCCATGAGATAACTGTTGCACGAACGCTATTGTATGAAAGTTTTACGCACAACCACGGGAATATGGGTGTTCCCTTTCCCAGAGGTTTAAGATGTCAGGGTAGTGCACATTATTGTCCTGATTCCCTGGGGTGGATGAATCAAGACTAAGGAGAAGGAGGAGCAGAAAACGGAAGGAGCCACTTGAAGACTAAAGCCATGTTTTTGGGTTGACAGAGCGTGATCCAAACGCGGGGGACTTCACACACAAGACCACAAGGAGAAAGGGAATGGGGTGAGTGGGCAATTTTCCTTTCAGCTGTTTTTTTTTTTAATATAGTGGTCGTCATTTATTGATTTCAAATATTGTTGGTGATATAAGCACGGTACAGATAGAGGTTCTAGTCAATAAAGTCTGGGTAACCTAGTAATAAGCTAGCATGACTAAAACTGTAAATATGGGCTTAATGTTCACCTGACATCTGTGCTGTAATCATATTTGCTAAATCAATACAAACAAAAAAATCTTTATATATATAGAGCCTTAAAATTATTGGGACGATAAATTTGCACACAGTAACTTTAATAAAGTAAGATTTTCTTCATTAGTGTGGCCTTTCCTACTAACAAATATTTTTTTTTTAAAAAAGTCATTTTGTTTTGTTCAATGCTAATTAAAAGTGTAATCTGTAATCCAGCTGTAAAGTTCTATATGGATCTTGAGTTCACTGCATTTTATGTAATGGGAGTTTGCTACCGTACTGTCCACCCATGGCCTAGTCCTCCAACACAGACAATTGTCTGACGTGCCTTAAAGTGACCCATGACAAATAGATGGTAACTCAGAATCACTAAAGACCTATTATTCATATAAATCCTGGGATTGATGGCTTGGAATAGTAGGTCTTGCGACCCGACCCATGGATAAACAAAACAAAATGGATGGAAGATTTCAGATATTTGTGTCATTTTTTTTCTTTTCTTTTACAGGTTCCCACTCTTGTGGCTGATCAGCCTCTTGACAATGCTTAAGTGCTCATTTGCAGGTGAACAAACTCAGTCACCTCAGTCATAATAACACAATATTTTCCCCAATTTTTTTTCACCTTTTCTCTCTATCTTTTTCCTATCAGTTGCTGACCTGAAGGATTGTGAGGCAGCAGGCATCCAGTGCCACCAACAGGCCGAGTGTCTAAAAGTCCAAACCAATTTCACCTGCGTCTGTGGCGCGGGCTACCAGGGTGACGGTCTTCTATGCAGAGACATCGATGAATGCCTCAGCGGCGTGCACAATTGTCATCCGAACGCCGGCTGCAACAACACGCTTGGCAGCTACACTTGCTTTTGTCTCAGTGGATTCATCGGAGATGGTACGAACTGCCAGGATATTGACGAGTGTCAACAAGAAAACGGGGGCTGTCACGCCAACGCAATTTGCAGCAACTTTGAGGGCGGACGACGTTGCCGATGTAAAGTCGGTTTCGAGGGAAACGGCTTCGAGTGCACGGATAAAAATGAATGCACGAGCCAAAATATTTGCCACTGGAATGCGACATGCACCAATAAACCTGGATCTTACGTGTGCAATTGTAATCCTGGCTATAAAGGCAACGGGAACTACCTCTGTCTCGATATCGACGAATGTTCAGAGAAGCCGCAGGTGTGCTCGTCATTTGGTTACAAAGGCTGTGAAAACCTGCCTGGTACTTATCGTTGCACATGCCACGACGGCTTTCAAAGTACTGGCGAGAGCTGCGTGGACATTGATGAATGCGCGAGCAACATCTGCAGCCGATATGCAGACTGTTCGAACACAATCGGGACATACCGATGTAACTGCAACAGCGGTTTTGTCGGAAATGGCCTGACGTGCGTCGATATAAACGAATGCAACGAGGGCAACGACTGCCATCCCAATTCCGTGTGCATTAACAGACTCGGAAGTTACGAATGCTCCTGTCTGGAGGGGTTTGAAGGGGACGGCAGATTTTGTGATGACATCAATGAGTGTGCAACACCAAACATCTGCCCTCCCACCACAACCTGCGTCAACAGCGCCGGCTCATATTTCTGTGACTGTGGCAGCGGCTTCATCTTTAATAACTCAGAGTGCGGCGACCTGGATGAATGCGCAGCGGGCCGCTGCAGCCCCTACGCGGTCTGCACTAATTCACCCGGTTCCTTCACGTGCCAGTGTGAAGCAGGTTACAGGGGAGACGGCTTCACATGTGAGGATGTGGACGAATGTTCGATTGCTACTCAATGCCACTCCAAAGCGCTTTGCACTAACCTGCCTGGTCTCTATAACTGCACCTGCCAGGTAGGTTACTCTGGCGATGGTGTGAACCAGTGCAGTGATGTGAACGAGTGTCTGGCGGATAATGGAGGCTGTCGAAATAAGGCCACATGTGTTAACAACATCGGCTCTTTCACTTGCCTGTGCCAGCAGGGATTTGTCTTAGTTAACCAAACTCTTTGCCAAGATATAAATGAGTGCGAGAAAGAGGAAACTCCATGTGGCGTGAATGAAGAATGCAAGAACACTGAGGGTTCGTTTGAATGCCCCTGCCAGGCTGGATATTACCGCCCTGCCGCCAGCATGGACTGTGTTGATGTTGACGAGTGTGAAGCGAATCCTTGTCACGTGAATGCGACGTGCCTCAACACAATCGGCTCCCACACTTGTACTTGTAAGCGAGGCTTTGTCGTCAATGGCACGCAGTGTGATGACGTTGACGAGTGCGCCGGAGTAGACACATGCCATCCACGGGCACTCTGCACCAACTACATTGGGGACTTCTTCTGCTCCTGCCAGCAGGGTTTCAAAGGCGATGGCTTCTCCTGCCAGGATGTGGACGAGTGCATCGTCTTGGATAGCATCTGTCCAGATTTCTCAACGTGCGTCAACTCCCCCGGAGAACATGTGTGCTCATGTTTGAATGGTACGGTCGCCCTGAATGACTCTTGTGTGCCACCCAGTCCACTCTGCGACCCAGGATGCCACATTAACGGCCTGTGCCACCGCTCACCTGCTGGATACCAATGCGTGTGTGACATGGGTTACATTGGTGATGGGCTGGCTTGCTTTGATGTAGATGAGTGCCAAAGCCGAAACATTTGTCCTGAAAATGACACCGAATGTGTAAATGTACCTGGTTCATATTCCTGTGTTTGCAAGCAAGGCTACATTCTCAGTGGAACTAAGTGCACTGGTAAGACAAAATTTAAAATATTTTCTATTTCTTCTTGTTTTATTTTATTTTATTTTATTTTATTTTATTTTATTTTATTTTATTTTATTTTATTTTATTTTATTTTATTTTATTTTATTTTATTGTCCCCGCCCTTTTTAAAGCTAGAACACAAAATGAATGGACAGAACAATACTTATACCGATGTGACCAAAGGCAACTGAATTGGACAATCACAAAAAAAAAAAAAAAAAAAAGACAATTCAGACCTGCAAACTAGAGATTGGCCTTGCACTTGCTCAAATACTAAACAGCTGCAACGGGAAAACTGCGACCCCTTGTGTTCTTTTCTGGAAACAACGTTTTGAGGTGCCAAATATTCTGTTCAGTTTTCTCTTTTTATTGAACAACAAACAATAAGGCGTCAATGGTTAAAATTGTAGTCAAACTGTATGAAAATAGGTTTTTAATAGACAATGTGCATCATTAGCCAACATGTTTGTACCTGATTGTAGCTAGCTAGCACTGCGTCTCGGGAACCTGCATTGAAAAAGCTGAGCTAGCCTCCTCAATGTCAACATCATTTCACAAATGATTTATATGTAAATGGACATAGGAACCAAATAAAAGTTTAAATGTACCATAATGTGACCCTCCAGCATGAACTCAAACAGAGGACAGACACATGTACGGCGAATGATGTTCTTACCGCTATTGACATTGACTTTGCAGTGGTCTTACATTTACTGAAAATTTTAGGGATAATATCTTAGATACTGGTTGCTATGGACCTCTGAAATATTAAATAAAAATAAGACTTAAAAAAAAAAAAAATCAAAAACGAGGGATTTCAACCTGCCAACACTGAAATTAATGTAAATTCCTCAATTTTTTAGGTACTTCCATATATCATTTTAAAGGAAGTGTATAAATTGAATGCAGCGATATGTCAATTTTCAATTTTTGAGCGATAAGCCTGGTTTTGTCAAAACACATAGCTAACACATGTATTAATTTTCTGCATTGGTAAGTCTTGGACTGGATGGTGCTCACGTCATACCCAAAAATGTTTGTTTATCTTGTGAATGTTCATCATCATCTAAGAAGGCCCGTAAATCTGAGATACAAATTTTAAATAGCAGCTAAGATTCCATCTTGTGAGTTACAAAACATGAAAACTTCACATTTCAGTCAGATTTAGCTTGGTGTTTGGCAGGCCTAAATCATTTAGTATGATTTAAACAGTCAGACTTGCATAACCTTTGTTAGATCAATGAGATGATATTCTATAACGTGTTGTCTTATTCCCCTACAGTCTTCATATGTAGTAACCATTTTTCCTTGTCATTCTTTCCTTCTTCCTCTCCCTGCCCCGTTTCTGTCAGATGTAAATGAGTGTGAAATGGGACATGAGTGCAGTGACTTTTCACAGTGTGTCAATACAGTGGGAAGCCATGTCTGCTTCTGTCTCAGTGGCTTCACAGGTGATGGGAAGAACTGCTCTGGTAAGTGTCAACTCCCCATACACATATTCATTACACAATATGGATATTTTGCTCCATTCTAGTAACTATCTTGAGAGATTTCTTCATCTCCGTTTGGGGCTGCTTCCCTGACAATGTCCCATTTTGGATGAATTATAGACTTTGATGAATGCCAAGTCCAAAATGGAGGATGCCATAACGTTGCCAGCTGCATAAACACACCCGGATCTTTCACCTGTGTCTGCCCTGTCGGCTTGGAGGGAAACGGCTTTCGCTGCCAAGATGTAAATGAATGCGAGCAGAATTCCACCGTGCCACACAACTGCAGTGCCCGGGCTTTGTGCCTCAACACGTACGGCGCCTACAACTGCCAGTGCCAGGATGGATACCAGGGGGATGGCTTTGATTGTGAGGATATTGATGAATGCCAGAAGAACACAACTTGTAGCACAAACATGATGTGCAGCAACACCATCGGCTCCTACACCTGTCTGTGCATTGTTGGCCTGGTGTATGACAAAGGGACGTGTGTGAATGAAGACACCTGCCGGGACGCCAGCTCCGTCTGCCATACCCTCGCCGAGTGCCACCAATATCAGGGTTCCTTCTATTGTCAATGCAAAGATGGCTATCAAGGCAATGGATCTGAATGCTCCGATGTGGATGAATGTGACCAATTCCAAGTTCCAATCTGCCCTACATTCTCCTCCTGTTTCAACACTAATGGCTCCTACATCTGTGATTGTTGGAACGGCTTTCTGGACAACGGGACACACTGTGAGGACATGGACGAATGCGCCACAGGGAACTTCACCTGCCCACACAACAGCACTTGTAGCAACGTCAATGGTGGCTACACTTGCATTTGTGACTCAGGCTTCTCTGGCAATGGATCCATTTGTTTGGATGTCGATGAGTGCTCGTTTGGCTTAATTCAGTGCCCTAATTCCTCCAGCTGCCTGAATTCAGTGGGATCTTTCTTCTGCGAGTGTTGGGAAGGTTACCAAAACAGCAATAGTAACTGTGAGGATATTAACGAGTGCCAGGATAACTCCACCTGCCCTGAATATGGCACATGCATCAACACCAATGGCAGCTTTCTTTGTATATGTGATGCTGGATTTTCCTATGTCAAAGACTTGTGCATGGACATCAATGAGTGCAATGCAACTAATCTTGATAACATTTGCAGCAACGGGACATGCATTAATACACTTGGGTCATATCACTGTGAATGTCTGAGTGGATTTTTGAGTAATGGAACCAAGTGTGCGGATGTAAATGAATGCTCAGACTCTCGCAACTCAACAGTGTGCCCGCCTCAGTCTACATGTGTCAACACACCTGGTTCATACCGTTGTCCTTGCAATGAGGGTTTTACTGTCAACGCCACCAAGTGTCAGGATATAGACGAATGTCAATACCCGATTGCTAACCCGTGCCCTGAGCAATCATTCTGTAAAAACACAGCAGGATCCTTCATTTGCGAGTGTTATCCTGGGTTCACTTCCTTTCTGTTGGGTTGTGACGATATAGATGAATGCAAAGATAACAACTCCTGCCGCCTTGATCAGGTGTGCTCCAATGTTCCTGGAACATACAACTGTACTTGTCCTTTGGGATTCCACGAGGATGGGAGCACGTGTGTCGACATCAATGAATGTGAGGATTTCCCTTGCCATTCCGTGGCACGGTGCTGGAATAGCCCAGGTTCCTTTTCATGCCATTGCCCTTTAGGCTTCGCAGGAAATGGCTCATGGTGCGAAGATGTGGACGAGTGTGTGGCATTCACCAATCCATGCCAACCTGTAGCTAGCTGCCACAACACCCCAGGGTCATTTGCATGTTTATGCATGCGCGGCTTTGTGAGTATCGGGCCCCTTTGCGTAGACCTCGATGAATGCCGACAGGCCAATGGGCAGTGTCACTCTGCCGCTACCTGCTCCAATCATGTAGGAGGTTTTAAATGTACCTGCAGTCAGGGATGGAATGCAACCAAAGACAATGGCCATGGAGAAGGAGGATGCGTGGACTTTGATGAATGTGCGTCATCCGTGACATGTCCCGGGCAAACTTCTTGTACAAATCTGCCAGGGTCTTACACCTGTTCCTGTCCAGAAGAAAATATAGTCTGCAACATGATTCAGAATGGTTAGCTTTTGATTTATTTACTTATTTATTTATTTATTTATTTATTTATTTATTTATTCACTGCCAGCCCTGTTAAAATGAAGTTTTGACGAATATAACCGTCAATGGCACTGAATGAGTTAATCTCCTACACGCGTCCACAGAACATTATGCGAGGTGTGTCTCAGAGCATATTTCATTTGAGATTGTTTTTTTTTTTGTTTTTTTTTAATTCCTTGTTGCTTACATTATCCCCTTTTGAGCATCTGTCCATTTTCAAGAGAAGTGGGAGATGAATTCAATGCTTGCAATTCTAGAAGCAATACAGTGGTAATCTCAGTGAAAATTATTACATTCATATTCAGCAGGTTTGCATTTTCAGGGCAAATTAAACATTTTCTCCTCACCTGCAAAATATACAGTACATGTTGAAATCAGCTGTTAGTGATGATGTTTCAGGTGTAGAACAGGCTTCTTTTATTTCAAAAGCTTGGCCTAATATAAAGTTAAGACCAGTATGTTGCTCAACACAACACTTTCAACTGCCCCAACAGAGAGCAACCTGTACCCATTTGGAGCAGAAGTGGGTGATAGAAGGATTCGCATGGGCACACAAGATGGAAATTCTCCATATATCAAACCACCAATTGGTTTCCCATTCATGGGGAAATTATATGACAGAATTTATGTAAGTTTTCTCTCACAGTATATTTCAGTTTGCTGATTTCTCGTAGTATTAGGCTAACTTAATATGAACCGTGTCTCATACAATACAGCTCTCTCAGGATACTTACAATTAAGAATGGGTAACATGCATGAAGCTGAAAATTAATATAGAAGTGGTGGAAGAGGAAGTGAATAGAAAGGCAAAGTCATTGAGTTACAGCAAAGAAATGTTTATAGTTCCTATATTTTGGGGAAGCCAACAACCGCATAAAAGCTGGCACTGCTTTGTGCTTTCAGCTGGAAAGCACAGCAAATGTCAGGAGAAGCCTACTAGAACAACTGAACTTTATTTGTGGTTAAACAGAGGCACTTTAAAGAGTGGGAGAGGTGCACTGCCACTAAGTCCCATTTAACAGTATGATTGGTTGATTTTTCTAATTCTTAACAAAGCCATTTATAAGAGGGTGTACACAGTTGTGCTTCCCCATTTTTCTTAGTCTTATTTTTCCTACAAACAAATTTGAACAAGGGTGTGTAGACTTTTTATATCCACTGTAATTATGTGGTATTAAATTTTACAGTTCATACTATTGTATAAGTTCTTTATTTACTTAGTCAGTATAGTTACTGTTTCTGAGATTGGTGTATGTTTTTTTTTCTTTTCTGTTATAGTTCTCTGATAATGGCCTTGTCCAGTTTCAGTCTGCTGCTGAGAATGAGCAGTATCTGTTCCCAGCTCCATTAGCAGCTGGGTTTCCCACTGATATGAATGTGTCTCTTTTGGCCGTGTTCTGGGATGATGCTGACCTCACCCAGGGCAATGGACGTTTGTTCTATAAGGTTAGACGTCATCCAGAGTTGAAGGACGGGGAAGAGGTTGGAGAGAGTCTTTTTTCCCTCCTTTTTCATTCATTTTTCATTTCAGGAATACCATGACTCTGATTTGGCAGATGTATATTCCCGCATAGTGTTCAATCGTACAGCAAGTGACGTTTCAAAATTTGAGTGGCAGAGAAGGAGGCCTGCGTTCACTCCCTCTTGGATCCTCAAAATCACTTGGGACCACGTCATGGCTGTGTCTTACCAGAAGATCAATCAGTCAGAGGTGACCTGGTTAATCATAACTTCTGTATGAAATTAGACAGCTTTTCAGGTTTGCTCAAAAGTAACATCACAAGGTTTAGTTAGCCGCTCACTTTTAATGTCTGCTGTAATAAATTGAACTTAAGCGCCCCCTTGTGGCAGCCTCAACAAAAGCCCTACAACTTATTTTCTGTTTTCTATTTATTAAGAAAATATTAATAATGGGAAATAATCAGAAATCAATTTATAAACCAATGAAATGAATAACTTACACCATGTGTTTTCATTACAGACAAACACTTTCCAGTGTATTCTTACCACAGATGGAGTACAGTCCTTTGCCCTCCTTCAATATGGGGAGATGAGATGGGGTCCGGGCCAGAGAGTACATCACGATGCCCTTATCGGCTATATGGATGGGAAAAGCACCCACGAAGAGCCCACAACTCCCCCAGAGAACATTTTTGGCCCAGAGGGAAGATACAGGCCACAACAAGTGAAAGGTTCCTTGGGGAAGTTGGGTCAGATTGTGTATGATTTAAGTGGACCTAATGAGTATGAGGCCAACCCAGGACTGATGTGTCAGGCGTGGGCAATGAAGGAGCCTGATCCTGCTGACTGGACCGATGGCTTACCCTCGTGTCACTGTACACGCACACAAGCTCTGGAAGATTTGTCCTTTTTGCAAGATAATACTGACCAAGGATCACAGTTGAAGAGTTTAAGGGGTCAGAGATGGGGTGGTGATGGGGGCCAAATCTTCCGGTCAGTTTTGTCCAATGAGTATGGATCAGGAAAAAGATGTGTATATGATCTCCAGGGCCCTCTGCTGGCAGGTTACAACGAGCGCTACTTCTCAAGACACAGTATCCAGAAACATATTGGTAAATCATATCATTATATTTTCGTCAATGACTACATTCAGTGCTATTTTTTTTTCTTTTTTTCAATGGCTCCTAAACCAAAATTGACCATCAAATATATTTATGTAAATAGGCACAATATAATAATGTACAATATCAATAGCTACAAAAAATATGCTACTGTATATGACACCAGGCTCTCTTTTAATCTAACACAATTTTCGGCATCTTCTATTTTTTAAATCTCTCCAGATGAAGATCTCCTGCCTTTTCATTGGTGTTGCATTCGGTCTTCTCTTTGCCACCTCTACCTGAAAAAGCGGCCAATTGATCGCTGCAAAGGCTACAGTTGGGCCAGTCTGGATGGTTCCAAACTAGGCAACAGGGCAACACAGGGTGTCGGTAAGAGGCTCTCATCAGTATCTTAATTAAGAACATTTTAGTTTTATGAAAAATATTCACGCACAAGCAACTGAAGAAGCAATCACATCATATATAGAGATTAATTCTAATTCAATTTAAATATCCTCTTCTAGTATTTGCAACTTTCTAATTCACGTGAATCCCTTTTCCAATTGTATGTAAAATCTTCTGTATTTTTTCAACACAGCATTAGTGTATGGCAGCCTTCATTTCATCACCTTTGATGGCACAAAGTACTCCTTTAAGGCGTTAGGAGAGTTTGTGATCGTGCGGCTGTCTTCCAACACTGGATCTAATATCTTCACCCTGCAAGGACAGACTGAGAGACTGCACACACTCAAAAAAGGGAGCATTAACTTCCCAGCGGTGGTACGCATGGCTGCTTTCCACCAGGGCATCGGCAAGGTCAGCGTGCTTGTGTGTGCGTGTGGAAAAATGACACCAGAAATGAGTGCGACTGGGTAGTCATGAGTTCAGTGGAAGAACTTTTGAGTTTCTTCTTTCTGATTGATTATGAGGAATTTTGTTTTCAGAATTTCAATACCATTGATCTGCATTTGATCGGGATGAAACAATATCCAAACATCACGATACGATATCACGATATTGTGGGGAGGTTTGCGATACATAATAAAGGTCACAATATTGTAGAGTACAAAATGTGCTCATACTAAAAAACACGCACACGCAATATTGTGCTTTTGTACATTTCAACAATGCATATAAACAACTTAAAATATCAAATAGCACTTAATATTGACTCAGTTCACAAGCATATTATGTTCCCCTTCGTCTGACCTTTAGTGTGGATTTTAAACATAGAAGGGCCAAAACATGCCTTGTGAAAATTAAACTGAACTAGCCACCAGAGGGTACTAGAACTGCACAAATGGAAATCAACCTGACTTTTTAAACAGATGTGCTGCTTTTAATATCGTGACATGACGACGACGATATATTGTGGCGGTTTTAATAACGCAATATTAACGATATTGCCGTTATCGTTACATCCCTAGCATTTGACAAGGTCAGTTATAGTATACTACGGAAGGAAAACAATTAACCTTATAAAGCCTAACCATGAAATATATGAGAGAAAATTCTGATTCTTTGTAAATAGAGTACTTATTGGTCCTGCAGAACAAACTTTTATTTTTTTAAATCAACTTCCACATATGACTTTTGATTTGTATCATATTTGATACATCCAGTCACAATGCTTTAAATTCGTACATTTATAACTGTCAAAAATATAATAATAAACAGCCATATTAAACAGTAGTATTTCCCCAAAAAAATCATATAATTCAGGGTTTTAATGGGCAAAAAATATATATTCATGAAATAGAGGGCTCAAAATGTCTTGTATTGGACATATGTTTGGCTTTATTGGGTTAAAAATTAGTCCTGATGATATATATGACGACAAAAAAAATTGTTTGAGAACAAAAACATGTACTGTACCCACGTTTGTTTGATTTTTACAGATTGAATGGAGATGTGCAGAGAAAGGAGAAGGACTGCAGTTGTTCATAGATAATTTAGAAATTTTTGTCACTGTTGGTAACAGCTACTGAATACACAAGACACCTCATTAAACACTGTTTTGCTGCATGAAATTGAAACTAATAACCTTTTTGTGTGCTCAATCATGTTTACCAGGTGTCGTGCACATGGGCGAGAGAGAATTTGCTGTGCGCTGTATTTCCGTGGCTCGCTGTGCAGCTTTGTACGCTGGTGGTCTGCATGTGCTGGTGTGGCGTGTGGAAGGCCACAAGCAGCTGGCCGCCATGGTGGAAATTCCCCAGACTTTTTACAACCGAACTGTTGGTCTCATGGGCCTCTGGAGTACGAAGCGCTCAGATGACTTCCTCATGTCTGATGGCCGTCTGCTGTCCTCAGTAGACCATAATCAGCCCTCAGAAGACAGACTGCATCTTTTTGGGTTATCCTGTGAGTGAATTGAGGATCAATTTATATTATTTATTGTCCTCGGAGTAAACGGTTCATATCAGTTTGACTCCAAGCGTTTTTTTGGGGGAACTAATGTTACATGCTCAAAGTATTTCAAACCGCACATGCTAATTATGGTACAAACTGTGTCTGTAGGGGCGGTGCCACAACCAGAGAGCCTGCTGTTATCTTCTCCTCCACTGGATCCATTTCAACCAGTTTCCCTCAACGAATTGCTGGGGGGCTTCAGTCCTGACGTGGTGGAGGATCTGAGGAGAACCTGCCAAAGCAGCATGCAGTGTGTCCATGACAGTCTTGCATCCAGCTCTTCAGAATTGGGGCTTCAAACCCTGACTGCAGAGAAACAATACCAGAATTTGGCCCAAATATATGGCAAGACAACCATTAATATTTTGATAATTTTACAGAACCTGTAAGGTGTACCTTTGACTATATTTGATAGGCTTTGTCTCTGTTGTGGTAGGCAATACACCACCCATAGTGACAGAACCTACACTAATCCAGGCTCAGGTCAACTCTACTGTCAACATACAGATTATTGCCCAGGATCCTAATGGGGATCCTATCATTTATTCAATACTCTTCCCAAGACCCCCACAGGCCTCCATTGGCAGTGGTGAGACACACAAATGCACACGTACACACGTTTAATACCCTTGATGAGGGATAACCCAAACTGGCCGTGTCCTGTGGAAGATGTTTGCGGCTCTAGTTACAACTGGTGGCGAGGTTTGATGACAGTTTGTTTTCGAAGGACGAACACATCAAAGTAGTGAAACATTATTGACTTGTATGGATGTATGTTTGCAAGTTACTTCTGAGCTCTAATGACTAACTCAGCACTTTAAATCTTTGAGAAATTTTGTATCAAATGGCTTTTCCAAATGCATTCAGGCTTTGAGCTGAGTAATTGTTGAATCAGAGGCTCTCTGTCTCCTACACGCCTTATTCATTGTAGCATGATTTGTCACTGCCCAAATAGTATATAATTGAGGTCTGCTTTCTCCAATCCAGATGATGGTTTCTTAACCTGGATGCCCCTTAGCATCGAACCTGTCAAGCTTACTATTAAGGTCACAGACAAGCTCTCCAGCTCCTTGTTTACTCCAATTCTGCGTGTCTGCAACTGCCTTAATGGAGGGACCTGTCTGTCTGACAGCATCATTGAAAACCACCTACACGGAAAGTTCCAGGTAAACTTTTGAGAGAAGCTAATGTCTTTGTTTGACTAGTCACACATACTCGAAATTCACCTCCTAAACTATTCAAACAGTTTGGCCAATTTGACACCAAAACTTTAATATGAGACAAGAGACAGCTTTTTATTTCCAGTACTTTTGTCGGGCTCACTAATCTTTATTGATACATCATCATTGATTATTCCAATTTAATTTTGAATCAATTTTTACATGATACATGGCCTACATGTTATGATTGTAATATTTATGAGTCTAGGAAAAGGGTCTGCAACCTGCGGCTCTGGAGCCACATATGGCTCTTTAGTCCCTCTCCCTGTGGCTCTCTCTTATAAAAAAAAAAAATAAATAAATAATAAAAAAAAATAATAATAATAATAATAATAATAATAAAGGTTGCGATTGGTTGGCAACCAGTCCAGGGTGTCCCCTGCCTACTGCCCAGAGCCAGCTGAGATAGGCGCCAGCAACCCCCGCGACCCTTGTGAGGAATAAGCGGTCAAGAAAATGGATGGATGGATAATAATAAAGGTAAAAATATTAAATATTTTTTCAAAAAAAATAATCAAAAAAGTAGTCCACATTTTTAAGTTGTCAGAAAAAGATGAAAAAAAATTTTTTTTAATCCAAAAAGTGATCATAAAATGTCCAAAAAAGAAAAGGAAACTGAGAAATTTACAATAAAATGTAAGTGAAATTGCCAACAATATCAGAGAATTGAATTAAAAAAAAAACATAAATTAAAGACAGAAAAGAAATTGTTAAAAAAGTAACCTAAAAATGTCCAAAAACAAAAGAGAGGCAGAAAATTGCCATAAAATATTTTTAGAATTGCCAAAAAAAAGTCAGAAAATATAGTATATAAAAAAAAAATAATAAAACACACAAATTACCATAGAATTTCCACAAAATTGCCACAAATGTCAGAAATCTGCTGGCAAGGGGCAGGAAAAAAAAAGAAGAAGAAAAAAAAAAGATAGCTATAAAATGTCCAAAAAAAAAGAAGTCGAGAGCCAGAAAATAACAATGATATGTCCATAATATTGCCAAAAATGTCAGAGATTTTACAGAAGTAAAATGTTGTGTTGTGGTTCAACTGTAATTAGCTCTGGGGCCCTCAGTACATTAAACTAACACCAACACGCTGTTTTCTTCATCACAATCTTCAAATGTTTTCAGATCCCGACAGATTTTTTTTTTGTTATTTGTTTGGCCTAAAATGGCTCTTTTGACAGGAAAGGTTGCTGACCCCTGGTCTAGGAAAACCTAGTGTATTATAAAATTATATCAACCAGTTCTTAATATGTACTTTATCTCTTATGTCCCAGGTGTTAGGATGCCTATGCCCAAAAGGATTTAGTGGGAAGTTTTGCGGAAATATTGCAGACCCATGCAAAGGTAAGCCATGTTTCCGAGGGGTACGCTGTCAAACGGATTTACAGAGCGGCAACTTCATCTGTGGACCGTGCCCGAATAGTACTGTGTCCAATGGAAAGCAGGGATACAAGTGCTTTGAGCATGGTCAGTCACAAACAAATGCTTCTCATTAGTTTCTAACAATTTCACTCCTCACTCTCGTTTCATGATATGCTTTCACAGACATGTGCGTGCCTCCTTTCACCTTCCCTTGCCACGAAGATGCTACTTGCACCAGCACGAAACACAACTACACCTGCACATGTAAACCTGGCTTTTTTGGAAATGGGTTCAATTGTACAGGTATGGGTCACCTTGGAGAGAAAAAAAAATCACGCCTTCACAAAAACTAATCCACTGTCTGTGTCTGCACTGAAGATATTGACGAGTGTGCTGAGATGTCAACGTGCCCCAATGCCAAGTTTGAGTGTAAAAACACACCAGGATCTGTCGACTGCTTCTGTAGATACCAGAATGCTGAGGACTCTGACGGATGTGGTATGTCATTGTACATAACACTATTTTACCATGATTCTCACAATACTGTTGTCTTATAAGCTTATTTTTTAGAGTCATTATTTTAATCCCTCCTTTAATGTTACAAATGTGGTGGGAAGAGTGCACACGCCCATAATCATATATCCTCTCACCTCACTGATATGCTGTCGTCATTTATTTAACAGAAGCAATGCTCATTAGTTTATGTATAATGTTATAATAAAGAAAATCTGTTTGGGAAGGAAGCAGGGTTATTATAGTTTTGGAATTTTTCATTTTTAGTTAGTTTTGATTTCGTTTTGGGTTTTGTTTTTTAAATTTAGTTTTAATTCATTTTCAGGGTGGTTCTGGTAGTTTTTATTCATTTTAGTTGTTTAATAAATGCTTAGTTTAGTTTAGTTTTAGTTAGTTTCAGTATTAGTTTTATTTTATTTTATTTTATTTTTTTTTATAAATGTGCATTACTTGTGCGCAATATTTAAAAAACACCATGGGAGCGACGTCATCTGAAGGTTCTTTTCTATTGGCTGCTACGAGATGACACACTCTGTGTGACACACTTTCAAATGTCCTTATTCTGGTTAATATCAAAATAAATCTACTTAAAATCACATTTAAAATAATTCCAAAAGGCTCATGCATTAAATTAATGGCCAAATATGAAAACAAAGGACACTTTTGCTATAATCAAAAAATAACTAGTTTTAGTTAGTTTTGTAAACATAAAATGTAGTTGCAGTTAGTTTTTGATTTTTAAAAAGCATTTTGGTTTTATTTTATTTTTGTTAAAGAAATTGTTTTTTTTATTTTAGTTTTTGTTTTATCCTTAGTTTTAGTAAACTAAATAACCTTGGAAGGAAGGAAGGAAGGAAGGAAGGAAGGAAGGAAGGAAGGAAGGAAGGAAAGAAGAAATAATTGATTGAGTCTGAGAATTGCTTATGAGCACATAATTATTCACAACATGCAAATGTGGCAATATGATCCCCGATTTGCAGCTACTTAAATTACTAATATTGTGGTCCCAATTGTTGTAGCTTTTTTTCCCGTGACAACAATCATAATTAATTATTTTCAACTCCACAGGCGACTCTGCCAATCCTCCAGGTAATTACAGATGAGTTGTAATACTAAACAAACATGTTCATGTATGGGCTTAAGAGGTCATCACACAGGTGTGGATGTGTTCAATCTTTGTCAACAGGGGGTAATGTGTTCAATGTGTCTGTGGATTGGAGGAAGAACAGAGCTGATGGACTTGAGCAGGTGCGTTGGTGGCAATTGTGATTGGCTAGTGACAAGTTACAATGACCATTCTAGCCAAATTAACATATAAACGTGCATTTTGTTTTCAGCTGGTAAGCATTCTTTCCTTAGGCTTCCAGAACAAATTCTATAACGCCAGTAGAAAGAATCCAGCACAGAGTTCCAGTCCACGTCTGGCTGAGTATCGCATCAATGTGTCCAGTGACACACCTCACTGGTACATCAGAGACTACCTGGCCAGAGTCAGCAGCCACTATGACATCAGAACCATAGAAGTTGACGGTAAACTACTTTAAGGGATTCAGCATACTTTTCCATGTGATAAACTGCCTCTAAACATAATACAATTAGTGCTAACTAACCATATATATTGTTGAAGATTTGTCTCTCCATTTTCTCAATGCATACCCGCCCACAGATCTGGATGAGTGTCAGGCCAAGGAGGCGGCGTGTGTCCGCCCTGCCCTCTGCATCAACACTTATGGAGGCTACAGGTGTGTGTGCAATGGCACAACTGATGTGGATGAAACACAATCCTGTGTATTAAGTGAGTATCTGTGCAACGTTCACACAGGGGTGTGAATGACCATGAAGTTAATGAGTTCTTATACTGTATATGGCATATGCAATTAAATATACAATGAAACAATGCTGAAAGAAATATCAGAAATATCAAAAATATTTCACTTTGTTGAAGAACTCTGTGAAAAATAATGATTGTATTTCAAATTTAGCAGATAGAGACAACGTGAACAACAAAAACATAGATCTTATATTGGGCCTGGTTCTGGGCATTGGCATCCCCCTGCTGCTCCTTCTGGCTGCACTGGCCTGTTTCTGCTGCTGCTGCAAGAAAACTGTGACTGGAGAGTAAGTCATCCAAGCTAGACATAAAACAACTGCTAACTAAACTTGCAAATTACTTTGCATGTTGTGTGCTCTATAATGCTGCAGAAGTTTTATTTTTACATTTTTCATGTTTTTTTTTGTTTTTTATGCTAGCGCATACAGAAGGCTTTGATGCAGCCTCTCAACTACAGTGAAAAAAAATGGTAGTAATTACAAAAACGGCCAGCAGGTGGCAGTAGAGTATAAGAGATCAGGGAACCAGGGTCATGTTGAAAACAAGCTGTTTCCCACAATTCCAAACAGATTTGTGAATAATGTTATATATGTTAACCTATATTCTATTGCTAATTACTGCAAAACGGAAACAGAAAGAAATATACTTTTTTTTTTTTTTTCCTAATGAAAGAAGACACTCTAATCATTCTTTTGGTAGGTTCCATGTTTTTTATAGCAAAAGAACACAGTATTCTCTGAGCCTTGCAAAATCAGTCAAAATCCAGTAAAACAGCTGGAATGAGATGATGATGGTGATGATGATGATGATAATAATAATAATAATAATAATAATAATAATAATAATAATAATAATAATAATAATAATAATGAAAAAACATGGTAAATAGAGTGCACTTTATAACATTAAGAACTGACAACATGGAAGACCCTTCTCAAATGAGTTTGCATGTTCTCCCTGTGTTAGTGGGTTTTCCTCAGGTACTCTGGCTCCTCCCACATTCCAAAAACATGCATGTTCGGTAAACTGAGGAAAATGGCCTATAGTTGTGAATGTGAGTGTGTGTGGCTGTTTGCTCTACGACCGACTGATGATCATTCGTGTCTTGCCCAAAGTCAGCTAGGATAGACTCACCCGTTGTCTTAAGAAAACTCCTGAATCTATAATGTATAATTACAATAATAAGTACTGGTAATCATAATACATTTCCATTCTCAGATAGATGTTGAGATACTAGGAAGTTCCATGCTGCAGTGCTTCCCATTGCCAGAGTTGAGTACAATGTGACTTTGTGCTTCATACTGTGTCCTTGGCTGTAGTACGTCTATACAGATGTATGGCATCTGGACCAGGTGTTAGAGACACACAATCCCCACGATGACTGGCCTGCTTTCTCTGTTATCTGTAAACTAACCCTATAGATATAATGTAGGGGGATGGCTCTAGTATTGTAAGATTACAATGCTAGATTAAAGTGAATCATGATATGGTTATGGTGAGGTGGGTTGGACGACATAATCTTTACATGTTTGTGTTGTGAGAACATCCACCAATCTTCTAAAAAACAAACATCTTGTCAGAATAAAAACAATAGAAAGACGCTTTAGCTCAGAATTTCGTTTTATTTCTATTCTTTAACTATCTAGGATGGATTCTTCATTAATATTCATGAGTTGCCGAATATGGAACAAGGCTTTATCCAAACATATCCATAAATTGCTTGAGATTATTGCCTGCCATATGTAAATTTTATTTCTCACTAAACACAGAAAGTCATTATACAGAGATGCCCCTCTTGGCCATAATTTAGGTATAATAACGCTAGTTATCAGTACTAACCGTTTTTCGAAGGTAATGACTCACATTCAGCAAGTTGAAGGCGTTAGCCTTTCTCCCATAAATATGATGTAGTGCATGCATTCGTCCAAATTATTGAAACTCTTCAGCCCCAAGACAGGATTATTGTACTATGAGAAAGTTAATCCTATTTTATGACTTTATTTTCTTCCAGCCTGCCTCAATTGTTAGCAGACAACATACAGGAACGAAACAATCCTCAGCCCTTCAACTACTCGGACCCGACTCTGCACTACATGACCCACTGCAGTCCCCGGATCATAGACAACATCACACCCCGGCAACGCATCAGATAGTATTTTGTTACACGTTTGGGAGATGCAGGAAATACATAAGCACACCAGACATGCAAAACATAACAGAAGCACTTTTGGAAGTAATGTCTGTAGATTTTTTATTTTTTTAATGAAGATGAATGACTTATTTATATTGTGAACAACAACTAAACCAGAGTGACTTTTAAAGGCTGTGTTTGTCATTTTTTTTTCCATTGAGCCAAGTTTGACGTGTTTTGATTTTTGCTCCTGCAAACAACTGTTTACAATAAAAGTCAACCGCAGAGGCAAGACAATCTCTTGGCAGCATGAAAGTAATCCACTGCAGTGCTTTTGGCTTCCGGCTGAAATGCAGCCAACAGTCTCCTTGATGGCCTCATTAGCATCTGCCACATACCTGGCATCAAACTGATACCCTTTGTCCAGAAAAGGTTTTATCCATTGCATCACTCCATGCAATGAATCAGAAAATATAAACATTTTTATTTTGAGGGTAAACTAAATGACTTTTATTGTTGGATTTTGAATGTTTTGCTAACATACCAAAATGTGAAAGCTAGCTACATATATATTTTTTTTGCCACAAACATGAATTTAATTTAAAGAGGAAGTCAACCCCCCCAAAATTCTTGGTAATAATATGTTCTTATGCAGCCCCACTAGTCAAAATGCGGTATTTTGGTTCATGTTACATTGGTGGAATATAAAAAAAAAGAGTTTAGCAGCAAAATCCAGCAGTTTTTGTAATATCAGAAGATGGCCATTTGTTTTTTGTTTTGTTTTGTACCCACTTACACGAACACAGTTACACACAAACGTGGTCTCCTGGGCAGGGAAGCGAAGAAGGCGGCCATTTTGCCACTTGCTGTCGTGTGAAAATGACATCACAGTTGCTCAGGTCTCAGGTAACAACCAATCACAGCTCAGCTTCAGAAAACAGGTGAGCTGTGATTGGTCGTTGTTTGAGCTCTGAACAACTGTGATGTGTCATCTTAAGGCGACAGCAAGTGGCAAAATGGCCGCCCACTAAGATGGATAATAATGGCTGGATTTTGCTTTATAACTCATATTCCAAAAATGGAATATTAATCATAATGTCATGTTTAGACTAGTGAGGTCACTTATAACATATTATTGTCAAGAAATGTTAAAGGTTGACTCCCCTTTAAGACATTGTCCATAGGTTTAAATATGAATATGGTTCTTTTTCTATTTGTGCCCTATGAATGACTGGCAGCTGACTAGGATTGTTAGGATAGGGTCATTCTGACTCTAATCAGAAAAAGTACAGAAAATTATGGGATGGGTAACAAGACAAGGAGGCCCCAAGCTGCTCTGGCCACCAGATGTCACTAGTGAGCCTTCCAAGCAAGGCAGATCCATCACGTTTGTTTATGAGCACAGCCTAAGCAGAAAAGCAGCACACCCACAGCCACACAGACACAGACACAGACACGCAGGCGACATGACACCTGCTCTGCGGCCTTCATCTGGTAGCGGCCACAGCATGCACCCTGAAGAATGAGATCATCTTAAGGAGGCGTGGGGGAGGCAGGCATGTGGGTCTCCACTCCTGCAACAGCGGACCTGAGTTGCAGTCCAGCAAGAGCCAAGGACTCAGCACTCCTTAACACGGTGCACTTGTCACTTCCTTATTGGTGGTTATACACACACTAAAGTACACAACTATCCTGTATGGCTTCAGGAGCACTTCTCGGCTTTCCTCTGGTTATTTACATTACTGAGTGAGAGAAGTGTGCATAGGCCACATTAAGTATTCCGCAAAGGAAGAACTCCAGATCCACATGATAGACAAGGACACATGTGACTAGGAAAAATAGTCAGTGAGGGTGAAATGACCCTTGCAAGAGAGATTTGAAGTGCCGCCACACTTCTGGAAGGTCCAAGTCGCAATTTCATGAACACCAGCTCCTTACAGAGACTGCAGCAGACAAGCTGGAGGCAAGCCAGCCAGGGAAGGAGGGAGTGAGAGAGCCAAAGATACAGTAGATAGAGGACAGAAGAGTGAGAATGAAAAGGGAGAGTGTAAGCACCTGCCACTGGCATTCTTAGTGACAACCATTAAAGACCCTGGAAAGTGAATTCAGGGTTGTTTCTAAATAGCCTATTTTATACAAGTTTGAAGGTAATCATGAACAAAGTTGTCCTGATTTTAGAAGCATGGCTAGGCTAAAACAGGGCAAAGTGACACACCACGGGCATGGCAAGCGTTGCCCCTCCTCGCTACCATCTTTAGTGGTTATCTGCAAAATGCATTTAGCTAGCTCGCTACCCCCAAACAGCCTCTTCCCTTTGAATAGTTCGCCGCCGTCACGTGCCCGTTCTAGAGTGCCTTGTTGTAGCTGTGAGTCCATGTATGTCACACAGAGAAAAGCCAAAGAGTGAAGAAACAGGATGTATATTTTTAAATCCGACTTGACCGTTAGCATGTGGCTTTGGGCTAGCGCATTAGTGTCCAACCCATGGCCCGGGGGGCATTTGCAGCCTGTAGCATATAGTAAAAATGACATTTTTGACACTTATCATCAAGGCTCGATTTAAAAAAAAAAAAAAAAAAAAAAAAGTAGAAATGGGCAGAGTGAGAATTGAGTGTTCTTGAAAAAAAAAAAATATGGGCCACTACTAATAATAAATTGGTCTGTAGAGCTTTTATGTACCAGCATGACAACAATAATAACACTCTTTCAACACTGTAGTGAATAAAGATCATTCAATTTTAGAATCAAAAACTGTTTCTTCCGCTTTCTGCTCACTACAGGTGTAGGTCTACTCTAATAGGATTCGCCAAAGCCACCCCAAAATCTTGAAAATCCTAAAAAATGTTTGCTTTTTCATCTTGAACAGAAAGCTGTTATCTTGCAGTTTAACAAACAAATATAAACCATATATAATTGCTTGTTTGGACACCCCTGGGCTAGCGTGTAGTTTCTTGTTGTCAACTGAGACAAAAGCAGAAGAGTGTGGAGTGGGAATTTCAATTTTAATGTTATTAGGTTTGACATCACAGCCAACAATGCTTTACTGCGCCTCGTTGTTGTGGAGTGGAAAAGCACCACGACAACCTGGTGGGATATATTCCAGCTAATCAGAGGATTTAAGCAAAAAACTTTTGTGGCTCAACCACATACTTTTTTTGTAGGCCTAAGACAAAGTAGAAGCCAGTATTTTCTCAACAGTTGACAGTTGAGCGGGATACGGTTTCAGCACATTCATCCCAGTTTGAGAGCAGAGGGAACGACTTGATTTTCCCCCCCCCCCCCCCCCCAATTTTGAAGAGGACATACATTTCAGGAACTTTAAGTGGGTCTGATCCCCTCAAATAAAACAAGTATAGTAAAATAGTATCAGAAAAACACAAACATATGAGGGAGGTTCACTTTATGCTATATCCATTTTGTCACAACACGATTGAAACAGGCAGGCACGACCAAATCCTCTTATCCGATTTGAGGCCATTAATCATTTCTGCCTGGTGATGTAATTTTGGAAAACAAGTCATTCCTCAGTAACAGGTAGGCCAGCGTGCTTGATGGGATTGGTGGATATACAGCAAGCCCGTTGTTGGACTTTATACGTCTAATACTGTTATTGCACGACTGTAAAACCACCCTTGCTTACTAGAAGTGATTTGCTGTGCGCTCATCTACACTATGAACCATAACACAAACGATCACGCCCATTCCATCGTGTTTTATCCTCAGCACACAAGCATTGAAACATTCACAAACACTTTGTTTACATATGAGTTCAAACATACAGAAACAAGGGAAATCAATCATGCTGAAACACATGACTTAATTTGCTTTTCATTAACTTTGACGTGCAAACACCTGACATTCTCTCCCATGAAAGGTGATCCACTCCTTTGGCATTGAACCAGCAGGTGCATTACACGGCCTCATTCATTTGTAATGGTGTCTTTCTGTTACACAGGTAAACATTGCCTCATATTTGTCACTTGCCTTGCATGGTCCTCAAATGTTATAGAAAAAAAAAATACTTTTTGCACAACATAAGGACCTATGCTAACTTCCACTGAGCTGAGTGACGTTATGAGCCATTAATGATGATGGAAGAGCAACCTCAGCTTTGCCTCAGTTAAACTGGAGTGAACTTTGAACCCCCTTGGAAGGAAATGAAAGCTGCTACTTCATTATAGTGTTCTGGGTTGGGCTATGACAGATAAGGACCCTTATGGTTATGTGTACAAGTTACATATTCACAGAGGTGATTAAAAAAAGAACAAGCATGAAAGGTGTATAAGTTTGTGCTTGAACCCTTTTTAAAATCTGCTGTAAAATAATGTCAACGCTAGGTGACATGTTCAGTAACTTCTACATAGTATTACGGGTCTTTACATGCGGTCATTCATTCAAGCATACTCCAACTTTATCTGGTGACAGAGTTAGGCCTTCATGTCATCACCTATTGGCATTTCATAATATTCAGTGACCAAAAAAACTGTACAAAAACAAATCAAATGTGCTCAAGATTATGCAGGTTGGGGGAAAAAAAAAATAGTACAGATAAAAGTGGGAACCAACCACTGTGTATCCTCTGTGAAGAGATGCAGATTTCTTTGCATAAAGAGTTTGTTATAGGTATAAACTGGTTCTCCTGACATCTCCCTTCTCTCAACCTCCTCCTTATCCTCTCCCATTGGAGCAGGCCCGAGACAGGTGGCTGCTGGGAGACGGGAGTGCAGCCAAGCATCAGCAATCATGCTACCAGATACTCCCTTCGCACTAACTGCATAATTAGATCTGAAAATGTGCCATAGACAGCAATACATGCATCAAATACACTCAGTGAGATGTACAGTCACATGCACGTGCATCTCATAAAGTATGACAATTTGCCCTGTGTCCCAAGTTAGGGATAGCTCATTTTAGAAAGCACTGATATAAACATGCTAATGAAATTAATGGACTGTAATTTGATATTTGTAAATTGTAACAACAAGGAGATAAAACAAAACACGTGGGGCGAGAGATTCAGCTCTAAATAAATATAGTAGACGCAAAACTGTTAAGGAGTTCCCTTCGGATGACGCCCATGTGTATATACTGTACACACTAGCTAGCCTGCTGTGGATGTATTGTAGACAGGAAGGATGTCTATGGCTACTGGCTAAGATGCAGCGAAACGCAGAAAATGGGGAGTGACGCATTGCAGGTACAAACAAACCAATCACAGAGCGCCATTTCTTTCAGCTGGGGCGTGTGCCTCATCACAGAGAAGCAGTGTGTACACATACGCTATAAACTAGACCTTCGTCAATTCAACTATATTATTCCTCTCATCAGAGTCCGAACCCCTCACAGAAGACAAACATATGAGTACAATAGTATTTTGTAAATTATCGTATGTATTTTTTCGCTTCAAAAAGCCTCAAATGTGTGATTCTTGTCATAGAAAAAAATGGCAGTGAGCGGAAGGATATTGAAAAGAGGCGGAGTTTCAGATAACGGTTAAAGGCGAGCCCAGTTGCAGTCCGCTACGGTGCGCTCATCATTCAGGCTGGCAGTGTGGCGAGGTTACGCGCTTGCATAGGCGTGCAGAGGATTTTTGTTGTCAACGAGCAGCTCCATCTACGTCGAAATGGTAAGAGAGAAACAACATCACTCGTCTTCTTTTTCGAGTTCCGTGCTGTGACGTAAGGGGATTTAAATGCTCATCATCTGGAGGCGAAACCATCCTTTACGATGCTCCCTAAATGCCGCAGTGTTACACACGGCTTGATTGGCGCTAATTATTTGGCACAATCTGATTCCATAAATTGATAACCACGGCTGCGTGTGGGTCAAAATGAAATTATCAAATATACCCGCATCTGTCGTTCACTTACTGTAAACGCTACGTCACTGTTGGACAATTAACTGTATAATGCACAGTTACAACTATTATGTAAAATCTCATTAAATCGCCTTCGTGCTGCAGGTTGTAATGATTGCTATTCCGTTACTTAGCAGCACGTGACAAGTATTATAATGCACGACGTTTCTGCTCTCGAGAGACGCCTTAGCTCGTCCAAGCTACCGTTAGGTTGCCGCCTAATTACAAGGAAACGTTATGAATTTTGTGTGCGTGCGCGCGCACGTGTGTGCGGCCATGTTCTGGTTTTGAAAAAGCCTCATTTGAAATGGATGTCATGCGGAGGGGGTTTCACGAGGTGGGGGGGGAGGGCCTGCTCTGCGCTTCTTACTCAGATCAATTTTAATAAATTAATATTGCTACTTTTCTTCCTACAAATCTTTGGGCCAATCTTTAGTTGAGTAGTTTATGATGCATATTTGTCATTTTTGAATTGTCTTCTTTCCAGGCTGATCAGCTTACAGAAGAGCAGATTGCTGGTAAGCCATTACATTTTTATTTTTTACTTTTTAGGTGCTTTCCTCACATTTTCCAAAAAGGCCTGCAGTGATCCTTATGTCGCTTGGAGATTATTTCTATACATTCCTTTTTTAAGGTGACCTAATTCTTTTTAGATGGGGAATGAATGAAAGCGTTGACAATGAAGGATTCCCCCAATGGAACATGTAGCATTATCTATCATCTAATATGATGTAATATGTCAGCGCAGTGTATGCAGTGAGCATGATGTCCTTTGCTCAGGGCGTGTCCTCCATAGAATGAAGACTCGTAGTACTTGGAACTTAAATGTGTTTATACATTAATGTGGCAATTTATCTGATGTGAGTCAGTTTACATCTGGTTTCAGTGGTAATTGATGCACAAGTTAATTACGTTCTTTCCAGTGTCAAGAGTTGTTTCATTTAGATTTAATTTGAAGCTGCTTGAAACTAAGCACTGTTACCATGGCAACAGCGGCTTGCAGAGTTTTCACCTGGAGCAGTCGGACTAAATCGTACCGTTCTTTCTCTGAAGAACAAGTTGGCCTTTTGCTTGTTGATCCTGCAAATAGTTGGCGAGATTGTTGTATGCCAAACATGGGTCTCGTACTTGAAATGTCATCATTCTTCGTCCCTCATGGCGCCGTTAAATAATGTAGATGGTTGTTGGCCCGCTACCTGCCCTTCTGTTTGCTGGAACGGTTTTTGTTGAGTTAGAAAGCGTTGACTATGGAGTATCAAAACACTGCGTTGATACTGGAAACATAAGTGACATAATCCCTCTATGGTCTTCTTCAGAATTCAAGGAGGCGTTTTCACTTTTTGACAAGGATGGAGATGGCACCATCACCACCAAAGAGCTGGGCACAGTCATGCGCTCTCTTGGGCAGAACCCCACAGAGGCGGAGTTGCAGGACATGATCAATGAGGTGGATGCTGATGGTGAGTGGTTTTAAAAAAAAAATAAATAAATAAAAAAATCTCTCTGAGGCAACTCTGGGTCCTTTCCTTAACATACTTTTGCTTTTCAGGAAACGGTACGATAGATTTCCCCGAATTCCTGACAATGATGGCCAGAAAAATGAAGGATACAGACAGTGAGGAGGAGATCAGAGAAGCTTTCCGTGTCTTTGACAAGGTAAACAAACGACACATGACTGACATGAATACAAAAAAGTTAAAATATTGCTGTAATGTTCAGGATGGGAACGGCTACATCAGTGCTGCTGAGCTCCGTCACGTGATGACAAACCTCGGCGAGAAGTTAACTGATGAAGAAGTAGATGAGATGATCAGAGAAGCAGACATTGATGGCGACGGTCAGGTCAACTATGAAGGTTGGTATCTGCTGTGAGATTTATAATTGATTTTTCACAAACTGTTAAACGCTTACATTATTTTTTTTTCCCTTCCTACAGAGTTCGTACAAATGATGACGGCGAAGTGAGGGCCTTGTACAGATTTCATATATAAATAATTTGCCTTTTTTTTTTCTTTGTGTAATTTATCTGTAAAATCTTATTAACCCCCCTGCGTCCCTGCCCCTACTGCTGTCCAAAGGAACTGCATGTAAACTGCATAGGCTCTTGTCCCCATGTCCCTTTTTTTTTTTTCTTTCTTTTTTTTTTTTCTTTTGCTGTCATGGTGTTTGAGTGACGAACGGTCATCCAACCAGATGCCTGCGGAGGCCCTTGGGAGCCGGAGGAGCGACTCCTCTGTATTGTGCTCGGGGCCTTTTCTGGCAAGGCGACATTGGAAACCTGTCAGCTGGTTGTCACTTGGCAACACCGTTGGCATGGAAACAATGTAGAGGAGTTGAAACTCTGCATGGACTATGGACAAAGTATATATGGGAAATCTCTCAGCATTGCACTACTGCAAAAAAATGACACGGGTGTATCTCCTAGGTACTCGTACAAACTTTTTGTATCTGCTGTTCTATATACCAGAAAATGACTAATCTTACCATGCTTTTTAATGTCTCATTTTTTTCTTTTCTTTTCTTTTTTTTTTTTTTTAAGTGGCCTCTGGCCATGCCTCAAATAATCCATTCCAAGTTGTATATTTGTTTTACAATAAAATTTACAATCTACCCGGGTTTGAAAATTGGTCTTGTTTTCCTGATTATCGACATTTTTTTAATTACCGTTTTTGTATTGAGGGCTGCATGTGCCGTTTTGGCGTAACCCTCCCTCACTGCTTGAGTATACAACGTATTTGAAACGGGTGTTTCTTGTCATTTCCCAAGAGCATCAGCCAATGCCTCTTAAACGCAAGACTATTGAGATGAAATCTGTTACTCAAGTAAAAGCAGAGTGGGGTGAAAGGATTTTACTTTGGAATTGTGCACAACAGTACTTAAGAGCAGATTAATCAGGTGTCGTCGCTGACCACAAGCTTTGTGTTGCCTGCTCCTGTTGGCGTAGCACAATGTCAAAGCTACGTGCCACATGTCTTACTTGGCCCATTCGCAAGGTGCTGGGGATGGAGCTAGCATACATCAGAAAATGGTGTAACTAAAGGTGTACCTTGTTTTGATTTTTCTTCAAGTTTTCTAGTTGAGTTTGTTACAGTAGCTTGCAGAGATACTAAGTTTATTTTGACAAAATAAAGCTCTATTGTGGACCACTGCCTCCTGTGGGTTTTGTTTACTTCCTGTAAGTTCAGTTGTGACCCAATTGTGTGGTATTGCCAAAGTAACAGCAAAAAACAAACTTTTTTTACTGTACTTAAACTTGTATTGGGGGTGACTGCAATCACAGTACAGTGCATTATTGTGATACATATCTCTAAACCAGTGTTACTTTAACATAAAAATACTCGTACTTGCTCATTTATATTCATACTTGTAAATGTTTCTGTTCTGTGGTGGACAATATCCATAAACTTAAAAAAAAAAAGTATGTACTAATATTTTTCCAAATGTACCTGTGAAACATCACAGTATGTATTTTAAAAAAAAAAAATTGTCCACCTGCCTGCAATTGTGTCTTCCCCAGTCAAACTTGCCCCCCGTTAGGTCTAAATTTATCTCTCCACCAAGTGAGCCAGCTTGTTGAAAAATTGATTTGGCGTGGACTCGCTGCTATAGTAACACTCACAGTTTTAAAAGGTGCTAAGGTGTCACTGGATTTCCGGTCAGCCAGATAGTGAACAGCGCTGAAATGAGTACAGCGCAGCATGACGCCTCATGGAAAAACAAGATGTCTGCAAGTGGTAGTAACAGAGCAGATAAGGTAAAGTTCTCATTAGTATGTGATTTCAAATATGCAGTCATGTTTTTGCATTTCTTTACAGTTGCCATAGCAAAGTTACCACAGCGAAGACAATTGTTTCTTTACCTGACAAACAATGTTGTAGTAACAAATAAACTTATAATAATAAGACAATTTAACAATATTATGTACTTTGAATCAAATCTTTAATACATCACTGATTGAGTGACAGCCTATAGTTTCACTTATTTTCAAAACAGAATTTTTCACATGTACCGGTATTGTTTAGGACCCTCCAACACCAGGCCTGTATCACATCCGAGACTTCATCGAGGAAGCTGACCTGAACCCTGTGAAGAAGACCTACGGCTTTAAAAGCACTGACCGCAACCGTCAGCCTATGGGGTTGCAAACAGGGAGCATGTTGCTACCTGGAGCATATGACTTTCCTGACTCCACCCAGGAAGTGCTGATGCACCAGGCATCCTCCTCTTTCAAAACATGTCCACGCTCAGATATTGTCACTCTGGGAATTAGGGACAAGGTTGGGTACTTTATAGCTAAAAAAAAAAAATACACATAGTAGCTGATGTACTCTTTGCTCGTAAAACCGAACAATTAAGGCAAATAATAAGTTGTAAAGAACAGGACATTGAATTGTGTATGCTACGTAATTGTGTAGATTCTAACACAACCTGCTAGCGGATGTTAACGCCCTTACAAGTTTTAATATTTCTGGATATTCATGAATCCTTCTGCTTCAACTGCCCTCAACTCAGAAACTCGGGGAACAAAATAAGTTCCCAGTTGTCCAGTGGAAAATACGACATGAGGGGGTGTTCACGTGCAATTTTCGACTCGACATGTGGTAGTTGCCATAATTACAATAGCACATGAAGGCAGCATAAGACCTGATGTAAGTAAAACAAGTCAGGCCTGCCTTCTAGTGGTGAATGGTGATATTGCAACTTAAAACTATAGCACACCCCTGCTGCATACTTGCGTCTTGCCCGGCACTCGTATTATTCGAAAATTCACAGATTCTCATCTGTATTTATTATTTGGGTCTATTTTATGGAAAACATAATGAAAGTATCAGCATATTTGGAAGATTTTTTTAGTGTTTGTAAAAGTAAAAAGATATATTTTTTTATTTTATTTATTCATTTTTAAAACTGACAGTGTGTAATATTTAGCGCCATCTAGTGGCGAACTAATAATTAATTAAATTTAAAAACCCACTACTGTTTTCAATAATGTGCCAAAAAAAAAACGTGTTCTATCACATCACTCTACTTTTTAAAAAAAAATTAATTAATTTATTTATTTATTTTTATCATAGGTCTTCACACCGGCTGCCAAGTCGCCGAGTTGCTCGCCGAGATGCTTGTTCGATCACGCGTATAAGAATTGGTGATAGGCTTGTGAAGGGTGGTCCCTCTGAGCCACCGTTGTTTGCGTGCTTCGGAATTATGCGATTTGGCTACATTCTGTTATAGAGCGACATCTTGTGGTCACTTATTACACACTGCAGCCCGTGGGCCGCCGGTTGACCATCACTGATTTGCAGCCTTGAAATCAGCTAAAAACGCACTAAAAAAAAAGCTTTTGGTATCATAATTGCTATTGTAACATTGGTATAGGTATTTACTTTATTGTGTTGCCATTTTGTAGGACATTAACACTTCACCATGCGATTACAATGTGACAGTGAAACCGGTGGAGAAGATGCCCTGCAAGTAAGCATACAAACTTGAATCTGTTTTTTTTTTCTCCTAACTTCTCCTTCCCGCTCTCATTTCCTTTTCAAAGGTGAAAGGGCAATCCCCACTGCGTTCTTTCGTTTTCTCTTTACTTTTTGTCCATCACATATTTTTTCTTTTTCGACAGCTCCATCTTTCATTGTCTTCTTCTGCAGGCATGCTATGTTCAGGTCAAGCGTGCAAAGGATCACCTTTCCACCTGTAAGTATCTGATCGCCAAGATTCCTTATTCAGACCACTCAGTCTTTCCAGCTCCTACAAAAAGCCTTTGTTACAAACCATTTTCAATAGGTTTTGATTACAAGTTGTGCTCTGCCGTAATGTGTTTCTGGTATATGTCGCACATGAGCGGCTTATGACAACCCCAAGAGCCAAAGAAAACCGATCCCCCATTTGAAGGTGCGTGAGGGTCAGCATAGGCTCATATTGCAGAGCGTTGCGGCCTTAGCCGTGTCTCCATGCTGGTAGCTGATGGATATTTGAGACCTGTTGGCAGCTGCCAAGTGTTGACACAGAAGGAAAGGCGCAAAGAAATCCCGAGGGTGTTATTACTGCAAAGTTGGGAGCAGTTTTCTACTGTTAGTGGTGTCACGGTGACTCCGAGACATGTTAATTGTCAAAGGTTAAGCTCATTACACAAATCCTGCGGCAAATGTACTCAACAGTTGAATGGTGCACACATCGGATAACAGCATTGTCATCTTGTTGATTATTGGAACAAAAATGTGAAAAAGTACAAATACGCTATTGTACAACATAAGCCTTCTTAACCAGGGGGAGAAAGAGACTTGGCAACATCCACAAAGTGGGACTGGTGTCTTGGTCAGCACTGACTGTCACTGTTCTTTACCAATGGTGTTATCACGCCAAAGCTTGTGTCTCTGCACTTTCGACTCTTCAATCTCCATGACATTTGTGCGATATGCGTCAGATGGACACTTGTGCCATCTGTAACACCTCGCCATGTATTTTGGATCGGTCCAGCAAAAACGTAATAGTTAAGAATATGAAAATATTAATGGAAATATGGTTTAGTTTATAAAAAAAAAACTAATAAGCAAAACATTTTGTGTGATTGCCTCAGAAGGAAGGCCCTGCTCCGGGTGTGTACAATCTTTCAAGCAAACCTGCAAATGGTGTCACTTCTTGTTTCAAATCCAAATTACCACGACTTCACAGTGTAAACTCAGTAAGTAAATATTTATACTTAATTACTTCCTGGCGACTTCCTGAATATAACTGTATAGTTGTTTTATTTGAAGAGCTGGTTCACTGAAATGCAAAGTTTTAAAGGGATTAGATAACGGAGTATTAGTAGCAGCACTATATGACAGAATGCACACGTCTAAGAATATGAAAAAAGTTTTTAGTTTGTTTATCGAACATATAAACATAACATATAAACATAAACAAACAGTAAATAAAAAATTCAAGAAAGAAGAAGAAAAACTCATAGCAATCGTTGTAATAGTGATGGTTTACATGTCCAAAGGAGTAGGAAGAAGTTAAAAACTTATCTAGTCCTACCCCTTATTATTTGTATCTTTTAACTTATTTCATTATTAATACAGTAAATTAATACATTACAATAAAAGAAAATGTGTAATCCTGCTCGTGTAGACAATTTCACTTTAACATACGTACATTTGTCAGTAGCGTATGTGCATGAAGTTGTTAGGCGTACACAATAATAATACATCCTCATACTCGCATATACAATTTTCATTACACTCATAATGGTACATCGAATAAAGGAATTCCATTTCTGCAATTGGACTAGCTCATGTCTGATTTAAATAATGCTCTTGAACTTTACTTTTAAACATTTTTTTAAACTCAACAATTGACTTGCATCTTTTCAAGTCATTACCAAAATTATTCCACAAATTCACACCTGTTACACCTTTTGCTTAATATTTGTTCTTATTAAGCGTGTGTGAACATTAGCAATAAACCATGAACAGTATGTGCATGGCTGTGACAAGGTTATTTATTAAAGTTAACAAAAATAAATAAATAATAAATAAAATTAAAGTGTAATTCAACCTTAAACATTTCTTGACAATAGTATGTTATATGTGAACTCAGTAGTCTAAACATGAAATTCTGATTAATATTACATTTGTGGAATAAGTTATGAAGGAAAATCCAGCCATTTTTACTCATCTCAGGGAGCGGCCATTTTGCCACTTGCTGTAGACTGAAGATGACATCAATGTTGCTCAGGTAGCAACCAATCACAGATCAGAAAACAGGTGAGCTGTGATTGGTCGGTCAGCAAGTTGCAAAATGGCCGCCCCGAGATGGATAAAAACGGCTGGATTTTGCTTCATAACTCCTATTCCACTAACACAATATTAACCAGAATACCATATTTAGACCAGCGGGACTGCATGGAACATATTATTGCCAAAACAAAAATAATTTTTTTTGGGTTGACTTCCCATTTTAAAATACAATAAAATAAAATCATAATATAACAAAAATGACCTTTGATTTCATCTCTGTACATTAATATTATTCAGTGGATAAATTAGTGAAGGTTGGGGTAAAAAAAAAAAAAAAAAGCGCAATGATGAGACATTGGGTATCATTGCTTGTGTGAATGTTGCTGTTATCCAATCCAGGGGACGCCAGGGCCAGGCACATACGAACCTCACTGGAAGTCAGGTGACCACCTGAGCATGAAGACGACAGTGGATCCGCCATTCAGCTTCCTCTTCCGTGGCACTCCTTAGTCTAACAAGTTACTTAAACGTTATCCCATGCCAGTTTGCTGTCTTCAACCAGTAATAAATGTAAACTGAATTTATCAAACCTGCAGTCTTACAATACTTGGACTAATGTTTATCTACATGGATTTTCTGGTCTGCCAAGAGCATAATAAGCTGCCTTTGAAATCACTTTAGCGATGGCATCCAGGAAAGCAGAACGATCTTATCTGCGACAAAGGGTACTTTATTCCACTTAACTACATGTTCCCGGTGTTGCTCTCACCCTTCATGTCTCCTATGCGCTGCTCTCACTTCTCTCTCTTCCTCGCTGTTGTTGGCAGTCGGGCAGCTATGCCTTCCTACTATCTCTGCCCTGCGATGCACTCAGAAGGAGGAATGCTGCTCAGCCATGCGTCACATGCACATAGCTTAGTGTGGCATGCTGCTCCCTCAGATAACACATTCAGTATTATGAGCCAAGGCAGTGGCACACAATAAAACAGCTATTCTTATCGCTACCTACTCTGCATACCCTCCTTTCTCTCTGCAAACCCAACACAGCCGATAATATTGGGAAATAAAGAATGTGGGGATGGTAGGAGGTAATAGTGACTTTCATTACTGGGCAACAGGGAGTAATAATGGTCTGAATATGAAGAACATGCTCTTTTTTTTTTAAATTCATAGATGTGGGACTACATGCTTTTTCAGATACTATAATATACAATAAATTTCCACCAAATTTCATCGCTACAGTCAATCTATAATCTACAATCAAGTCAAGTCAGTCCTATTATCGATTAGATGTGGATACCAATAAGAACGAAAAAAAAAAAACATTTGCGGGACCCGGAAAAGCCAGAAACAATATTTCGTGTTTCCGCACGGACATTCATTCCTGACGGATGCAGAGCGGAGCTAATGGCGACTTAAACATGGAAATGTGACGCGCCTGATGGCGAGCCGACCTGCTTGAGGATGCCCATTGCTGGAAGTAACAACACAACTTCAAATAACTTTAAAATTATTGTGGGAAATTAACGAAAAAGAAGGTGCTATGGACGAGGCACGGGCCCTGTAAAGTTGAAACGACGTAGGTCGCGTACAACGTAACTCGAGAACTCCCTGTATAAAGGAATTTAACAGTTACATTTCCTTTTAATGTGTGTCTTTTATGAATCGCTATGACCAATATTTGCTCCTCCACCTTTGTGCCCCTCGGTTGCGCTTTGCCGTCGACGGGTGCGAGTGTGTAGTGTGTCTCAGTTAATTAATGAATGATCTGAAGTATGATAACAAGATTCAGTGTAAACTGTTCATCTTCACATCTTACAACTTTCCATGTACTATATAGTGGGCAGATGTCAACTAGTGCACTGCTTTGCCTAGCTACAGGTATGTTAGCTAGTTAGACTTCATTAGCTTGTTAGCTAGACTAGCTTACTGCCCATGTACTAGTAGGCATATGTTCTTTGTCATCAATAGTAAGACAAATGTCGTTGGAGTTTAAGGCGGAATCATGACCGCTACGAGAAGACTTAACATGAGGATGTGACACAGTGGTATCACCAAAGTGTTTTATTTGGGATGGCTGCCTGTCACACAAGCAGTGCGGCACATTAGCACGTCCATGTCTACGCTGGCATTTGAATCCCGACCACTGTGTTTCACATTTGTGAACACGTAAGAGGAAGACTGAAATGAGGACGGGGCATGCGTGTCATTGTGCTTGTGAACCATGAGCAGCCATTCTTCCCGTGTAGGCCAAGCCCTCGGTAATCTGCCTCTTGCAACCTTTGGAGCCTTTCCTGCCTTCTTATCTGAGTCATCTCGGCAGTCCACTGCTGATCTCTGACATATGCTTCATAGTGACAACTTAACACCCTCCATCTTTTGTAGGAGCGGCCACCCACCTGCTTCTACACTGTCAATCAAGCTTGCTTCTTATTCATAGACATATGTACTGTACTTGACAAGTACGAATATTGTTTTTAAATGAATTGGCTGGCATTCAGTTTAAGGTATATTACATATGGTACACATTTTGGTAGTCACATTCTGTACATAAATACGAGTGCAGTAATATCTATCTATCTATCTATCTATCTATCTATCTATCTATCTATCTATCTATCTATCTATCTATCTATCTATCTATCTATCTATCTATCTATCTATCTATCTATCTATCTATCTATCTATCTATCTATCTATCTATCTATCTATCTATCTATCTATCCTGTTTCACCTATAAACAATGGTGGCACATTAAATAAAACACATGTTTCAAAGTGTGCTTTCTTTTTATAGCAGTAGAAGTAGCCCTGCAATGACTGAACTGAGTGAAAATCGAGTCATCATTGAACACACCAATGACTCTAAATCTTTGGACATAACAAATGGCTTAGGGTTTCCTTTTGGCTACCCACATATGCCCATGCTATCCATAAGGGTTAGCAAAACATCCACATAGACAAAACAGTGACCTGAATACCAGATCACATACACGTCACAATGTGGCCCCGACTTTTATTGCAGTCAATTGTTATTTAAGCCAGTGTGGCTACTGGCTACTGACGGTCACGAGTGTTGAGTTACTTCATATACTACTGTACATGATCTGAAGTGTCCTTTCCAATAAGGAAATAATGATCTATGTTGAGCACATTTGGAAACATAGCTAAAACTGGGCATCATCAATATACATACAAAGCTAAACAAATTGAATTTGAAATCATTGCAGTTAATGAGTGTCTGCAATCTGAAGCCCACGGACATCACCGCATTTTGATTTTCCTCCATAAAGATGCATTTGCAAGGCGAATAGCCTATATGTATGTATGACATTTTAATGTAACAGAACAAAATTTTTTCCCCCACCAGTTTTTATGTCTTTACCAGGGGTATGCAACCTTATTAAATCAAATACTGCTTTATAAAAAGGCAAATTCTAATTTAACACAAATGAGTTAGCATGTTAGTGTCACCCTCTGACTACTGTTTCTATTTCTCACATGGCCCCGTCAAAAAATTAAGTGTCCACTGCTGCGCTAAATAAGTGAACCAGAAGGAAACTACGCTAAACAAGACCGTCCCAAGGAATGAGCCCTGAGGTATCCCATAATTAAGATGAGCTAATGGGAAAGCCCCACATTACACAAATCATAGGAGGGCGACATTTGGTGTTATGAAGCATTTTCGTGACATGAGGGAAATGGAAGAAAATTCCTAAAATAAACTGACACCGTGGAGGAGGTGACACAGTAGCATTCACAAACTTTGCCAACAAAGGCACACAATATGAAAACACGCCAATAATGGTGGGCATCCATCCATCCATTTTCTATCACGTTTATCCTCATTTGCTTCACAGATGAGCTGGCGCGCGTTCCATCTGATTTTGGTTTGGAGTACACCCTGGACTGGTTCTGACAATCTCAGATAATGGTTGCTATCTATAGTACAGATGAAGTATCATTTTAATTACTGTCAGGTTTACCTGTTTGACATTTATTAAACACAACAAAAAGTAGAGAAGACACTCAGTTCAAAGCTCGCAAGGAGAGAGGAGAGGAACTGACTTATACAATTTACTATTGCACTCTCTGAAAAAAAATCCCCTCCTCACTCTCTTTTTATTTGGTTTTCACACCCCTAGTTAAATAGGTGTTCCAACCCTAATAATGCAAATGCAAAACATAGTTGGAACACAGTGTACTTGTTTGTCTATGTGTGTGTGCATATGAGTGGAAGATTGCTGAGAATGGCGGTGTGTGGTGTAAGTTTGGAATCATTTCTTTTAAAGAAAACAGGTGGCCTCAGCAGACTGGCTCTAACCATTCTGCTACTTTAGATGTTCTTGTGCTTCTTGAGTCATCTTCTGTTAAGATAACATATAGATACACTATGTGAATGTGAGTGTGGAGCAGAGCAAAGCATTCTTCATTGCAAACAGCAAATGCATGATAACTTATATTTACAATTATTCCTACAATTACAATGAGTACTTTCCTTTTCATCTTTGATAGTTTGATTCAGTAATTAACAGGGCTAATTTTACCATTTGTAAAATTACACATTAGTCTTATAACAGTGACTGTCAAGGGACATTAAAAACATTCAGGTCAAATAATCATATTTAATACAAATGTGGTTGTATTATGCATCCCATGTCCATATGCACACAGATTTCTGGAAAGCGTCGAAAGCCAGAACATCTGCATTGTTGAAATATTGATGCCACACTATTGCATTTCCAAGAAATTAATTACAATAATGAAAAGTGTTCTATTCATAACAAAATAAAAAACATCTTTTTTTATGTATAGCTCATCTGAGATGGACTGACACAAAGTGGAAAAGCGTGCTGTGGTCTGATGAGTCCACATTTCAAATTGCTTTTGGAAATCATGGACGTTGTGCCCTCTGGACATCAAGAACGTTATCAGTATAAATTTCAGTCGTCAGACACAAAAGGAACATACAGTTTTTGGAGCCACATATGCTGCCATCCAAGCAATATAGATGATTAGATATGCTCTGATCATTGAACTCAGGTGTAGTGGTACATAAGTTCTGCACTTCTCTGTGTGTGAGAGCTTGAATAGCTGCATTTGCCCGTTGTCATTCTGAGCGGCTTAACAGTGGGCTGCTTCCTCCATTAATCTGTCTCCTTTTACAAGGGCTGTCAAGAAAGTGTGTGCGCGCATACCCACTATAATACGTGCATGCTCTCTGTGTCACTGTGTGTGCGCCTGCATGTCCATGTCCGTGCATGCGTGCGCACAACTTGTAATATTTCACTCCTTTACCCACAGGGATGGACTGTTCATCTCCCAAAGCCCCAGTGTGGGTGTCACGCAGTGCTAATGAGAGGAAGGCTGGAAACAAGGGAGAGCTGGCTGGCGAGCGATGAAGGAAAAAGTAAAAATAGATTTTTTGCAGACAGCAGGAAAAGAAGTGATAGTGATCGATAAAGGTTGCATCATCAGAAGTACTGATAACTGAGTTTTTTTGTTTTTTGTTTTTTTGCTGGTAGAGTGTGGGTGGTTATGTTTTTTTTTTTTTTTAAGGTCATAACACAAAGGGAAGATAATAGTTTTAGGAAATTCTGCCCTTCGGACAATCAATCGACAGCCATCGATTGCTGCATCGTTCCTCACGCGCTAACAGCGGGCAATCAAATCAAACACACACCGACAAGCCTGTAAAATCACAACACACATCACATTCTTGCCGTTTGTATGTGCGCGTGTGAGCGTGTTGTTAAGAGGACCAGATATCTCTCCGCTTTCCCCAGTAACTCAAACAAGGGGGTGGTTGCTAGGCAACCAAGCCACATCACATCAGGCTAGCCTGGAGAGTGGCGAGAGAGGGAGGTGGGGGACGTTCAGAGGCAGAAAAGTGTGCTGGCAGTGTTACATAAGCCAGTAGGCAAGTCCCAGTGTTCACATTAATGCGGTTAGACACTCGGAGGGGAAGTGATGCCCATTAGTCACAACTGACAAGGCAGGTGAAGGCGCAGCATCCGGCAGTGATTTTAAAAGCTGTTATTATTTATAATGGGGAGGATTAAGATGGGATGTGAAGCCCTCCGTAAAAAAAAAAAGAAAAAGAAAAAAAAAGTAGATTCTGAAGGAGATATTACTTACCATTTACCACATCTCCATAATTGGTGACCCCGACGTAATTAACTCATTCACTCCTAGGCGTTTTCACTGTTTTATTGTTTTTTGACTGATTTTGCAATGCCCACAGGATATTGTGTTCTATTGCTATAAAAATATGGAACCTACCAAAAGAAAGATTAGTCTCTTCTTTCATCAGAAAAAAGGTTTATATATTTTTTTTTATCTGTTTTTGTTTTGCAGCAATTAGCATTAGAATATAGCTAATGTTTCATCATTATTCACAAACCTGTTGAGAACACTGGGAAAAAGAGCTTGTTGCAACATGGCCCGTGCTGCTCTCTTATACTCTGTTGCCACCTGCTGGTCGTTTTTTGTAATAACTACCATTGCTTTAAGCAACCTTTTCAGGTCTGAAGCTGCATCAAAGCCTTCTGTATGCTCAAGCATTAAAAAAAAAACAACAACAACAACAACAACAACAACAACAACGTATAAAAACGTTTTTTTGGGAGTGAATGAGTTAATAATGACAAATCTCAATGTCGGGCAACTCTAACCAAAAATGTGCCCTTTATTTCACACAAACATACATAAATTGCACATATATGTACAGTACACATGCTTTAATGACGTGTTGATAACTGTATGGGCCTGCTGAAAAATATGAGGATGAATGTGTGCACGTATGAAAGATACATCAATCAACATAAACATCAGTACATTAGAGACTAAAATAAAGACGAAGGTGAGGTGCTGTCGTGCCAGCCAACCTATACAAAATTGATATCTACTGTATGTACAATAAGTACACAACCACATCACACATTCTGCCACCACATGTAGTGCATGTATGAGCTCAAATAGCGAGTTCCTAGAATTAATATAATCCCTGTTCATTCTTTTGGGTAAATTAATTTAAAATCCAAACTAACTGAAAGCAAAACCTTCTTCACGTACATTTACTGTAAAGTCAAATAAATATTTAGGGATCACGAATAAACTAGGGATCTCAGGTGAATCGTAATTAAACACATGACTTCAATAGTTAACTCGTGATTAATCACAAATTGTATATCGGTTCTAAATGTACAATAAAATATATATTTTTTATATTCATAAGAGTAATGAAAATAGTCTTAATACTCTTAACATAAAAGTGAAAAAAAATGTTAAATTAAATCAATAGAAATATGTCAGCATCTTTTAGTCAATACAGTAATTTCATAATTCATAACATTGAGTTCAAATAAATAAGAGATACTGTACTGTAAAAAACGAGTGTGAGATTTGTGTTGTCATTTTTCTGCCACTAGATGGCATAATTCAATTTGTAAGACGGTGACATCTCAGTGCATTTTTCTTTTCATATTAAGAGCTATCTAATCTTTAACATGAAGTCACTTGTGAAATTCTGCACGTTTTTGAAATTGTAAAATACGACTTGACCCCAGTCCCCACAAATATATGGATTATTATTAAATTTACTACTGCAAATTTTGACATGGACGTGTCTGCTACATTGCGACTGGAATTCCCCCTGTACAGGCTTTCCAAGTAAGGGGTGGCCATTAATCGGGCGTTTAAAAAAAATAGTGGTGTTAAAGGAACTTTAAATTAACTTAAAATTAACACACTAATTTTGACACTCCTAGAATACACATGGCGCCTATCTCTTATGCTTTGGTCTAACAATCTCAACAACCCTGAGCCACAACCATATGACTAGGTTTGAACCAGTGTCCAATCTGTTTGACCCAAACCTACAATCCAGTGCAGGCTCCTCATAGCTCCCTGGGGATGATGGTGAAAGGTCGGATGGGACAGGACGCTTCCAGCTCCAGAGCAGTCAGAAAGCAGTCGGGGGCCTGAGTGGATCCCAGAGACTGCAGCGCCTCTCCCAGTCCACTCCACGCTTTATGGGACGTGCTGTGGACCTGAACTGCATCGCGCAGGACCTTCTCCCCGAGGTTTGCGCGCCCTGTCTTCACCAGCAGCCGACCCTGCACAAATCATTGGAAAAATGATATCAGTGGTCTTTCACTTGTATAGCAGTTTTCCATCTACAAGGTACATGAAGGGCCGGATTGAACCAACAACCCCAGGTTGGGAGACACAAAACATATAGCCAAAACATAATCACTGCCCTTTAACGTGTTACACACACACAGACAGACAGATGAATTGTTATGCAGCCTCTGCTCACAAGCTCCAGACTAATTGGGATGAATTGCACGTAACTGTCTCGGAGCTCAGATGAAACTTTCAATGAGAGCGTGCACACTCACTGTGTCTACCTTCAGTTGCTCTTTTCCTTGCTGCTACTGAGAGGAAAAACTGTTTCCAGTTTTTCAGCCGATTGCGACGATCTGGCGCAGCTTTGTGTCTCATTAAATCGCAAATGAAAAATAAAGTGAGCCACGCTGAGTTTTAGCTTTAGCATTGTCTTTCAGTTCCTCTTTCACATTATATTTGGAAATGCTGCCAATAATACACATAATTCAGCAGATTTCTGTTCTTGGAGGGAATAAAAAGAAAACAAAATTCTACAAACTGACATACCTAGTAGCATTTTGCCATGGAATAAATTATTGAAGAAATTCGTTCTTATTACTATAAATTAGTTTAAAATGCGAAATTTGTGCCCCGAGTAGGTGTCGAACTTTCCGTATAGTTGCACTTTACATACACAGACTAATAGTAATCCATCTGGTTTGACAGAATGCATTCAGTTACTGAGATCCAAACTTTGAAACAGGCAGTGAAAAAGTATTTGCCCGTACCTACATTTATCACACTGAAATGTTTCGGGTCATCAATCCAATTTTAATATCTCACAAAGACAACCCAAGAAATTTATTTATTAAAGTGAAAAAAAAAATCGAAACCTATTTGGACATATTTAAAAAAGCAATCTGGGTACACAAGTATAGATCAGTTCCCAGGAGAAATCAACGAATCAATCAATGTCTTCTACAGCTCTTGATGAATACAGACAACTAAATACTGAATAATGAATATTATGGATGCCAATCATATTGACAGGGAAGGACCTTTAGAAATATTCAAGGCCGTGGATGAACGAATGTTTAGCAAACTTAATCGAGAAAACTTTTGGCTGCTATACCACATTGACTGGGTCACTTTCTGAAGTCAAGGGTCGTGATGTTGAAATCTTTATATTGTGAAGTTAGCAATTCAATGCTAACCTCCAGTCTCTTCCACAACCATCTTATTTTCAGACTCTGGGACTCGCACAGATGTATGAAGTCACTTTGTTGTCCGGACATTTCATTTTATCACAGCAACAACATCAGACAGATGAGTCCTTTTTAAACTTGCAAATTGGAAGACGAGCTGTCAAAAACATAATTGGCAGCAATAACAACTGGACACTGTAGAAGATTTCCCAGATCATCTTTGCTCGCTTGGGCACCCACGAGACACCTGTCACTTCGCTGGTTGTCCATCTTATTGAATCCTTTTCAGAAGGTAATAACCACTTTAGACTGGAAAACCCCCACAAGACTTGTCGTTTGGGACTTGGTCTGACCCAGTTGTTAAACAATCCCATTTAGGTTTGTGGTTCAGATCCTTACCATTGCCATTCCCCTGCTTCATAACTGACTGTTCGAGCTAGCCTTCTGTCTCATCCATGGAAACTAGAAAAATTAGCTATTTTCTACTTCACAAACACAAAAATATGAAACAACAAACATTCACGGTCAAGTACGACTATACTTAATCAGAGTGGAGAAACAAGTGAAAGGAAATCCATAGTGGAAGGGGAGAGAGGGCGGAGTTGAGCATGTGCACGTGGCAAACAAGGAATAGCTAAAGTTAGCTAAACGTGAATAATGAAAAGGGCAGACGACTGCCAAACAAGTGCATGAGCCGTACATAGAAACAAAGACCACAGCCCGAGTGTTTGTGCCCCTGGTTCATTTTTTTTTCTCTCTGAATCTCTTCCACTGCCTCCTCTTTGCTTATCAGAAGGCTTACTCAATAGAATATATTTCCCGGGTTGCTAGGCAATCCCATAAAATGGCAAGAAGTGTTATAAATAATGGATTCGCATGATCCAATCAGCTGACAACCACCCCCAAGCGCAGAGAGAGGAGCGAAAGATGGGAGCATTTGATAATTGGGGGGGAAAAAAATAATTCAATGAGCACAAGTGCCCATCCTTGAGATTTTGCATGCATGTGTATGATTGTGCTTCTGTTGGAGAGGAAGCAAAGTAGAGCGTGTGTGGTTGACTCAGAGCAGGTGCCACTATGCACACATGGAAATGAAATGTGGAGGATGTTGGGAGTGGGTCAGCTTCATTCCATACCAGTACGAGTTGTAGGGTTAGGCTATACCATTACAACATTCTACAGACGTCAACAAGGTGTGGACACGAATGAATAAAAGCATGCTAATTGAATATTTGCGTTATTTTACTCGTCCGTGGGCTCTTGCTGTAAGGACTTGAACTAAAACTCTTAAACTAACCAGGCGCATGCACACACAGCAGCCAAACACTTTTTTTTCCCTCACAGCCACACCCTCATCGATCCAAAAATACCAGCAACTGACCAGTGATGTGAGTCATCGTCTGATCACAGCAGAAACGTGTGGTCATGCCTCCTAAGCGAGGTTGAAAAGTAACTTAACATTTTAAAATATCTATAGAATGTTTCTTGTCATTTATTTCTCTATTATTTTTGTGCTTGTTCTTTACAGTGTTAGAATTTCATCTGCAATTATTTTAGGCTTATTACTTTGAATGTTGAATGATAAAAGTTTGCCTCTTCCTACTGCTTTTCAGACTAGCAGCATATGTTGTTTTCATTTGAGATATAGTGCCGAGGTTTGTTGATTTTGGTTTTATTTAGATTTTAGTTGTAATGTTTTGCTTGTGGGCGGCACGGTGGTTGACTGGTTAGCATGTCCGCCTCCCAGTGCTGAGGACGCAAGATCGAGTCCAGACTTCGGCCACTAGTCTGAGACTAGAGTCTCTAGGTTAAGAAAATGGAGGGATGGAATTTTTCCTTGTGTCCCTGTTGTCATTTATCTGTCTCGTCAAGTTGTATCATGTCCACTTGTACTTGTCAACATGGTCACTTGTGCTATCCAATCAGCTCCCTCAGCCACTTGTGTCTTATCCAGGTGTCTCTCGTTGCCTCATCAGTATTGTTATATATAGCCAAGTACCTTGTTTCCTTTTGTTATTTTTTTAACTACTTCCCTGCCTAGTTTCGTGCGCTTCTCTGCTATTGGTCCTCATCCACACCAGAACTTGACCATTTATATTGTAGATTTTTGTTTTGTTTGAGATTTTTCGGTTCTTGTTTGATGACTGCACGTTCGAAATAAACTTTAATTGGTCAATCAATCAAAAAATCTTTCCTCTCATATCCATTTCTTATAAAGAGGAAGGTGTGAGATGGATGATGCCCAACAAAATAGAAATCTGTTTCTTTTCCCACATGGATTTATCATATTTGAAGGAATTAAACACCATTTAAAAAAAAATGCTAACACTGAAGATAATCAAGGGAAAACATTTCTAGTAAGTGTACACAATCATCATATATTTTGATATGTTTGTTGAGAGCAAACCAACAGTGATATCTGATCTTTGAAAACAACCTTTTTGCACGTAAGGCCCTCAATTTGTAATAACCTTCTGTCCAGACACTGGAAATACACCTTGCTTGATTAAAATCTGACTTCTCAAGGGAGCCCAGTTAGATATCTCATAATTGGGTATAACAATTGCCTCATTCCTGTTCAAAATGGTAAAACAATCAAGAGCTCACTGAAATTAAAAGCATCTGTATTAAAGTACTTCAAAATGCTGCATAGTCATTCTTCTTTATGAGAGGTCTTCTGATGCGTTTGATAAAAATGACATATATTCGAGGTAAAATGCATCTAATGGGGTATATGCCACGGAAGAGGCGGGACGTTATTTTGCACATCAGTTTGGTTCCGGTCCGGGTTGCGAACGCGCAACCGAGGGGCACAAAGTCGGAAGCACAAGTATTTTGACGCAGCCACCTCGCAAACCGAACCGGAACCAAACTGATGTGCAAAATCACGTCCCGCCTCTTCCGTGGTGTGTACACCATTAGCTCCTATAGTGAAAGTCAGGGGTGGTCAGAAAATTCAACAAAATCCATCAGATTCACTGACTTGAAATTTCAGAAAGCCTTTTCTATTTTTTTCTTTTTTCTTTTTTTTTTTTTTTTTTAGCTAAAATTCAATTACAGTACCTCAGTATAGGTCCCAGCTCTATAATTTGTTGGAAAGAATTTGTCCACCCAAAACCTACAATGATTTTGCTTAACTCATTCACTGCCTTTGACAAGTATACTTGTCAATTGTATTTTTTAGAGCGGTGCTAAATGGGGGCGAATCTGAGCATGCTCCACTGTAAATATCAAACTTGGAAACAACTTTACTGATGCCCAACCACCGGTAGATGACATCATTGCCCCATTTTATAGGAAATAAACACAGTTTCAGAGTCCATGGGAGAAATGGCTGTATTTTGGCAAACCTACATTTTTCTGCTGTCAATTATAAAAGAACGGGACGGGACAAAAAGTAGGGAGTCTATTCTGTTATTTGGTAGATTCGGTTTATATATAATTATTGAATGTAATATCACGTGAGTATTGGAAATGTAAAAATTTTCTATAATGACTGGCAGTGAATGAAGATGAAAAGGAAAATACAAAAAAACTCAAATTCCACTACCCACAAATCATGTTAGCTTCATTGCGAAAGCAACATTATGTATCTTATTTTCTTTCTGTCCCTAATAACCCAGAGGTGGAAAAATATGGATGGCATTCAAGGAAAGCACAGAACAGAATGTACTTTTGTTGCCTAATAGCTCAAGAACATCAACCACGAATAATCAGAATTCCCCTCAAGGCAGAGCCGAATAAATGGGCCATTGGCACATAAAGTGTCAGCGGCACATACAGTATAAAAATACATGCAGGGAGCCTGAGCCGCTGAGAAAACCTGCCACTGCGGCTTGTATTCTTGCAGGCTGATGCAAGCCAGAAACATGGGAAGATCTCCAAGTGAAATGTCCCACACGCTGTCCCACTTAGCAGCCAAAAAGCAAGGATGCATCCGTTCAGCACACTCATCCATTCGGATGTCTAGGATCTAATCCAAAATATGAAGGGATTCATTGTAGTAGCTCTTTTGTTTTATTAGTGCCCACGACAACATGCGACGACTAAATCCACACACACACACACACATTCACAAAGAGCACATCTGCCCTGTGAGAGTTACAGAGTGGGACACTGCCAGCTGGCTTTGTTTCAATGTTTCACCTCTGGGGATTGGCTTTAGCACAGGCCAAATATGGAAGAGACGCGACTACACAAATGCACTTCCACGTTCACATGCGCACGCACACGCATCAAAGTGTGCAATCAGAGCAAACACACTAGCCTTATGTGGTCACAAGAAAGCCCGTGCTTAAGTTAAAGAGGTATCAGCCAACACATCTATGGTAACTATGGTGACAACTGGCATGCGTGTGTGGGTGAATGTGTCGAGTGGGCACGAGTCTTTGGATTTCAGGAACATCCCTTGCCAGTTCCTTCGGCAGTATAGCTGAGAGAGTTCAAAGTTCACAGGGGCAGTGGTTAATCCGTGGATCATTTGGAAGGCAGACGGGGAAAGAGACCGTTGGGGAGTGGGAGGGAAAGGATTTTTATGGAGTGGAAGTGTGTTTGGATGAGAGAGAAAAACAGAAAGGAAAGAGATTGTCACTCTTTGAATAAAATTTAGCTGTTTATTAATTTTTTTCTGCTGCTTGTTTTTACAGAAGTATATTGCATTCATTTGAAAAAAAAACTAATTTTGGGGGGAACTTTTTTTTTTTTAAATTTTCTGTTTTTCTGGATTTTTTTTTTATTTTACTGAATATTTCTTCTGTCATTAAAAAAAATTAAAAAAAACAAGAAAAAAAAAGATACATAAAAAAAAAGGCAGAAAAATTACTCAGAAAAACAGAAACAAAATTATTCAGAAAAACAGGCGGACACATTCAAAACAGGGACAAAAAATATTCTGAAAAGCCAGGGATTATTTTATTTTATTTTACCTCTGAACTCCGAGTGACTTGTTGCTGACTCGCTAATGGCGGACACTTTTCCCGCATACCTACATACCTTATAGTCATAACTATATGACTTACTGGCTCAGTTAAGGTAAAGCATGTACCGTAATTAGTAACACACGCAGTATTGGTAATGTTTTATGCTTTCTTACTGTATAATATCATTCTAACGTAAGATAGGCATATCGTTTTATGGAGCATGTAGGTATACAAATGTCAATCGAGCAGCATGATTTTAGTAAGCCAACAATTTCTACGGGAATGTATTGCTTGCGGGAAATTGTCCATCATCAGCGAGTCTGCAACAAGTCGCTTCGAGTTGAGAGGTTAAAAAAAACTAAAATAAAAAATCTGAAAAGCACCGGCTTCTGTTTTTAATAAAAACAAGAGCGAATATATATATGTATATATATTTTCCTATTTTCTTTTTTTTTTTATATATATATTTTCCCTGTTTTCTGAGTATTTTTTTCCTGATTTTCTGAGTATTTTTTCCCTGATTTTCTGAGTATTTTTTTTAATCTTACTTCTTTTAATTTAATTTTTTCTCGTTTTTCAGAATATTTCTTTTTTCTTGTTTTTCAGATTTTTTTTATGACAAAAATAAAATATTCAGTAAAACAGAATATTCAGAAAACTGGAAAAAAAGAAATAGTCAGAAAAACAGATGTTTTTCCCCCAAGTGAATGAAATACACTTCCGTAAGTTTTGAAGCTTTTTAAGCATTAAAATAATCACCATGTTAGTGTGGTAATATGACTAATATGACCCACATTCGGTCTGAGTAGGAGTACTACACAAAACGAACAGATTCATTGAAAATGACATTATTGTACACTAGACAAAAAAAAAGTGCATTACACCAACCCACACAGACCCCACAGATCACCCGTCAGCAAACCTTAAAGTGTCGACTCGTTCGGGGTAGCCAAGACATGGCTTCACTCTTTGGCCGCCTTCGCTTGCATCTCATCTGTCAGTCATGGAATGACCAGATGTCCGTATTTCCCTGGACACTTGTTAAGACCTAAACATAGCATCTGGGATTGGAAAATGATCCCAATCTGCATATTGTAGTCCCACCCCTGCCAAGCCCCTTGTTACTTGTTTAACATGCTTGCATCTAAAACATATCGTGACAGTGAATTGGAGCAAATGAAGCAGAATTTTCACTGTAAAGATGTCAGATCAACTCATTATTCATGATCAGAGTGAGGGAATCACCAGATGGTCGGACAAACAAATTATTATCATCTCTATTATCAAATTTGTTTTTAAAGATGAATATCCCTTTTTGTCCTGTACATGCCGAATGCAAATCTGTGGGGAATAAATACTGTGAGAAGGGGAGAGTGGACGGTGTGTGCGGTTAAAAACAGCCCATTCGTCTTTCTTTTTTTTGGTCATATTGTTATGCAACATCTCATTATGCAGCACACCACTACTGGCCTAATTGTGGAATTTCATAATTTTTTCAGAAGCCTGATTTTCCCTTTCATGTTACACAAGCTGCACAAACGCACATTTTTAAATAATGTAAAATAATATGGTTGAGGGAAAATGTCAGTGTAGGATATTGTGAGGCCTAAATCAAAGTGAATCTGAATGATTTTCAAATTTGGGGTTTGCCTATGAAGATTTTTGTACTAGTTTGAGATGTAACAAACGTGATAATCAGAGAGCTCTAATTAGTAATTGCAAAAATATTGTCAATAGCCAATGAAACTATTTGTTAGAAAAACAACATCAGTGGATGACAGAACAACAGAGACACTAACGCAACTGTTAATGACATCAGTAACTACACCAGAGGGCAGGAGTGAAGGTATCACAATCTACATTTTGTTTTCTCAAAAGACTTAATGGAAAAGGCAGAGGATAAACAAAAGATGACTCATTAGCAAGAAAAAAGGAAGGCCAGGCAGGAATTTCCCCCTTCTAAAAGTATGCAGGAAAGCCTAAAAAGAAAAAAATTCTAGGACTTTTTATGGACTAATGAGAAACGGGTGATGTTTTTTTAAATTTTTTTTTTAACCACGATGATGGAAGGCTAAATCTTTATGAGAGAAAATTTCCTCATGAGCCCAAAAATACAAGCTCATCTGTGAATTTCAGTGGATATAATGGTGTAGCAGCAACAAATGAAAGCAGCAACTTTAAATGAGCTCAGGAGTCATCAGAAACATTTTGTCTGCCAATTTCAAGAAATATGCAACCAATTTGCTTTCTTCATCATGTAGCAAGACGACGACCCAAAACACTGACAAAATAACAAAAGTGAAGTTTTTGCATGGTCCAGGTTAAGGAACGACCCATTAGAACGTACGTAGCAGGGAGGATTTTGTATTCACCCATTCATGTATGTGTTTATTTGTGTATATCGAAAAAGAACACAATACTTATGAACTCATTTAATGTTGCATCATCACATCTAGCTCTTGTCATTGCTCACCATGTGCACGAGTATGCCTTCGCCAGTCGGGTGTATGGCCAGGGCTTCGTCGTAGAGATTTTTCGCTTCCTCCAGTTGACCCCGGAGTTCGGCGAGATGACCCCTCTGCAGCAAGACCGAGTGTGAGTTGGGGAAGAGTGAGCTAGCCTCGCCGATGCAAAACTGGGCCTCTTTTAGTCGCCCATCCTCCATGAACAGTTCCCCTGCACATATAGACACACAAGCCTCATTGCAGCGTGTTAAAATATAAACAATGTGGAGCTAAATTACACATAACATAACATTACATAATCCACTCCAGTGCCTGGGAATTTATGGAACCGTTGCCTAAATAAGGGCATCACATCACATAAAGCTGCCTGCCTCTGGGACAGTGAGGTTAACCCCCAGACGGTAACATCTGTGCAAGTCAATACAAAAATGAAATAAGTCATGTGCCAAAGTTCAATTCTGTCCAATGAGATGTCAGATATGGATTATTATATGATCCTTCCATGACCCTGCACCAACCGCCAAGCAATGAACTCTTCACCTCAAAACATACAGCACATGTGGTTGAGGGAGAACTGAGGTGAAACGTGTTGTGCAAATATGATGCACGCTTCTTTGCTCTTGAATGCTGCGTGAACTCATCTGTGCAGTGGCGGGTGTTCTGTTGTTCTTTTTCCTACCTTAAGTAAAGATGCACTGAAAGCAAGCACTTATCATAAAAAAATTACCATTATTGTTCCTGCAGTTGCTTCATTTTGGGAAAAATAGAGATTATGTCTATTTACTAGGGGTGTCAGGCGTTTAACATTTCTAATCGTAATTAAATGCATGACTTCAATAGTTAACTCACAATTAATCACAAATTTTATATGTAAGTTTTCATATAACACAAGTGGAAAAAATGTTAAATTAATAGAAATATGGCTGCATCTTAGTCATTGAACAGTAATTTCATAATAATTGATAAAATTGACTTCAAATTAAAAAAAAAGATGTACTGTAAAAAACAAGTGTGATACTGATTTGTGGTGATTGAGGTGATTTTTCTGCCACTAGATGGCATAATTGCATTTGTAAGCTGTTGACAGCTCAGTGCATTTTTCTTTTCATATTAAAAGCTATCTAATAATGCAAAATACAACAAATACGAAAAATACAACTTGACCCCAGTCTCCACAAATATATGCATTATTAAATTCATTACTGCTAAATTTTGACATGGACGTGTGACTGGAATTCCCCCAGTACAGGCTTTCCAAGTAAGGGATGGTCATTAATTGCGCGTTAAAAAAAAAAATAATGCCATTAAAGCACATGTGTTAAGATCCAGTCCTCGAGGGCCTGAGTCGTGTTTTTGAGGTTTCTCTACTCCAACACACCTGATTCAATGATCAGGATAATTATCAGGCTCCTGCAGAGCTTGCTGATGAGCTTAAATATGAATCAGCTGTGTTGAACGTGGTAAACCTCAAAAACATGCAGGACTCAAGAACCTTGAGGACCGGACTTTGACACCACTGCGTTATTTTGACATCCTTTATATTTACAGTTATACACAAGCAACAATGCGGCACTGTATGCGCACTTTTTTTTCTCCTGTGTGGCCAATCACATAAAAAGATTGTGACAGGAAGTGAGCGATGACAGCAGGAATGCTGGGAAGGGTAGCGTGAACTCATCCTGGTGCGATTGAGAGCTGTCACTGAAACGATGCTTTAATTCTCAGCACATGAATAACATGAGCAAAAGGCTGCTCACAAAAAATAAGTATAAAAAAATTACTGTAAGCCACAGGGGACACGACCCCGACATAACTTCAATCTGGCCCACCCACTTCAACCCACTAGGGTATTATAACACATTGGAACGCTGTTTGTTAAATTGCCCTTTTGGATCTCCTCCTCAGTTGCAACTATATTTTATGTCTTTGTGTCTGCTAAAAATAGAGTATGGCGCAAAAGTTTGCCCACGCCTGGTGTAGAGCCGTGAGACTAAAACTAGACCTTGCATCATCACTGACTGCTGACTGGTAATTGACCCCAAAAAGTTTTGGATTGTTGCGAAATAAGGAAGGACATGCAGAACTCTGCACAGATAGGCCGGGTTTGGCATTTAACCTGTTTGCCGCTACCCGTTTTGCCTGTTTTTCTGCCTCACTTGAGTTTTGTCATTTTGGTAGGCCACCTGCAGTAATCCACACCACTACTATGAGCCATTGTCTTCTGTTGACGAGTACTTGATCAATCTGTCACACTTTTCATCCTCAAGAAATCCTCTGGATTAGGACTTGAACTGCTCTACAGTATTTCCTACAACAGGTGAGGTGAGGACCCAAATGATCCATCCATTCACTACGGCTTATTCTGTTCAGGGTCAACTTGGGCGCGAGGCAACCTGGACTGGTTGCCCGGCAATCACACTACCAACTACATCTACAAAGTACAATGCGCCCGACCCATTACGATAATACAATGCAAATGTTTCGTCCATTCATCAATCTTTCGAGAGGTCAGCGGTCCCACCCAGACACTGGAATCATTAGCCTGCAATCTCTGTCTTGATGGGGTTGAGGTCACTGTGGACCAATTGGGTCCCAAAACTCTGACTAACAGCCAATCGAACAGTCAATATGATTTTATTTTTTATTTTTTAATCAGGTGCGCTGCCGTTATAGTCATACCAGCTTGCAGCCAAATACGTTCTAGGGTCGTCCAGATGTATGTGGGCCGTTGGCGATGGGTGGAGCTGATTTCTGACACTTCTGAAAGCGCCGCTTCAAGACGGGATGCTGCAACCGACGATGGACTCATTGAACCTGGACGTGTAAATGTGAAGTAAAAATAAACATGATTAAAATATGTTATTAGGATGACATGAATAAGCAGCCAATAGAAAAGCACCTTCAAATGATGTTGCTCCCATGTTTTTTAAATATTGCGCACAAGTAATACACTAAAAAAACCAACAACAAAAAAACTAATACTAATACTGAAACTAACACACTAAACTTTTTAACACTTTTTAAAGAACTAAACTAATAAAAACTAACAGAACAACCCTGAAAACTAATAAAAACTAACTAAAATTCCAAAACTACAATAACCCTACTGCCATATTACAAATAAAATGGTTTATATACTGTAGCATTTTTCTAAATATGCAAAAGCACAAATAAATTATTTGCACAATTTTTAGGACTAAACACAACTTTTCTTCATAACATTATGTGGCCCTTGCGTCCTTCTGATTTTCTGTATGTGGCCCTCAAATGAAAAAGTTTGGACACCCCTGATGTAAACATTCAAGCACAAACACCAATTCTGGCCTACTTTTTCCGGACCCCATACAGATTATTTTATTCGTTTTCAAATCTTTAGACAGTCCCGCTCCACTTTACCTCTCTCAGTTCCTTTTTTACTTGAATGGACAGACTCAAATGTTGCACAATAACGAGTGATCTTTGATTCAGAACAATACTATTACGTGTGTTGACAATATTAGAGACTTTGATAGCGTCATACAAAGACTCCTACTTCCATAACTAAGCATCATTTCAAATGAAATGCCACTAACTTACATACACCATATTGTATGGGTAACTTAAACACTACAATGTATTGTTTTAAAGTCAGCAACAATAACCCATTTTCTGGCTAATGGCACCTTGACATATTTGCCGTACTGCAGCAGACGCTGGGCTTCCCCGCTTTTTTAGATCTCCCGCTGTGGGTGATTTGAATCATAACAATTTGAGCCAGATTCACATGGCATCCACCTACTTCTGGGCCACACCGAGTGAGGTTGGGTGCCGCACATGGCCCGTGGGCCACCAGTTGAACAATTATACATGTGTGCAGTACAGCGGAAGTCGACACAAACAGAAGACGAAACAATTATTAACTCTTTGACTGCCAAATGTTATCCAAAAGAACCCAACGGTGCCAGCCGATTTGGAGCATTTTCACCCATCTTTCAAAGCAAACAGAATATTGTGCGGTATGATGACATAAATATGGTGGATACCATATGAAAGATTGGATTCCATTCTTTCATGAGAAAAAAAAAGTATGTTTCTACCTTATTACGTTCTTTAGTAATCACCATTTGAAATTAGGTCATTGGAGTGACAAAAGTGAAAATATAAAAATTTTAAGAGAAAAACAAGCTTTTTGTGAAAAGATACATTTTTTTTGCACAACAGTGACTTTGACACTAATATTTTTTGTTTATTGACAAGACAGCACAAGACGTTGCGCTGCCCATTGAGAGAAAAAAAACAAAAAACAAAAAACGTAATAACGTAAACACGTTTTTGGCAGCATTCATTAGGATTTTAGAATACGTCATTAAACGTTTTTGGCAGTCAAAGAGTCAAAGAGGTCAAAAGTCAGACCAGTGGAGGTGTCTCTGAAGTCAGGCAGAGTGAGGTGGATGGACGTTTTGCTGACTCCAGGGCTGGCATCCGGCTTCTCAACCACTGGTATACTGCTGCTGTCATCTGTCTCACTGCACGCACACAAATGTTAATTACATTATGATGAGCCATCCACAACATATATATTATATATTTTACACATCTGAAACCGTGCTGGTACTGTACGCATAGGGCCATAAACACTGTGGATGATCAATACCTATTAGTTTCTCTTTGAAAAATTAATTTGCCATAGCAGTGTAATACACATGCAACCTGCACATTAGAAAATGCAGGATACATACACATATTACTATGTACATAGTATACTGTACTGTATGTTTACTTACTTTGAGCGGCTGACATCATAGCGACTTTGCCAGATTTGCAGCATTTGCTGGCAGGTCTGTAAGGCCACAGATGGGCCATACAGGACTTCTTCAAGCTTCACCTTCGTGAACAGCAAACTAGAGCAAAAACACAAAAATCACATACTTAAAATAGACTACAGATCGATTATAGGCAAAATTACTCAGTCACCAATCAATCACAGGGCACACAGAAGAATTCACATTTACACTTGTGTACAATTTAGCCTAACAAAAGTGCTCATTTTTTGAATAGATAAATGCCACACAGGTAGGCCAGCGTCAAGATTCAATCCATAAACCTCAGAATCTGAGTTCTGGGGATATTTGTGTTTAATTTGTGCACTGCAGGGATCTGCATTCTAAATTTATTGTGTCATAGTACCAGGGTTATTATAGTTTTGGAATTTCCATTTCAGTTAGTTTTTATTTAGTTTTGTTTTTTATATTTAGTTACTTTAAATTTATTTTGAGGGTGGTTCTGTTAGTTTTAATTAGTTTTAGTTATTTAAAAAAAAATGCTTAGTTTTAGTTTGAGTTAGTTTCAGTATTAGTTTTCTTTTTTTAATGTGTGTTACTTGTGTGCAATATTTATATATATTTATATATTACATAAGGAAGGACATTTTCACTATAATTATAGTTAGTTTTGTAAACATATAATGTAGTTTTGGTTAGTTTTCATTTAAAAAAAAACATTTTTGTTTTTATTTTATTTAATTCATGAAATTGTGTTTTGAATTTTAGGTTTTCTGTTAGTTTTCATTAACTAAAATAACCTTGCATAGTACAAATTGTAATTTATCATTTTGATGAGTTTCCTGGTTAAGTGCATGTGTACATGTGTGCGTGTACGGTATGTTGAAAGGCTGATAAGGAGAGATCATAGTATTTCGTCTCACTCTTTTACTTGGAAGACAACTGGTAAAGTGATGTGGAAGTGTCAGATATAACGCCGGAGTGTGCACAAGAATGCGTGCGTGTGTGAAAGAGAGAGTGTGTGCATGTGTTAATTGCCAGTGGGGGGGTTCTTCGCGAAAGCACTCTGTCATGGGCATCACTGAGGAGCGAGGACAGACACTGAGCACTAGAGTCAACAAGACTAAAGTGATGTTGCTGTCTACTGCATCCTCCAATTATTTTATGCTCCATCCGAGGAGGGGGAGGAAGGTGGACAGCAGCAGATGGGGGGGAAACCAAGTGCATGAGGGCTATGGGGGAGGGGGAGGATCAATAGCAAAGTGAGAAGAGCTTATGTCAGGGGAGAAAACTCTCTGTGAAATGTGCCTTATTACCAGCTCATGGGTCAGTAGACTACTTGGGGGGGAGCTTAGAGTGAGAGGGGAAAATGGAAGTTGTAAGCTTGAGTGTGTGAAGGGTACACCTGCTGTGTGTGTCTCATAGGCTCCCTATTACCGTTGTGGCAAAACGTTCAGAGGCATTTTGATGGCGTAAACTCATCCCAGTGTTGAAATGCGACGTGGTGCGTATCATGTGAACTGACTCTCTCTGTGGACTAAATGGATGGTGTTGATTGTCATGTTAAACCACTTTCAGTTTAATAGAAATTAGCACTTTAAAAATGGCATTCTGTACACACGCGCACATTGGCATCCAATTCCTATCAAAAAATACCAAAACAGAAACCAAAACAAATCTTTATTTTTGAATACAAACATTTGGGTTTGGAATCAATTGAGGTAAGAGATAAGAGCAACCACAATCTGACTGGCCGCTTGATTAATTTCCCCACAAAAATAAATAAATAAATAAATAAATAAATAAATAAATAAATAAATAAATAAATAAATACAAATAAGTACTTTTGTCATGAAAAAAAATATTAAAAATAAATAGATTCAATATAACACCCCCCCACCCCACCCAAAAAAAAAAGTGCAAAAATGCAAACATGCAGAATTCAAATGTAGTTTTAAGTTGTAATATTACCATTCACCGCTAGATGGCAACATGACTTAGTTTTGCTTGCACTTATAACTGCCCTACATGTGAGTAGGCCAAATAATTTCTGGGGAATTTTGAATGATACACAGGACAAACATTTTGAGTGCGCTGGTGGAAAACAAAAAAAAAAAAAAAAAAAAAAAAAAAGCAAAACCTGAGTCCTTGCATTTAATGTTGGTTTCTTGTTCAACAGTTATGAATGGTGATTTTTATGCAAGAGAGCCATTTGCGCTAGAAAAATTATACGAAAGTTCAACGTACGTATGTGGTTATTTAGTTGAATACGTCCAATTATTTGTGGTTGGGTTAGGATTAGTGGATCTCATATCTGTCATGTTTTGGTTCTGTGGGGTTGGGATTTTGTTTTCTTTTGGTGTTTTTTGGGTGTGTTTGTCTGTGGTTGGTGTTTTTGTCATGTATTCCTGTTTTTTTCCCTTGTCTCGTTATGTCAAACCACGTCCACAAGAGTGTGTCTTCCCTTCCCAGTGTGTGACCAATCTATGCTCTAGCATAAAAAAAAAAACAACAACAAAAAAAACGTATAAATACGTCTTTGGGACACTTAGAGCATTAAAAAAAACAACCTATTTATACCTTATTGGGAGTAAATGAGTTAAGAATCTAAGGTTTCAGTTTGACCCCGAAAGTGTCGCCCCAATGCAAAATGTTTGGAAATTGGGTGGACAAAATAGAAGTAAAGTATTATATGCAGAATATCATTTTGTGTATGCCTAAGGAAAAAGAAAACTGTATGTATGGTATTCCCATATTCAGGATAATTGTTTTCCGCAAATGTAAAGCTACCGTAATTCAGTTTACTCAGAAAAGGCTTGAATTATATTCACGTGTAAATATGAACTGTTCAAAGTCATCCAAGGATAACATATGTTATTCAGCTTTCATTCAAAGAAAGCGTTTTCATTTAGAGCTCCAATCAAAAGGTAGATTTCAAGATAACGCAAAGCACATCCAATTACGGTTGTCATTTTCAGCCTGCTGGCGAATGCACCTCGTGCGCACAGAGCCGAGTGTTGCCGAGTGGATGGCGGTGAGCAGAGTTGCACTGTGTAAATGCTTAGCGGTGGCCAGCTTTGAGCGATGAGTGCCAGCATCAACTGCACTTAAAAATAGCTAGCTAGCAATGCTGCCTTGAAAAAGTGGTCCATCTACAGTATTACTCATTCTGCACCCCCACAGATCAGTTTGTTTTCTCTGCGTCACGAGCAGGTGCACACACATGTACAAAAGACGCAGAGATTACTTTATTAAAGCCTGTGCGGATATATGCCAGTTAGCCACACACATGCGTGTTCATTCAAACTGAAAACCCTTGTTCGATAAGTGCCGAATCAAAGGCTCGGATTCAACAATCTGAGAGCACAAGCATGACACACGCACAGCCCTCACACGTTGAGGTCTCTCCGTCTAATCTAACAGTGTGTACTTGTACAATTAAACAAGGTGAAAATGAATATTTTAACAACAACAAAAAAGTAACATCAATGGATGAAAGAAGGAGCTAGGGTGGAGAGAAAGTCGCAGGCTGGTGGACGAGGATGTGAGCAAAATGGAGGAAGAAGAAAATTTGCGATGCTACAGCAAGCTGACAGTTTGCTGTGCACAGAGGCAAGAGCTAACAGGGATCACACACATGCATGCACACGCACAAAAATACAGTGACACACATCATCATCCATGTGCAAGACTAAGATCCTAGACACAAGTACATCACCCCTCTCATACACACACACTACCAATTTCCTCTCAGCCCAGTACACAGACTACTGTCGTGCAATACCTCGCAATGTGAGACAGTCCCTCAACACAGGTGATATTGAAAGGGCTTGGCACAGAGAATACAACTGATTAAAATACAAGATCATGATGATGATGAATGTATTTCATCTTCACCACATCATGTGAGTTTCTGTGACTTACAACTGCTCCTCTCTATAGGCAATCTGGTGTATCTTAACAAAATTATAATAATAGGTAACAAATAGAATTAGTTGCACACATCCCCATTTGTCTATCCAATTTGTATAATGTGAACCCCCATCTGGATTATGGACAATTTTTAATGTTGCTCTATGATTAGTAGGGATGTAACGATATCCAAACATCACGATACGATATTATCACGATATTGTGGGGGCGTTGGCGATATTTAATAAAGATCACAATATTGTAAAAAAAAAAAAAAAAAAGAGCTCATACTAAAAAAAAGCACAATATTGTGCCCTACAATCTCTAATAACAACAGTGAGGCTCCCACTTGCTAATGCAAGCACACATTGATCGCTTCACAAGCAAATTAGGTTCACCTTCATCTGACAATTAGCATAGATTTTAAACATAGAAGGCCAAAACATCCCTAATGAAAATTAAATTGCACTAATTAAATAGCCACTAGAGGGTGCTAGATCTTCACAAATGGTAATCACCTGACTTTTTTTTAACAGATATGTTCCTTGTGAACATGACGACGACGATATTGTGGCAGTTTTAATATCACAATATCACGATATTGCCCTTATTGTGACATCCCGAATAATTAGGGATGGGCAAGTATCAATACGCAAGTCTTGGTATAGGGCAGATACCCGTTCTTATTTCAAGGTATCAGTATTTACGATGTCAGCAAATACCAGCTGCCCTCTTGTAGCTGTTTTACAATTAGGAGTTAGAAATGAGAAATCAGAAGAACATAAAATTGCCATTAATTTCATGTAATTTTAGGGAAATTGCTACACTGGGATAGTCTTTGTTTTATTATTTAATTGTATGTCTTTTTTTTTTTGACATTTTATATATCAAATGTAAAAATATTAGTGGCATCGGTACTTGGTATCGATATTGGTAACCACTCAAGGGTTGAGTACTCGTAATTGTATCGGTCTGGAAAAAAAGTGGTATCAAACATGCAAGGTTTTGGAATTTGGAGAAAATCCATGAAAATGCAGAGAAAAAGCATTCAAAAGGGCTGAGCTGAGATTTTTAAACTAGAACCTCTTGACTGTAAAGCAGACTTGCTCACCACTACCTCACCGTGTTACTCAATCATGACAGTGTTTATTTCAAACAGACTTTTTTTTTTTTTTTGAATGGCTATTGAATAACGACTAATTGCACGGTGAATGCTAATTAACATGGTCCAAAAGTCACAAATTTTAGTTTATTCTTTAAGGGATTATAGATTTGAGGTAAGCCCTCATTTGCACAGCAATCTGAGTATGTAATAGAAATGCTGCTATATAAAATTTTGTTTTAATGTTTCAAGCTCATTCTTATTTTCGGACTCCATTTCTCAGTACGAAAAAGCTTTGGAACAACAACTGATGCTGCAAGCTCTACCCATATGACCTCCTGGTTACCGCGGTGATGGGGATTCCTGACTCAAAGAGCGAAGGTGATTGGCTGCGTCCGGAAAAGAGCACTTAAATGGGTCAAAGTAGTCAAGTGTCTCTTCTGAGGAGGAGTGTGTGCGCGTGTGTGATTCTGCAGACAGATTGGAGAGCACAAATGAATTCATTTAACATAGAAGCAAAAGCAGTGAAGCTAGATCAGAGAAACAGACTTCAGTCCTGCTGTTTCTTTTTCTTCTTTACGAGACCTTATTTCCTTCCCGGTGTTGTTGCATTTATTTTGTGGCGTTCCTGCATTATCACTCGCTTCCCGTCCTTCCTGATGTAGTGATGTACGCCATCTGTTGGTACTGGCACCATGGTGGGCAACACTGACCCCAAATGGCCGCATTGAGAAATGCATTTTTTACACGGGGTCCTAAACACTAAGTAAACACATCTCGGAGATGATGCAACATTCTTTCATAATATCATTTGTGTGAAGCCAGTGACCCGAACTGTTACCTTCAAATCTCATCCAGATTCCTCTGTGTGTTTTTGTTGTATTCATTTGCATATAATTTATTAATTATCATTTGATATGATTAATTAAGATAATTAGAGAAAAACTAAATAAGAGAAACAGCATGTTGGGAGTGTGCATGCAGGTTGGGTCAAAGCGAGTGTTAAAAGGCTAAGGGGTATATGAGGGGAAATAGGTACCGCAATGCAGGCCTTCACTCTGGCACTTCTAAATAAGGCATTGCGAGTGTGTGTGTGTGTTTGTGTCTGCGCCGTACGCGTACGTGTGTGTGTGTGCCTGGCCTCCAACGCAGTGGAGCTGAGACACCCTATCCCTGCAAGATGACAAGTGTTGGTGCTGCGGAGCTTTTCAAGGACTCTCGCTCTCTCTTTCTCTCTCTCAAAGATTAAGAAACTACACGGTCTAAAAAGTGATTGTGTGTTTTCACTTTCCCTGCCGTATTCCCGGTTGACCGATACGTGCATCAGTATTTTCTGTTGCACGTGTGAGTGGGATGGCGTCGTGGGCTTACTTGAAGTTGTCAGGGTGTTGGCTGAGGGCCAGTTCCAAGGTGTCCAGGGCATGACGGTGGTGTTTTTGAGCACTGAGGAGAAGGCTCAGCAAATGGAGGGAGTGCAAGTCATCCCCCTGGAGTGATAAAGCCTCCTGCAAGGGCTCCATTGCTGCAGATACCTGCGGATGCATATGCATTGTTGGAGGTAACTAAAAATAAGAGTACAGTTTAAGACGTAACAAAGGGGAAGACAAAAAAATAATCTTGACTATAATATGTCCTAAGTAGCCCCACTAATCAAAATATGGTATTCTGGTTAATATTGTGTGGAATATATGATAGGCAGCAAAATCCAGCCGTTTTTATCAATATCAAAAGGTGGTCAATTTTCTACTTGCTGTCGAGTGAAAATGACATCATAGTTGCTCAGGTGTCAGGTAACAACCAATCACAGCTCAGCTTCAGAAAACAGGTGAGCTGTGATTGGTCGTTACTTGAAACCTAAGCAACTATGATGTCATCTTCAGTCGACAGCAAGTAGCAAAATGGCAGCCCCCTAAAAAAACGGCTGGATTTATGCTTCATAACTCATATTCCACAAATGTAATATGTATAATGTTTCGTACCCCCAACTGCGGGGTGCCTAAAATTGGTATCTTTGGGTTAATATGCAGCCATATTATTTTAGAAACTTTTACATGATTTAGCAACGTAAATACAGAGACGTGATTAAATTTGTTTGCTTTCACCTGCCGCACAAGAGCCAACTGCAGAGCCAAGCACATGGCAATGTGAGCATCCTGTGGGTCTAATGAATGAGCCCTGTTGAAGAAAGACAGATTGAGTCATCCCAGAGCAGACTGTGCCAAAAATGGTTGGACTAAAAACTATACAGTTTAGTATAGTTGTATAGCTCACTGCACGTAATATGTGACTTTAAGTGCTGAGGTTTTGTTTTTTTCCAGGCTCATACTGAGCCCCCTTTTAAAGGGGCAGTGATTGTGCATTGCCCATGCCAGTTCCTTGGGTTTTTTGTTATGTCTGACAAAAATAGCTTGGGATATTAGATCCCAATTATTTAACATAGTTCAATACATAATTCAATACATGTGCCACATTTTGCAAACATCTGGATTAACTAGAACTTACTTTCTCAGAATTCTTAGAGCTTTTTTGTTGTATTCATTTCGATCTTCTTTCAAAGACGCTAGAAAAAAAAAAGATAAAATCAGCAGCTTGAATCATGATAATCCCACAACATATCACGCAAAACCTTATTAACCTAGCAAAGGATTAACTGTACTTGAGACTTTTTCTTTAGCTTTGTGCTCAAAAATGTGTTTGAAGAAGGAAAAAAACAAAACAAAACAGTAAGACTAATATCTCTGTATGCACCATGTCGATAAAATTCAACATTTTTTGCCCGCCAAATTTGAAGAGCACCTGTTATGTGTTATTTCACCAGTTAATGTTATGAGGACGTCGTCAACATTTTTTGATCCACTGCACACTCTCATCCTCCTCTTTTTCTAATCAGTTTATTACTTACATAATTTAAAATGGGGGGGGGGGGTGACCCCAATAGTTTGACATGAACAAATATTATGAATGTAGTTATATTTATTGCTCAAACGCAATCTGCGTTACCTTTTGACACGAAGCGAGGAGGTAGGACTCAGACGCAGAGTGTAAGTTGGCCAACAAGGCTGCAGCTTTAATATATCGAAACTCAAAACACCTCTCAAAGAGGGAAAAAAGGCTGAACAAAAAGAGCTCCAAACTGGAGATACAAAAAGGGCACTCAAAAACAGGGACAACTAAAGGCGCTCCACAAGGGAGGAAAACAAGGGGCAAACAAAGGGCGCAAGACAAAGCAAGGCAAGACATCAAACTAGGACTGTGGCTCAAGGACTGTGAGGACGCTTCCATGCACTGAGATGTGACACTTCGGCAACGGAGGGGAGAATGCAGGTGGCTTTTATGTCCGGGTTGATTGGGAACAGGTGGTGGTGATCATGGGCGTGGACCGGTAATCAGTGAGCTGCAGGAAGGGTAAGTGACCTGGGGTGAGAGGAGAGTTAATACTTTCAAAATAAAACGGGAACCTGACTGTGAAAACAAAAGCATGAACCGCCACTCTGGTGGCGGCGTGACAGTACCCCCCCCTCAACGGCCGGCTCTCGACGGCCCAGGAATGTCAGGGTGCTCTTCATAGAAATCGTCAATGAGGGAGGGGTCCACGATGAACCGGGCGGGCACCCACTGCCTCTCTTCTGGCCCGTAACCCTCCCAATCCACCAGGTATTGGTGTCCCCGGCCCCGCTTCCTGACGTCCAACAATTTCTTAACTTTATACACCGGGCCCCCCTCCACCATCTCCGGAGGGGGCGGCGCCGGCTCGGGCGGGACCAGGGAACTGTCCTGGACTGGCTTGACCTGACTCACGTGGAAGGTGGGGTGGGCGCGGAGGGATCGAGGCAGGCGAAGGCGCACGGCGGCAGGACCTATGGTCTTGGCAATTGGGAACGGCCCCACGAATCTAGGGGCCAACTTTGGACATGGAACTTTGAGATGAAGGTGTTTTGTGGAAAGCCATACCTTTTGGCCTGGCTGGTATTGGGGTGCGGCCTTCCTCCTCCGGTCAGCAGCTCTTTTCACCCTGTCGCCTTGACGCTGTAGTGCCAGTCGAGCTGCTGACCAGATTCGGCGACATCTGCGGACCATGGCGAGAACCGAGGGGACTGAGGCTTCCTCCTCCAGGTCCGCGAAGTAAGGTGGATCGTATCCGTGAACACATTTGAATGGCGTGATTCCTGTGGCAGAGGTGGGTAAGGAGTTATGTGCAAGTTCGACCCATACCAAGTTTTTGCTCCAAGTGGATGGGTTTTGGGAGACCAAGCATCGAAGTCCGGTCTCCAGCTGCTGGTTGAGCCTCTCAGCTTGTCCATTGGCCTCTGGGTGATAGCCTGAGGTTAGGTTCGCCTTGGCTCCTATGGCTCTGCAAAACTCCTTCCAAAAACGAGAAACAAACTGGGGCCCGCGGTCCGACACAATGTGTCGCGGGAATCCATGGATCCTGAATACCTGGTCGATCATGATTTCGGCTGTTCTCTTGGCGGAGGGTAGCTTGGGTAAGGGAATAAAGCGGACCATTTTTGAAAAGCGATCGACTACTGTAAGTATCGTGGTTTTACCCTGTGAGGTGGGAAGTCCAGTCACAAAGTCCATAGAAATCTCCGCCCAGGGTCTTGAGGGGATCGGCAGTGGTTGGAGGAGACCCATCCGGGGTTGGTTTGATGTTTTATTTCGGGCACAGACTGGGCAGGCCTTGACATATTCCTGCACCGATGTCTCCATAGAAGGCCACCAGAATCTCCGGGCGACGGCGAACAGGGTCCTGCGAGTGCCTGGGTGGCAAGACAGGCGAGAGGTGTGTGCCCAATTGATCACCTGTGCTCGTAGACCCTCCGGGACGTAGAGCCGTCGTGGTGGACACTCCTTTGGAACGATCGTGTCTTGGAGGGCCTCCTTGACATCCTCTTCAACCTGCCAGGACATGGCTCCGACAATGCAGTCTCTAGGCAGGATGGGTTCGGGTTCGGTTGCTGTGGTTTCCGGGTCATGAATACGCGAAAGAGCGTCTGCTTTAACATTCTTGCTTCCGGGTCTGTAGGTCAGAGAAAACGAGAATCTGTTAAAGAATAATGACCACCTGGCCTGTCGTGGGTTCAGTCTTTTGGCTTGGCGTAGGTATTCCAGGTTGCGGTGGTCTGTCCAGATGATGAAGGGGTGTTCCGCGCCCTCCAGCCAGTGCCTCCACTCTTCCAAAGCGACCTTGACAGCCAGCAATTCTCGGTCTCCTACGCTGTAGTTGCGCTCGGCCTTTGAGAGTTTCCGGGACAAGAAGGCGCAGGGATGCACTTTTCCATCCTCCTGGCTCCTTTGGGAAAGCACGGCTCCGACGCCCAGATTGGAGGCATCTACCTCAACCACGAACTGGCGGGTAGGGTCGGGAACTCTGAGTATCGGAGCCTCTGTGAAACATTTCTTAAGTGTGTTGAATGCGGCGTTGGCTTCCGGGGTCCAGACGAAGCGTTGCTGTGGCGAGGTCAAGGCATGGAGTGGAGCAGCGATGGAGCTGAAGTTGCGGATGAAGCGTCGGTAGAAGTTGGCGAAGCCCAGGAACTGTTGCACCTTTTTTCTGGATTCCGGTGTGGGCCAGTCCCTGACCGCGCTGACCTTCTCCAGCTCCATCTCGACTTTGCCAGGAGATACGATGAATCCCAGAAATGAGACGGTATCCGCATGAAAAAGGCTCTTTTCAGCCTTTACATAGAGCTTGTGTTCTAGCAAGCGTTTCAGGACCTGGGTGACATGGTTCTGGTGGGTTTTCAAATCCGGTGAGTAGATCAATATGTCGTCAAGATACACATACACGAACTGGTCGAGGAAGTCCTTGAGCACATCATTAATCATGGCCTGGAAAACCGCTGGCGCATTAGTGAGTCCAAAGGGCATGACCAAATATTCGTAGTGGCCTCGTGGAGTATTGAAGCCAGTTTTCCACTCATCTCCTGCACGAATACGGACGAGATGATAGGCGTTGCGGAGATCCAGTTTGGTGAATATCTTGGCTTGCTGGAGCTGGTCGAATACTGAAGACATCAAGGGCAAAGGATAACGATTCTTGACTGTGATTTCATTCAGGGGACTGTAGTCAATGCAAGGGCGTAATGAGCCATCCTTCTTGCCCACAAAGAAAAAACCGGCTCCAGCTGGCGATGACGAGGGCCGAATAAGTCCGGCTTTCAATGAAGTGTCTATGTACTCGTTTAGGGCCTTGCGTTCGGGACCCGAAACCGAGTACAATCTCCCCTTGGGGATGGTAGATCCAGGAATCAACTCGATCGCACAGTCATAGGATCGATGTGGGGGAAGTGACATGGCCTTGGTCTTGCTGAACACCTCCCTGAGAGGATGATAGCAGGTGGGAACGGTGTTCAAGTCCGGGTAATCCTGGTCATTCATGAGAGACACCTGTCGGATGGCAGCGGGAGGTGCCTCTGCCGCTGGCCGCTCCACCCCATGGTGTTCACAATCATCTCCCCAGTCCAGGACTCGCCCCGATCGCCAGTCGATGCGGGGGTTGTGCAACTGCAACCAGGGATGACCCAGGACCAGTGTGTGTGATGGGGAACGGAAGACATGGAAGCGAAGAAGTTCTCTGTGCTGTCCAATGTGGATCTCGAGTGGCTCTGTGACGTGCGTGATGAGGAATAGGTCTTTGCCATTGAGCGCCCTGGCCCTCATATGGGTCGAAAGTGGTTCCGTGCCGGCCTGCAATTTCTTTACCAGACCCCAATCCATGAGGCTCTCGTCCGCTCCGGAGTCAATGAGAGCTAGTAGGTCTGTGGAAGTGGCATTGCAGGAAATCGTGACTTGCGTGAGTTTTCGGTTCTTGACCAGTTTGGGAGTCTCGGAAGTCACCGGAGGGCCTCGCTTGGTGGGACAAGCGACCACCAAATGTCCTTTTTCTCCACAATAGTAGCACCGCCCCTCTTGACGACGTCGCTGGCGTTCGTGGTGAGACAATCGGGCGCGGTCCAGCTGCATCGGCTCCTCGTCACTCTCGCTGGGCCTTCCCGTGGTGGGCGACTGGGGAAGTGCACCTTGCGGAGGGCCTCTTGCTTCTGGATGCCAGAAGAATCCGGAGCCGTGTCCCCGTTGATGTCCGCTGGTCTGCAAAAGATCTCGCCTTCGATGACCTGTGCGGATGGCCAACGAGATCAATGAGTCCAAATCGCCAGGTAAGTCCACGGGCAGTAGGAGTTCTTGCATGGCTGTGGAAAGCCCCTTTAAAAAGTGGTCAAAAAGGGCTGTGTCATTCCAGCCACTCTTGGCCGCTAGAGTTCGGAATCGGATTGCATAATCATTCACCGATTCTCGGCCTTGTCTGAGGTTACTAAGCTCTCGAGTCTTTTCCCGATCCATGTTGGTTGGATCGAACACGAGGCGAAGTGCCCTGCTAAACCCGGCTGCGGTTGAGCAAGTCGGGGAGTGCCGTGCCCATTCCGCGGTGGCCCAGTCTCTGGCTCGTCCAGTCAGGTGGGAAATCATAAAGGCCACGCGGGAACGGTCCGTGGGGAATGCCTGTGGTGAGAGTTCAAAGTGTATGTCGCATTCGGTCAGGAATGCCTGACATTGTCCTTGGTCTCCCGAGTATCGCTCCGGGGAAGCCAATCTCAAACCAGCCCCGGACACGACTGTAGTCGGGATCGGTAGTTCAGCGGTCTCTGGTTTCGTGACGTTCGGCGTGGCGTGTTGCAGGTGGCTCACCAGCTCCTGCACCTGTCCAGCGAGCTCTCCCATCCGGGTGACCATAGCCTGCTGGGCCTCCTCCGTGTGCGACAGGCGGGCAGCCTGTTGCCGAAGTGCAGCCACCAACTTCTCCGCTGGGTCCATGCTGGCCGAAGTGTACTGACACGAAGCGAGGAGGTAGGACTCAGACGCAGAGTGTAAGTTGGCCAACAAGGCTGCAGCTTTAATATATCGAAACTCAAAACACCTCTCAAAGAGGGAAAAAAGGCTGAACAAAAAGAGCTCCAAACTGGAGATACAAAAAGGGCACTCAAAAACAGGGACAACTAAAGGCGCTCCACAAGGGAGGAAAACAAGGGGCAAACAAAGGGCGCAAGACAAAGCAAGGCAAGACATCAAACTAGGACTGTGGCTCAAGGACTGTGAGGACGCTTCCATGCACTGAGATGTGACACTTCGGCAACGGAGGGGAGAATGCAGGTGGCTTTTATGTCCGGGTTGATTGGGAACAGGTGGTGGTGATCATGGGCGTGGACCGGTAATCAGTGAGCTGCAGGAAGGGTAAGTGACCTGGGGTGAGAGGAGAGTTAATACTTTCAAAATAAAACGGGAACCTGACTGTGAAAACAAAAGCATGAACCGCCACTCTGGTGGCGGCGTGACACCTTTAACGTAACCATCCACTGTCAAGTATCATCTCTGGTCAAAATTAATAGTGTGATTAATCTGCAATAATACATTATTAATGAGATTTGTTTTTGTGATTAACTCATTTGCTCCCCAAAACGTCTAAAAACGTTCTATTTTAAATGTCGCCATGGTCCCAACGACGTAATTATACGTTTCTTTATGCTCGAGCATACAGAAGGCTTTGATGCAGCCTCTGACCTGAAGGGGTTGCTTAAAGCAATGGTAGTTATTACAAAAAGAGAGCAAAATGATTTCAAAATTCAAGCAAATCGGAGGTTGAAAAGTCAAAATCCCGGAACTGATTGTGCTTAACCTTTGTGGTTATACATGTTCAACTGTGCCGCTGAGCCTTTTAGGGTCTAGTGCATTGCTCAAAGATATTCAGTCATCCCTGTACGAGGCCCTTTTTTTTCCCCCAAAGTACTTTTCAAAATGAACCCAAATGCATTATCACCATCAGACGCCTGCAGACTGTAGGAGAGTCCCAAAGCCAGGTAGGCCCTAGGAAGAGATTCCCCAGCTCCCTCTCCCATCGACACCACACTTTGGGACAGAGCCTCCGCTTCTGAGAACTGAAACACACAAACACGAACCCAGTTACTCAATTGAACTCATTTAGCACTTTAGTAACAACTGCTACCATCACAAAGTGCTGGACATAAAAAAAAAAAAAAAAGACAATCATTTAAATAATAATACAACCACAAATGATTACAATTATTTTCTGGTCAGGGTAGTTAGTTTGTGCAGACTGTTGGGTGGGCATCGTGAATCGTCAACAGTGGGCTAAGGGGGGGCAGTCAGAATTACTAAGTGGGTGCACCTGAAGGTCAGACAAATACACAGTTACCCACCCACTCTTGCAGCAGTAAACTGCAGAGCATATCTGATGCAAGGCATTCAGAGATAGAGGAACAGTGTGTCACTATGTCTGAGGTAAAGCTGCTGGTGGTTGTTGAGTGCTGGGCCAACAAATCATTTGCTTTGACAGCCGTCATCCGCCTTCTTTCTTCTGTTCTCTGCTCTCTTTGTCTTAATCTTGTATTTATGAGTTGAGAGCCTACAGACAGCAATTGTGTCTTTCTTTTATGCCTGAAATATTGTTTTAGCCTTTTTTTTTTCATCGAGTAACATATTTTTGCCTAGTAGTGTGTTTTGTTAGTTAGTTAGTTAGTTAGTTAGTTAGTGAGTTAGTTAGTTAGTTAGCAGGCAACATCATGGTCCACAGTGGATGACGAACAGACAGTTGTGTCTTGATAATTCTGGAAGATAGATGCATCTATCAACACATTCACTGCCATAGACGGCTATAGACGTCAAAGATATTTTTTTTACTTGGCTGGCAGTGAATGAGTTAATGCCAGTGACTTTAATGTCCATTTCTGCCAACCTTTATACAGTCTAAAAAAGTTTATGTTATTTACACCATTTCCCTCCATGTACAACCCGTTTTGGAAGTGGAAAAGGGGAAAAAAAAAAAAGTCTCATATAAGCACCAAAGGTATGGTTGGAAGGGGGCGAGACAGTGCTTTGCAGAAGTATAGACTACTTTCATACAGTCAACTTTTAGAATGGACTTATGTAACCATGTTTCAAACTGATGGTAAAAAAAATAAAATAAATAAATTTAAAAAAAAAAAAGGAAAATCAATACATATTCCGCCCTCACTGGCAGAAACGGGCTTCTGTTGAGTAAATAATAATAATAATAATAATAACAATAATAATAATAATAATAATAATAATAATAATCCTCTGCTGGCGAAAACCTTCTTAATTCTTAGTTTTCTTTTCTTTTTTTTCTTCTTTTTTTTACTGGTGGTACTATGTTGTTCATTAGGGCGAAAAACTTTCAGGAACATAAAACTGCTTTTCAGGAATTTCAAAATGCCGTTTTGCTGTGATGATGTCACAGGATTGGCAAGAGCAGATCCCGATTTTAAGCGCCGTGTTTGTGGTGCTCTCCAACAAGCACCCACAGAACAAAAAGTTGCGTGGGGTAGTGTCTAGCCCATCTGATGGCTGATAATGGTGGCCCATTTATGTAATGCCCCACTGTGCTATGGCCACAGAGGCCCATTGTGATTAAGACCGTAAGCTCCTTACTGTCTCCGGCCTAGCAAGAGCTCCAGCCACTGACAGATGTGCTCGCCACACTGACCCCTGTAAACTCCTCTTTTCTAATCTGGCCCTTTTCTCTCTATATCTTTCTGCCTCACCGTTTCCCATTCCCTTTCTTTCCCCTGCCAACATGCCACTGTTGATGCAACTTTCTCGCTCACGCCTAGGTCATAAACAGAAGGACGATGCAAGCTGTGCGTGATTCTGGCCATTTGCGGCTGCTTGAGTGACCTGAATGTCAATCTGTAACATTAGTGACACAAGTTGGTGAAATTTCTATAAATCCAACGAAGAAAAACATAAAAAATGCCTCAGGTCTAGTATGCATGGCACAAACTTTTGTGTGAATTATTTGTTTTTTGTTTTTCATATATTAGTTGGTTTCGCATGTTGTATTCACCCAGTGCAGCTGACCAATGCAGATTTTGGCGGCCAACAGGGGCAGTAGCGGGTCCTCTGGTCTCATCCTGGCACATTCTTTAAACACAGACACAGCACCAACTGCCTGCAACATGCACACATAAATATCAGGGGTGTCAGGCGATTAAATTTTTTCATCGTAGTTAATCGCATGACTTCGAGTTAATTCGTGATTAATCGCAATGTTTTTTATCTGTTCTAAATGTACAATAAAATGTACAATCAAATACATCCATCCTTTATTTTAACCGCTTATTCCTCACAAGGGTCGCAGGGGGTGCTGGAGCCTATCTCAGCTCGCTTTGGGCAGTAGGCGGGGGACACCCTGGGAATGGTTGCCAGCCAATCGCAGGGCGCACAGAGACGAACAACCATCCACACTCACAAGCACACCTCGGGACAATTCAGAGCGCTCAATTAACCGGCCATGCATGTCTTTGGAATGTGGGAGGAGACCGGAGTACCCGGAGAAGACCCACGCGGGCACGGGGAGAACATGCAAACTCCACCCAAGAAGGCCGGAGCCTGGACTCGATCTTGCGTCCTCAGTACTGACGTACTAAACAGTCAGCCACCGTGCCTGCCACCTGTACAATCAAATATGTTTCTATATTTCATTCTCTTGTTAACATAAAAGTGGAAAAAAAATCTTAAAGTATTAGAAATGTGGTTGCATCTTTTAGTCATTGATACAGTAATTTTATAAGAATTGATCAAATTTAGTCCAAATTAAAAAGATGTACTGTACTGTTAAAAAAAAACAAGTGTGATATTGATTTGTTGAGGTAATTTTTCTGCCAGTAGATGGCATAACTGCATTTTTAAGACGTTGGTGACAGCCTGTACAGTCCATTTTAGTTTTCATATAAAGAGCTATCTAATCTTTAACATGAAGTAACTTGTGAAATTCTACAGATTTTTAAAATTGTAAATTACAGCTTGACCCCAGCCTCCACAAATATATGCATTGTTATTAAATGCATTACTTTTAAATTTTGACGAGGACGTGTCTGCTGTGTTGCGACTGAAATTCCTCTAATACAGACTTTCCAAGTAAAGGGTGGCCATAAAAGGCATGTGAAAAAAAAAATTGTGGTGTCAAAGGAAATAAACGCACTAATTTTGACACCCCCTAATATAAGTCAGAAAATATGATTTGTGTACATTTAGCTGTCACCAATTATGTAGATGCATGTACCACTTGAGTGAATCAAACTCTGATATGTCATCCCTTTAAAACTGACTCATACACATTAGTTACTCAGTACATGTCGGCCAGTTGCACGCATGCATACACATATGCACACTGAGACCTAAATAGACGCGGAACTGACTACACCGAGGCACTACTACCCTTTCTCCTTCTTTGGAGCAGCCTATTTCAAGAGCTCTCCATTGATTTGCAGTGTCACTTTATACTACAAACCAGATCAATTTTGACACATAAGGGCTTAAATGGAAACACAGAAGCTGCATACAGGTTTTTGTCATCTAACTAAAGAGGAATACTTTTTTTTTAAGTAATAGTTGAATTAATGTCTGCCCATTTAACAGACAGAATCGATTGATTTGATTATGCAAATTAAGGGGGCAGGGCTAGCCCATACATTTTTGCACTGTGTATTCAAGCATCATTTATTGTGTTGTTGTTATCACTGGTTTAACCCTCTGACACTGCAAGCAGAATAAACCTTTATCTGTGACCACCTTTGCTGCTTGTTTGGCGTGATGGATGTCTGCAGCAAAATGGTGAGTGTGAGAGGGTTTGCTAAATGGCATTGAAAGGAGAAACAACCTCACCTTGCCAGACGCCATGAGTGACAGGCCCAGCTGGTGCCACAGGTGGAACTCATTGAAAGAAAACTTCATTGCTCGTTCCAGACACTGAAAGGTAAAGAAGTCATCTTTTAAATATGGAACTAGAGAATCGGGATAGTATTATGAACATTAACATTAAAAACATAGGCTACTCATTTTTCTTGTTTACTTGGTCGCATAATAATCCATCCATCCATTTTCTTAACCGCTATTACTCCTCACAAGCGCTCATAATAATTTTGTCTCTATCAAATACTTTGGTGCATTCTTACTTTTTTCTTAAAATGACTGTTAGTCACCACTTCCCACCCACTCTGTATCTTTTAGTCCATAATGATGTGTGATGTGTGGTAGGATGAGAGGACCAGGAGGAGTGTGTGGAATGGAGTGCCAATCAAGTCAGATGTTGTCATTCAACTGGAGTGCAAAAAAGTGTAGGTGAAGATTAGCATGTCATCATTTTACTCTGTTTATGTAATTACATATTGTGTCCAGTGGGGGGCTTTTCACCTTTACTACAGTGGAGGGGGGAAAAGACAAAGCTAGCCTTGACCTGCGGATACATGCGGTTCTCATACTGTAAGGTTTCTTTTTAAGTGATTAAAGCAGTCTTTTCAAAGCATTGACAGACTCAAGTGACTAACAACCTGGATAAATTACAGTAGACATGACTCACAACAAACTGCACTCGCATTCGTAGCATTCATTGTTCTGTCTAACTCACTAGAATTGAACACATTTTGAAACCCAAAATCCGGAGCACAAGTAAAAGATTTTGACCAACATAGTTGGCAACTGTTTTGCTGTGGCGCTAACAACAACGAGGAAGGGAAAAGGCTTTGATCTTTCATCATAAAGACTGATCAAGATATAACTACAATGGAAGCTAAAGCTGTTGAGGCTAACTTTTAGGAGTTTTATCATCTGAATGCATCTGTTAAAGGGCTGCTGCAACAAATAAGGTCAGAAGAGGACACAACCAATGATCAGCACCCAGTTGTATGGAAGAAGCAGAATTGGGAATAGGTTGTGCTGTTAGCAGAAGCTAAGCTTAAAACAGCATTAGAACAAGAAGCTAAGCTTAAAGCAGAGAAGGAAGAGACTGATACTCAAAACATTAGCTGCTGCTGATGCAAGTTTCAAAGTGTTTCGTTTCAAGGGGAATTCAATGATTCACAAATTGAAGACAAAAGTGTTGTATAACGCACGTGAGAGACAGCCAAATTGTAGAGTTCTTACTAAATAGTCCTGTCTTCAAAGGAGAGCCATTGGAGTAGACGCTCTATGATGGCATTTGAGCATGGTGTGGTGATTAAAAATAAAAGCAACAACGACTGTCTGTCTGTACTTTATAGTACAATAGACACATGGACAGTCCAGAGTGTTAACTCTTTTAATGCCAAAAACGTTTAATAACGATTAGTGAAATCACGATGTATGCCGCCATAAATGTTAAATGACGTCAACTACGTTTTGTTTTTGTTTTTTTTTTTAAATCAATGGGTAGATGTCTAAGTGGAGCACTGCCTGGTCAATGGGTTGTGAAATCAAAAACACCCGCTAACTCTAGCCAGCAGATGGCAGCATTGTATCTCTTTTCAATGGGCTCAAGGTGTATGAGATTACAATGAAACATGACGGAATCTGATGAAATAGAACGTTTTCAAGGATGACATGAATGATCAAAGGCTTTATCACATTAAACCTAATTTACAGAGCGCCACAAAATTGAAAATGTATCTTTTTACAAAAAGCTTGTTTTCTCCTTATCTTTTCAATTTTCGCTCGATGTCACTCAAATGAGCTATTTTCAAATGGTGATTACGAAAGAATAGAATAAGATAGAAACATGCTTTGTTTTTCTAATGAAAGAATGGAACGCGATCTTTCATCTGGTACCCACATTGTATATGTAGCAAAAGCACACAATATTCTGTTTGCCTTGAAAGATCAGTTAAAATGCTTGAAATCGACTAACACTAGGAGTTTTTTTTTTTTTTTAAATAACATGTGGCAGTAAAAGAGTTAATAAGGAGTTGCCTGCACATGTGTTCTGACCAGGGATGCTGATGTTGTGGCTGCCTAAAATACTTTTTTTTTTTTTTTTTTTTGCCTTACTCTAAATTAAAGTTCATTGCACCTAGAAAACAATGGCGCTGAGGGGATTATCAGTCGATGTTAAAGCTAAATTAACACAGGATGAAATGTCTTTTCTAAAAATGACTTCTTTTTTTTTTTTTCTTTTTTTTTTTTAAGTAAACCCCAGCTTGCAAAACTCTCACACCTTGCACACACGGCACATCTCAGAGGTGAGTGAGCTTGTAAGAATGAGATTATCAGAGGATAAAAGTCCAAACAGAAGAGCAGTGAGATAGACAGTAACTTGACTGGAGTATGGAATGAATGCTGGGGGAGTAAGGAGAAAAATGGCAACTGAAGTGATGGATACACATAAGTCCCTTTAGCTCAGGCTGATTAGGACATTCGTTGAAAAATTCGCTGAAGACAAGGCTGGCCCTGACTCCAGTCCTCGCAGACTTGTACTATAATGTACAGTGCAATATGCATGTGTGTGTCCGCAGACCTCAGACAACATGTTGTACTGCCCCCTCCTAGCCATGCCGATCGCAAGCAGGTCGTAGACAGAGACCGAGTCCTGCAAAGTGGCCTGGCGAGCCTCGGCCTGATCTGGCAGGCGACTGATGACCGCATCGCCACTGGCCTGGATAACAAAAAACGTATTTGAAGTGCAGGAGAGAAGACGTGTTGTGTGTGTTTGTGTCTCACCATGGACTCTGTAATGAGAAGCAGCAACACAGCCTCTTCAACCACGTCCTGGGGACAGAAGCAACTGCAGTGACAAAGGGAAACACACAAGATTATAGAAAGTCCTTCTTGTCGACATACATGCAAAGGCACACATATCATTTACTTCAGCCCTTCGAGTTTCTGGCGTGTCCGGTTTCGGACTCACCTGGTGTGTAATCCTACACGGGCCACCATAGGAGTTTCATCACTATACGTCATGTTCTCAGATATATCTCACACACAGTGCTGAATACTTCCATTCCCAATATGTAAATCTGTCTAATGCAGGGGTGTCCAAACGTTTTCATTTGAGGGCCACATACAGAAAATCAGAAGGACGCAAGGGCCACATAATGTTATGAAGAGAAAATTTGTTTCGTCCTAAAAATTGTACAAATAATTTATTTGTGCTTTTGCATATTTAGAAAAATGCTACAGTATATAAACCAATTTATTTGTAATATGGCAGTAGGGTTATTATAGTTTTGGAATTTTTCATTTTAGTCATGTGGTCATAACTATTGCTTGCAGCGAACAATCCCTGCTCAGGAGACACAGAGATGAGTCATCTAAATGGCGATACAGTTGTGTGTCCTAATGCAGAAAAGCTTTAATGCTGACTCTTTCAATTTCAATAAGTACTCAACATTTCACCATTGTGAGCCCTGTTTTCATTCCCAGCCTCAATCTAACTGTGGAATTTTCTTTCTTTGGTATTATCTTAAACTTTGCAAAGGTAGAATTGAGTGTAATGGGGCGTTTTTGTAGTAGGAGCACACACCGGGCGTTACATTAGGGAAGCAAATTGATTCGCTGGGCTCCAAGAGATGAGATTGCCAAACTTGCCAGATGCGCTGGGAGGGGCTTGTCAGCTTGGTGCACCCAGCTAGATTTGCAAGAAAATTAAGATGCACCCGTTTTTAGCCCGAGTACAATCTTGTTTCTGTAACCAAATTGCCTTCTCATTTTTGTTAAATTAAATTACATTGTTTGGGGTTTTTTGGGGGGTTTTTTAAACACCCCTGCATTTCCTCCCTGTGTTTTGGTCCACGTCCGTGCTAATTCCTGACACTTTTTTTTTTTGTGTGTGTGTAAATCAGTTACAGTATTTTGAAAAATTCCTGCCTAAAACTGGGGGCAACAATTTAGAAACATAACCAAACAGGGAAAGGAAATCAATACGATTCAGCACATTGAGGCAGTGAAAAGCAAACCAAGAGGTTTCAAACCTCTCCGTAGTGTAACGTTGTGGTGGTTTGATGGTGGGGTAGAGTGCATCTTTGGAGGTGGCTGCTCCTTCTCTACGGAGCCAGGCCGAGGGCGGGGGGCCCAGAGGGGGCCAGTAACTGTCCTCGGTCACTGAGCTCAGCAGCACCTCTGCAAGCTTCCTTGCTGCAGCCTGTAGAAGTATTACAATAGTCTTAGTGGTTTAACTTAGTATTTTGAAGTATTCACTTGGGTATGTTATCAAGACTAGGTTGACTCAAACGGAATACTTCAAGAATTATTCATAGAGTTGAAAATGTTGTTTTGTGTAGAACATGCAAGCATTTGAATTAGAATCCTTGCTCAACATCTTTTGTATTGTTTAAGTGAGGCAGCTGACCTTCCTGAAACCTTGAGACCCTCGTGACTCGACCACCCTCATCACACGGCGTAGTTGGTGAGCACCTTGAGCTAGATGACTAACAAACACAAAACGTGTATTTCAATGATTACGAAACTTGAAATCCATCAAATAAAAGCATCAAGAGGAATTAACAAAATTATTCATATACTTTCTCAATACACATTTGTAGTTTTTTTTAGAGTGCTTTATTTATGCAACACATGACTTTTAGAATGATGCAAAATTGTCAAATAAGGATATTAATGCTTTCATAATTTGTATACTGTAACCATGCAAAAATGATTAATATATGTATTAAAACTTTTGTCATTTCCATATAGTTTGAATATGACATTAGAGGTCAGTCCTTTTTTTTCTTTTTTTTTAAACGAAAGGCAATACTGACACCTACAGGCAAAACATTTTAACGCATCCTGATCTCAACAATGCTGTCCAATAGTTTTTCTCTTCCTAATTCCTAAAAATCCCAAATTTCCTAATAGACACTGGCCAGTGCTTGGGTGTGTGCGTGTGTGTACATGCGCTGAAGTCACCCTCTCTGCAGTAAACACAGGTATGCACTCTGTAGGGCTGCCTGTAGGAAGAAACCCAGGTCCAAGTCCACAGGTGGAGAAATCAGACTGAATTTGGCTGTCTTCGGGTGGGGGGTTGAAACTGTCTGAAAAATAAATGTTTAGCGCAAACAAAAATCTCAACGCACTGTATCTTTGCGGGGCCATCAGCTCAGACATCACGGAACATTGAGACATATATTCATATGTCCCAATCTTGTACAAAAATCATCTTTGTCAGCTTGTGACATTTTGTCGACTTTACCAAAATAAAACCCTAACCGTGACTATCAATGCATGTCAATAACATTTTCTATTATATGTTAGCAAAAAGTCTCCGGTTCGAGTCCAGGCTCGGACCTTCCTGGGTGGAGTTTGTATATGTTCTCCCCGTGCCCGCGTGGGTCTTCTCCGGGTACTCCGGTCTCCTCCCACATTCCAAAGACATGCATGGCAGGTTAATTGGGCGCTCCGAATTGTCCCTAGGTGTGCGTGTGCGTGTGAGTGTGGATGGTTGTTCGTCTCTGTGTGCCCTGCGATTGGCTGGCAACCAGTCCAGGGTGTCCCCCGCCTACTGCCCAGAGCCAGCTGAGATAGGCGCCAGCAATACAAACTGTGGAGCAAACATGTAGACAGATAATATCACAATACTGTTTTCACTAAGATGCTTTTAAAAATAATTAATATTGTAGCATCTTTACTGCATAGAAGAAGTACTATTTTTCTTCGTTTGCATCTGCATGACTGTATAATACTGCTTCCTGGTGGTCAAGGCAGGCATAACAGATGATACATCACAATGAAATGAAATGTTATGTTGTAATATACTAATTTTGCATATTTTAATGTGCATTTCTAACATATTATTTTTGTTGTTGTTGGATAGGGATATTGTTTTGTCAAACAACAAATTTTATACTCTGAAAAAAATGGTACATAATTTTATTTTGTTGTGGTTGCACAAAATAAAATCATCTGGGTTCAGATGATTTTATTATGTGCAATCACTTGATCAAATTTATTTTTCAATTTACATGAATCAAATAAAAAAAAAGTTGTTGTTTGATTATTGAACTGATTGTTGATTGTTATTGTTTTGGTATGTTCTGTAAGCACTTTGTTAAAGCTACAGCTGTTTGAAAGGGCGACTTGACTAAATAACCTATCTTTCTTTTTTTTTAATTTGCCCACCCCAGGTATGACTGTGGGCACCCAACTGTGTAATTGACAGTTTCTTTCTAACTGGACCAGTTGCAACACATACATGATCAGAATGGACACAAATCTCCACCTTATCAAGCTCCTGCAGGTATGACAGTGCCGCATCACAGGCCTTGAGGTAACACGAAAGACTCTCCTCCTCCCTCTCCAACAGACGGATCCGAGACACTGAAGAAAGAGCCTGGTGGTCCAGAGACAGACCTGGAACGCATACAGATGCCACGGTCAGGATTTTAATAAGCAAAACAAAGTTAAACACACACATTGTGAGGAGTGCGTATCAGAACACATTTTGAAGGACCACAGACTCACACCGTAGACATTTATATTACAGGATGTTCAGGTCCACGGGACCTAGGGCTAATAAAAGTGTGGAGATCAGATCGTAAATAATTTTGGGGTTTGGGCATTGCTGTTGCAACATTGTTCTAGAATTCAAGCACCAAGACTCAATGCTCTTATATTTCCAAACTTTTTACCAATGATAGCTTAACTACACTCTGTTTTAGCTGTAAGTTAGTATCAGGACATAAATATAACTTCACCAATGTGGTTGTTTATCGTTACCATACCCTTTTAAAAAATCCAATAAATAGAAAACCAGCCCTGATTAGGCAATAACTGACTCCTCACTTTGAACGGTAACACTAGAACTGTTTATCGGTAAACCGTATATCGTTGCATCCCTAATGACGGCAACATTCTGAGCGAGCCAGAAGGCCTGTTATGGTTCGTATCTTCGGGCAAGACGCCAGGCCTAATCAAATAAGCAGAGTGCTGCAAATAGACATCATCGTCAAAATATTCAGAGCAGATTTAATTCCCACCACAGCATGCAGGACAGCAAGATCTACAGAAAGGGAGCCCCCATAGGAATAGGCTGACTTTCTCATGCAAACTTTGACATCATCTATATTAGTCCACCTTAAAATAATTTAGAAAATTTTCCAAGAAACCAAGCTTGAATTAAAATCTGCCAGTGAGTGTGACATAATTATATTTCAACTAGCAGGAAGTCACATCTGCTCATCAGGAAATATTGGGTGTAATGACATAACATAATGATGATGATAATAAGATTATCCAGTATGACGCACATTTGTCATATTCTGTGGATTTGACCCTTGACCTTTTCCACAGATTGTATATGTAGGTGATGACAAAAGAAACAAAGATTTTAATTTTTCACATGCAAATGAATGTTGCTTATGTCCGGATGATCCATATTTACAGTGCTTGTCTGTATTACAGTACAGTACAGTACAGTACAGTACAGTACAGTAACAGCTGGGAGCAAAAGGTGTTGCTTGAGTGATAATGGCTGGGAGCGAATGAGTTAAATGTATAAATGTTGTTTGAAAATGTGCCAGTTTGTGAAGCAAGTAGTACCTTTAATGACGAAGGCCTCCGCCAGTAGGCGGAGGTGGTAGGTGGGTTGATCGTCCTGCGTTAGTTCCTCCAGTCCCACCCTTGCACACATTCCCTGGGCATCGCGATGGCAACCCTGCACATAGTGCACCTTGGCCATCAGCAGCAGAGCCTCGTTCAAATATCGGGGCTGGATGATGAAGACAGCAAAAAAAAAAAGAAAAGAAAAAAAGAGACTTGTGTTCAGTGCTTCTTTAGGCTGTTTGACATTGTTTGAATTGACAGAGGTTAAACAATGTAATAATAACTAAGATATCATAAAATAAAGATTCAAACCAACCGGCTGATTTGACTCACAGTGAGACGGCCTCGGCTCAGGATGATGTTGAGGTAGCTTTTGGCCCGGCATAATCTTGGTTGCATCTTGTCCAGCAAAGGTATGGAGCGCCTTAACAGGTCCATGTTTTCCATCAGGGACTCTTCCAGTAGTGCTTCTGCCAACAGCAGCGTCCCATAGTCATCTGAAGGCAGGATATAAAAAAGTCATGGTGAACAGTTTCCAGAAGGTCCACGCTCAAGGTGACAAGTCACAGGTTTTTTTTTTTTGTTTGTTTTGTTATTATAAACGTTGCACAGTACACACTGTTTCATAAGTGTTGTTCAAGCTCAGAAATAGACACAGTCAGGGAGAAGACACATTTACAACCACTGTTTGGAGCACATTTACAACCACTGGTTCTATCTTCCATGATCATTTGGAATGTAACCATAAAATCAGGATACTGCATACAGTTTACACAGAGATTAGACGGGGCGGCTTTCCAATATGCACACTCGTTTCAAGTACTCCTGGTCAATGTTTTGTACTGTATGTGTTCCCATGCCAGCTCAGTGAGCAGTGTTTATATCTTAAAGGGGCTGTCTGCCGGTTTCACTCAGGAAAATGCACTTTTTAAATACAGGATTTAAACAAACAAACTACTTCTCAATTTATAGATATTGGCTTTTTATAACGTGTGGGGGTGATTTTGTCCTAAACCCCCGCACCCCCAGCCTGTATTTTGCCATTTTGTGTTTGTTTTGTAAACAGCAGGCCGTCTCTGTGGAAAGACAGTGTTTACACCCCTCCAGCCAATCGCAGAGCAGGGGGGTGGCGTGTCGTGACGTCACTCCCGTGGCAATTTGAAAGCACGCGCGGATTTTTTTTTTTCACTCACTCATTCACACATGTAAGCTTCTGTGAGTGAGTGAGTGAGTGAGTGAGTGAGTGAGTGAGTGAGTGAGTGAGTGAGTGAGTGAGTGAGTGAGTGAGTGAGTGAGTGAGTGAGTGAGTGAGTGAGTGAGTGAAAAAAATAATAATGTGAGAGAATATACGACAAACTCTTTCACAGGAAATTGCACACAACTTTTAAAAATCTGAACATTCACAAGGTCCCTCACTACAAAACTATGAAATGATGTGTCTGTGATAATACAAATTACAATTTTGTATTGTTTTATGAGCATGCTCTGTTTTGGTTTCTTTATAAAGAGTAACAATGATGGTAATAAAAAAAAAAAAACATTTTACAAATCTTCTAATGATATTAAAGGGATCGTTCGGCTTTTTTAACATGAATCTCAATTTGATCCTCACCTCCCGTGTGTGCGATCAGCACTGACTTACCCCTGACAGCGTTCGGTGACACCAGTTCTGGTTCGGCGTTGGACGAGAGGCAAATAGTCCAGCAAGCTGGCTGGGGTCTCGGAAATAAAGCGTTTTTTTCGCCTGAAGTTGTTTGCCTTTTCGGCGGAAGTATCAGCGAGCTGGCTTCAGTGCGTCGGTTAGCGTTCGACAGGGCGCCGCGCAGTGATACGAACGAACAGAAAAGTAGTGGCTGGCGGTAATGGCGTCTGACTTTATTCAGAAAAGAGTATTGTGATGGAAATGTATCACGCTTTTGAAAACAAATAGTTTTTAGAAGAAAAACGCTTTATTTCCGAGACCCCAGCCAGCTTGCTGGACTATTTTCCTCTCGTCCAACGCCGAACCAGAACTGGTGTCACCGAACGCTGTCAGGGGTAAGTCAGTGCTGATCGCACACACGGGAGGTGAGGATCAAATTGAGATTCATGTTAAAAAAGCCGAACGATCCCTTTAATAATTTTGGAATTACAAACCACTTTTTTTTTCAGTATTTTATAAGTACTTTGGATAATACTTAGACTGATTAGTGCCTGCCATATAGACCGAAAAGACTAAAGTGCATGTATAAAATGCAATTTATATCTATAAAAGTACGGTAACTTATTCTTTTCTTTTTTTCTTTCCTTTTTTTTTTTTTTTACACTTTCTGCTTTGCTTTTTTTTTTTTTTTTTTCTAATTTCTTCATTTGTGTGTCATGATGACCCCTGGCAATTTGATTTTGTTTGTTCTAAAGTTGCACTGTTGTGAGTAACGTAAAATTTAGCCTACTTTCAAATGAGAAATATAGAAGTTTAAGTTTATTTTAAAGATGTTAATGGAAACAGTGGAAACAAAACAAAAAGCAAACTGCAGGAAACAGGCCGTTCAAATTGGCTTGTCAGCCACCAGTCAGTCCTGTACGTTACCTGTCAACATTCAAAAGTACAAAGTTCAACTTACAGGTGCGCATCAGTCACACAAATATCGGTATAGGCTACTACTATAATGATCTACTCGACCACACGCATACACAAAAAAAGAAAAGAAGTATTTCGAGACCACCGCGGAAAACTTTAAGTGCACTCACCATCTTCGTGCATACGCGCAGCCTGCATGTGTTCGACGATGGGAGGAATTCTGTCCCACTGGCACTCGGCCCGGTACCGATCCAACTCCGCTTCCAGCCGCAACTGGGTGAAGGAGATCCGGGAGGCCATGGCAGCTCGGTCCCGGTGTTGATTGTACTCCCCGGACACGATGGGAGTGACTGCAGACTTTCAGGAGAAATAAAAATGTAACCTTTGGAGCGTGCGCGTGCGCATGTGTGCGCGTCTGTTGGGGTGGGGGGTAAGTACAGTAGCCTACGTGTCACAATGGTGTTATTATTGGTTAATTTATTTAATGTATATAACCAAAACTTAAACAGTACTTTCAGTCACGTAGATGTGGTTTAAGGAGTCAGGAGTTAGGCACCTGCTCTTAATCTTTTTCCCTTAATACTTTAAGTGGATCACGTAGGAGCTGAAGAAAGTGGAAAAACAGCAAAGCAACGATTCCTATGTCTAATAGATATATATAGAACATGTATGGAAACAGTAAATAGGTCGTCTCAATGAAAACGACCCACATTCCCACTTTGTCAGCAGTACTCACACATACTGGTTGAGGTCATTATCCGCCCGGTTTCAAGCAAGGACCAAACTAAAACATAACAAAGCTGAAAAGGGGAAAGGGAGAGATATACATACACGTACACACTCTACAGTACAAAGACACAATACAAACTGTAAAATTGCATTTGTTCTATATAGCCAAAGTCACAGGCAGCACAGACAGAAACTATTATGGAACTCAGCTGCTACTTTATAACATAAAATAAAACCTCAAGTCTTCTGAAAATGGATTTTGCTGGGTCATTTTCTCTCTGGAAACTTGACATTTGCTGTTATAGAAAGTCCTTTTTCTCAAGTGAAGGAGCTCGCTGTTTGCAGTTGCAGAGTTGTGGGGTCGTGGAGGCTCGTTAGCGTCCCCTACTGGCGGACCGAGTCACTACTAAACCACTTGCTCAACGTTGTCATCCTCTTTGGCACAACTAAAGTGTCTTGGAGAAAATAAATATAATTACACTGATGTATATAAAAAAAAAAATAATAATAATAAAATAAAATAATGAAATAAAATACATAAGTTGTATTGTTTTGAATTGATATAGGATGAAACTGAGTTGTAAGTAATTGTGTTATGATTTTATTTTATTTTTACACAACATCCCAACTTCATTGGAATTGGGGTTTGTAGTTTGAAATTTTTAAGACAATTGGGGAAATAAAGTAATAGATTTGTTTGACTTTGATTGATATGTAAGTCGAATAAAGTGTTCATTTGACGTTTCAGTTGTTTACAGTGTACGTATTGCTTATTTCTCACAAATTCTCACTACAGTAAGTTGCGTCTTTCCCTGACAGTTGATGCGCAAGCGAAAAGGTTTGTAATTGCCTAGATGACACAAGATAGCAGCAAAGCACCTTTTCTATAAGATATCGTGGCCCGAATAAATGAAGGTCCTTCTCTTAATTCCCAAAGTTCAGCATAGCTGCTTGGCACTAATTTGCCACCAGGTGGCACTAAAGCTTTTTTTGTTTTGTTTTGTTTTTTGTTTTGATTTGCATACATATCTATGAATTGCCCAAATTTCCACATTGTCAGATCACAGTGCCACATATAGGTCATATCACCTAATGACAGGTAACCATAAGATGTTTTTTATAATATGGAGGTAAATTGGGTGCAAAAGTACCTTGTACCTGTAGAAAATAATTTTTGTAGTTGGAGCAAAGGAAACTTGTAGCCCTACAAAATATAACTTGTAGTTGTAGAAAGTCAATTCGTTGTTGGAACAAAAGTACTGGTAACTACGAAACTAACTATATGTAAAAATTGCAGAGAATTTATATAAAAAAATAAAAATAAAAATAAAAAAATAAAATAAAAGAGAGAAACCCATTTTGCGCTGTTAACTTATGGGCGTGAACACAGTCGACTTGCTTCCTGGCCAACGGGGGTCGTTTCTCTCATTCCCTTTAAATAAATTCAGCACAGGAGACGCGTACAGTCTACATGACGGAAGTAGAAAAATACAAAATTATAATAAGGAATATGATCATTGATAATATGGATGCATTCATTAATTGATTTCTAACATGATTCATAAAGTTTGATGCACGCTACAGTCATCTTTGAATAAAATATGATCACACAGAGCACAGAATCTGTCTGCCTGCACCTCAAAATTGTTATCAAAATTGTTAGTCTACTTTCAAACACTAAATGGTGAGTTTGTTTGCTTCACGCTGACCAGTAAAATTATTTCGGTGGCTAAACAAAGTTTAACAAGACTGCTTTGGTCCAGGGAAACATCTGAGATTATAATTGGCTCCATCTAGTGGTCAGGTGGAGAATTATAGATGGGGGCACCCATTTGAGAATGGTTTTGTAAAATGAGTTGAGATGAGGAGCTTTATGAATGTATTGTTGAGGTTTTTTTCTTCTTCTATAGATAAATGTTTTTTTTTATTTTATTTTTTTTACATTTGTATTAAAACTAGTATTCAAATGAGGCCTTTCCTCACATTTCCCAATTTCCCAAACCAGATTTTTGTATGTATCTCGAGTCCAACCGCTGACAGCTTGATAACTTTATGGCCATTAACTCTGATGGCATATTTTCCTTCAACATTCATGTTGACCGACTCCCTGGACTCTGATCTGGAGGTCTACCATTCATCAAACTGGTTTTCGGTGGTCACACTAAATAAACATCCTAAATTGGCGCTGATATGCTTCACATGGCAACGTTATATGCCGTGCATGCAAATATCATAGACAGCTGCTTTTTTTTTTTTTTTTTTTGTGGGTGTGTGTGTGTTTGTGTAGTAGTGATTTCATGGAAATCCTAAATCAGCATTTCATACAATGAATCTGTGAAGCTTTTTTTTTTCTTAAATAGAATTAACGATGTGAAGCGGCAATTAAAGTGTAGTTTCTGGGTGTCTATTATTACACTGAAACTGACCCAATAATGACACACCAGAATGGAGCTTTTGCACAATATAGAGTACATGACCGTGTGTTTGGTTTTGAGCCCACATCAATACAAGGACGGCCACATTTACTGATGTGGTTAAAGCAAACATTCACATGAGTAACTTTGCGATCAATATTGGCATTTGTGCCACACAATTTTTATCAGGCGGTCCAGGTTTGCTTGCTTGGTGTCCCTCGATCTCAGCCTGGGATGGGCACTTCTCTGTCGAACATGGATCAGCTTAATGTTTAGCCCAAGATACACACGTACGCACACGCATGTAAGGGATTAAAAAGCCACGGGGAAACACATGCTGTGTGAGGATGGAGGCGAGAATACTACGTGAGAGGAGAGCACAAGGTGGTTGCCACTCAGGTGAGCGTTAATGGGATGTTAACTCGTGTTTAATGACTGCTCATGTTCACACTTGGTGACTTGATGTTATTGCTACTGGCAATAATGAAGTGATGGAGCTCGAGTCATTGTGCTGTAATTAACTGTGTGTGTCAAGGAAACACATTGAACAATCTGCCAGATCTGTTTTTGGATCAAAGACTCGATTTGAGTTGTAAATGCAAGAGTCCTTGATTTACTAAACTGACTTACTGTCTCGTTAATCCTATTTAGAGAAGGCCCACAAGACTGTCAGTCCTTGAGCTGTAGCAAATGGAATGTGTGTACTGTATAATGACAATGACATGAAATATGGGGGAAAGTGTACAGTTCCAAGTGACAATAAATTAGAAACAATTAGATGCCTTTCTATAGTAGGCTTTACAGAATCAGGATTTTTGGGGCCGATCACCGATCAACAAGGTCTTAAAAAAAAAAAAAATCAATTTGTGTTTGGTTTGACCATAGTTTAGTTTCATATCCTCGTTTGACAAAATTTAGTGTGTCTTTATTTCTGTATTATTTCAAACAACACCCTGCCTGCTGATTGCATCTGTGATTGGCTGAATGTGCGAGACCGGAAGTTAATATAACTTACAAGTGATCAAAGCTATTTTGATTTAAAGGGATGTTAAAATAATAATAATAATAAAAACACATATTCTTTTATTTGAAAAAAAAAATAAAAAAAAATCAGACTTTTTACCAGTGAAAACAAATGGTCAAGGGCGTCAAAGCTAAATAAATCAATCAATCAATAAATAAACAATATAGACAAATTGACAAATATAAATAAAATCTAATTATATTATATTATATTATATTATATTATATTGTATTATATTATATTATATTAGGCGGCACGGTGGATGACTGGTTAGCACATTGCCTCCCAGTTCTGAGGACTCCGGTTCGAGTCCAGGCTTCGGCCATTCCTGGGTGGAGTTTGCATGTTCTCCCCGTGCCCGCGTGGGTCTTCTCCAGGTACTCCGGTCTCCTCCCACATTCCAAAGACATGCATGGCAGGTTAATTGGGCGCTCCGAATTGTCCCTAGGTGTGCTTGTGAGTGTGGATGGTTGTTCGTCTCTGTGTGCCCTGCGATTGGTTGGCAACCAGTCCAGGGTGTCCCCTGCCTACTGCCCAGAGCCAGCTGAGATAGGCGCCAGCACCCCCCCACGACCCTTGTGAGGAGTAAGTGGTCAAGAAAATGGATGGATTATATTATATTATATTATATTATATTATATTATATTATATTATATTATATTATATTATATTATATTATATTATATTATATTATATTATGGGGCATAGTACTTTGTACATTTAGAGTGCAAAAAAATCGGAAATAGTTTTCATTTTTACACCTGTGTCTGCAATGGGCCTCACCAGTGCACGTTTTACCAACAACATGTTCTTGGTCGCAGGACAGGATGGAGCTGATGACCCGGCAGAGCTTTGCGAGAGGGTCTCCACGTGTTCCCTCTCTGTTCTGTCTCGTCTCTACGTGTACGCGTTGCACGGCTGCTTCTGCGAGGTGACTTTCACCGCTGTGCTGGACTGGTGCAGCCTCCAGGACAGGAGGATGATGGGATACAGCAGCCTTTGGGCGCTGCCTATGTACGCCACTGCAATCTACCTCATGGAGAGTGTGAGAAGCTGGCTGCTGACTCATCAACAGCCGCTGTCTGTGCGTCTGATAATCTACACGCTGTTCATCTACATGTGGGAGTTCAGCTGGGGGAGTGGGCTCGGGCTGCTGGGGGCTTGTCCTTGGGACTACTCGGGTTATGAATACAATCTGAGAGGAGTGGTGACTCTGGAGTATGCGCTACCCTGGGCGTTTGCTGCCTTCATAGCAGAGAAGCATGTGATCAAAAACACTCTGAGAATACGAATGTGCAAATAAACGTCTAAAAATGAGCTTTCAATAACTGCTCTACCAATTAATCGTCAGTTTGGAACAAACAACGCCAAAGCAAGTTTATGCAATGTTTTTTTTCCCCATATATTATTGGCTTCTCAAAACATTTAGTTCTTAGTTATGTGACACGAATGTATTACAGAAGTATTGTATAAATTGCACACCTTTAAAATGAATTGTTTGAACAGTGCAAACAGTAAAATTTTAATATTAACAGGGACAGTCTTCTCTTTTTTTTATACTACCCAACCATTTTCTGAACTGTTTAGGCTCAGCGGACGCTCTACAGGAGGCACATTGTAGACTGGTTGTCAGTCAATCACAGGACACATATAGAGACATACAACCATTCACATTGAGTGGGAACTGAACCCGCACTGACTATCTGGACAAATCATTAATTGTGTTTACTTATTCAGTGTAATTTTCTCTTCATAAGGAAGGCTGACAAATGGTGTCACCAAAATTTTGGTCAACAAAAAAAAAAAGCTCCTGCAGCTCATGTCAGCTGGAATTTTCATAACTCCAAGAGGACCAAAAACATCATGTTTGGTGTCTTGGAGATAAGCAAACAGTAGGAGGGGCATAGCTCATGTGGTAGTGTGGCCGTGTGCCAAGCTGAAGGTTGTGAGTTCGTTCCTCAACCCTTGAGTGACTTTTATTTATTTATTTTTACATTCTTAATTTTACTCTCTGCCAAGTGTAAATATTACCCGTAGATTGACACAAGAGAGTTGCCAAATAGAACGCTAGTCGTTTTTAACTAAGTCGCTGGGGATCGGTAAAGTCTCCGGTCAACAATGGAATAAAAAGCGATTTGACGCCGAGGGTCCGAGTGTGTCATAGCGGCTTGACGCTGCGGGGATGAATGAGAAGGAAGTCATGTTAGTTACCTGTGAAAAATAGCTGATTCTAAACAAAAGATGAAGGTATTCTGGCACATATTTGGTCAATGAAATGCACGCACAGCAGTCGGCAGTACATATTTCGCCACTTTTTTTTTGGTGGGGTGACAGGTTGGTATTATAAGGGAAGCCGAGCTTCCCTTGCAGTCCTTGAGGATGTGCCACTGGTTCAAATTTGACATGCTGTGTACAATAAACACATGAAATCAAATTCTTTGTGTGTGTAGTACTAGTTTAATTAAACAGTGTTTGTCAATTGTGATGTATCAGACGAAGTTCTTGGCCAATTAATGCAGCTAATTCCAAAGGTTGCACATACTATTTATTGCAACTTTTAAAAAATGTATAATATGTAACTATTTGTAGTATGCTACATGTTGAGAGTGTCGTTGGCAGGTCTGATCAGGATCTTTTACGCTCAGGATTTTGAACCACAACCAGTGCAATAGTTTCCTCATCTCTCTTCCACTGATACCTACAGGAGTAGATGTGAAAATACATTGTATTAAGAATCAGAACCACGCATATGCTCCCTGTGAATTTAACCAATGATGGAAAAAAATATTGTGTCAATATAATTGCGTATCATAGGATGTACTTACTGGGTGTGCTCAGGAATGAGTACACTGTCTCCGGCAGAGAGATTAAACTCCTGTTCATTCATGGTTACACATGACGACCCCTCCTAATGGTGAAAAACAAAAGAGGAGATACAGTGCAATATATAAGTCAACAGGCTTATAGTGAATTTTTAATAATGGAAGCGTCAGATGGTGCATAGTACATGAATGTGAAGTTAAAAACATACCAGTTGCCAAATCCATACATCACTTTGTGCCAAGGATGTGTCAGACAAACCAGGTCCAAAAATGGTTGCCTGTCAGGGTCACAAATAGTTATATTACTTCATGTTTGTGTTTCATATTACTCAATTATTAGCACCTACTTCACAATGTCCTTCAAAATCCTTCTTGCATGGATGAATATGTGGTTGTCTTTAGATATTACAGGGGTATGTATTGTGGCATGTGAGCGTATGTAATATTACGCATAAAAGGTTTCATTGTACCTCCGTCTCAAACTGAGCTCCAAACATGTTAATGGGGCTGCCATTGGCAAGGAATGGCTTTTGTTTTTCCAGCCACGACTTAAAGCAGAAGGGCGACATCACGTTCATGCTGTTCATCTGGAATGGAGGCTCCCTGAAGACTTCAGCTGACCAAAAAAAAAATAATAATACTGATCATAAAATTCTGAAAAACCTAGACCAGTGCAGATGATAAACAAGAGCTCACTCGGATCAGGTTTTCCTGTCTTGTACTGCGTTGATGCCATGAACCTGATAAAAAAAAATAAAAAAATAAAATAAATAGAGCAGCAAGAGTGGGTGATTATAAAATAAACTTTCTTACTCTTGGATTATTGGCACCAATTGGGTTCCGAGATCTTCACAGTGGAACCATTTCTCAAACAGGATGTCTGTTGTGTTGTCAACGTAGTACCTGAAGGCACCAGCACATGACTTTGAACCAGATAAAGACACCAACGTAACAAAACAAAATCATGTGATACAAAATCAGCTTTTTGTTATTTTGATTCTTCCCAGCTTGGTTCAATGCATCACCTGAGGCAATCCATTTCAGTATGCAGCCGTTTCCTCTCTACCACTAGTCCCACGGTGTTGGCCTGTCTCTGAGGTGAGTGGGGGATCCGAGCGGGCAGCAGAAACATCTGAAAATGGAAAAGACGATTTCCACAGAAACACTATGAATGGAACTGATCATGTCATGATCATGTTGTGGAATTAACTCATACTCCTCTACCCTCCTGCAGTAAATCTTTTGAACGCTAAGATTAATTTACTTGGGTCCAGTGGAATTTAGGGACTTTGAAGTCAGGTACACCCTGGACTGATCCCCTGTCAAATACACAGGGCAGTCACCTTCACTTTAGAGTCTTTGATGAACCTAACAAAAATATTTTTGCTAGCTATGGAACCCAGAGAGAACCCACGTACACACAGAGATAAAAAGGCAACTATTTATAATAACAGCATTTGATGAGTTGCTCTTCATGCAATCTCCATTTCAGCTTACCTCTCCTTCCTTGATGTGCACATCCTTGCTCTTGCCATTTTCAAACACCTTCAGACACATGTCCCCCTTCACCTGGTAAAAAAGCTGTTGGACATACATACACATTTTGTATATCTTTCATATCATGTGGGAATAAGAGGTTTCATGTATGAGGGGGAAAGTTCTGCTTGCTGCAAGTTACAACAGAACCACTATTAAGTACAGACTAGCTGTATTACAAAAGGAGAGGATAATGTGTGGTGGCATTGATTGTAAATCAGTGATCATCATACCTCCTCCCCTTCTTCTATATGGTAATCCTTCCTGGTATTTGGTCCGCCAACAAACATAATGTTTAACTGGGAAAAATGCCTGAATGAGGAAATTTAAAAAAACAAAAACAAAACAGTCTTTAAACAAACATTATGTAATGGCTCAAATGGTGTGATCTGACGTGATCTTCTCTTTCGTGATGATTGCAGCTCTGAAATCTCCTCTGTAGTTGCGCATATAAAATAGCATTGTTAATACAATTAATATAAAACAGCTTACTCACATGAGTTTGTTGCAGACTGGTGGCAAGAAAGCATTCTGGTTCTCTGCTAACCACTTCTCCACATTCACAAGAAGATAACTATTATTCATTATTTCAATCGACGTTTGAGGCCCTGCTACTGTATTATGTCACAATGGCTTCTTTTCTGTTGCTACGAGTATATTCAGCAGTCTGTCACTGAAAGTCCAAAATGCAAGAGTGGGTGTAGGCAAGTGGGAGGGGTTTTGTCGTGGTGAAAGGTCACCTGTATATTACCATGGCATTTTACACACATTTCACCTGTTTTTTGTTTTGTTTTTGTTTTTTTAAAATTGGATTATAACCAACAGGAGGGTTGTTCAATAATAAAATTATGGAAAGCTAAAAAATAATAATAATAATAATAATAATAATAATAATAATTATTATTATTATTATTATTATTATTATTATTATTATTATTATTATTAGTATTATTATTATTATTATTATTATTATTTATTTAATTAATTATTACAGTAATGCACTTTACCTTGGAATCAGACAGTCCTCCCTCAAGCATCTCCAGCTTGTCCAAAATGCTGCTGCTCGTCTCCTAACTGGTGCCCGTAAGAGGGAGCACATAACCCCTCTCCCGGCCTATATTGACACCCCGATCTAGGACATACTGAGCGGTTCTTCTCCGGGTACTACGCGGTCTCCTCCCACATTATGTGTGCATGTTAGGTTCATTGGGCGCTCTGAATTGTCCCTATAGGTGTGATTGTGAGTACGGATGGTTGTTCGTCTCTGTGTACCGATTGGCTGGTAACCAGTTCGAAGCCAGATGGGATAGGCTACAGCAGTGACCCTTTTGAGGAATGAGTCCATTTTAAGATTCTCTAAATGGTCTTGCCCTGCCTTACCTCGCTGAGAGCTCTTGCACCCCTACTCACCTGCCCGGTGCCTCAGGTCAGCAGACCAGACACAATTAGTGTATCGAGGACAGAGCGGAGGCTTAGAGGGGATCGGGCCTTTGCAGTTGCGGGTCCCTCCCTTTGATACAACCTTCCACAAAATATTCGGCAATCTCCCTCTCTATCTGCTTTTAAAACCCGTCTTAAAACCCATCTGTATTCTTCGGCTTCTAGCCCACCATGAGACTTGTTTTGGTGCTTTGTGGCGTCTGCTATATTTACTGTTATGAATTTTAAGTTTGTTAAGTTTATTTAGTTAGTTATTTAATTAATCATTAATTCACTTACCTACTCCTTGTTATTAATTTATTGATGTAAATTGTATTCACTTGTCTATTTAGTTAGGCCTAGAATGTTTTGTTTTTTTCTTATTTTACTTATCTTACTCTTTACTGCATGACCGATGTCTCTTTCATGTACAGCACTCTGGATACAGCAATGCTTGTTTTAAAGTGCTTTATAAACAAAGTTGAGTTGAGTTGAGTAATATTATACCGCATTTGTGTGTGTTGATAAGGTTTTGGAATAAACGTGTTTTAATAAAGTCATACAACGTGTCAAAAACCTAATGAAAGCGTACCAAAAAGTATGGAGTGAATTATCTTGATTCACTTCTGTAGTCTTTGGCAACGTCAACCAATCACAATGCGATGTCGTGTCCAAGTGAAACTACGGCAAGCGGCTAGGTCAGTGTCAAACCTGTGCCTGCTTATCGTTTGCAGCCACCCGACAAGAACACTCAACGCGGATTCAGGTGAAATCATTACGAATAGATGCAGCTATGTGATAATTGTTTTTGACCCCAATAACTCATTCAAATATATAAAATTGCACACTGGATACAATGTAACCGGTAAGATGCATGCTAGTTGCTATACAACAATCGGCTTTGAGTTAATGCGGTGCATATTCTTTGTAGTGTTTACGTGCATTGGACGCCAAATTATTGCAAACACGGTGTTGATTCCTTATATTATTCAAGATACACAGTTTCTATTCACGGCGTGTAAATACAGTTGAGTCTTGTTATGTTGAGCTGAAATCAACCAGTCCGTGTTTGCCAACCCTTATCGAGTCATGTTAGTCACTTGAGAAAAAGCTCACAAGCCACCTATCAAAAACGTCACAAAAATATAAGGGTGATCATGATTGAGCACACACATTTAATGTATTCACCTGTGTGAAATATGTGTAGTTGACCACAAGACAATGATTCTGTTGTATGAATGGCAACAGGTGGCTACAATTGTTGCCAAGGTTGGTTGTGCTTTATTCCTCTCTCTGTCAATCTATTATGCATACATTTTATAATAATGGTACTTGGCATTTAATATACACAATGGCAAAAATCTAAAATGTTTATTTACTTGAGTAGCAGAACAAAAATCTTTAACTTTGTCTGTGCACGTGTCTTTATGCCTTGCAGCAGAATGAGACATCACAGTGTCCTCTTCTTCCTGTCCTCCTGTCTTCTGTGTGTCCACTCTCACGGGGACGCTGAACATCAGGGACAGCAGCCCCCCATTGTGGAGAGTGGAGCTCACATATCGGGCCACGGTCATTTCGACAAAAACATGGTCCAGGATAAAGAGTGAGTGATGCTTCGAGATTGCACAATTCTAGTGGACTTTGAGCACACACGCAGCAGCAATGTGCGGCCATTTTTGTCTCTCGTCTTGCAGCCACATTATGGAGCATCTGGAGGGTGTGATTGACAAACCAGAGAAAGAGATGTCTCCTCAGGAGCTCCAGCTGCACTATTTTAAGATGCACGATTACGATGGCAACAACCTGTTAGACGGGCTGGAGTTGGCGACAGCGATCACCCACGTCCACAGAGAGGTAGGAGCTGGACACTTGTGAAAACATTTGCTTTTCCTCTGAAAGGTATCATGACAATCTATAGCGCCCTCTATTGACCAGCTGCTGGTCTTCACATTGCATCTGCTGGTGCTTTTCCCATCTACTTTTTTTTCTTAAATTTTTTATAGGAGAGAGGAGAGCAGAGTCAGCAAATAGGAGAGGAAGATCTAATAAAGCTCATCGATGATGTTCTGAGGGATGACGACAAGAACAATGACGGTTACATAGACTACGCAGAGTTTGCCAAATCACTGGAGTAACACGTCACCCCACATGATAATCTTACACTTCTTTGTCTACAATAAAGCTATGAGGAAATTGCAGAGACCATCACAGTGGCTTGCTTTAAAATCGCCATTCCCTCCTACAAGCCAGTCAGTCTTGTAGGTAGAAAATCAGTATCCCCTTCCATATGAAGGAACAAACCTGCCAGTTTAAAACAGCAAAATGTACCTTTTTTTTTTAATTTTATTTTAGGCTAATCCATTTGAGCAAAATCTCTGCATTTTCCATTCTTGTAGTTTCCTACAATTTGTGCCTTTTTAAAGGCTGACTCACACAAATCAAATGTTTTTTCAGTCCCTTTGGAGTATCTTGCCAAATTTGCATACCTTGGCTTGTACACTGTAAAGATGTCTGCCACTGGGAAGGTGAAGGATCCATTACATATACCAAGAGTGCTGTATAATATAAGTGCATGCAACATTTTAGGGTGAAGCTGTTGGTTCCTGAAAGTTGTGTCTTGATGATTGTCAAACAGCATTATACACTGTGTTCATGTATCTGTCGGATGGATATGTGACAGCAAAGCGCCAAAAAGAGTGAATGTAACGCAATGGCATCCTGTGCAATGCTGCCTCTGTCACTGGATGAGACTGGTTTGTTTGTAAACTCATGAATGTGCGCGCACACACCCACCCACACATACACACGTCAGCTGCCTCCAGATGAAAACATCTTTAAAACTGTCAAATCCGTCTGTGATTTTTGATAATGTACAGATTGTGATAGAAATATATATTTTCCCATCTTGTATAAATTCAGTCAGGTTGTTGAATACAAATATTTAAAAATAAATGCATAATACATGTTTTTCACTGGAACGTGAACTATTAAAATCTGTATTCAACAGATGCTATTGTTTTCTTTCATCAGTTTTACCAGCAACAACTAATACTGCAACAAAGTGTTTTCAAACCATTGACCACCGAAAGTCTCGCTAAGTGTAATAAAGAGACATTATTTGCATCTGGGTATAAGGACACTTTATACAACTTAAATTTATTTGTCCATATCAGTCACTTATATATGTGTGTGTGTGTGTGTGTGTGTGTGTGCACTCATACAAATCACATGACTTCAATAGTTAACTCACGATTAACCACAAATTTCACATCTGTTCAAAATGTACAATAATAAAGTTCCAAGTTTTCATACTAAACATAAAAGTGGAAAAACATGTTTAGTAGAAATATAGCTGCATCTTTTAGTCCTTGATAGTTAATAATTCATGAAATTGAGTTAAAAAAAAAAAAAAGTGTGATCTTGATTTGTGTTGAGGTTATTTTCCTGCCACTAGATGGCATAATTGCATTTGTAAGACATTGGTGAATTTTTCTTTTCATATTAAGAGCTATCAAATATTTAACATGAAGTAATTTGCGAAATTAATTATGCATTAAAAAAATAAGTGGCGTTAAAAGGAACTTTAATTAAAAATTAAAACACTAATTTTGACACCACTGATATATATATGTTAGGTTTTGGGGAGTACCAATGTCATATATCAATATTGGGCCTATACCCAGGCTTGTGTCAAGTTATCGGTACTCGCAACTTGTGGCCGTTTATAATCAGGAAGTATAAAGTAGAATAGAAAAAGAATAATTGTCTGGGAGGAAAAGTGGTATTGAACATCCCTAATATATATATATATATATATATATATATATATATATATATATATATATATATATATATATATATATATATATATATATATATATATATATATATATATCTACAAGTCAGAAATGAAAGTAACAGTACTGAGAACATAGAGTTCAATAGATGTATCCAAGCGTAATGGTACTTGCAAAATCATAACCGAGCACTCTACAATGTTTAGCTCCAGTGAGAGGGCGGTTCCAAGGGCTGCATGGATGGCAACGAGAACATGCTTGAGGTCAGGTTATTCCTCACGTGGCTGTACCATTCTTCATGCTGCTGAGAGGTCACCTGAGGTGCGATAGGGGGGCACGGACACGGGCTAACCGGGCCTTGGGGGTGGTGGGGGTACACCCTGGTGGGCAGAACCGCAGTGACGTGGGGAATGTGTGCCAGGGGCTGGCCGTAGTACTGCCGGGCCGCCACGGGAGGTGCCACGTGCATGCTGCCCAGTAGCGCCCTGTGACTCGACATCACACCCAGTGGGTGCACTTTTTGGGAGACGCGCTCATGCTTGCGCTGTTTGGCTCTTCTGTTCTGAAACCACACCTGTTGACAAGACATCATTATAACATCATTGATATCATCAATCTCTGTCACGCTTATTTACATAACGTGTGTACTGTACGTTTTCAATTCTGCTTGGTCAGGAAAAAAAGGGAAGATCAGAACAAAAATAAAAATGTAAATCAGTAATGGCGTAGAAAAGGAGATGACAAAAGCTTGACTGGAATGCACACACTTACTGGCGAGATTCAGCCCTGCTTCACAGACACTTGCTGGCGAGGTAACGTTCATATGTTTAGAAATAGAACTCTGCCTAGTTGCGAGCAATCAAGCGAACGTGATGTGACAAGGAAAATGTTAAAATATTATCACAAATGTGTTGTCTTGCTTGGACTATTTATAAAACTGCCATTGAATTATCTTGATTTTTTTTTTTTTTTTTACAAACCCAGAAAATTCTCCCCAAAACCTCATTTTTCATGAAAAATGGGGGTACATGGAGCATGTTAAAAAAAATGTAAAAAATAAATAAATAAAATAAACTAATGACATTTTTGTTTATATCAGCAAGTAATGAAAAATATGTGGGTGCCGAACTGTGAATATGCAGCGATTGTAGTTTTAAATTGTAATATTACCATTCACCACTAGATGGCAAATATTGCTTATATTCATTTACACTGGGTTAATTATTATTATTAGTAGTAGTAGTAGTAGTAGTAGTAGTAGTAGTATTTGTCGATTTGGAACGATGTGCAGTACAAACATAGTACCGGAATAATATAAAATTTTTAATTTTTAATTTAATTTAATTTTAAGTGTTGATTTTTGCAACAACAAAAAATGTACAAAATGTGCTTACTGTTGTTTTGCTGTTCAGTATTCTTGTGCCGTCCTTGAATGAGAAATGTTTTGTGAAAAATGAAATGAGCGCATATTTTGCACATATGCATTTGTTTTGTCCATATTCAAATGGTATTTTTCTGGTTTGGAAGTGTGTGGTCGTATGTGGCCCCTGAATAGCACTGATGATGAAAAATTGTGTTGTTGTTTTTTAAGTTTTAAGTTGCCCGTCCCTGCTGTAAGACAAATGAGTGTTATGGTAGCAGCAAACCTGAAGTGCATTTCTCTTTATTTGGCGAATGGCAAAGCAAGATACACACAATAATGCTGAACAAATGCAACTGACACACACTATAAACCTCATTTTCAAAGTCAGTAAGTCGACTACAGTGACTAGCGTGTACCTGGATGCGAGCCTCATTGAGCTTGGTGATTCGGGCCAGCTCCTCTCTGTAGTAGATGTCAGGATACTGGTTCTGCTCGAAGGCCATCTCCAGGTGCTCCAACTGCTTGTGGCTGAAGGTGGTGCGGAGGCGTCGCCTCACCGGGGACTGAAAGGTTCGGTTCCGTCGGCCAACAGCCACAGAGGTCTCACTCAACGCCCCCTTGCTCAACGAATCTCCAATATCTGCTTTCAGCGTGGACAAAGCAGGCGAGGTTTTCTACCTTTACTTGTACAAGACAATTCCTCAGCTCCCGTTTCGTAATTTCCTTGTGATTCCCAGGTTGGCAGCCCGCAAAAAGCACGACTTAACTCGTTAGCTCAATGATGACTTTTTCGATAAAAGAGGGATTACTCAGACTTCATGGTTCCCACTGCCATGAAGCAATATGAGAGCCAGAGAGCATTTGCAGCCAAACACAAGCTCGTGAGAAAGAGATCCCAGAAACGGAGGGATTTGAGGCAGATTATTAGCACAACTACCAGCAAAAGGACTCATTTGCCAGAGTGGGGGGACTGAGCTCAGCTAACCTTGGCCTGTCACACAAAAAAGGCCAATTTGAGTGGGTCGCTTGCTTGAATATTTGCACCAGAGTGACGCTCTCTCTCTCTAATTATAGAATTATTATTATTATTATTATTTTATTATTTTACTTAACCAAAAAAAAAATAAAAAATTGTGATGAAACCCTTGCTATCATCTTTATTATGGCATTATCTTATTCATCTTATTGATAATTATCCCTATATAATAAGTAAAAACATAAAATAAATAAGTAAATAAATAAATAAATAAATAAATAAATAAATAAATAAATAGCCAGAGTTGAGCTCACCTTGCTCTGTCACACAAAAATTGCCAATATGAGTGGTCTGTCGCTAGCTTTAATATTTTAATATATGCACCAGAATGACTCTCTCTCTCTCTCTCTCTCTCTCTCTCTCTCTCTCTCTCTCTCTCTCTCTCTCTCTCTCTCTCTCTCTCTCTCTCTCTCTCTCTCTCTTATTTTAATTTAAGGATTCTTTTTATATAATTTTACTTGAGCGGGGGGAAAAACAACAACAACAACAACTAACTACTGAAGCTTGGAAACCACATTATCATCTTTATTATGACATTATTATCTTATTCAGCTAATTATCCCTTTATAATATATAAGTACAATAAGTAAAAAAATAAAAAATAAAATAAATAAATAAATAAATAAATAAATAAATAAATAAATAAATAAATAAATAAATAAGGGGTGGTTGGATCAAATAAATTGTAAACATTCTGTATTCTATCAATTCTATTCCGTACACAATGTATATTTTAACATAATGCGGAAAATCAAAAATAATTGATGAAAACAGGTCCTTTTTAAAAGGATTAAATGAATAAATACGGTTTGTCGAACATACCTGCAGTGGAGCTGACGGTGGCGACATTAGAGAACACGTCAGCAGAGTCCTGGTGGCTCCTCATCACATCCTCTGTTACTTTTACTTGGGCCATGACTACACTGCTCACTGATGATGGTACGCGCAGTCTGGTCATCCAAAACTCACACATTCAGCCCACCACCACTTAAGTCACGTGCCTCTTTTTACCTTTGCCTCTGTAGGTGTGGTTGACAGACGAGAATGACTGTGACATAGCTCAGGGTGGCTGAACTCAAACGTTGCCATTAACACCATTATTAGGTTGTGGGGGGGGGTTGAAAAAAAGATACACAAATAACAGAAGAGAAAGAAAGTGGATGATCACATAATCATTTTCTCGGTGGAGAAAATCTCTTTACAGCTTCAACAGAAGCCAATAATAGTCAAAAAAAGAGAGAAGAGAAAGTATCGACTTGCTTCCTCTGGGATATTAGCTGGCAACCAATCGTGGGCAAAGACGTATAAAGGATGCAAACTTCACGTATGAATGGACTAACAATGCCTCTTGGGAGAAGTGATGCCACCGGCAGCCATCTTACGTTGCCACTCTGTAAGCTTACTTGAATACATTGATTTCTCTGCAGCATTTTCATTTTTTTCTGTCTTTACTTCCAGAGAAGAATAACAGAACTAAACGTGGAAACATAAGATGGCTGCCCTCTGGCTTCAGCTACGAGGGACCGAGTGATAGTCCATTCATATATAAGTCAGTGAGAAAGGAAGGACAGGCAGGACACTCTTTGAAGCGTCCTGGATAAGGTGTGCTGGTGCGTATCCCGGGCGGCACGGTAGTCGAGTGGTTAGCACGTCCGCTTCCCAGTTCTGAGGTCTCCGGTTCGAGTCCAGGCTCGGACCTTCCTGGGTGGAGTTTGCATGTTCTCCCCGTGCCCGTGTGGGTCTTCTCCGGGTACTCCGGTCTCCTCCCACATTCCAAAGACATGCATGGCAGGTTAATTGGGCGCTCCGAATTGTCCCTAGGTGTGCGTGTTCGTCTCTGTGTGCCCTGTGATTGGTTGGCAACCAGTCCAGGGTGTCCCCCGCCTACTGCCCAGAGCCAGCTGAGATAGGCGCCAGCACCCCCCGCGACCCTTGTGAGGAATGAGCGGTCAAGAAAATGGATGGATGGATGGAGGGTGCATATATTCACCCCCCCCCCCCCCCAAAAAAAAAAAAAAAAAAAAGATGAAAACCTATGGGACACAAAATATTAATTAAACCAAATCTATCATCATCGCCATAAGACAATAGATTGTTTGTTTGTTTTTGTTTTTAAGGGGTGCAATTAGATTTGATGCAAAAGCTACCCCACAAATTTGGTCCTTTGTCAAAGTAAAATGTATTATTTGTCTTTTAGTTCACTAACTGGCCATGATGATAATATCAGATTAACGTGAAGTACATACACAGTATATTTAAATTAGATTACATTTAGAGTTGTTGTTTTTTCAAAATCTCTTACACATGGTAAATTTTGGAAATGTCACTAGCGTTACGTTGCATTGGACAGTGATATTATGTCAAACTGGGTGACAAGATGGCGCCCACTCACGTCACTGTCCAGACTTTTGCTTGTGGGCCGTGAGATGTATTTATTTATTTATTTATTTATTTATTTATTTATTTATTTATTTATTTATTTATTTATTTATTTATTATCTATAGTGCCACTGGAATGCTTCAATAAACGCTGGGAAACGGTGAATGGCGACATGGCCACAGGGGGGCACTGTACTATCAGAACGTGACTTCAAACCACCGGAGTACCTCCATTGGGCAATAGCAGTTTTTTTGCAAGAGGCTTTATGTCAGATTAGCAGAAACGTTTCTCAAAACAAAGTTGCTTTAAATAAAAACTCATGTTGTGCTCATGATAAAAATGAAATTAACTAAATAATTACTATTATATAAGTTGCAGGTATATGTTAGCCAGTGCTGTATCGTCCTCAATGACGATTTTATAACTGACAGATGGCCATGTCATGATAAATTGCATGTGGTTGAACGTGATAGAGTCCACAGCCATGCTCGGGGAGGTTGTATTGTATTCTCAATTGTATTGTCAATTGTATGTCAAAGTTGGATTTTTTATTGCTTTGAATGTGAAATACTTCTGGTGTAACATATAATGCATAAGTCTTACCACTGGATTTGTGTAGTGAAATGTTTTCCCTGCCTTCATTTTGTAATCCAGTGAATACTAGAATACTACTAAATCGATATGATGTTTCATTTGTTGTTTCTCTGAATTTAATGACTGCACTTTTTGGACTATAACTTTTATTTTCACTGTTAAACTTCATTTCTATCATTTGTCTGGCTCCGCAATTTCTACTCAGGGGCAACTTAAAAATTAGAGCTATCATTGAATATCTAAGAGTGTGGAGAATTTTGACACCTAATTGCTGCTAAAAAAAAAATAATAATAAAAAAAATAAAATACATCTCTGAAACTATGTTATAGAGAACAGTGAACAATTGTAAGGTCACGTGATCTACAAGGTCAATTTCAAGGTCAAAATATCTTGTAAATGATTCCAGATTTGGAAGTCTCTGTGAATTCGTTTTTGATAAAATGTCTGTTTTTTTTTTAGAGTGACCCAGTAGTTCCTGAGACACAAGGGTTCAACAGAAGGTGGCCACGCCCCTTTTTGAAGAAAGCGTGGAAATTCAGCGGGTGGTAGCTCCCAACTCCCTGCTCCGATTTCCCAAACATTTGAGATGTAGTGTTGTGCCATCACTAGGAACAAGTACACAAAGTTTCATTAAAATCGTCAATCTTGGAACGACCCTCAGAAGAATTGTTTCAAACCCATCCATCACTTTAAACAGTCATTGAGAAATTAGCTTCTCTCAAGGAAAGCAGCACACAGATGAACAAAATGGTGTTTTGGGGATTGTAATTTTGCTTTTATTATTTTTTGTTTTATTTGCTTTTTTTTTTGTTTTATTTTACTTTACTGTAGTACAAACACGTTGAGTCATAGCCCAATGCTTATATGTCAAAAGCCTGTTTAGCAAAGCCCAAACTCAAAACACGTTCATCGTTCTGTTATCAAGGCTGCATCAAAAATATTCCAGAGCTTCGGGATTTCTCCTCTCTGCTGCTGTCTGCTCTCCACATCTTGAATGCAGCAGGGATGCCTTGCAGGAGCGAAAAACCACTGCAGCCACAAAGTACAAGATAGAGACAGCAATTTGTCTTGGTTTAATCAGTGTCCTAAAGAACTCCATTTGAGGTTACGGACGGTTTGGTCAAAGTGGAAGCAACTAGATCCTCTTCAATTGTTGCTTATTGTCAATGTAGGAATGATGTGGAGAAGTTTTGCTAAAAATGCTCTCTCTCTCTCTCTCTCTCTCTCTCTCTCTCTAGCTCGCTATCTAGCTAGCTAACTAGCTGTACAGCTAACTATCATCTAACTCCCCCCCCCCCTCTCTCTCTCTCTCTCTCTCTCTCTCTCTCTCTCTCTCTCTCTCTCTCTCTCTCTCTCTCTCTCTCTCTCGAGCTCGCTATCGAGCTAGCTAACTAGCAGTACAGCTAGCTATCATCTCTCTCTCTCTCTCTCCCCCTCTCTCTCTCTCTCTCTCTAGCTAGATAGCTAACTAGCTTTACAGCTAGCTATCATCTCTCTCTCTCTCTCTCCCTCTCTCTCTCTCTCTCTCTCTCTCTCTCTCTCTCTCTCTCTCTCTCTAGCTCGCTATCTAGCTAGCTAACAACTAGCTGTACAGCTAACTATCATCTAACTCTCCTCTCTCTCTCTCTCTCTCTCTCTCTCTTTCTCTAGCTAGCTAGCTAACTAGCTGTACAGCTAGCTATCATCTCTCTCTCTCTCTCTCTCTCTCTCTCTCTCTCTCTCTCTCTCTCTCTCTCTCTCTCTCTCTCTCTCTCTCTCTCTCTCTCTCTCTCTATCTCATAATATCTGCAGTTCATACAAACCTATCAAACCTACCAATGTGTGGTCAAATACCATGCAGGACATATGATACCAGGTGCAGGGTTACAATTATCATCACACACACTCAAAAGCACAGTGTGCAAAATGTGGCCACGTCCAGTATGGACACATTTAGGAAATTCTTCCCTCACAGTTTCCCGGGACTGAACTGGGAGTGACCCGGTTGGCAGAAGCACAGATCCGATGGAAGGAATGTAACCCCACTCCTCCCCCGCGCCACAATAACCCCCCCAGCCTCCGGCCCTCCTCATCCATCCAGCAGTCTTCTCACCCAGCTGTGTGAGGACAGAGAAACGAGCGTGCGAAGTATGCCTTTCATCTCTTCGCATTCATGAAACCAATCACGACTTTTAAGACGGGGCTCACACAACAAACAGCATCAAAATGAATATCTGTCACAGAAAAGGAGCAGTAAGAATGGAAAATCAAGATGCCTGTTGGAATCCCTCATATGGGCACCATAATTCATTGGTGTCTCTTTTGGCTCACGTGCCACAATTCCATCCATTTCGAAGACAGTGGCCTGCTATTTTTGTGGAATCCTGCAAATTGCAGCATTGATTACGTAACTTCCTGGGCAAACGTTCAGACAACTATGTGAGTGCAGTCCCATGCTGAGAGGACTCAGGCTGGATTTACGCTGTAGATCCAATGCCAACAGCCTACCGGTATATATATATTTTTTTACTATTTCCATGTAGATTTCAAGTGACACATATCTGATACGGCTGTATTTACTTTCGGAATCATCAACAGAGACTGTCCATGTATACTAAGGTCTTTATTATACTATATTGAATTGTCTATGCTTTTTCTGTAATTTGCAACACATTAAATTGCCAATTTTGCATTGACGGGGTATATTTGTATAGTGTTTAAAAGAGGCCTGACTCCATGTGCAATGATGCAAGAATTGCAAAGCTGCTATCAAATAAGAGGTTCTATGTTAAAATGTAAGTTTGCAGCTTTCTGACATTATAAAGTGAAAAGTTTGAAAAACATAACAAAACAATAAATTTACAAAAAATAAACTTGCAGATTTGTGAGGAAAAAAAAACAACTCTTGTGAGACGTACATAATCCGCTTTAGTCTGGATGAGGTGTTGGCTCTTTGGTGGTTAATGGAACAATCGTTGTAAAATGAACAGGCAGGATGGAGACGGAGTTCTAAACTTTACTCGTTACATACGGCAACTAAAGCAACAACACATCCTGACCCCCTATCAGCTGACTAACATTAACCAATCAGAAACTAGCAAACTTTAGGTAAATGCAAGTGAATGACTGAGAACAACAGATTAATTTAGCGACTTGTACCCAATACTTCAAAGTGTGAATGCTTGATATGATATGGGAAATCTTTGCTAAAGCAATTACTATCTCGAAAACATGAGCGAAAAGTATTGGCACAAACATCCGAGTACAATACTTGTATATCTTGCAGGTTTTTTCTCACGAGTTTATTTCTCTTAAATTTATGATTTTTGTTCTCGTAAATTTGCCACTTTGCCACACATTTTTTTTCTCATCGATTTTTTTTTCCTCACAAATATGACACTTTAGAATGTCACAAATTTGCAAGTTTATTTCTTGTAAATTTATGACATGACTTTTTTTTTTTTCTCGTAGATTTGTATTTTCTTAGAATATTACCCCCCCTCTAAATATTTATATATATTTATACATGGCCTTAATACGCCATTGTAATTTTATGTCTTGTGTCTAATAGAAAAGATTTTTATTCTTTCTTGACTTTGACTGACTGCTAAAATGTTATAGGGTGAAAGTGGCTGTCTCTTTGAGCACTGGATCAGTCTTCAGGGTCAAAAGGGAACCATTTCAGCGGTTATGACTCAGCAGATGGTGAGGTATGCAGCCTCCCTTCTCACTGATCATATGCCTGCCACGCTGCTTTTGTGTCGTCTGTGCCACGGAGCTCTCATCTTTCAAGGATACAAACATAAAAGAGGTAGACGTTTAGACTGTTGTGACACATTTTCATATGAACTGTAAAGATGTCTGACTATAATAATCCATCTTTGATTGAACAGTATAACCGCAAATAGTTTAAGCAACACAATTCTGGCGATATCATTAATGAAATGGAAGTACAAAGGTCTGTGTTGCACTTCCATGAAAATGTCAGCTTCATCACAGAATGACATACTGTAGATAATGCTAGCATGTGGCAACATGCCCTGCAAGAGGTTTTCGAGGTTCAGCTGTTTGGCAGAGAGGGCCCATGGATTTGCAGAGCTGTCGTCTGGATGCCTCCTGCCCCAGACTCCCTTGGTGGTGTCTCCTTTCCTTCCCGGCAGCCTTTTATTGGCTTCATCGGCCGCCTGTGATCCTCAAAGGCGCTCCGTGAGCTCGTCCCTGCCATCCCGACTTACAACGTATGTGCTACTGCAGGAAAGAGCCCGAAGCAGCACGACAGTGCCAATGTATAGTCATCATCTTTTGTTCTTTACTCTGTCTTCTCTCAGGTTCCAAATTGGCGACCTAATAAACCATAATTGCATCTTACATTCAATTATCCTTGAACAAATGAAACAATTGTTTTTCCATGGGATATTAGTTATAATTAGACATTTTTGACATCGCGTCTTTCCTTGAGGCCTGCAGTGCTAAGTGTGTAAAGACTCCACAAAGTCAGTGTGCCAAAAATCTACCACAAAGCTCTCAGGGAAAACCCCGACATGTATTATGTACTCCAACATTTCAACCCCGACATGTTTTTAACTCGATGCGACATGTTAAATCGAGAGCCTCTTGAGTGTTGATGGGCAGACCTTGTAGCATTTTCATGTGGGCATCACAAAAACTGGTCCAAGCAATTGTTCATTGGAGACTGTAGATAGTTGAGTCTTTAAAGTGTCTGCACCATCCATCGAGTGTGAAATTAAACAACCAAGAATGGTTACAGTAGCCGAAGGTGTCTTTGCTAAGCACCATTCATTTGCATTTTTTATTTTTTTTTCATGAGAGCTCAGAATTGTTCATTCGGTAGTCTTACCGATTCAACGTCTTATCATCATTGCTCTTTTTTTTTTTTTTTTTTTTTTTAACGTATATGTGTGCATGCGTTGGGGTGCGTGCGTGTGTGTGTGCGTGCGTGTGCGTGCAAATATGTGTAAATTTATACTCATTAATTCACCTAAAACCTCAGAAAAATCCCATTACCCTTCACCTTAACCAGGTACTTCAGAGTCTCGCCAGAGTCGTGAGGTTCAAATGGTCAGGAGACCAGAGAAAAGATCAGAAAAGGTAAAAAGAAAAGAAAGATAAATCAAAGTGAAATCCAACACCGACCAAACACTTCCTGCCTTCCCCATAGTAAGGCATATATATATATATATATATATATATATATATATATATATATATATATATATATATATATATATATATACAAGCACAGGGATAAGGCCGGAGTCAAGATTCGAACCCCATCATAAATTCATAACTGTGTGACAGACATGCTAACCACAAACCACTGTAGTGCTAGGCCAAAAACATTCTGAATTAAATTCATATTTCATTCATTTTGTTTCAAAATTTCTTGCTCAATGATTTAATGATTCACTCACAGTCAAGAGGTTTAGTGTTGGCTACGGCATCTGGTTGGTCTGGCAGCGATTTTCCATTGATTGCGCAATATTTCACATTGCCTGCCGAGGTCACGAGATAATGCGAGCGAACATTTTAATGTTGTAAATGCACATGACTAAAACAATAACATGAAATGATGAAAGGCTCCCAGGGAGTTGGGTGACAATTCTCAATGGGTTTGTCACATTATACCTCACTTCAATTGTCACGGGCCCATTGTTGCTATAGAAGACTGATTAGTGAGGCTGTAAAAGCTGTACCTTAATTTAACTGTCTCGCATAGCATCACTCAACTGTTTAACAGGTGATTGGTCCAAATGGGGTGATCATAATAGGAGAGGGTTTAGCACTGTGTGGAGATCGCACCTTTTCTGGGTACGCCAGCTTAAGTTCCCCGAAGACTAATTTGCACATAGTTTAGGTGTTAAAGTGAGTGTGAGGGGTTATTTCAGGGGACGTCAGATACAAATCAGAAAGGGCCACAAAAATGAGTCAAAGGTTTGTTTATACAGGTTGATCGGGCCACATGCGATAACAATATAATATTCAAAACAAAATAACATTTTCATTCAAAACAATAAAAATATTTTTTCCATTTTGAAGTAACTCAAAATAAATACAATAATGAACTAACAAAAGATTGTATCTCAAATTCTCAAATAAATGGTGCATAATCCAATGCTAAAGATATTTAAATAGTTTACAATCCAAGCTATACACTGTTTAATTATTGTAAGCGATTCAGAGCCAAATGTAAGAAAAGTTGCAGGTCTTGTGCCAGCAAAAGATACGTAAAATTAGTGCACCATTGCTCTTCTTTCTGATTTGGAGTTGTGAAACATATCAAGAGATAAATCTTCATATCTCATTTTTGCAGAAAACTCCTTCTCTCTCGTAGACCCAAAGCCCAAGTTCCTGATGGTGCCAGCAGCAGCCACACCCAGAACAGCTGGAATGGGGACAGAAGCACACAGATGGGAGGGGAAGAGTCGAGTGTCAACACAGTTCCACACAGCTTACACCACCATCCCCAGAAAGAGAGAGAGAGAGAGAGAGAGAGAGAGAGAGAGAGAGAGAGAGAGAGAGAGAGAGAGAGAGAGAGAGAGAGAGAGAGAGAGAGAGAGAGAGAGAGAGCTTTGAGAACGTGTGCAGGTTTGTTGAATGGAGAAAATACATAATTAATGCTATGTGGTAGTAAGCTCTAAGCAAGATATTTAAAGGCACATTCCAAAATATTCTTATTTGTTATAGTATAACAAATACGTATTAATATTACTATAATCAGTGTTGTCACTAACGCGTTACTAAGTAACGTGTTACTGTAATCTGATTACTTTCTTTCAATAATGAGCAATCTAACGCGTTCATTTTACCAAACCAGTAATCTGATTAAAGTTACTTTCCTAAGTGGCTCTACGTTACTATTTTTTTTTATTATCTCATAATGTATGTAGAATGCAAAATGTTGTTGTCCATTTCGAAGATAATTTCGAGGAGAAACTGTTTCTCTTGCGTTTGGGAGTGACGTCACGTCGCATGTCACGTTTTCTCAGCTGAAAGACGCAACGGGTTTATGTATTGTAAAACCAGAGAAACAGAAACAAAGAAACATGTTCATGTTTCAAGTTCATGCATTTTTATAAGTTTTATTTATGTAACCGGTTGTCATTTTTATGTTAAGGCAGCAAAGGGGGGAAATTGGTACTAAAAATTAACTGATAAGTTACTTTTTGAGTAACTTAGTTACTTTGACAATAACGTAATCAGTAAAGTAACGAGATTACTTTTTTGAGGAGTAATCAGTAATCACATTACATTAATCTGCGACACTGACTATAATACTATATAAATATATAGTAATACTGAAATCTTGCATCTTGCCTAGGCCTACACAAAACTACATGCTTGAGCCGGTGTCAAATCCAGGTCCAGAAAGTGAAAACCCTGCCAGAGAGTTGGCGATACACACAGGTGCCTTTCGCAACCAGCGGGTAAATGAGCTCTTAACTGCTGGTTGAGTAGCTAAAACAGGCTGGGTTATTTTTCTGCCCAGTTTTCTCGCACTTCCATCTTTCCCTGTCCGCCGTGTGGGCACTTACAGCCAACAACGAGGTACTCTAAATTAGATGCCAGTGCCAGGTCCAGAAAGTAAAAACCCTGCCCCAATTTCGCTCAACCGGCAGGTAAGAGCTCATTTACTTCTGAGAGAGAAGCTGTATTATCAAGATGTTAGCATCAAGGTTATTTGAGTTAAAGGAGAAGTCAACCCCAAAATTTACAAGCTCGCATGTTTTATGGCTCGGATGGCACTTAACCTGAAAAGTGTCGCAAGGTGCAAGTGCTTTCCTAAAACCAATACTAAAACAAATAACAACTAAACCAAAATGACACATTAAAAAAAAGACTAAACTAAAACAAATTCATTCTGAAAACTAATGAAAACTATATCTATTTCTAAACCAAAACTCAAAAACTAAATAAAACCAACTATCATGAAAATTACAAAATGATTATAATTCTGGTGTGCTTGCGAGCTAACTCCAGCACTGGATAACCGCTCATGTGACTTAAGGTGCTGAAATGTTGACACTGTATAAGCCACGCCCAAAAAGTCATAGACAGAATGGCTCATGCCCGCTGTGAGCCAATGTGAAGTTACGTTGTCACAGGGCAGCCATCTTGGGGCAGGGCTACTCGAGTACTTATAACATTACAGTCAATGTAGCACTGACTCTCTCACACAAATTCTCAACTGATTTTCAGTTTACAGGCTCTCTAAATGATGTCATTCACTGGCTCGTGGTATAAATATTCCATTGCAATGTTTTTAACAAAACTATCTTCATGTGAATGTTGCACACACAGGACTTTAAATATGTGTGAAAATTAGGAGCACTTATGACCTCTGACCTATTGTGAGCATACTGGATCAGGCTGCCCCATTCAGACTGTGATGTCACCCTTAGTCCAGAATGGGCAGTGCTGGAAGAAAAGAGGCTGAAAAAGAGAACTGCCTAGAAGAATAATTATATGAGAGCGTGAGTGAATCAGGAAATAGCTTTTGGTTTGGGAAAGTCAAGAGTTCGGGGGAGCTCTGCCGGGCGCTAACTGAAAACAGAATTTGAAGAAAGGGAACGCAAATAAAGCCAAGGTGCTTTTATTTTTTTTTCCTCTTGAAAATGGGTGGCATTTTAGCAACGGAAAGCACGCACTCCCACTCTTGTGCTTTTCTTTCTTTAACTTTCCTCAACTAAACTAATTTCCATCCACTCCTTTTCTTCATCATTCCGCGTGTGTGCAGTTGCTTGGCAAACACTCGTCTCTTTCCTCTTCCCTCACACATTTTAATGGGTATCTTCCCAATAGCTTTTTTAGAGCAGGAAATTTCAGCACACCACATTGCGTGAGCAGAGCTGAAGGAGTGCTCCATTCTTAGCTCGGCGCTGCTGAGTGCCAGGTTGTGTGGAGCGCGCCAGTGTGTGCGTGTGACTGAAAAGGGGGAGGTGAAGTGGAGTGGCATTGGTGTCAGTTTGTGCTCCAAAGTTACAGCCCTCAGCACCCCCCCCCTCCTTCTTTTCAGCTTTTGTTCGCAAATGTAATGTCAGGGTGGAAACGCCCAAGCGCTGCACCATAACTTCTGGAATCTTACCCCATCACCCCCACCCCGCATTTCACTCCATTGGCAAGATTTTCACCACGCCACATTTTCTCCACTTTTTTCTTCCTTCTTGCAACCAACCCTTCTTTTCTTTTCAAATAACAGCCACAGTTTTTAGGGCTGTGGTTTAATTGCAATAATATTTGCTGTTCTCCACGGCCTCCCTGGCGCTATTCTCTCTTAACAACGGCCATTATTTTTAGCCACTCTGCAGAGTTCTGTCATTTCCTGTTGTAGGCCTCGCAGTACTGCTGACCACAGAGTCAAGACTCAGTGACTCTCTGCTTTCCTCCAGCATCACACCCAAGTACAGCACGTTCTTAAAATGTTCCCGATGGGACAACCAGGAGATTTGGCTTTTGGGTCTCGTTTTGCACAGCCTGGCTAAAAAGTTGATACTTTACTCCAAATTGTTTCACCTTGCAAAAATTCCTTCAAGCAGTGTGAGGATCCGATTCTTTCTACTGGATGGTAACCATATAAAACCCGCACATGCAGGCAAAGTTTGTACGGTAGACTACACAGCTCCCTCTACAAATATACATTAAACAGAGAGTAAAATGTCTGTATCCATTCAAGCAGAGCAGTGGACATCATGGCGGCAGCTGCATGTGGGACGTCATGTGGCAGACAATTGAATGGAAAAAAAAAATGGTTGACCAAAGTTGGACCAATGCAGATTTTTGTACATATAGTTTATATTTTCTTCCATTTTCAGTTCCTGTAGGTATACCAACACAATGCCCTCATAATTTCTCCATATGCTGTAATTTAGCACATAAAGACTGAACCCCTAGTTTGTTTTAAAGCGGCTATACGGAAGATGTAAAATTTCAAATCGCTACTGCCACAAATTAAATTAATAACCCACAAAGCAGCCCAATTTGGGGGTTGTTTTGTGGGGGTATTCATTTTACCAAACTTTTTGGTTAATTGAATAACCCAATTGAACTCGGTCAAAAATGAACTGACCCGAGTTATTTAAGACAAAAAGTTGGGTCAAATTAAACTAATAACCCAAAAACCAACCCATTTTTGGGGTTATTCATTTGACCAAATTTTTAGGGTCGATTGAATACCACATCAAATCATGATTGGATCGGTTTGAAATTTTTATTTGGACTCAATGAGTATGAATGAAATCTAGATTACAAGAAGCTGTGATAAAATTAAAAGTATTGCTAAATGTAATAGTAACTAGTGTTGTTCCGATACCATTATTTGGCTCCCGATACCGATACCGATACCCAGCTTTGCAGTATCAGCCGATACTGATACCATACCGATACTTAAGGGTTTTTTTTTTTCTCAACATAAAAAAGCTGTCCTGCCATTGGTTCAGAGCATTCAAGGGCCAATAGGATATCTTAGATCGGCATGCAGTGAACATGTCACATATCAGTGAATGTCGTGTACGAGCAAGACACAAGATGCTGCATCCAAAATTATATATTAGCGTTGGAATTAATGGTATCGGCATGTTACTTGTGAGTAGTCACCGATACCGATACCACTGTTTTAATGCAGTATCGGCACCGTTGCCGATACCAGTATCGGCATCGGAACAACGCTAATAGTAACTAATATGTCTATTCAAAGTAAACATGTATCTAATAAAATGTCTTTATTTAGGTATATTTAATTTCCTTCCAGTATGCATTTACACATCATTAATGGAGCTAACATCCACCCTCACACATTCTGCATCTGGCCAAAAAAGCCCAATCAGCAGAATATATCCCAATACAGACACATGTGCACATGTGGTTGTTACCAGACAATAGTAAAAGCATGTCAACAGGATAAATGTGACTAACAGTCAGACTTGCAGGAGAATTAACATAACAAGTGAATCAACCCCAACTTAAGTGGGCAGAGGTCAAATATCGGGTGCCCTCTGATGATGACAAGCAGCACGAGTCACTGTGAAACACTGACGGGTTCATGTGACATCAGAAATGTGGTTCAACTCTCCCTTCTCCAGCTTCCATTATTGAGGCGACCCTGGGGGATGAATGAAATAGCTCTAGGTTCCTTTGTGGTCATCTTTGGCTGAATCACACTGCTGAGAAACAAAACCACAGTTTCTGTTGGACCCCTTTAATTCTGCCGCTGCCAGTTTTTTTTACCAGAACTTGGGGGTTGGGGGTAGAACAGATTTTCCGGTTCCTTTTCTTGTTAAAGCTCTTTTTCAAGTAAGCACTATTAAAATGTGACATGCTTTGGTTTAGAACTCCCAGGGAAAGCAATGTTTGTCAGAATCGCTGAGTCACCAATGCTAGACGTGTGCGTTTGTTTATAATGAGCATGATCATTTTACACAGCCACGTTGGTAGTTAAGGTTGCTAGTGTGGAATTACTTGCAATGACTCAACAAAAGCTTGCCCTGACCCAAAGCTTGCCTGGTCTAAACCAATGATCCAGGCAAAGTCATGCCTTAAGAAATTACAGCTCTACCATACATCCCATAACTCCACCGCATGACAAATGTGAACAGCGCTGCCTGGTTACATCCATAATGGTGCAGCAGCCACCACAGAAGGCACAGCTCCAGTTCCAAGACCCATCATAGCGGCTCCACCACACGGCCTCTGCGTGCACTGAGAATGAGGGATTAAATATAATGCTCGCATGTCAAGTCTGCAACTCAAGAGAGGGAGTGAGGAGGAAGGAATTTGTCAGAGATCCATAAACACATGCATGGATTCAGATCCCGGTGCCAGCGCTCTAAGTGAGGAAAACTTTCCGGGGGCTCGCTGAGCCATGGGAAGGCCAAGGCAGAGGGTGAGCGTAAGCAGGGCTGCTGGGCAGACTGAGGGTTTATACAAAGGCCAGCCAAGCGGCAATGATACACTGCGCTGAAGGAGAAGGACACAAGGGTGTGTATGTGTGTGAGAGCGAGAGATGAAAAAGTTGCTGGACAGGGCACAGCTTGCAATCTGACCTGGATATTTTGAACATGAGTTGCAATGAGTTTACATTCCAGCTAATTCAAAAGATTTAAACTGAGAAGTGTCAAAAAAAAAAAAGAGAATAATTACTGGATGACAAAAAATAGGGTGGGAGAGATTTAAGAGCTGTTAGCTCAACACAACTTGTGTTGCCTATTGTATATATCGGGCTACCCAGCTAACACCAAATGTTAAAAAAAAAAAAAAAAAAACATGCCTTGCCATACATGGTCGGTTTATATATACATATATATATATATATATATATATATATATATATATATATATATATATATATATATATATATATATATATATATATATATATATATATATATATATGTATATTTATATCCATCCATCCATTTTCTTGACCGCTTACTCCTCACAAGGGTCGCGGGGGCTGCTGGCGCCTATCTCAGCTGGCTCTGGGCAGTAGGCAGGGGACACCCTGGACTGGTTGCCAACCAATCGCAGATATATATATATATATATATATATATATATATATATATATATATATATATATATATATATATATATATATATATATATATAAATAGATGTATGTATACATATATTAAAAAAAAAAAAAAAAGAGCCGTACAATACATGGCCATCTTTTTAAAGATGCCTTACTATACATGGTCATTTTTTTCAACGTCCGTATTTAGTTATCTAAAGGTTAGTTTGAACTAGTGCTGTCAGGTGATTAAAAATTTTAATCTAATTAATTACAGGATTTTTAATTAATGAATCTATTTTAATCTCATATCTGCTAAAAGTCCCCAAATAAAAAAATTGAATTCTAGGACATTACAACTGTCTTGCTTAAGGGAAAATCAACCGTAAACTGATAACATGGCGGCAGACAACATTCAAGCTAGGAAAGTTACTTTAATTAGTACATAGACCAACTTCGTATTAGTTAACATTGGGAAGAATGCTTTCTGTTCCAACATATTATAGTAGTCTAACATAAAATAACACTTGGGAGTGTTAAATGTACTGTAAGTTGCAGTATCAAGGGAAGATGCATTATTAGGGGGGTGCAGGGCATAGCTAGCTAGCTAAATGTTAAATGTAGCTTACTGGAAATGGGCCAAAAAATAACTAAGTTACTTACACCACTGATGAAATGAATATATCTCACGTCTTATGTAGAAAACGACTTAAGCTCTGAATCAAAAATCAGGAAAACTTAAATGGTGAAAAAGTTTCATTCGTTTTTGTTTTTTTTCTCAACAATTATACCAAATTGTTCTCAATCTTTACATATTTTTCAAGTTATCTCCAGAGCTGTATATTGTACTCAAAAACAAATCTCTTGAGTTCACCTTACACAACTTCAATGGTGGTTATGTTGATAAACACATGACACGAAAATAAAACATTTGAAGCATCAAGGAATGGATTATGTTCCATCATCGAAGTTCTGTATCAAGCAAATATAAATCTGCTATGAAATGTTATTCACATTACGTGAATGATATGCTCATTGCGAGCAGGCGCCTATAACGAGGTCAAGCAGAGGTCAAACACTCACATGGCTGCGCGCCACAGACTTGGAGGCTCTCCAACACTGGGATAAGCAACGGCACTGTCTCACTGTTCTTTCTCCCCGTTGTCTCCTTTTCAACAGAGGGCTGCAGTTTGCAGATAAGACACAAGGAGCCACGTGGTGTGGATGTTGCGCTCAGATCTGACTTTACCGCTCTGCGCACGCTCAGAGCCAGAGAAATTGTCACAAGATTGCAAAACCTAATTTGTTGACAAGTCAAATGAGAAAAGGTGCAGCTAAATACATTTAAATGTTGTGGAGAATCTAATTTATTTATCCCCGTATTGAATTCAATGAAAAAAAGGGAAACTTGTATTGATTCAATTAACTTTTATTTAATCTTCCGAGTCAGCAATACTCATTTCATTTCCATCCTCTTCAACAGGTTGAGTCATAATCTTGAGTTTACCAAATGACACAGTGCTGAGGACAACTCAACACATGCATCCTCATGACACCAAGACAAAGACCTTTTTGTTTGTTGCATTTGGCAGGAAAACAAGTCATCTGACGTCTTTTTTTTTCTTCTTCTTCTTTTTTTTGATGGAAGAAATTGTGTGAATGCTCGCTGATTACACGTGTGCTGGTGTTTTTATTATATTATATATTATAGTTTTGGAATTTTATATTTTAGTTTTTATTCCGGGCGGCACGGTGATCGAGTGGTTAGCACGTCCGCTTCCCAGTTCTGAGGTCTCCGGTTCGAGTCCAGGCTCGGACCTTCTTGGGTGGAGTTTGCATGTTCTCCCCGTGCCCGCGTGGGTTTTCTCCGGGTACTCTGGTCTCCTCCCACATTCCAAAGACATGCATGGCAGGTTAATTGGGTGCTCCGAATTGTCCGTAGGTGTGAGTGTGGATGGTTGTTCGTCTCTGTGTACCCTGCGATTGGTTGGCAACCAGTCCAGGGTGTCCCCCGCCTACTGCCCAGAGCCAGCTGAGATAGGCGCCAGCAGCCCCCGCGACCCTTGTGAGGAATAAGCGGTCAAGAAAATGGATGGATGGATAGTTTTTATTCCGTTCTGAGTTTTGTTTTTTAAATTTAGTTAGTTTTAATTATTTTTCAGGGTGGTTCTTTAGTTTTTATTAGTTTTAGTGCTCTAATAAATGCTTAGTTTTAGTTTTGTTAGTTTCAGTATTAGTTTTAGTTTGTTTTTTTTAATGTGTATTACTTGTGCGCAATATTTAAAAAAATAAACGTGGGCAACGTCATCTGAAGGTGCTTTTCTATTGCCTGCTGCTAGATGACGTCACTTCTGTGTGACAAACTTTCAATCGTCATTATTCCGTTTTTTATCAAAAAATATATCTACTAAAAATCACATTTGAAATCATCCCCAAAGGCTCATGCATTAAATTAATTACCAAAGACTAAAAGGAAGGACAAGTTTGCTATAATTAGTTAGATTTAGTTAGTTTTGTAAACATAAAATGTAGTTTGTTAGTTTTGATTTTTTTTAAAAAACTTTTTTTTTTTTTTTAAATATTTTAACAAAAAAATTGTAATTTTAGTTTTAGTTATTTCGTTATGGCACCTGTGTTCGACACCCTCCCTTCTTACTTTGACTATCTCCAAACATTTTTGTTTTTGTTAATTCATTTTAACTGAGTGAAATGCCATTTTTTAGCATATGTCGTGGGCCACTGAAAAATGGACAGCGGGCTGCAAATGGCCCCCGAGCCGTAGTTTGGACACACCTGATTTAACAGGTTTGGTAGTATTGTATGTGGCTGCTTCGAATCACAATTTTGAGCACCACACACATCAAGATTCCAAACTACCTTTGATCTCACAACAAACACCTCAGAGAAAGAACTTACGTGTGATGTCACACTTGATCTCACAACCACAGACTACCAGAATCTTCCGGAATCTGCCAATATTTCCCCGAGTGAAATATTGAGTAGAGAACCAGACCCAATTTTCTGGGTTGTTTTATACAGATGAGTGAGCAGGTGAGTGAATACTTTTAGTTTTGGTCTTGGACTTGGCACAGCAGCAGCAGGCCAGAAAAAAACAAAGCTTATCTGAATAGCAGCGTCATAGTTTTGACTCTTGACGTACCTTTTGATGCTGCTGCCAAAAATGAATGCTCGTTTAAGGCCAATGTGTCAAGCAGAGATAGAACAGCGTGCGCTGTTGGGGGTTGCAAGAAGACAGACAAGGCTGATTGGTCTGTGTTGAGATTAAATCTACCGGTCTTGGTCTGCTGATCTCGCACAAGCCTAATCTCCCTCCTCTTCTCGGACACCCACGTTATTATCACTGTGTGTCTATTAGGGTCTTGCCAAACGTCTGACATGGTGGTGAACTTTATGACTTTGTGACTCAGACTTCTTGTTTTCTTTTGACCTCGCAGAAAAGCCTCCCACCCACAGGCTCCTGGGTGTGCATCAATTATTCATAATCCTTGGGTAGCTAACTTGAAACTGATAACCCACATGCTATTTATACTTTCAACCGTGGCGTTCCTGGCTGCTTGGCAGTGACTGCACAGCTGCTTCTGGGCACAGTAGGGGAGTCTTTGGATGGCTGGACTGGAGGCATGCAGGGGCGAATTGCTTTTCGGGGAGAAGGGTTGAACCAGCGGCTGCTACCTCGGAGTGTACATGAAAGGTGCATTTGGTCCTCCCACATTGTAAAAAAATAAAACAAAATAATAATAATAATAATAATTTAAAAAAAAAAACAAATAATAATAATAATAATATAAAAATAATAATAATAATAAAAAAAATAATAATATATATATATATATATATATATATATATATATAGTGTAAAAAAAAAAAAAAAAAGACTCATCATTGCAGCGTGGTTTACACTTAACAGTTTTATTGGAATATTAAGACAATGAAGCAGAAGCCAAGCACCAAGAGTGACAGCTACATGTATAGCATCATATGACTCTTCCAAATGAACAGGTTACACCGGAAACTTTTTTTTTTTTTTCTCACACACTCTTTGACTGGTGATGCAAAAACAGAACAAACAGTGAAACATGAACATGATTATGCCATTTACACACACTTACTGAAAAACAATAAAACAGGTGGGGTTGCTGTGGGATTGAGGTAAATGAAACGGCGATATTCGTCTGACGTCAGATTGGCCAGCCTGTGGCAGCGGCTGCAGTCCCACATTAAAAAGGGACTGGTCAGAACGAACAAGGCAGTCTGGGGGAATGCGCGGCCATACTGCAGAGTGAAAATCATTAGTTGGCATCATTGTCAAGTCCTGTTGCCTCAGCACTCACATCCACATTCAAACTAATGTGCACATACAGCATTAAAGTGACAGGATTGCAACCATTGTTACATTAGACTCTGTTGCATATTGGGGAGATGTAAAATGAACAATTCAGACTCATTCATACATAGATTTCGGCTTGCATACAGCATTTTAAACCAACTTTCTAAAATATATTTTGTGGAAACGTGTTTTTCTTTTTAAATATTTTAAAACCTGCCTCACTCTTATCCAGACCCCGTTGGTGTCTTGCCACAAACAAGGCTCCTCATAGTGCATCTTAATAACAAAAGCAAACACTTTACTTTTGTAAATAATCTAAATGTAGACAGCCATCTTGTTCTCATGCTTAAAAAGTCACACAAACATGGCCTGTCTAAACGTGGTCCATGTTTACATGATGTGTGCAGATGTGCGTGTCCATGCGCCAAGCCGTCAACATACATCAAAATGTCTATCAGGCTTCATTACTTCGCTAATATTAACAATGGTTTACTGTATATTTCCTAACTTGTCACTTGAGTACTACGGTAATATTCGACTTCCCACAGGGAAAAGATTGAGTTCAGAGGGTCCTGGGACCATCCTTGAAATGGACCGGCTTTAATTTTAACAGAGTGGAATAGAGACAGAGGTGTTGTTCACAGGAGTCATGCTCCTCACAGGTATCTCTGCATCAATACACACACACGGCAGCATGGTGGGACTAGACTCATGCGTTTGTTGCATGAAGCTAAATGAATGAATTCTGGAATTTCAGCCGTTGTTTCATATGAACATACATTAGTAGAGTGCAGTTGGTGGATATTACGACAATGAGACCCTTCTTTCAATTTGTTCAAAAGATTGGTTAAAAAACTGCCATTGGCTTTGAAGATAGTTGAGTGGGTTTACATGCAGTCAATACTCGGATTATGGCCAAAATGCTAGTTTCTGATTCGGGACAACCAGTTTTCGTGCGTGAGTGGACGTCTTTTCCACCTTTAACTCTCTTTGGTCAATAAAAAAACATTGCTTTCATGTCACTCGCCACATTAATTTTGGGTTAGAAAAGGTCACAACCCCAGGGTCTTATTTGGATTTTCATACTCGTGTTTTTGCATGTTTACATGGCCTTTTTTGACAAGAGACCGACTGCATGTGAACGTCATGTGTAGCATGAAGGTGGAACCCCTTTTCCTCAATTTACATTTAAATATGCAATATCTAACTTGTAATTTTGTAACTATAATCTTTTTCAGATATATGGTTCCTTGTATACATGGGCATAATAATTTATTTCAGTGGATTGTACAGAATTCATTGTTAACTGTGTATTACTGTGGCAACATGCAGTGCACTACTAGGCTGCCAGCAGCAGGGGCACTGTTGGTTCAGCCTCAACTAGTTTGCAGGACATTAAACATGAGTGACAAGTTTTAATAATCCACAAATCACTTTGAATGTCTATGGCTATTTGAAAAGCATCCGGTGCCCTAATACTCACCAATTGCACTGTATAACACAAATGCTATTAATATAAAAGAAAAAAAAATCCATTGTAGTCTGAATGGGCAAGGGTACCCCGGGGGGACATTTTTGACTAGCTCCAGGACTGCAGCGCATTTGTTACCCTGAGAGACGTGTACGGATGGGCAAGGCTGTGGCAGCGTGGCTAGATGGAGAGTGAAGAATTAGGGGGGGTCCACAAGCATCCACAAGGCCACACAGAGAAGCCAATGTCAAATTATGCCTAATTGGTGCTGCGTAGTAAAAAGGATAATGTCAGGAGTAATGCTATTGCTAAGTAGGAGGCATAAACGGGAACAATGGTATAAAGGATATTGATTTCTGACACTGATCGCCCCACTCCCTTTTTGATTATCCTGGTCGTCGACACATACTGGTGGCATAGACACAGGCTCTTTTTTTTCAATGGCGATAGAAAAGTGTTTAGAACAAAAAAAGAAGCAACGTCGTGTATTTGTTCTGAATTTGTGTCCACTGATGATAATAAATATAGTAACGAGATGTTACAACTTGACATTTTATGAGGGTGCAGATTTACATGACTGAGTCATTGTTTAATGGCAGGGAGCATAATAATCATTGTTGATTATTGGGTTTAAGATATTCCAAGGGACTAATTGAATTCTGGTGAATAATTGAAAATAATAGTACCAGAAGAAATGGCATTGGACCTCTCTCTCTCTCTCTCTCTCTATATATATATATATATATATATATGTTGTATTTTTTTAACTAACCAACAAATGTAAATTGTGAGAAAAATACATCCAAGAAGTATTTTTTTTTTTTAATTCCGAAAGTTCAGCAAGAAATGCCCAAGTAGTTTTGAGAAATCCTCTTAATTAAACAAGCACATGCAGAACAAATCCTAACCTAGGCAGTGCAACCTTCAATTAAAACCACTTAATTTGCCGTAGCTTATCCAACTTAGCACCAGTAAAGTTGTATCCTTTACAAAGATGTTATGTGCAACATGAGTAAAAGAGCTTGGAGCTCATGCACCGATGTTAGTTTTTATTTCCCTGTGATTGCCGGATGGCATCAGTGGACTGATGAAGCACAAATAGCTCAAAATTTAGATGAAAATTATTCAATTTGAAAGGCACGTTACCCCAAAGTTGTCTATGTATCAGGGCCTTCGTAGTCAAAAGCATCATCAGCACCACTGTGTTGCGAAAGCTATGATGTCTTAGTGGCTTGCAGTTGGGTTTGCAACAAAATTGAACTTTGACCGCAGAATGATGCATACTGTACAGAATACTATGGCACAAATCCTCATAAATGCTCAAAAATAACAATGAGGTTATGTGAACTGGGTGACATCTAAGCAGGCCCCATTAATTTTATAGACGCCTTTTGAAATGATGTAAAACTATTCTTTTTGATAACAGATGTCCCATTTCCTACACAATCTAAGAATTGTAAGTGACCCTCACAGCCACATGAGAAACTATAGGCCCAAAGTTTAGCTATTGACTCAATGTCTTTTCAGACCCCTTGTGAAACGTACTCTGTGTCCCTTATTTATTTATTTAAAGTGATGCAAGCAGGTTCCAAGTGGCCGGTAAAGAAAACTTCAATCACTGACTCAGGATTACTCTTTGCCATAAATTTTATGAAAAACCTTACGTTAAGTAACAGCATGATCTGACTGAAGCGAGAAAAACGCCGGTTAGGATTTGAATTTCATCCAGGAAGAAATATGCTGTGTGTTTCTGTCGTAGCGTGAGCACAAAGCCAAGTTGACAATTTCAGCTTACAAAGAAACAATAGGCTGGTTTATTATTTATCATTCACCATCAACGTTTACGGAGAAACATGTTAACAATCTGTAAATATAATTCTTTAAAAAGCACTTAAATTTCCCTGATCTACCTTCCTCTCAGAATTCACCCCGTCTCCTATTTAGCTAATGTTCATGTGCAAACAGATGGCAAAGAATGTGTCTTACGTAGCTTTATCTATGAGACAAGCCCAGAATGCAACATACCAAATAAGCACTTGCAGATGCCTTCGCAACCTCACACTTTATAAACCTCTTGGAAAGGTGTTCCACTATGCGTTTTGACAAGAAAAACAATTGAGTGCATAAAAAGTGACCTGTACAACGTAGCTACAGAATGTGGCTTTATAGCTATTTGAATTCTTGGGGATGGACAGGGAGGCATGCATGAAGGTCTACAGGCAAGGTGATGTTTTGGGATCAGGCAAATGCAGGAGGTAAATGATGTTTTGCACTATTTGTGCTACTCCTCCCTGCCCTCATCCAAAATATATACCGGTATTTTTTTTTATACTATATTTATATATATAGATATAGCTGAACTCGATCTTTTGTGCTGCCAGGCAGCACTACACAGAATATGATCATATGCTTTTCTGTAAGTAATAACTAAAATAAAGATTAGAATGAATCTTGTATAGGTTGTTACATTTGAATTCCAACCTCCAATGGAAAGAGGTTAATCAGTCAGTCAGTGTAGCCTCTCATGAGGCATTCCTCAAGTTCTGTAATTTTCCTCCATGGTTTAACAGGCAACTGGACAAAGACCACTATTTGACTTTAAGCGGCGGCTCCCTTTCCAGCCAGCGAACTCGAACTTTCTGTTTATAGTGATACTCCTTGAGGAAGTCCTGCAAAGCAGGGGGCAACGGCAGGGAGCCTATCCCATCATAAGTGGTCCAGCGGCAGATGGCTGCTCGTGCAAGGTGCTGCAGGCTAAAAGGAAATGTCCGATGGAGAGGCGCTGTGAGCAGAGGTTCAAAAAACATACAGGCGCTTGGGTCCTTGTAGTGCTCTAGCAGACCCGTGACTGTGGACGAGTGGAAAACGCAAGGATCGTGTGCGTCAAAACTGAAGTTGTGGTTCCACTGTTCGATGCGGGCATGCAGCGAGCGGTTGTAACGGCGGAAGCTGACGGAGAAAAGGTAGTCCTCCTGGGCTGAGTCGCGAAGCAGGAAGGTGCCTTCCGGACGTCCATCCAGAAGTGACTCGGCCTCGTAGCGGTCCATTACGCCCCAGTAGCAGGGCAAAGATGTGATCTGCAATAAATCTGGCACAAGGCAGTGGATGTAGTCTATTTGGGTGTGAACCTTCCAGGGCCCGGGTTGCTGTCTGCTCAGGTGACCTTCCCCAGAGGCATGCCTTTGTTTCGGTCTCCTGGCCTGCAGACAGAGGGTTGTCGAGTCCTCCTCAGAGTCAGTGTCCTGGGCTGAAGCTGCAGCCCCTAACACCTGTCCACAGGCCCCCAATGTCGACGCTCCCAAAGAACTACCAGTTCCTGAGGCTCGGCCATCCCCGGGGGCATCGCCCATGCCAGGAGCCATCTTTGGTCCCAGTTTGTAGACAGACGCCCCTGGCACGGCAGCCTCAAGGGTGTGGATCTGTGCGTTAGGAGGTGGGTCCACACCTTCCTCGATGCTAAGTCTGCGGCGCTCGCGCAGACGTTCCTCCTCATCCTCGGGAGAGGGATGTGCTGGGTCAAAGGCATCCAACAGGGCAGTGGAGGAATGTGGGCTCACTGGGGCTGTGTGTTGTTTGATCAAATGCCACTTGTGGGCAAGGTCCGAGCCTGGCGGAAAGGGGCAGGTCTCCAGCATTAGCTCTGTCAGGTGAATCTTTCGTTTGGAAATAACAGGGTTCTTTGAAGAGCGCCTGCTAGCAGGTAGTGGTAAGCAAAGGCCTACGGTATCGCTTAGTCGCTGACGCAACGACCGACCATTCAAACTGCGTCCTCCAGACAAAGAGTCGCTCATCTCCTGGATTGAACACACTCCATAGCGTCTGTCTCTACGGTTTCCACTTCCTCGCAGGCGCCCAGATCGTCTATCTACCTCTAAAGAACTCTGAGTTTTTGTGGAACACGAGTGTTTTTTCTTGCCCCCCCATGGAGCATGACGGGAATAAGAGTCTCTGCGAGCCAAGGGAACGCCTCCTGATCCCCCACCCACATCCTCTGTGTCCTTATCGATAGTAATCTCTACTATCTGAGGGGCGTCTGAGACACAGTTGTGATGACGACGCCCTACGGTTACCATTGGCACTGGAAGGAGGCTACTGGATGAAGTGGAGACTTCTGATGCCTGAACTGCACCCGAGGCACCCCCATGGCTGAGATCCACCACGCAGTGGACGGCATCTGCATCATTCCTGCCTTCATTGGGTCCGGAACTGTTGTTGTGAAAGAGGGTTTGGCATTTGCTTTTCAGGTTACTCCACATATTGCTGAATTTGTTTTCAACAAGAGCCCCAGGGACCTGAAAAAAGGAGAAAAAAACAAACATTGTATTAAAAGGTAGATCGACTGTGATACGTAGGATTTGAGGTGTCAGAACAGCAGAGTTGGGGGTTGCCAGGCAAACATGCAAGTGACACAAGGCCACAGCTATAAATGACCCAGGATCTGCTCACAAACTGATCTGCTGGTATGTACTGTATTACCGAGCTAGTCTAGACCTGACCAAAACGTTCCTTGAAATGACAGCAGACAGGACACATACAAATGCCCTCCTTTTTGCACGCAATTTGAAAGTACAACCACAAAAAGGGTTCCCCCTACAATAGGAGTTTACCATTATCCAAAAATACAAGATTATGAATTATGAGTGGGAACTACCCAATCCAAGATTATTTGATGAAAGGACTGGTACAGAGTACATCAAATTTGGCTGGGACTAATCAATGTTATCTTATCCTCTTGGGCTATTAAATCGATAGAATTCTCACGTCTCTGAAATGGACTCCTGTCCTGTGAAACATACTGATCGGGGTCAAGGGGTTACTACAACTGAACCACTTTTTCAGAACCATCTCAGAGGTGGTTCGAAAACGCCAGCCGACATGGTGCAGAGTGGGGCCGTGACATGATTGGCCAACAGCAATATAGCAAGTAACTCCGCTGCACATGGCCATTACCTGGTGGTGTGTGACAGCCACCCGCTGGCTGTTGCTAATGTCATGAAAAATACAGTATATACAATAATCATACAGTAATAGTGTTTTACAACAATGCTGAACAATAGTTACAATTTCATATGTACTAATGGATTACTTTTTGATGATTAATGGTAAAATAAATAAATAAATAATGCACGAGCCGCTCTCTGGGTCCCATTCAATTGAATGGGAGGTCTCCAGCTGCAACATGGAGTCTTCTCCAGCCTGTCGATTGTGACCCCTGCTTCAGGAATGGCGGATTTGAGAAGGTGCCGGAGGGCTTCAGACACCACAGAGTGATGACGACGAGCCGTTGATTCGGAGAGAACGCCAAATGAACGACTGCGCTCTCAATTCTAAATGAATGAGCATTGGCAGCGAGCTTTCAGTGCCACTGGCAAAATCATCATTGCAATATTTCATCTACCAGGTCTTACTGGCTTAGCCCAGAAATTACATTATTTATTTTTATATATATATATATATATATATATATATATATATATATATATGAGTAATATTCTGTGCATTTGATGGGCTGTACTTTGCGACATCGCCACATGCAACAGAAATTCATATTTTGAATCCCCACAAAAAACAGTGGCCGAGACTCACCAATCCTAAAACATGACATACCGGACCAGATCTTGGGTCACAGGATGCTGTCAGGGGTAAGTCAGTGTTGATTGCGCACAACCGCATGCGAGGACTTCACACAGACCCACGTCAAGAAACCCGAACCATAACTTTAAAATAGAGACCTCAAGGAGGTTATTGTTGATGAAAACTCAATTGACATTTTTATCCAAACAATGTATATTTGTCACTCACAAAACGTTTCTGACATGCGGACACTTGACGGAGCAGGTTGCATAATTACGAATACCAGCTAAACGTACAACTTAAGTTTATCGCCGGTAGTTTAAGTTCATTTGGCCAGGTGACAACTCAGTGTTGCTAACGTGAGTAAAACTAAAGTAATTGAAAGTATTAGGCTAACTGTTAGTCACTAACATTAATGGATACACGTAATTGTGTAACTGCTGACTGCATTTTTCAGAGCTTATTGAAATATTTATAGAGAAAGAATGATCAAGATGATGCTGATCAGGTACCATATGCCATTTAGTGACTTAAATGATTATAGATGGAAAAAAAATAAAAAACAAATAAATAAATCAGACTTTGTTAACTAACGCTCATGTTTTATGCAGTCATATCAGGCAAATGACATTAGACAGAGCAGTGGGACAAAATGAAGGAGTATTGGGGATAAACCAACAGGGAAACACAGGCAATCAGGCTGGGACCTGAAATGGATTGAGAAAATTTTGTTAACAATGAATAGGGAATAGCATTCAATCAGTATACTCAAACTACTAGAAACAATTTTAAAATAAGGGTGTAGTAAAGTAAGAGAAACAATCTATTTTTTATTTTTAGGTCAAGACTGACTTGAGAAATAGGCAACGTTTACACTATCTGCCAACCCAGCCAATGGCCAAATGTTGTATCAAGCAAAGTGTTAATTTTATGTCATATTACTTCTTCCTGCAGTAAATACAAATCCAGCAGCAACTGCGTGTAACAGAACTAGGCTAATTCAGCTTTCTGGCAGGCCAACACACCCATTCTCCTGGGATCAAACTGATCTCTGAGATGGCTCTTGGCAAGGCATGACGAAGGGAGAAGCAGAGTGGAGAAGATATCTGCTGTACCTCTCCTGCTAAGGGCGGTTGTTCTTGTGATCACTTGAATCCCAGCAATTCAATTATTGGGGGGGGGAATAATCTCTAACGCATAACTCTAAATGTATTTGTAAAAAGATTTAATTATACTAAGATTTATTATTGCTTTTTTTTTGACTGAGCATTTTTTTTGTGTGTAAAGAGAATTATAGGTATATGTAACCGCTGCTGGATGGCTCTTAAAAAAAGGACTACTCAATGAGCCAATCTCATGATTGCACATCTTGCATGACATCAAAACCACTGCTTTCATCTTGCCATTATCAACCACTAATGATGATGAAAAACAGGTGTCCAATTTTAATCACGACTTGAATTTTTTTTTAAACTAGATCAAGATTAGACTGAATATTTCCCATATTTGTAGTTGACAAGCACCCTTCAAAAACCTTTAGGCGAGTAACGCCATTTTTCAAATCTAAAAGGCTACATATATTATCAACTTTTCTATGCTGGTGCCAAATGTTTAGTAAACTGTTCAATGGTCAACTAACAGACAAATTTTTGGGTTTGCAGTTTGCCAGGTCTAAATTGACCTAGGGTTGTCACGAGAACCGATTCTTTGGTACCAAGTCGATACCAAGATTCTGGAAATGTGACGGTACTGCCTTTTCTACAACACCCGAAGTATAGTTGGTACCGAGGCGGCAGATCTGGCCGCGTCTTTTGTGTTGTTTTGGAGGTGTAAATGAGAGCTTATCTGGCAACTGACGCAACATCTAATGACGTCACGTGACTACTCTGCTGCTGCGACAATAAGGAAGAACAACAGTCAACATGCATGCAACATGGCAGTAGCCCACACATCTGTGTTGTCTTCAACTGCAGTGGCAGCTTCCCCTCAATTAGTTGAGAAAAACACCAAAAATCGCATATGAAAGTACTTTGGATTTGAGATTGATGAGCAGGGATTAATAATCGATCCTCAAGTACCTGTATGTAAAAGATGCTGAAACCGTTTCCAGACAAAAGGGGGGGGAACACATCCAACTTAGCAAAACACCTAAATGATCGACATCCAAAGTTGTACAAAGAATTCAAGGTGAGTGCATATGAATTCCCGTGTTATCATTGTTGTCCATATCTAAACTAATAACGTTAGTATGACGAACCCACACTAAATGAGCTGCTTGACGAAGTAACGTTAGCGTTATGTTCAGCCTCGTCTGTCCCGCATAATAAAGTGAGGTAATGTCGCCGGGCAACTAATTTACTGAATCACCAAAAGTAACATTAAACACCCCTGGAATAATATATCAAACGTTAATCGTTATTTTGTTTGTTTGTGTATGTGACTGTGTGTGCACGTGTCTGTTCTTGTACATACTACATTGTGAGGACTTAACATCCAACAGAATGAGGACACTTTTGTGAAGTGAGGACATTTTGGCCAGTCCTCACAACTCAAGACCTCTTGTTGAAGGTCAATACTTGGTTTTAGAGTTTATGTTTGAATTTGGTTATGGTTGGGGTTAGGGTAAGTGTTAGAGTTAGGCAATCAGTTGTGATGGACCAACCACGTTGGCTCATGTTTCGCAAAGCCTCAAACACTGATTTCAAGAATTTCTTTCAACAAATTCCTCCTAAATGTGATTGATTTGTTCCTTAATGAAATATATTAACACCTTATGGAGTGTTTGTTCAACATCAAATCTTAGTTGTTGTTTTTTTGTTGTTGTTTTTATTAATGGCAACTATTTTTTTTAAATGAAGTCCCATCAACTTAAGCTTGATTTATGCTTAACGTATCTTCGAGGGCCGCACAGCTCCACTCGGTGAAATGATGTCATTTCAGCACACGCCTCTCTGCACGGTGTCCACATTTTCTGCACCGCACACCTATCAGAATTTGTAAGCTACGCTGACGGTCCACGTTGAAAAACATGGCATGAGATGAGCAAACGATGTTGTAAACAGTGTTTTCTTCTTCCTGATTCTTTGTTTTCATTTATGGGGTTAAATGTATGAAGGCTATTCACACCTGTTTATTGAAAATTAAAATAAATAAAATTGCTTTCCACTTCTATTGTGGTGGAGTGTTCATACGCCTTAGACACTTTTTACTGTCTCATATTGACAATTCCCAGCTTATGTTACAAGTCAAAATGACTATCAACTCGGTGAAAGGAAGCTCTGTGCTCATTGAAAAGCATTGGACTTTGTACTGTTGTAATTTGATTTATGGGGATTATTTTGATTTCAAAATGTGATAAAATGTCATTTGAACACTCTAACAATCTGCCTGGTTTGTATTCTAGTCACATGCAAAAGCAATACAATACACTGTTTGTTTTCACAGTGCAAAGGATGCATTCGCATTGCGTTGAAAATGCGGAAAAATCAGAAATGCCCGGATGTTCAGAATTGTCAAATGTCAATAGTCTGGGAGAATATGGACGACAGCGGGGCGCTGTTCAGTATGGCTGTGTGCTCGCGGGATTCTGTACATCTAATTTCTGCATGGAGCGTTCACGCATCAAGCATAATCCAACCTTCAGTCGAGATATGCTTCCTTAAAACATAATTTTAATCTCAATGTCATGAATCAATTACCTAGTAAATGAAATGTATAAAGTAGCCTGGTAATGCCGATGTCAGTGACAAAACAAATTAAACTTTGTGACAGCAGTGGCCATTTAGGGCAATGTCAGTAACTTCCAACTGCATCTATTCAATAAACTTATTCAATCAACATGTGAAATATGACTTGATTACAGCTCCCGACTGGCTGCAAAAATAAAATAAAAATAAAATTGTTATTTAAAAAAAAAAGGGGCGGGGGGGCGTTCCAACCACTGCGCCCACGAGCCGGCACATCTATCAGCGCAGAATTTTTACTTGCAGTTCTTGCGCAATTCACGGCAAAATAACCACTTAATACGATTTAACAGTTCATTTCAAATTCAGGAGCTATGAAAAATGATTCGTAAAACATGTCTGTGCAATAAAAGTAATGACAAAACCTGACTGTACTTTTAAATCCCTTTTGTATGAATATTTTACAGTGGGTACTTTTGGATTACTTTGTCGACGCAATTAAGGTTGCAAACCATACGAGTTGCCTTGTTAGTGACAATAACATGACCGATCATGTGGTTGTAATATTGTAGCCATTTAATTACAGTTGCAGGATCTTTTAATTTCTGGAGGACGTCTTCCTCTTTTCCCTAATCCTTGCCAAGATAGCTCCCTTGCTAACATTCGCCCATCTACGCCGTAAAACGCAACTAATTAAAATGGCAACATCGATATAGGTTTGCAAAACAGACACGAAAACGGCGATAACACGAGGTGTATGTTGGAACAGAGTACTGAATGTTTGCAATTAGGAATAAATAAATAAATAAATAAATTACCCCCAAATGCTAACCGTTAGCATTCCACAGACTGGACGCTAGCAGCGTTGATTTGGAGCTAGCGTTTAAGCTAGCCACGCAGCTAATGAGGCTAGCATGCGTTTAAAAGAAAAAAAAATCCAGACTGAAATGTCCCCAAACCAGGCAAACAGAAGCGTGTAACTGTAACCATATAAACAGATGGGATATATTTCATGGGTAATGGGGTGTGTTGTTGAAATATGTCTTACCCTTGTGCCTTTTTGATAGCCTTATTCAACAGCCGTCTTTGTCTGCAAAAAACAGCTATTGAACGAGCGCAGCCAGTATAAATCCTTTTGGCTCACCACGGTGTCAGACGAAGGTGCAAAAGGTCCGACGATCCTTGATGGTGTCATCCCTAGGTCTCAAAACATTTGGCAGCCACGGTGCAGCGCATTTAAAAAAAAAAAAAGGCTAAATTAAATTACAACCACCATCTCCCGTTCTACATGGGAGTAGAGGAGTCTTGCTCGGCAACGAGCTAGTAGCTGCAGCCTCCAGCAGCCAATATGACGGCGCTCTTGGAGCCCGGTCGGCCGGGGAGCGCTAGTTCGCCTCAGCAGTAGGACTGACGGCGTGGTGGTCCAATGGAGAACAAGGGAATCGATTCCACTTCCGACTGGGAACGCGGATAGGGAAAGCCCCGGAGCTGTGTCCCAGTGATGGGCGTCCCGGGCCACCAATGAGCACACAGCACAGGATGGAGCAAGTCGCTGGCAGCTACTTGGAAACGTGGACCGTTGCAATGATGCTCCCCCAGACCGAAGCAGGCTGCAGGCCGCATGCACAATGACGTCACCCAGGTAAGAAGAACATTTAAACAGTACCCGATACGCCGAGGATTATATTGAAGAACTAGAAAATGCAATTTGCCTGGAGATGCTGAACAACTGAGGCTGCACTGGAATGCGGTGGAAATTAAAATATAGAATGTAAACTTGCTGGAATGGTTTGAATCTTGAGAAAAGTGGAAGGAGGAGGTAAATATTAGAAAATATCTATTGAATTTGGGGATTTCATTCTGAAGCTTTGGGAATGTATTAAGACTCAGCCATTCCCTAGATGACATGAATGTGCTGAATAATTTTAAGTGGGAATGGTTTAAATCAGTCAAGAAATGTGGTCAGGTAATATGTAAAATATCTAATTTGAGAAATTTATTTTGAACATTTGGAAAGTCTAGGAATGTAATAAGTAGTTACAAGATCTCACGATTTTTTTTAAGATGAGATGTTTTGAATTGTCCAAGAGTTTTCTCAAGTAAAAATAAAGTGGACGGAACACTAATGTGAATGCTCTTCAACAGCCATACAGTAAGAAGCTGGTAAATATTTATTGGTAGGCCTACATATAATATTTAGTCCAAAGAAGAGTTAATCTTTTTATTTTATTGATGCATATACCACTGTTACTCAGAAACTATAATTAAACCTGCATTTGAAATATATTGAGGGAAAACTAAATTTCACTTCCAATGTTTTATTTATTTATTTTTTAATAATGAAGGAGCAGTAACTATGACCATTGACGACTTGATTGTGTGGGGCTATTCACCCCTCTGAAGGAATACAATACTACTTCCATGTGGTAACAATTTAAGACTAAGCACTCTTTTGCCCTCTTGTGGCAGTAAAACAGAAAAAAAACAAAACAAAACGCACCGCCATCTGATAAAATCCTGTTCCTTCTTCATCCCAACAGATGTCACTGGGATCCAGTAATTTCAGTATTAAATGCACATGGACTGTCCACAAGATATAGTTTGGATATACTGTATTTTTTATTGACTTATTCAGCAATATTTACGCATACATTATACTGTAAAATAAATGAAATTATGTGCAGCCAAAAGAATACAATCAAAACAACAATAAAACAAAGTCATGCTGAGGTGGACTAAAAAGAACTGTAACTTTAATCTAAAAAAGAAAAGACGAAAAAAAAATGTTGGTTTATGCATATAAACGAAGTATTAAATCTAGTCCAATTCTGCCACAGTAATATTTGAACAATGAGTGTAATGTTTTGTATTTTTTTTTGTGATACAGTATATTAAACTGTATAAATATGAATGGCTATTGATATAATAGTTTATAGCAGCTGAATTGCATATTCATTTTCTCTTCAAGTATCAAGACATTAAAATAACTAAAGATGTTAACCCAACCAAATAGGTTCAGAGGTTTCATGTTCAATAATGTATGGAAATTTGCCAATCAAGTATTTTACAGGTAGATTTGAACAATGAGTGCAAATTGAGAGGTAATTACTAACATAACAGTATAGTAGTATAGGACTGCACATTCCGCTGGCATGGAGTAAAATATTTGCAAGAATTTTTCAGGGAACCAAAAATATGACTTTTGTTGAGCATTGTTGCATGTCAAAGAGAGAAGACATAAAAAAAAAGTGGTATAGTGGTCATCTTCCAACCCAGAGGTTGTGGATTTGATCCCATGCCATTGTGACCACGTCGAAGTATCCGTGAGCAAGATACTGAACTGCTCCTGATGCTGCGTCATCAGTAGGTGAATGAGTAGTCGAATGTAAAGCGCTTTGAGTCTTGTAAGGTGGAAAAGTGCTATGCTATATAAAATGAAGTATCATTTACCACGTGGGGACTGACCAAATATTGGACAGAGGTGTAGCCACCCGACAGTGACATTATGTTAGCTATATAAGATGGGGTGCACCGCAACAAATATTCAATGAATTTCACAGTGACTTATTTGTGTGTGTAACTGAGGGTGAAAGCCAAAGTATCTGTGAACCAAAAACTCTAACCACCTAATATGAGCTACCGGTAATAGGCTATTTTTTCAATCGTGATGAACCTGGACTTGACATTGGAATTCTGTCCTCAGGGAAACTTCACAAACTTCTTTGGCTGATCTTAACTATCTTAACTATGGACCAGAGGAAGGAAAGATGAAGGAAAGTGACATCCAGACACCAACCTCCACGACCACAGGGAGAAACAAACTCTTATTGAGTTATGGTGGATGCTGGTGTGGTGGATCTGGAGTACATGAAGACCTCCACCAGTTACAAATTCAGGACCTTTCACCAATACTAGCTACATCATAATCCCTACCACTAATAAGTGACAAATGCATAATGCAGTTGACAAGTTGATAACTAATCACAGTAGTGTGCTACTTGCCTGGTCTCGGTTGGTCTTTTATCAAAAATCCAGAGTCCGCCCTATCCGAGACTGATTCCGGGACGAGACCGGTCTCAAGACCAAGATCTATCTTGAGAACTACAACACTAGCTTCTTCTAATGTAAAATCCCAACATAATGGTGACCCTTTTAAAAGGAAAAATGTCAACCTGATTTTGAGGCCCAATAATTAAACCATAGCACTCTACTTATTTTTCAATAGAAACCAATAATGTCACATGTTGATAAGCTTACACATCATGAGAAACCAAAAAGAGGGTTTCAGAGGTTGGTGCTTGACCACGAGCAGTATATTTACAGATGACATAACTCATGGCAGGAAAGACGTTTTCACATTGCATTACCGATAGTCATGTCTGAATTAAACATTACAAATTACTGTTAATACAATATCTGTTCCAGTGAGCCTAAGTATTTTATCATGGAGAGAAGATGGAATGGAGTCTGTCAACATCCTTTGTAGCCAGTCACCACAGCAAGTCTTGTGTCTGCTCACGTCCAGTTTGACCACGCTGTCCCGACTCTCACACTTGCTACCTTGACAATGGAGTTCCTGTTGGCACAAGAAAATGTGTTCAGCGCTAACTCACACACACAAGGGCCGTTATGACGCCATATCCTGCTGCCAGTGTTACCCCGTGGGGATCTCACATGGCTAGGCAGAGATGTTCATCATGGGCTAGTCCGTGGGCTGAGGTGGAAACTTGCCAGGAAGTCACTAAGACACCATTCCAACTCAAAAGCATGCAAAAAGACAACACATTGCTCAAAATATACAGTATGGAAAAAATGGATATATAACAAATGATTCAAAACTTCTTGTGTGGCATCTTGATTAAGTAAAAAGAGTCTTGAAGGGACTGGTGGAGATATTGGTTCTGGTTTATATCAAAACAAGATGGTGGCAGGAATTTTCCAGTGCTTTTTTTGCACAGGTCTTACTCTTTCTCTGTCCATCCAAAGAACCCGTGCCGGTCCTTCCCTTTTTGGAGGATTACTTAGAGTATTTTTCCAGGGCTGTTTTCTCTGTGGTTTTGATCTTGTGTCTGATCCAGCAGTTTTAGGCCTTTCTGCTCCATATAAGCGGTGAAGACTCAGCCTTGTTCTCCTCACCTCAGGTAAGGATGCTGTGGATGAGTGTCTTGATCTTCGCCTCCTTGGTGCAGATGTTGCTCGAGAGACCACACTGGCAGTCTCCACAATTGTTAGTCTGCTTTGTGATTCTGATCTTTCATATTTCTTTGTTCCAGATGCCTGGCTAGTAGGGAGCCTGGGTTTGGGGGACTCTTGTCTGGTGTCTCGTTCAGATTTTACAGGTTTTTGTCGTTGAGGTGCAGAGAAAGGGGCTAACCTGGTGGGTTTGGGCTCACTTTGTTTGGGCCTGGTATCCGGTCCTGCTTTTTTGGGTCCAAATGACTCCACCTTGGACTTCTCAGACACTACTAGGGTTACCTTGTTCATACACTTGGCCTTCTCCGGCACCGAAGTCCTGCTGTCGCCTTCATCTGATCCTTTCATATCTGGCATTACATTACTTTCATCAATAAACACTTGGTCATCTTGGACCTTTCTTGGTGGACTGGATGGGAGAACATCTTCTTCCCTTGGTGGACTAGGTGGCGGGACAAGCTCTTGACTTGGTGGACTAGGTGGCAGAAGAAGCTCTTGACATGGTGGACTAGGTGGGAGAGCAGGCTCTTGTGACACATCTTCACCAGAAATTGGTGATGTAGCCATGTCCAGTTTTGAAGATCTCACAGATAGAGGTGGCGACAAGCATGGCATTACATCTGGAAGTGCTTCCTCATCCCCTCCTAATTTTTCCATGTCACTTGGTATACATTCTAGCAACAGTGATACATCTGCTTCTGTGTTGAAATCGTCCTGTGATCGTAATATGACTGCACATTTTGTATCGTCTGCCTTCTTAATGGTCTTCGGCTGACTTCCAACTTTATGTACTACCTCGTGTGGTAATACATTTGCCATTGCCAAATCCTTGTATAGTCTCTGCAAAAGGTCTTCGATCTCTGCCTCAGATATATTTTGCAAGGAGGGGACAGAATCCATGCATGGTTTTGTGTCTTTAATATCTAGAAACTTCTCCTCTGTGGAGAGCCGTTTACAAAACCACAGATGTGAGTTTATGCTCCAAAAACATAATTTTGCGTCACATTTCAAATCCTTTCACTTTATGCCAGCACCAAATACCATATTTCCTCAACCAGTGGCCATTGATTGGTCGCCAGAGAATTATTACTTGTTTGGTACAACAATGGGAAATAACTCAATTAACAAACTCCTCTGGGTGATGTATTATTCTTAGTTACGGTCAATATGGAAGTTTTTTGTTTTTTTTTCCTTTCACAAACTCTAAACTTTGGTGACACGAAAGAATCAGTTAAAGAGAATCGCTGTTAAAAATTGCCACAGGCCTGGTGCTATGAAGTTACATTATTTATTGCGGTAATAAACTAAACTGCACCTTGTGGAAATGTTTACTAAATTGGGCTACCTGAAGGTACAACAGGAGATGGATATGTTTTTTTTTTTTTTTTTTCAAGCGGATGGCACGTTCAAATAAGCGTATGCAACTTTTATCTCATCTCATCAGAGGTCGCCACAGTTCGTCACAAACAAGATTTGTTTGGCAGTTTTTATGCCAGATGCCCTTCCTGACAAAACCGACTCATTTTTTTTTCTGCTGACCATAAATCAATTCTATGCCCATTGCGAGAAAGGTTTATTACCAGTGCCAATATCTAATAGAGTACAGGCCACTATTTGAGGAAATTTTACTGACAGTATGCACTTGGGAAATAAACAATGAAACTCTACCATACAAACACTATACTATGTAATATTATTTGAAGTACTGTAGTTGCTGCTTGGTAGCCATTACATTGCAAAAATACTTTCAGAAAGGTATCTTACCCCATTGTTCTTGGAAGACCACGAAAAGAAGTTTGAGACTCTCTTCTTCGTGAAATCCGATGAAGTCCATGAGATCTGATATATACTGGTGTATAAAATCACTCATGTCAGTCGGGTGCGAAAAATATATTGCTCTGAAAATACAGTCCACTAAACTCTTCAATCCAAATGGATCAGATGAGGGATCCATATCTGCCATTTGTATTTCTTTGTTGTTTACAGTACAGTACTGAGTAGACATGGGCTGTAAGTTCGTGCTTATGTGACTTCTTCAATGTCACAATTCAAATCAAGAATTGATCATTTTTTCTTTTTTTTTTATGTCAGCCCATTCATTTATATGAGCTGACTGCCAAGAGAGCACACAATATTTTCTGCATGTATGTTACCAAAGTCATGGAAAACTGTGTCCAAATTAAAGTTCTCAGGTCTCGTATTAAATTGTTGAACAAGAAACATGTCAATAATGTATAGAGTAAAGCTTACATTACTCAAAACCATAGAGGCCAGGTTTTGATGATGAGAAGGGTGACTTTATGTTAAAGCGTTGTGATGATGTCACAGGGCTTTACTGGTTTAATACTAGGGAAACCCCTGCAAAAATTAACATATTTAAATGAAACAATCTATTTGACATCAAATTAGAGCTATAACATAATTACTACCACACGTAATAAAAATAATAGATTACAACTATTGATTGCACACGATTGTACATTAAGTTACAATTTAACGTGTAACTATAATCTCATCAGGGAAATTAAGGAGGATATTCTGGTAATATTTTCTATTCATACTACTCAATCATCTTTTTACTGTTTCCCAATTGATCATTTTCAGTGTGATTAGATTCATTTTGTTGTCCAGTGTGCATAGTTTTTAGTAGGGGGTATGAGACTGAAGACGGCATTTTCATCCGTTGCCTTGATTAGTCAAAACAAAAAACGTACATATATGCTGCATCGTCCAATTAGCAGCAGTACTGTACAGCAAGTCCTTCCTTCCCCGAACAGATCTGCCAAGTGAAATGAAATCCCAGATTGATAATGTGAATAACTGCCTTGAGTGAATCACAATTATCAATCTGGCTTGTGAGGTTAGAGCGCAGGCACTTTGACACCAATTCCAGTCGACAGCAGATGGTGGTATAATGTCAAAACGACTGCGTCCTGAGAAGGCTTGAAACCAACGCTGGTCGTCTTCAGCGTCATTGGTGTTAGCCTGTCTTCTGCTGCTGGCTTCAAAGTCCTTTTAAGGTTCAGTGATGAGCAGCTATTGTATTTTTGTATTTTGTATTACATGTTCCAAGGCATTGAAATTATTGTTATTATAATTGGAATTAGCAGCTTTTGCAGTAGTAGTACCTGCCATTTTTCCTCATTTGCTTCAAAACACAATAATCAACTCCACTCATCAACAGAATTTGAATGATAATTTAATCAATTACTGTATACTCCTGTGTTCATAGCCAAGTGTTTCACAAAACCCATACAGAGAAAGACATCACTCGTCCGAAGATGCAGCTGAGTTCCCATCGGTTTCATTTGTTGCCACCTCCTCTTTTGCTGCCACATTTTCTAATTCCAAATCCTTGTACAGTCTGTGTAAAAGTTCCTCTAGCTCTATCTCAGATATATTTCGCTTTGATTGGGAAGATTCTCTATGTGAAGTGGGAGTCTCTGGTTTGGTATTTGTTTTATCTTCAAATCGTTTCTCTGTAGACAAACATTAAACAATAAATAATAATAATCAGCATAACATAATATTTACCAAAACTAAAATGAATTGTGCAAGTACATCAAAAATGTATAACATTATTTTCAATTAGATATTGATATACTGGATCTTACCCCATTGTTCTTGGAAGAGCAAGAAAACCACTTTGGGATCTGCCTTCTTGTGACACTCTTTGAATTCACTCAGCTCTAATATGTATTGGTTGATGAAGTCGCTGATGTCAGTAGGTCGAGAAAGGATTTTTGCTTTGAAAATGCATTCCACTAAATTTCTGAGCCCGAGTGGATCACAAATTGCAGAATCCATTTTGGGTTGTGTTTTCAGTGGAGTATAAGAGTTTTGCTTGGTCCTAAATTTGCGTGCCTGTGTCTTTGTCAGACACTGTCAAGAGTGTCATCAGGAATGTGACATTTTCCATGAATAAAAGCCTGTCATGATGTCACAGGGCCTTAAATCAGACATTGATCATCATGGCTTCAGAGGTAAGCACATATAAGCTCTTTTTTGTTTTTTGTTTTTAATCCTCAAAAGTAAAATTTATTTGATTAAGGTTTTTTGATGGTTGTGTTTGAACAATTATGAAAACAGGTCACACGTCACAAAGAAGGAGACAATAACATCCATCCATTTTCTTGACCGCTTATTCCTCACAATGGTTACTGGCGCCTATCTCAGCTGGCTCTGGGCAGTAGGCGGGCGCCCAATTAACCTGCCATCATGTCTTTGGAATATGGGAGACCGGAGTACCCGGAGAAGACCCACGCGGGCACGGGGAGAACATGCAAACTCCACCCAGGAAGGCCGGAGCCTGGACTCAAACCGGAGCCCTCAGAACTGGGAGGCGGATGTGCTAACTACTCGACCACCCGAGACAATAACATTAAAAGAAAAAGAATAAAAGAAGAAAAGGCCTCTGAAACCAAAGTTTTGTATTGAATTCTTCCTTTTATATGGTATTATCATTTTTTAGATTAAAATGATCTTTTTTACTTCAGTTATCAATGGCACAATGTACCCCACTTAATTCTGACTAATGACACAACCTACCCCGTAGTGGGGGCAACTTGTACCACAAGCCACTTTTTTTTTCTTTTTTTCCTAAAGCTCTTTCTCAAACAGTTTATTGAAGTTCCAAAGTGATTGCTCCCAGGGATGCACAACACCCTAAACTATATGAACATATTTTAGTTGACGTTCCTGTAATCCTCTTACATAAAAGACACTTAAAAATTGGCACTACTTACCCTGCTTTCCCCTAAGGGGTAGATTCCACGGACTTCCGGGTTTCCCCACATCAGCGCCGTTTCCGGCCATTGCTGGCCGCGTCCCAACACGCCCCCCACACGCCCACACACGCACCTGTCGATGGGAACGCGCAACATAGGGGCACAAAGGCGTACGCAGCCCACATGTCGGAAACCAGAACCGGAAACAAAACTGACGTGAAAATGCCCGGAAGTCGGAAGTCCCGCCTCCTCCGTGGCACATACACACAAATCCAGCATCTGTATTTAAAACAATTCACCTGTCTCTTATCAAGCACTTAAAAACGCTGCATAATATTAAACCCCAAAGTAAACTTAATAAGATGACTTTTTTTTCCGCACAGTAAACACTTTTATTGAGATGACAGGAGCATCAATGCACTGGTGGTTGCAGTTTCAAAGTTGGATTCTCGCCGAGCAAAAGTTTGTTTGACCTGCGACACACCCTGTGACTCAAAGCGACAATACAGTCGTGCAGGCTGGGGTAGAGAAAAGGAGCACCATTTACATTAAAGCATCACTCAGTCATTGTATTCGTTTCTTGACATAGCAACAGTACTTCAGCAACAGTTGGCATTTTTTTTTTTTTTTAAACATGGCCAACAACAAATGAAACAAAAGAGGGCATTTGGCTTGCAGGAAAAGAAACTAGTTCAGTGCCCAGCTTGTAAACCTGACATTATACAGTAACAGTGTGATATGATTTGTGTGTATATTTGATGTGACATCATGAAAATGACTGCAAATGCAAATTCATGATCTGTAGAAATGTTGGATTCAGTTGACAGTTCTTTTATCTTATCAAGATTTTTAGGACTTGCTTTAACTATCTCGAACAAGGAAACAGGCCGCACCTGGCAATATCTGCTACTGATGGATGATCCAAATTTATTTGAGCCCTTACTGAGCATTAAAAAAAAATAAAAATAAAATAAAATAAAATAAAAAATCACGTTTTATTACCTTTGTAAAAAGTTTAAAACATTTCATTATCCAACTAATTCATTGTCCAACTTGTGCCAGTTATTTCTAAATGTGATCTTTGCTGCATTGGCTGTAGAAAATTGTTAGTCTATAATAAATCTGATCAAAGTGGGAGTTATATGAAAATTTCCACTGGTTCATATTCATTTTTTCCAATTAATTTAAGTTCATCATCTATTAATTGTCTACTCACTGACGTTTAAAAGTGTGCTTTATCTGTTTTAACCGCTTCACCCAGCAGAAATTGAGAAACTGAACACTAAATGAGCCTTTTTGGGTTCATATTGCACCAAAATAAAGAAGCAACACATATAGTCACCCTTTAGCACAATATACATTTTGACCGCAGTGATCTCATTCTTTTAGCATTTCCCTCATCCCTTCATCAGATTCATACACTTTGTGGAAATGCTGGACCCTACTGACTCTTCGTATAAAATATGAAGCTACTGTTTGGCTAAAAATCAAAGAATGTACTTCCATCTATTGGCATTTATTAATAGTCCCATACACCCCTGTAATGTAAATTAAATAAGTGACATGAATTGAGGAACCCTTTATATGCCTTAATGACTGGGATACAATTGAATATACTTGAATTACTGTATTTCACTTTTGTCAACGTGTTGCCAACTTGCCATCAGTCCAAATTATACAGAATAAAAATAACGTAGCACTTTTGTTTTTGCTCTTCCATTCTTTTTAGTTCAGCACATGAAAAATGAGAACAAAAACAAAAGTGTTGCTTTTCTAATTACATTTTTGCTCAGTGTATTATATATACTATATTATAGTGTATATTTTTAGAAAGCTTACATCAGCCCTTTTATTGGTATAGCTGTAACTAGTCTAATTACAAATATTGTAATTCCATATTCTTTTTCTGACAAATGTTCATATATTTTATTTATTTTTTACTACAAACTTAACACTTGACCCTGTATTGTCTGAAAAGCTACAAACTATCAGATGGAAACATTTGCACCTAATGCATAGTAATGGCATTCCAGACATTGATTTAAGAGTCAAATTTGTATGATGATACACTTGTGCTTTTAAGTTTGTGCATCCTCAGTGCTTCCCCCTGCTGGAAGATGGGCAACGCTTAAAAGCAGAGGAATGTGCTTCATCTGTTGAGCCATTAATATGAAGTGTAAGGTCAATTTTGCTACCTACTTTTGATGAGTGTCCATGTGCATTTGTTTCTTTGAGTTATACTGTATATACTGTATTTGAATCTCTTCAAAAACAACTTTCTATCTTCTCCCATTTTAAATGCGATAAAAGTACAACATATTTGCATGACAAACAAAGAATATGAAAAAATATCTCTAGGTCCAAAATATTTTGTTGATACATTTCTGATTTAGTAATCCCCTATGCACAGCATGGTTTATTCTATAGGTTTTCAAATGCCGAATAATTGGAGACATGTTGGGTGGCAGAAAAAAAAACAACTTCAGGCCTTCATGCCTAAAAATTGGCATGTAGTGCTTTTTGCATTGAGAGACTTTTCTCTCACAATGGCATCAAAAGTCATTGTATTCATATTCTTCAAACATTTTACAAATCAAGCTCCATTTTGTAATGCAAACATTTTCTCTTTTGATTTTGATTTATGGATTTTTTTTGTTAAATGTAAAACACCTGAATTAGGAAAAGAGCTTTCTTGATGTTTGTGCTCCTTATATTTGACTACTTCTTCACATGTTGGGCAGCAGAAGAAAGTAATGGCCTTTGGAGTGCATTGCAGCTTCAACACTTGTCTCTCAGTGGTTGTCAGCGCGCTTCTTTGTCTGTCTCCGCTCAACTCCCTGCATGCGTCTTTCTGTAAGTCCGGCGCTTGTGTGCTTAATAAGGACATCCACATATCATGTGATCAGACAGCAGTTAATGCAACGGGGTCCCAATCTTCGTTTTAGCACTCCCTTCTTTCTCTTTGGTGCCAAAATGGCGATGATGGCCTCATCGAACACCGTCTTCAGGCCTTTCTGGGTTAGCGCTGAACATTCCACATAGCAACATGCACCAATCTGAGGGGGGGGGCGGGGGGAAGAAGAGGGTGATTTCGCAGTCAGTGACAAAGGCGAAAACATCCATCCATGTTCTACAATCATAGTGCAAGAGTGCTTGTAGCAAGAAGGTTCTGGTTTTGATTGTTTGGAGGGTTAGACTGGTTTTATTTGATTTATGGATGCAAGGACTTATCATCTTCAGAGGTATAATTTAAAAAGCAAAAACTCACACAGAACTAAAAAAAAAAAAAAGAAAAAGAAAAAGAAAAGCCAGCTTGCATACTGTAATTGGGCCTGGCAGGTTGACTGCAGAACGTAAAAGCTTTCAGGGTCGGTTCAAAACATACACACCTCCTTTGCCAGTTTTAGGCCTTGCTCCGTCACTATAGGTTTCTCCTTCATATCATTCAGTTTGGCAATGGTCTTTGGGTCATCTCGTAGATCAATCTGAGAAATGAGCAACAAACATGGTAGTTATTACGACCGTTCTAAAGCCAGAGTTTGACATTTCACAGCCCTTTCTTAAAGTGTACAGCTTAGTGTACCTAATGTTATGGCTGGTGAGTGTACATACCAAAATCTTTCTCATTCAATTTATCAAAGTAATTTAAAATGACTTCTATAAGCTCCTCCATATTTTGTTTTATTACACATTCATTCATTTTGGATCAACATCCTGGTTAGGACTCACCTGAGTGCCAATGAGCAAGTAGGGGACATTAGGTGCATACTCCTGCAACTCCGGCACCCATTCTTCACGCACATTCTGGAAACTGGCAGGGTTGACCACAGAGAAGCAGATGAGGAAAACATCAGTCATCGGGTAGGACAACGGCCTGAGTCGGTCGTAATCCTCCTGGGGAAAAGATGCAACGTTAGAAAGAATAAATTATGTATGCTCATGAGTTTCCTTTCTTTTCTGTACCTCAGTGAAATTAAGCTTCGTGAAATATTTAGGTGCATACAATTTGAACAATTTCTCGTCACTGAAGCCAGGTTAGGAAAGACAACTTATTCTTAGCTTATCAAGTGGATTTTTCCATACGCACTGCCAAGCCCCTGCTGTTTTTCGCATACGATGTGTAATTTTATGACAGGCAAGACACTCGTAAAACTGTCCTGTGGATTTGAGTTATGAAGAGCAAAGAATGTGAAGACCATCACGTGGTATTTACTTTCTCCTTCGCCCTCTCAATGACAGAGGCAATTAAGATTTTTTTTTTTCCCCCTTACTCTCCTTCAATGCAAGCTGAGCCACAAAGTGGTCATGAGACAATAGATGGCGGTACCTGAGCAGGGCAAATGTTTAAACTCAAAAACACAGAAAACCATCCTTTGTCAGTACCTTGAGTGTGTTATGTGGGGGCACTCTCTGGTGGGATGTGAAATGATGATTGAATAGTGTTGCAAGCCTGCACTTGCACTCAGCAGATTCTTAATGAGTTCTGTAATTTCCAATTGTCTCAGAGGTCATGAAGGTAACTGACTGTGATTTTGGAAAAATTAAAAATAAAAATTGAAACTGGACTAAAACTAAGACTAAATTTTAAAACGTTTGATAAAATTAACACTAATGTCATAGCGATTCTTACAATACACCAATTAAAAAGGAATTTAACCGTTACATTTCTTCCTATTTTCACATTTACATTTGTGCTATCTAGAACTATTTCCTGCTTTTATGTCTAAGAATCGGGCGGCACAGTGGCTAACCGGTTAGCATGTTCGCCAACAATCTATCTGCATGGAGATGCAAAAGAAAGGAAGCACTGTACTCACTCGCATAGGGTTCAATGACAACTCACACAGTAGGACATCTCAAACATCCATAGAAATAGTCATTCAATGCACCAGACAGGGGTCTGTCAACCAAGATAGTGTTTAGCATTAGCTAAAGTAGTAACACAACCACCAGTCACAAGATTAACTAGAACTTAAATTTGTTACAACTAGCTCCTAGTTGAGAATTTATCATATATTTTGAAGTTCAGTAAAATTGTAGTGTCCCAATATTTAATTTTCAAAATTTGGTCACTTTATTTGAGTGGTCTAGTAATAACCTTTATCGTCAAGTTGCTAAGACCTCCCACATCCTACTTTATGCCGCTATCTGCTAATGAAGAACATAGAGTGCTTCTGTGTACTTTCCTGATTCCATTTCCCAAAAAATACTGCAGTGGTGTGCGAATGTTGTACTTTGCCTGTAACTATTACTAACCAAATTCAACCTGGCTTCTGATCATCCACATGTGGCAACTGTAGAAAGAAGCACAGCGGGATCCAGTCAGCATTTTTCCACAACAAACAAGCCCACAGTTTTCTCTGAGACTCATCAATGCCTCTCACATTTCCTCACTTTACCTCTGACACTAAACTAAACACAATATGTGCAAGTGAGGCGGTTTACACGTTAGCTCAGCTCTAATAATACTCAATCTCTGATCAGTGCTTGTTGTCCCAGTTATGTTCACTCTCCTGCTGCTTAGAGGGCACTTTGTTGGGTTGAATGTTTGTATCACAGAGATGTCATGCAGTTTTATTAGGTCAGTTCAACAATTCATGACATTGCGGCAACACTGCATCACAGGCTTTTGGACACCATACTGTCATCAGTAGAAGGACAAGGGACAGTTTGTACAATTTTAAGTTAAACCTGGCTTTAAAAGATTACTTGATTACTAAAATAGCTGTCAAATAATTTGATAATCGATTAGTTGTGAATAAAGCAATTAAATATGACAGGTCTAACATGATCAAAATATTTTCAGCACATGCATGTTCGTGAGGTCAATGTGTGAGCTCTGCTGTGTGACTGACTTAGTGACATGAGCACAATTCTAGTGTGCCATCACTATATACGCATCTTCATTGTCCTCCGCTGCAGCGTCTATAACCTCCTCGGGGGTCTATAAAGTGACTAGTTTTATATAGAATGGGGGCTAGCTACTATGGCCGTTGGGTAACCGTCTGATCTGCAAATCTGAGCTTTTTGTTTACCTGGATTAAACCTTAATAATCACCTTTACTCAACCTTTCATGGTGATTAATAGGCTAAACATTAATCTCCATCTACTAACATCTTTACATTAAGTACATGATGCCATATACTCAAATTGAAAGGGTTTATTTACAGGCAATGGCACCCATAAGAAACTATTACTTCAAAAACACTCAATTAAATCAATATGCGTAATAAACGTTATCCATTTTGTGTAAATAAATTGCTCATTTTGATGACTAGTCCACAATATATACCAAAAAATAAGTATTTTTCGGGGTTAAAGTCATGCCCAGGGCGGCTGTGGCTACTCACATAGTTTACTGCCACCAGAGTGCGAATGTGTGAATAATGTATCCATAGTAAGCACTTTGAGTGTGCAAAAGTTAAAGTGCAATATAAAAATCTAAAGCATTATTATTATCATCAAGACACATTGTTTTCATTGGTGCAGTTTTCAAACAAACCTACTAAAACACACTTATGAGCTTCCCTGGTTGACATTTCTCATTACCATGAACATGAACGCAAGCTTGTCTATTTTTACCCATCCTCATTTGTTGAAACCCACATGCTGACATAAAGACATTTATCACAAGACTCAGCCGCCCACTTAAGATTTAACCACAAAAAAAAGTCTCGCTACATATTTTAGGTACAGCAGTCAAATGAGATCACACACAGGTGCTTCATCAAGTCTGCCTTTTAATAATAATCATCTTAAGCTTTGTCACTTTCATAGCCCCCTCCCCACAGATATTTATATATAACATACAGTAGATGACTCTTACCACATTTGAAGATGTCTTATCATTCTGAAGTCATCTGATGCTTATAGTATGCTTATTTATATTTACTGCAACACTTAATATACAGTCAAGATGCATTGTCAACACCCAGTTTTCAGTCAATATAAATTAAAAATAGCTAGACAGAAGTGGATGCCCTCCGTCCACTACGATAAGCAAACATTATTTGACATCTTGATGAAAAGAGTCTCCATTGATTAACAGATGTGCAGTTACCTGTGAAGGTGTGATGAGTATAGTGCATGGCACAGCGGGTGAACAAATGAACAAATAAACACTTCAGCCTCTGCTTCTTTGTTATATTCAGCAATAATTTGCAGACTTTCCCCACGGAATAATTAAATTGGTAGCGGTCAGGGTGGACGAGAAGTGATTATTTTTCAGACAATAGGTGGCAGACAAAACACTATAATGAGCTGTGGCTCACACACAAAACACTAAATTGCCTGCTTGATGACTCATCCAACAAAGGCATATAACACTAGTGTATATTTCATAAGGACTACAGGGAAAAGGGGAGAATCTGTCTGAATGTTCTGAACTCCACTTTTGATGATAGCTGGTGCCAGTGACCTTGCAAACTACTTTAGACTTAATCATCAGTCCTTCTGCTGGTTAGTGCACTCGGTTTCAACTTTGACTTTCATTTTGATTGTGTGCTTTATTTGAGACTCAGTTGCCTCAAGGCAAGATCAATCAGCTACTGATTCCATACTGCAAATTCTTAACTATCATTTAATCATTTAATACATGTGTTTATGGCCATCCCATTTTGAAACAGACAGGCATTGCAAGGCCTCCGGACATGGAAAAAATCTAAGGAAACGAAGGAGATCCAAGTATATAAAAGGATTAAGAAGAGAGAAAACGCAAATCAGGAGAAGCAAATGAAACTTGAGGGGCCTTTCATCCAAAACTGTAATAATTGCCTATGAAAATGGTGGATTAACCACTCCTGGAGGACAAGCACCTGCTTGTTACAGTATGTGTACAAAGTGTACTGCCCAAACAAAAATGCTGCACTACTGCGCTCTTGCAACAACTTTGGTAAGTACTGCAGCAATCCATCCATTTAGCATATTGCCTACCCTAATTAAGAGCCATATTCTCCTCTTTGTGCTTATGTAATTTTTTTTTTTTACACAATATGAACCTCACAACAAGATAATTCACGATATTGTGGGGAGGTTGGCAATATATATATATATATATATATATATATATATATATATATATATATATATATATATATATATATATATATACGGGTACTCCGGTCTCCTCCCACATTCCAAAGACATGCATGGCAGGTTAATTGGGCGCTCCGAATTGTCCCTAGGTGTGCGTGTGAGTGTGGATGGTTGTTCGTCTCTGTGTGCCCTGCGATTGGTTGGCAACCAGTCCAGGGTGTCCCCCGCCTACAGCCCAGAGCCAGCTGAGATAGGCGCCAGCAGCCCCCGCGACCCTTGTGAGGAATAAGCGGTCAAGAAAATGGATGGATGGATATATATATATATATATATATATATATATATATATACATATATATATATATATATATATATATATACACATTTTTTTTTTTATATCGATTGAGGCACTTAAATTCTAATGTAGGCAAACATTGTGAAGCAAGTCAATTTGGGGAAGAACACAAACGTGTTGTTTCCATTCATCTGAGGATTCGCATGTCTTAAACGTGGGTGGCCAAAATATGCCTAATTCAAATTAAACTGCACTCGTAAACTCACCACCAGAGGGTGCTGGAACTGCACCCTAGATTGGATGCCTGTTGATCACTGGACACATACAATCATTCATATACTCAGTTCACACATAATCCACAATTTTAAATCTTTAACGTTAACATGCATGCGTATTTTATGCAAAGCATGCTTTTGGATAAGACCTGACATTTTTCATTTTTTGCTAGTGTAAGTGAACAGGGTTTGTTTTGACAGCAATGTTACCTATAATACTTCAAATAGGCATAGAAGAAAACTTGGTTGTAAAGCTTGGTTGTAATCATTTAAACATATCCTGAAAGGTCCACAGTTTCACTCTCCAACAACCTTCCTGCCTCACTTTTTTCCTTTACCCCATCTGTCTGTCTTCCTCTTTCTATCTCCTCTTCATTCTGCCCCTCTATTTGGGCCACCACGCTTTGATCACACTTTGAAGCTATAAACATTAGCAGCTGGCCTCCTGCTCCCTAAAAGAGGTCAGCAGAGTCAGGGACGGCGGGGGACGGATTTTGAACTGTGGAAACTCTACTCTCCCTGGCTGACATCTGGGGGAACTTCTCCATTTCAGAATGAGCTAAAAACAAACACGCACACACTCGCTTACAATCAACACACCAGAATAGACAATAGGGAAGCATAAGGACATGTTATACTTCTGCTACCTGTGTTCTGAGTAGTAACAAACAAAGCCACAGGTGGATTGTGAGGTGGCAAGAGGTTGATTTAAATTAATGAATAATCTCTTGACCTTTACGTGCCTTGTTTATCTTTTTCACGGCTAACAGATTTGGTTTCAGATTGTGACTCATTCACACCGTTAAATCTGGCCTGAGCAGTGTTGACTACGCAACATGTGACATGTACGTTTTTGGGTTGTGGGAGAGACAGCAGGTCTTGGGGCAGAGAATGCCCACTTGCGTCACAACCTAATCAGTATTACAGTACTTCTTTTTATTAGTAGCAGTCCTAGTAGAATTATTAGCACTAAATTTGTTAGCTTGCCAGTCGACATGAAGCCTTGGATCTGCTCAAGGTTTTTTTTTTCCCCCTTCTGAGTTTTTCCTTCTCCACTATTGTCAGAGTCCTGGTGTGGACTGTCCAAGACCTGTTGAGTGTCTTTTAGTAGTGTGGTCACAAATATGCTCTTTGGTTTTGTAAAAATAAGAAGAAGAAGAAAGAAAAAGAAGTAAAAGAAGAAGAATTAGATGAAGAAAAAGTAGAAGTAGTATTAGTAGTAGTCATGGCAACCAATATAGTTTAGCATGTGGTTCCCTTAAGACCCAACAAGGATTTACAGCACCAAAAGGTCCAGTAAAACCAAGCAGGATTATATCTTTTCATTACATACCATGCTTATCTCAGGAGTCAGACATGTCTTTGTTTACTTTTGACATAAGCTCCCAGTGGTATACTTTGTGCCTCCCAGTTTTACTGAATGCAGCATATGGCCCATACGTATGTCTAAGCATGTAAGCATATTTAGAATAAAACTTTGCAGCTGGTTTCATTGTGCACATTGCCAATATAAATCAAACAGGAGCTAATGGTGGAAACATTCCTTTGTAGGCCCCACTGTTTGCCACAAACTCCACAAGGCACCATTAATCTTGACGATCATTCAGAGTGGCTCAAACCTTCTATTTAATAGATATACAATATGTCAAATCAAAACTACAGTAAATGGCAAATATCTGCATTTTAAATAAAGTCATTGGTTTTGGTATTTCTATCAAAGAAAAATATGTAAATACTGTCTATAATCTACAATTTTGGCTGTAGTTAAAATGCTAAATGGAGCCAAGTAATTTGCCAGAACAGGAAGTTCAAATGCCTGCAACCAGACATTTCTCAACATTTACTCATTTTGTGTGTGTTGTTCATATGGTTGCTTCAACCAGTGTGTCTGTGTACACACACAGGCCCCTGTGTTGAGAGAAAGTACTGTGTGCGCGTATGCCTGTGTAGGCTGCTGGATCTGAATTTTTACGATTGTGCGCTGAATGGCACATTGAGGGGGAAAAAATACCAGCAATAGGCAGCCCTAATCTGTGACATCATTTCTGGACATAGAAAGTCTGTTCTTGACATAATGGAACTATTGAACGGCCCTCACTACCACCACTGTGTATGGTACACCGGACACTGGCAGTAAATATGTGTGAAAACTATCACCTGTTGCAGCCTGATGTTGCTTCAACCAAGACATGGAGACAGCCAGGGTGAGATTTTTTTTTTTTTTTTTTTGTGCATTCTTGATATGCTTGGCACTAGTAACACAATATTAAAAGCGTACCTGGCCGGCAGTGTCGTAGAGTCCCAATAAGTACTGCTTTCCTCCGACATTGACACTCACTGTGAGGAAATAACAAAGAGCAGTTAGAAAGAGGAAGGCTTGTGGGTGAAGGTCTGGGAGGGGTGCATGAAGCATGAAGTACAGGGGGTGGGGCTGTGGGTCCCCAACCTCTGTCTGCAATGAAGGCAAACAAGTGGTTTTGATTAAAGCAACAGATGCAGGCAGGCCAATGCAGTTGAGTGCAGCCGGAAACAGTGAGTGCACTTTATTCTCTCTATACAAGTGTTATACGTCAAGTGAAGCAAAACACAGCAATGTCATTATTAGTGAAACAATACATGTGCCTACCTGCATAATGATCAAAGACTGTTGGGACATATTCCTCCGGAAAGGCGTCATTGGCATAGCTCATTAGAAGACACGTTTTGCCCACTGCACCGTCTCCCACCACGACACATTTTAACATGATAGTACCGGTTCCGTTTGCCATGATCTCGAGCTTAAACTCATCATTCTCCTCCTTCTCCTCCTCTTCTTCTTCGGCCGCCCTGCTTTGCCGCCCTCCTGCTCTTCCTCTCCCCGCTGTCGCGGATGCTGCTGGCCGCTAAAGATCCCCGCGCGGCGGCGGCGGACATCACCAGCCTCGGTGCCGGGCTGCGAGGCGCGCCGAGCGGCTACACAACTGCATCTTCCTCTCGTAACTCACCAACACCACCACCGGTTACACTGCTCCCAAATGTAGCGAAAAGCACTTTTCTGACAGTCTTCGGTGTCACCAGTCGAGAAGTTTCAGTGAGGGCGTTCTAATCCAATATATGACAATTTCATCGGAGCTTTCCAGCGGAGTTGCTCACATCTCCAGCCGGCCAGTGGTGTGCGCTTCTCGGTGTGGCTCACGCTGCTGGACGCTCTGGAGCAGCTGGGGGCCAGAACAAGGTGTGTGCACTTGGTGGAGAGGCGGAGCTTACGTTTGGCACCAAGGCACCGTGTGCAAAGCACAACGCGCAATGTGTACACACATGCCGATTTTTACCACCGCAACCAATTTTTATAATTTACTGTCTACTTACTGATCCGTGTGTCTTTCCATTTTCAATTGGCAATCAATCAACAAAAAAAGTGTCTGTATATAATCTATTTTTAAACAAAAACGAGGGGGAGTAGGTTGAAAATTTTTGGTTTTTATATTTTTATTTTCAAATAGATCAAAAAGACAAAAAATAGAAAACATGCCATAACATTTACATTTAACTGTGTAGACCAAGGATGTCCACACCTTTTCTCAGAGAGCCGCCAAGAAAACAAAGACTGAGACGATTTTGAACCTCTAAATTAGGGGTGTCAAATATAGGGCCCGCGGGCCGGATCAGGCCCATAAAGGGGTTTAACAAGATGATTTTGTAAAGTAAAAAATAATTTGTAATGTCAGACCAATTAATCAGCTGACCACAATCAAAACATATACATTTATAATTTCACAAGCAGTCCTCAGATGAGCAATTTCAACTTGTACCGGGAATCGTCCCGGATGTCATAATTTTGCACACAACTTAAAGTTACGGTTTGTTTATTTATTTATTTTTAAATCATAGACCGACATAAACATGTTAAATACGACACAAATTAATTACTGGTAACACAATAGATAATAGACAAGGATTAACATCCTTATAACATCATTAATTCATTTGCTCCCAAAAACGTATAAATACATACTATTTTAACTTTTTTTTTTTTTTTTTTTTTTTAAGAAATTTGGGGATATAAAAATGCAATGCATTACAATGAGGATCAATGTGATGGTAATACACAGATTTTTGCTATTCACGGGCCGGCCCGGTCTGTATCCCCCGTCAAATAATCGAGGTCCACCTTTAAGCTGAAAATATTTAAAGGAGTGTTGCCTGCCTTTGGCATGATGCCAGCTGGGATGGGCAGACTTCATTTCCGCACAACCCTCAATAGAAGATGTAATGGATGTCCATTAACAGAATTACATACACTATTGTCCATATGTGCAGTTTTGTTTTTCTTGATAAATAAAAAAATAGTAAATGTTCTATTAAATACATTAAATAATGTAGTACAAACTAAAGAGGTCAGTTTTCACTGTTGACACACAAACTGGGTTTTAGAAAGTCTTCAGCCTGGCCTGACGTTTCCCCCCAAAAAAAGTAGATTGCATAAAAGACAATATCTGTGGATGAAAGCTATCATGCTTGTAAAAATGTCAGGGGACATGGCTCAGTCTGAGTAAATTGAGAGGGTATTAGATTCAAGGTGGTGAGTATAAAGCATGATGTGTGCGATTGTGCGATACAAATGAAACATCAATGGATAGAAAGGGCCAAAAATATAAAAAAATAAAAATAAATAAATAAAAAGGAAAAAAAAGAAGAGAAAAGGTAGTGTACCACAGGCTGTTTTGTCCATATGAAGTGAATGTTGTTAACTTGATTGTATAGTTAGGTCAATAAAATTACAATACATGTGGCACATCAGCTTCACAGTCAAAAGGTTCTACATTCCGATCTAGGCTGTGGCTTTTCTGTGTAGTTTCTGCAGTAATTACGGTTTTCATCCCACATTCCTAAAATACAAATAATTGAAGAAAGGTCCATAGATGTGAATGTGAGTGTTTGTCATATGTGCTTTGCCGTTGCCCATTGTCAGCTGAAATCCAGAGCACTAATTAGCTGTAGAAAATTGTTGGATGGATGAATGATTGACCAATACAGTATATGTCCTTGTTGCAAGTCCAAACTTGTCTGTAAGTGTGTGCTTCTATTCGATGCCATCCTGCTTGACAGTCCCTAGATTGCTGTGTGCTCTCCTATCAGCTGCAGGGGGGGCGGGGCCGAGGATTCTCCTGCTATCATTACATTTGACAGCTGCTGCAGTAGGTCATGTGACCAAACATGAACAATTACCTCATACATGTAGTACTCCAACTGAAGGTGTTTCATTGGACACGCTGCTCTCTCTCTGCTGAAGTTGATGCATCAGGAAGGCCACGACCCAAGTCAGCGTTCTGGGATTGATGTGAGAAAGATGGACCGCTAACATCAGTTACTGCTTTATGGTGGCAGTGGTTATTATTATTCCCTGGAGTTTATGCAGTTCATACACATTTGTGAATATTAGCAAGGGATGTAGTGTCATTATAAATAAGAAAGTTGTGCAGGTGTATGTTAGTATTATAGAAAAGCAGCTGAGTTGAGCACAATTGTCACCTAGTGGTTGCTGCAAGATGTACATTAAACAGCACTTGTGCCCATCCTATTTTGTGGAAAATAAATAAATAAAAAGAAACTAGGTATGTTCAATATCACTTTTTTTTCAGTAGTCACCGATACTGACACCAAGTACTGATGCCACTATTTTTGATACATAAAATTTCCACCAAAAAACAATGACAGATCATTTCAAAGAAAAACCTATACAGTATATCCCAATTTAGTGTTTTTCCTTACAATTATATTAAATGAACGGCAATTTTCCATTCTTCTAATTTGTAGTTCCTGATCCTAAAGTAGCCACAAGTCGAGAGTACTGATACCTTCAAATAAGGCCTGTTATTGACATAATACCGATATTTGGTATTGGTACACGGCGTGCCCATTCCTAATTAAGGCAAATTATGAAAATACGGCTCACCATTAATTGGTAGAAGACTTCTGTTAGACTCTGATGAATGATCAATAGTTCCATAGTTTGGTACCAGTCCACAGCCCAATAGTTGAAATAAAGGACCATTGAAATAAAGTACGCTCACCTTGAAAAGCTTTGGAGGTCACTTCCTTTGTTCTGCGAATTCCCCAGATGAGCTTTTATGTTTGAGATCATGAGCAAAACATTTCTCTCTCGACGCTTTAACCTTTCCAACTCTTTGGTGAAGGGGAATCTTTGTCTCATTGGACCATTAAACATTTTAGAAGGATTCTGTTGTTTGTTTGTTTGTTTGTTTTTTGGCAAGTTTAATCCTGGCCAACCAAGTCTTCTTGCCAATGAGTGGTTTGTATTTGTTTGTGTAGCCTTTGTACTTTTTGTTTTGTATAAAGTCTTCTGCAAACAGTAGATTGTGATACTTTCTGGAGGTTATTGTTGATTCGGGACAATCCAAATGGTTTTACTTCTGGCCAATGTTTGTGGTATGACTGATTTATTTTTCAACTTCTCTCAGCTTCACATTTACTTGTTTATCACCTATAGTACAAACACAGTCTTCGCAGGCAAAACCCAATTTGATTCTGAGCATGAACAACTTTATTCAGTGTTTGAATCAGTGGAATAGATTGCACATACGTACATAACATGTCAGTACCAGTAATTTTATTTAAAAAAAAAAAAAAAAAAAAAAAAAAAAAAAAGATCAATTTTCTATTGGAATAATTGTGTAAGGTCGACTAAAATATTTTGTTTGACCTTAGAAAGTGCACAGTGAATGTTTTGTCACACATGCACACATTCGATTCCTATCAACTTTTCATGGCTATTTACTTAATGAAGTCACAATTTGTGCAACTGCTGTCATGAGTTGACAGCTACAATGTTGACTATCGATGCAGCGCAGGTGGCTTGTATAATGTACTGCAGCTTGGAACTGGCATGCCCAGGATCTCATTAGTGAGCTGCTGGCCTTCCCGTTTCTCATGTGAATGACATTTAAATATCAACTATTTTTGTATGAGGATGAGGCTGTGGGTTTATTGGAGTAATCTCAGAAAATATTAAACAGTTTCACATTGGGCCTACAAACAAATATGTAGCGTAGTGTGGGCATAATTTTATAATTATATCAAACAAAATAAGTCTCTGACAATGATGAATGACAGTTTATGTGAGCTGTCTGCAAGAGGTTTAGCATTCTATTTTAGGAAAGGCAAACAAGTGTATTTCCCTCACTACCCCCCTATCCAGTTTCAGGTATTGCTGCATGACATATGTATGCTGCACCCTATAAATAACATGTGGGCACATGCATGTTGACACAAACTTCCTTCCCGTCCGTGAGCAACATTAATCACAGTCTGGACACGGGCAGTAGATAAGCGAGAGTGGAGCTGTGCAATGACAAAGAGCCCAGATGAGCTCCTAAATTAGAGCGTGCGGCCAGTGTCAACTCCCTGGGAGGGTTTGGTTAAATTACAGGCTTTATTTTTAGTGATCCTAACCTTCATTTCCTTGAAGTGCAAACAGCTGAAGACCATCACTCATTATGTCTGTCTGACCTTTGTTTCTCTTAAATGTATTTGATGACAATATAGTGACCATTAGATATGTTTTTCTTGAGAGTTTGCTGCAATTTTGTTTCATGTGCATTGTCGTTTGATGTAGTGGTGTGATGGCCATCGGGAATTTTGGGAGTTTCTCGACCGGCCAGTCTGATTTTTGTGACTGTATTGAAAGGCAAACATGAGCTAAATTTAGCAAGGTAATCAACATTAGCAAATATAAAATCTTGCCTATTGCACTAGATTGCTTCAGGCTGGCCCTGTTTCTCTCCAATGTCGGTTGGGATAGGCTGTTCTCCCTTACTCTTTTGTATTGTATAGTTTATTCATTCATTCTCTAGGAGAAAATTGACTTTACATAATGTGCACAACCATTTTCACTTTATTGTGAATAGTCCCTGCGATTGGCTGGCAACCAGTCCAGGATGTCCCCCGCCTATTGCCCAGATCCAGCTGAGATAGGCGCCAGCACCCCCCGTGACCCTTGTGAGGAATAAGCGGTCAAGAAAATTGATGGATGGATGGATGATAAGTGGTTCATAAAATGGATGGATAAACTTCTTTTTTTTTAAATTATCATACAACTATACTGTTCATAGTCAATTCAAAATAATGGACTAAAACTACTCTGGAGAGCTGGTTGTTGACCACTGGAGAAGGAGAACACCTGCCCGTCTGTGTTACTTCCTATGGATGGCTATCTTTAGTTAGGAGCACACTGAGGAGTCACGTTCCCATTGTGAGTGATTTCTCGCTCAAGGAACCTACACAAGAGGCCAACAAAAGGACAACACTCCCTTCCGCTCATCATGTGGATGAAGGCAGGAGGCCAACACATCAAGGGGGGAAAAAACAAGTACATTCCAATTTTCACTGGAAACAGTTTACAGTCTAAAGCTTCCACATCCTAAGAGAAGCTCCTTCCTTTAAAGTTTGAAAGAAATATGTACCGTGTCAATAAAACAGCCCTGCGCAGACTGACCTGCAGGGAAAAGAAAGAAATAGAATCGCATACTTACATAGCTGAGAGTTGCACTTTCCTTTTAATTAAAAAATAACCTCCACTAAAAAAAAGAAGAAGAAGCTATTTTACGCTAATCTAATCAGCTAATGCAGACTAACGCTTAAATCTGCCAGTGCGTTGTTTTGATTTTCAAATGGGAGCCCATATATATCAACGTCATTGTGCAAAAGGCAAAGGTTTTCACTGGAAACCAAAAAAAACAAAACAAAAAAAAAACTGATATAATCTCCTATCTTTTGTTTTGTCCAGGGCATATTAGGTTACTTGAAGACTATAAATTGTGCATAGTTGTGATTGTGATTGGTTGTGCCCTATGATTGCCTGATGGCCAGCCAGGTGTGCCCCGCCCGTTCCCCAAAGACAGCTGGGATAGGCTCCATCTGACCCGCGACCACAGACGATGTGAATGGAAGCTATTTATTCGCAGCCCCAGAAGAAGTGAAGCTACCAGCGGCCATCTTACGTTGCCACTCGCTAAGACTGCCTAACTTGAATACAATGATTTCTCTGCAACGTTTTCACGTTATTTTCTCTCTCTGCGGAGAAAGTGCCACCATATATGGCATTTGTTTGCAGCAATAAGTCTAAGAGAAATGCTACATGCACATTTCTTCGCTAAGAATATGATTTTTAATTTTCTCTAATGGAATAACTGTGACTGCCACTCAGAGATTTGTCTGCGTCATATTGTCAGAACCATCAACAATCAAATGAAAGTAAAACTCATTACTCCGAGTCCATACAGGGATACTAGTAGGCTATAAACCTACTTTAACAACACGCTGATCACAAGTGTAATGCACAAGAATAATTTAATTTACAGGGCTCTAAAATTGTTACTGAGTAATCTTTCAAGATATTTTAAATATATATTGTTAGAATACATTACTTGGATGAAATATATGCATTTGCACATATTTGGAATGAATTCCATCCATTTTCTGGACGGCTTATTCCTCACAATGAATTATCACATGACCAGAGCTGTTTACTTCCTGGTTACACCTTGAGAGAAGATGGCGTCCTCAACTCGTCCCAAGTCCCAACATACATAAAACATACATTTTCACCTATGTGTCCATTTTTTTCAAAATATATATAATTATTATTGATTATTTAAAGGGCTATCAATGACACCTGATTTTGATTTATGGTTGGGGAAAATTTAGAATTAAATGGGCTAATCTTGTTGGCGTATGGGTCCCTCTCTCGCGAGGAAAAAGCAGCCATTCAAATTTGTGCCCTACTCATCGACGCCATCTAGTGGTTGTTTATGGCCGACTCTTCATAGTGGCATGAAAAGAGAACAGATAATGTGTTTTCCTTCTGATGTTATTTAAAATGATTTATTTATATAAAAGTGCAGAAAAACATAAATACAAGTAATAAATAGAGGCTGAATCAATAAATACATTAAAGAGTGTAAACATGGAGTGTGAAAATAGCTTTTGATAATGTTGAATGATACCATTTGTAACAATTTGGCATTTGAGTTGTTTCTATGTACACGCCTCTGAGACAAATCAAAAGTTACATATGATTTTCGATTCTTTTCAAATGTCTGCATAGTCATCAGCACAGAGCCATTTTCTCATGAGTGCCGCGGTTGTCCTGTCCTTCCCCACCGAGCCAGTCCTCGTCCAGCTCCCCGAGGATCTCCTGCAGGGACAGCTCGGGCAAGGGGGCATGCTGGACCACTGATTGAAATCCAGAGCCCCTCCAACCTTCCAGAAGACTCCACGAATCATCCAGTTGTGAATAGTGACTCTCCGTCGGGGGGCTGTTGTCGCGGCTGGCGTCCCAGTAACCTGAGTCGGGGGTGTCGGGGCTGGCGGCGTGCAAGCAGGCGCGGGCTGTGTACTTTTGTTGCTCTGGGCGCACGAAGGCGAGGGTGTTTGAGCTGTAACCGCGTCCCTTGGTGGGAGACCACAACGGGGTCACGGGGTCCGTTAGGGGGCTCGGCTGGGACCAGTAGCCTCTCGGGTGCGGGCTGGAGTTGTTGCCCAGCGGCGTGCTCTGATGAAGCCCGTACATGGAGCCATAGCGTCGATGCTCCTCGATTGCGGGGTACACTGGAGGACACGGCCCATAAAAGCAGGATTCCTCCATCTCTTCCTTCACCTGGGTGGGGTAAGATGGCGGGGGGCCCTGCCCCCCCATAGGGACTTGCCCACTCTGAGGGCCTCTGGTCACAGTGTGATGTGGAGATGGAGCATTTTGAAATGGACTGTCAGCCTGCCACAGCGCTTTCTTGGCCCCTTTGCACTTTAGCGTTCGAGCTCTCCTGTTCTGAAACCAAACCTGGACAGGAAGGAACAGAAAAAAACTGGAGGTTAGCTCTGAAAACGCAACAGAGAACCTAAGACATTCTGCTTCGTTAATCATTTTCTGGAACCTGGGAGGGACTGCAAACAAAATCCTGATAAAAAAGTGCTTGAGTCATCTTTTCTTGAAAGAAATGAAGTGATAGCAGTGTCAACTCGATGCCATTTGAAAACAGGCCTTCCGATGATAAGGATATACATTACGACATATGCCATACGTCATCTGTACATGATTTAAATCAGCCTTCCCAAACTTGGAGTCGTGAAACTTTTATAGTTTTTATAACTGTCACAGTAAAAAGCTGGTAGCTAGTCTATTTATCATCAAGTGTGTAATGACAATGATGCCTGCGGAGGAATCACAGAAAACTTCAAAAAGCCAGCATTTCACAGACGATCTGGAAATTCCTCATAATAAAAACCTTTATTGCTTTATTCATGAGGGCTCATCCCCTACCTGGATGCGGGACTCAGGAAGGCCCGTGGTCTGCGACAGGCTCTCTCTGAGGCTGATGCCAGGGTACGGGTCGGTCTCGAAAGTGACCCGCAGGAGCTCCACGTGCTCTTTGGAGAAGCTGGTCCTCTTCCTGCGGCTGGCGCTGCGAGAGGAGGCGCCGCCGGAGGCCGATGGTTTGGCATCATCTGAGCAGAGGGGGAAGAAAAAAACAAAACAAAACAAAAAAAACAAGAAACGGCAGGTTGTCCATCAGACAAGCTTCCAAAACAGACCTTCAAGTGCGACTTGGAACATTTTTGAACATCTTGAACCCATAAAAAAACATACAGTTTCCACTGACAAAGAAAATCACTGAAATGTCAAAAGAAAAATGAAGGTAACAAGCAATTGTGAACACCCAAATATCAAAATCTAAGCATTTCACATATTGTCTACCTGCCCCCCATCCTTATTGAACATCATCACCTGCACCGTAGTAAGACTAAAGGTCGAGTAGACCTGTTACTTGTTTATGGATTAAGAAAAGAAAACACTCAAAACTAAGCACGGCATACTGTATGTGTTCTTACCATGACTAGAGTCCTTCCACATGGCAGCACAGAAATGGATGACGGTCTGAACGCGAATGGATTTCGAACGCAGGCCTGATGTGACAGAGGTCAGAGGTGGTTGTGTGTGCCTTCGCTGTGTGTCCACCGCTTGTGTCAGGATACCTTATATATTGATCAGCTCAGGACTTGGTAAAGCAGCGACACAGTGTTGGGGTGGGGTTTATTCTTTGAGGAGAGAAAAAGAAGTGTGACCCACCAAATCCACCTCAGCCCCATCGTTATCACCCCATCTTTATCAAAGTGTTTTCAAGGTCAATAGCAAATGTGACATAAAAGAACTTTGAAGGATGGACTCATCGATACCACTTAACAAAAAGCACTCATCACAGCAGTTGGCTGCAATCCTTTTTGTTGGTGTTGTGACTTTTTGATGCTCTGCATATGTTAGAAAATTACAGGACTGTCTCAGAAAATTAGAATATTGTGATAAAGTCCTTTATTTTCTGTAATGCAATTAAATAAACAAAAATGCCATACATTCTGGATTCATTACAAATTAACTGAAATTTGCAAGCCTTTTATTGCTTTAATATTGCTGATTATGGCTTTTTTTTTTTTACTTGGTCTGAGGAAATATTCTAATATTTTGAGATGTGATACTTTAGTTTTCTTAAGATGAAAGCCATAATCATCAATATTGAAATAATAAAAAGCTTGCAATATTTCAGTTGATTTGTAATGAATCCAGAAAGTATGACTCTTTTTTTTAAATTTTTATTGCATTACAGAAAATAAAGAACTTTATCACAACATTCTAATTTTCTGAGACAGTCCTGTAAGGTGGCGGAAAAAATACTGCGAAACACTTCTTTTGTATTTCACTGAAAATTTAACATAAGTTTGTGAATTATTACTAATGAATTATAAGTATTTCATTTATTTTCTGTAAAGTTGTCTACTCACATCTCAACGTTTAGAAAGCAAAGTGCTGGGTTTACTGGGCAGAAAAAAAAATGAATGCAGCAAAACTGCAAATTGTCCAAAAAATTACAATGGCATGACAGGCTGTAGAAGGCAAGTAACAAATATTTTAAAATTTAAAAATCAATATGTGAAATATGAATTCTTATTTGTCTTCTTCTTCTTCTTCTTCTTCTTCTTCTTATTATTATTATTATTATTATTATTATTATTATTATTATTATTATTATTATTATTATTATTATTATTATTATTAGTGTTATTATTATAAATATAATTATTATTATCACCATTATCGTCATCATCATTATTGTCATTATTATCATCATCATCATCATCATCATCATTCTTCTTCTTCTTCTTCTTCTTCTTCTTCTTCTTCTTCTTCTTCTTATTATTATTATTAGTAGTAGTAGTAGTAGTAGTATTAATAGTAATAGTAATTATCTCTCATTTGTTGATTCATGCATGATTCACATTTTTTTTATATATAGGTATAAGGCTGCAATATCGTAAATGTTCTTGATGTCATTCATTCATTCATTCATTCATTCATTCATTCATTGCTGTAATCAAAACTGTGCTACTTCTCCCTACTGATTTGAAGATGATCATTATTTCCAGTTCATACTATATATTAAGGGATTTTAATCTATTTTCAGCACATCAATTCATATAAAATACTTAGCTGTTGAAAGATGACATAGCTAGAAAATCAATGTACGTGTGCATCATTCCCAATATGGCTGCTGACAGTCATGTGACAAATGTTGGAAGATTTGCAAACTGCTGCACGTTAATCAAGCAACAATAGTTTTCAAGAAAAACATAGCAAAAATCGCATTGTGATGTGAAGCCTATCAGTGGCTACTCTTTTCTTTTCATATGCAAATTGGCTGTTTGCTATCACAAGAGGAAAGACAAAGGTGGCCCATTATTCAATGATTAACTGGATGCTTGCCTGGCCCTCCGCGCAGCCTCATTACACTGAAGAGCCGCATCCGATTGAGTGGCAAGCTTGTCAAGTGGTTTAACATGTCCAGGCCTTGGCCAGGTTGTGTGCAAATGCTTTGACCTTTAACCCCCATTTCTCCAACCTGCCTAAATGCGCTGAGTGGCCAGAAAGTGATTCGGCTCATTCTTGAGATTTGATGTTTCATGCGTATGTTGTCAACATATTGTTGAACCAGAAGCATGAAGAAGAGCATTACAACATGAAGGACATACATTGAAACACACCGAAAATCCACACAATGCTAAAGGTCAAAGTTGTATTTGCACATGTATTAGAAAACAGTGCAGTGTGAAGGTGACCCAACAGCACCTAAACAAACTAAGACAATCTTTAATCTTTATCTGGGTAACCACCGGAATCAATATCTCCGAGTGGAGATGGCTCCTCAAAGTCCTACCAGCTCGCTGCAGAGTCCATCCAAATCCTATCAGAGATCACAAGCCACATTTTGCTCCGTTTGGTGTCTTCACAAGACACTTAAAAACTGCTGTTTCATGACATGTCCTCACATCGTCATCTTTCTGAAATAATGGCCTGAATCATTTTTGATAAAATGTTTTTTTTTCCCTGCTTCCTGGGACCTTCGTTAAAATGGCCAAAAGATCCCCTCTTGAACACGTCATGCAATTCCATACCACTGAAATAAAATTATTAATACATATAAAATATTCAGTATTTTGTTCAGTTGTTGTTTTTCCCCCCCCCCCAAAAAAAAATAAAAAAAAAATGGGGCCCATTATTCTAAGAAGGTGACATTGCTATTGCCATGATTTTCAGATTGTTTTCACGATTGTTGTCTAAATGAGCATGGGAAGGAGCCCTATCAAAGATTAAAGACTTGCTATGGCTAAGTTTACATGATACAAACGATCAACTGTTTAAATATAATGTGACACCCTCCGGGCATTTAACAAATGCTAAATTACAGTTATTTATTTATTTATTTTTAAATATTATATAGCACATTTGCACATATCCAGATACTTTTGTTTTTGCAAAGAGCTTTTTTCCCCATTCCAATTGGTTTTGTCACATTTGCACCCATATAACAACATGGAACAAATATCACACACATGTATCACCATTGATAAGTCAGCCATATGTTTTTAATCTAAAACCTCAAGAGCCCTTAATAGTCCACTGATTCTGTATCAATTTTAACAAAATTTTATTCATGTGCTAAAGCATAACAGAATCTGATTTTAGCTAGAAAACAACACAAATTAAAATTAGCTTTGCAGCGAATTGCTTATTTCATGTGTTATTATAATTCAACCCTGTATTTACATAGCTTTATGTTAACCCCCCCAAAAAATATTTTTTTTAACAAACAAACAAAAGTACAGAACATTGTCCATATAAATGAAACAAACGTAGTGGACACTGGACAGCCTTATGTCATCCTGTTTAAGAAGCTACAAAAAAAATAAAAATAAATAAATTAGTAAACATTAAGCAATTCGTTATTTTGTAATGTTCGAAATGTATGTTGTCTGAGGACCCCTTTATCCGTGCAGGCGATATTTTCACAACCACGAGAGAGCGCTATTACAGTGCTTGACTTTTACACAACTTCCAGTAGCTCGATAAAACTAATATTATGCAATAAGAAAACAAAATACTTTTAAGCAGTTGCATGAATCAATGTTACAGTTGTAATCGTATATTCCACGGTATGCGTATGCATAGTAATTGTAAGCGTGTCCAAAAAATAAATGCATCTGTACACGGACACATTTGACGGGTGGACCAGGAATCAACAGCAGCAGAAATGGCTAAAAGTGATGGAAGTGATTATTTTAAAAGAACCAGCCTCTTTTGGATCGTCTCCATTATGTTTGGGTTGGGGTATTTTGCTGTAAGTAAAACTAATTTAATGTATTCGAATTTGAAATGAGGATGAAAACGTGTTTGCTGTTTTTGCAAACTGCATGCCGAACTCGTCTTTTTGTGATGCGTTAACTGTTACCAGGATACCATACAACTGAATTTAAAGCCACTTACATTATTAATATTGGCTCGGCTTTTGTTTCACGTATAGTCTCTCGAATGTCCCTTTAATGTTTCTTATTTTGTGACAGTTTTAAGTCGGCGTAAAAGTGGCTTCCGAGGCCATTGTCATTGTTTGTTGGTTGTTAGCTTGCTTTATCTTATCGGAGTCCAAAGAAAACGGATTTTTTTTTTTTCGCAAAGTCCAAACTGCAAGTGAACACGTCTTCGACGCACTGCAGCTCACAAGTCATCCAAGAGGCTTGCCTTCGTTTAGATTTTGACACACTTCATTCAAAACTTTACACGTTTTTAAGTATTTACAGGTTGATTCTTATGCGTACTCGTTGAAAATATGACGCGAGTCTTTAATTCGAATGCTCAATACCGCGCGGTTCACGTCCGTTTGTTGTTTTTGTTGTTTTTGGTGTTGCCACGTTGCACTTTGGTTGCGTTGAAGTATGTGCTTGCATTGAATAAACTGGGGATGGGATGGGGGAAATTCTGCCAAATAATCACTATCCTACCCTTTAATGCATTTAGCTGAAAAAGAAGATTCATTTTAAGACGCGTAATTAAATAGAAACGAATGTTTGGCACAGGGGCCCTAACTTAAAAAGGTTTTGTATTTTGAATGCGGCTGCTATTGTCCACTGCCCCATTCACGTTATCGTCATTCATGAAGGTTAAAAAAAAAAAAAGTCGAGTAATCAGGCATATTTTTGAATAAAGGTATGGAAATGAACACGTTTTTAAAAATAACTGCTAGTTGCAGCCCTATGTCAATAGTCATTATTCATACTATATTTTGCTACAAAAAGTTGATGTCAAAACGTGTTTATCGTTATGTTCTTTAAATATAGTCTTAAAATGATGTAGTTTAATTTTCAAAATTCCCAGGATTCTTTAGTTATATTAGTATCTCAACATCTTTTAGTCATTTCCAGCATACATCAATGCGTAGTTTGTAGCCCGTCATGAGTTGATTTCCCTCCCAAAGTGCATCCAATTCCATTTTCAATGGCCTCTCTCAAACAAGGTTTAAACTTTGTTCTCCATTCAACCGAAGCCGTCATGCTCCACATCCGCGCCCAAGCTGTTCATTGCATACCAAATCAGAACAAACAGGACTAGTGTGCTTGACCGTCGCCTTTTAGATGCGTTCTAACAGATAACTGAAGAGAATACATCACATGACGTTCTGCGGGTTTGAGCATGAGTTCTGTTGTCTGTTCTCATATTTGGAAGTTGGAGTGTCACATAGGGAATATTTTGTGTTATTTGCTGAGGAAGTTGTTTTTAATTTAAATACATGGGAATCTACTCTTCTTTCTGTTCCAGTGCATTGTGTTTACGCCTGAATTAATACCATACCATCAGCTGGGCCCGTTTGGTACCTTCTGCAGATACCTTGTGGACAACTATGCTAGCGGCTTGTACAAAGCGTAAGAGCTAATCTCACATTTGGCTCCATTTTGACTGGAGCAAAGATTATCTGGTGTCGGCAAATAAGCACCACATGGTGATGTATTAGCCCCCTTGAACTTTTGACCTTTTCACACAGTTTAAACTTCAAATGTAAATAGACAAAATATTGTGAAGACTCACGAATTGAAGTGGAACAAAATGTATATCTTAAAAGAAAAGTAGGGCGTGTAAAATTATTCAGCCTCTTTTCTCTCAGTACAGCTAACTGACTCCAAAAGTTATTTTCTAAAATGTGGCAAAATGTCAAAAAGTTCAAGGGGGGCTAATACTTTCACAGGGCACTGTACCTCGGATAATGCCTTTAGCTGGTATTCTAAATGTATGATGCTTCTTCTGTTTCAAAAGATAATCTCCCATACTCGTACATTGTTTAATCAGTGATGCCTGACAGGTCGTTATCACCGCGCCCACGGGCACAATATGTTGTCACGTGATGACAGAATAATGCACAACAATGGGTTTGCTGGGGGATTATGGTTTCATGTTGGCCGGATCACATAATGTCCAAGATGGCAGGTAAATTGTCCTCATGTGACTTCTGATGGGCAGCTTTTCACACCACACCTCCTTGTCAATGGATAGTGTAAATGCAGTCAATATTATTGTGTCTGTAAACAGATTGTAAAAGTCTACACACCCTTGTTTGAATTTGTTAACAAAAAATGAGACCAAGAAAAAGACTATTTCCACCATTTGACACAAAATAAAACAATTCTAACTCTTTAATATTATAAAATATAGTTCATGTTTTTATACATGATGTATATTTTGATTTTCTGAATTTGATCCGACATGTTTTTCCAGGTGGTGGGCCACCTGGGCGATCCATGTTGTTGAGGCTTCGGTCACCTTGAAAGTCTGTCGGTAAGAAAGAGGAGATTGTCCACTAGATGATGCTGTTGCGTAAAAAGTGATGAACTTGTGATTAATAAGGCGCTCGTGTGATCTCCTGCTTCAGCAACAAAGGCATCACGGCACCCACCAGCTACTTGTGGTGCTTGCAGACCTTCGTGTTCGGCTTCGCCTCTCTCGGCCTGCTCATCAAATACAACCCGCAGCGGCCCAAAAAGCACTGATGTGTCCTCGGAAAGCGAGCCGAGAACATTTTTGTAACCGAGGAACGTGATGCTACTATAGTGCCTTTTCTTCTTGAAGTGTTCTGTGAGATAGCTCACCGAATCTTTTTTTAACTTGAATTATGTATTACTGTGATTTCCCCCCCCCCAAGAAGAAGCAGTCATTAATACAGAGAAAGTATTTTAGGAAACAAATAGAAAGCTGAAAATGTGGTGCAATTTTTTGAGACATTCATGATGTTTACATTCCAGAGATAATCATAATTTTCCAGCTGCTGTGTTCTACTTAAAAATATTGCACTTGCCGTTCTTAATGCTAACAATTGAAATAAAATTCTTTTAAATTGCTTCAAATTGTTTATGTCTATAAATGTGTTTGCTGTTATATCCAAGTAATTCAATAAAAGCACACAGGAACTTCAATATTTATTTCGTGGTCAGACTGCCACAATCCAAACGTGAAGCAGCAATTTCTTTGCTAGCTGCTGCTTAACACAGCTTGAACAATATTTAAACAAATAGCACTGGTTCCAGTGTGGGGTTTGTTTTTTAAAGCAGATTAATTTTATTTTGTATTGTATTTGGACCTTGAAACAGTCGTCAAAGTTTGTAAAAGAACGACACACAATTGTTAGCATAGATGCTCCTGCTAACAGACCACCCGGAGTACTCCAATATCAGCTCGCCACAAAAATAACATTACTTGTAAACTAGTGCAGGGGAAATATAGATCAGTTACTAAAATGTTCTGAGCAGCACTTTCCGTACAGAATAGGTGGTGGTGGAGGTGGTTAATGATTTGCTGGTGTATCTAAACTAGTAACTAGACAACAAACAAATATTTGGCGACTGTACTCTTGTCGAACACTTTTGGAATACAAAAAATAGACGGTAACAGACGCTTTTCACAAATATTTTGATTTCGGTATACTTGAGTGTTCTTTCTGAAACACGCTGGAATGCCACAAGGTGGCGCCTAAACCCTGAAAATGGAAAAGTAGTGCTTTGCTGCCATCGTGTGGAATCGTGGTGTTATGTTGAAGTGAGGGGAGGAGCTTAGTTTAGCCTTGAGGTGTCCGTCCGTGTACAGGTACAAGTGTCAGTTTGAAATGATTGAATATTTGGAGTGATTTGTGGTTTGAATGATTAATATAATTATCAAATTTATTTATTTTTTCTTCAGGGGGGTGGGCGGGTCGCGGGAGGTTTCAAGGTTATGAACTACGTACGTGCTAGTTTGTGTAAGCGGAAAGAATGCAAAAAAAAAAAAAAAAGTTATTGCCTTACACTTTCACAAACTAGCACATTGCTACTAGCGGTCCAAATTTGCATCACCAACACCCAGTACATCATTATTTTCTTGTAATTGTGGGTATATACTTGCTTAAGTATTTTTGCAACATTTTCTGTAATATATTTACTGGATGAAACTATGTTACACAAACAGTGAAAGTAGAAGCCATTACTTATTTTCTAAAGTATTAGCATTTCTACTGTATCCTATTCCTATTGTAATTTTAATTCAATCAATTCTCTCTGTTGAGTTACCAATATACAGTACATATTGTATGAAGATGGCACATAAACTACAACACCATCTGGTGGCGTATACCTTTAATTACCGGTATTTATTTTTGAGAACATTTCTGCTTGGAGTGATGATACCACCATAAATAATACTGAAACATATTTACAACAGTTCAAAAATAATCAGAATTCCAAAAAGAGGCATCATCTTAGGATAGTTATATATGATATTGTGCACAAAATGCTTCCGGGCGCGTCTATTAGGGAGCGTATACCAGCACTGCATCATTCATGCTCGTCAATAAAGAGGAAACTACACAAAACCTCCAATGTATGAATCAACAATAATACAGTAGATGTAATATGAATAACATTTTCTCTATAATTGTGTTGCTTTTTGGAACACATGCAGACATGATGAGCATCTGTTGTCTGAATGTGATTCGAGTCCTCTCACTTATGTTATAGACGTGTCATTTCATCATCAGATTGAACCTTATTATGAATATTTTGAGGGGTTTTGTGGCAGTCATCGCTCTAGCCAGCACAGAGACGGATATCGTTCGCTCAGCGTCTTCCGCAGCTGAACGCTTTGTGTCTTGTCCCTCGTTTCCACCACACACTCCACCTGGCAACACAAGCACACACACAAAGTTGAACTGAGAATGAATCTATATTAATATTGTCTGTCTTTATTCTCAGGCGTACTGTCTGGTTTGTGTTATTTTTGTCATGTGATAATCCCGAAAAGACTCACAGGTTTATCTTGTTGATTTTTAGTGGTGGGCGGTGCATTTGGTACCTGCATGGGGATTTAGCTGACTTAATCCGTCAGCT